>NC_092762.1:34332125-34936054 GCF_047496795.1 Chiloscyllium punctatum | reverse complement strand
TCTTTTCTCTTCTGTTCTCTTCTTTTCTCTTTGCTCTATTCTCTTCTTTTCTCTTTTCTGTTTTCTCTTATCTCCTTTACCTTCTTTTCTCTTCTTTTCTCTTTCTCTTTTCTCTTTTCTCTTCTATTTCCTTTTCTTTTCTCTTCTGTTCTCGTCGATTCTCTTTTCCTTTTGCTCTTCTTTTCTCTTTTCTCTTCTTTTGTCTTCTGTTCTCTTATTTTCACTTTTCTCCTTCATCTTCTTTTCTCTTCTATTCTCTTCTTTTCTCTTCTTTCACTTCTTTTCTTTTTTCTCTTCTTTTCTCTTTTCTCTTTTTCTTTTCTCTTTTCGCTTCTGTTCTCTTTACTCTTTTTATTTTATTCTCTTCTTATGTCTTTGCTATTATCTCTTTTCTCTTCTTTTCAATGCATTTCTCTTTCGTCTTTACTGTCTGTTCGCTCCTTTTCTCTTCTTTTCACTTTTCTCCTGTTTTCTCTTCTTTTCTCTTCTTTTCTGGGTTCTCCCATCTCCTTTCCCTTCGTTTCTATTCTGTTCTCTTCTTTTCTCTTTTCTCTTCTTTTCTCTTCATTTCTCTTCTTTTCATTTCACTTATCACTTTTCTGTACTTTACTCTTTTCTTTTCTCTTCTTTTCTCTTTTCTCATCTTTTCTCTTTTTGCTTCTTTTCTCTCTTATCTCTTTTCACGACTTCTCTGTTTTCTCGTTTTTCTTCTGTTCTCTTTTCCCTTTTCTTTGTTTTCTCTTTTTTTCTTCTATTCCCTCTTCTGTTTTCTCTTCTTTTCAATGCATTTCTCTTTTGTCTTTACTGTCTGTTCGCTCCTTTTCTCTTCTTTTCACTTTTCTCCTGTTTTCTCTTCTTTTCTCTTCTTTTCTGGGTTCTCCTATCTCCTTTCTCTTCTTTTCTATTCTGTGCTCTTCTTTTATCTTTTCTCTTCTTTTCTCTTCATTTATCTTCTTTTCATTTCACTTATCACTTTTCCCTACATTGCTCTTTTCTTTTGTCTTCTTTTCGCTTTTCTCATCTTTTCTCTTTTTGCTTCTTTTCTCTCTTATCTCTTTTCACTACTTTTCTTTTTTCTCGTTTTTCTTCTACTCTCTTCTTTTCCCTTTTCTTTTGTTTTCTCTTTTTTTCGTCTTTTCCCTTTTCTCTTTTCTCTTCTTTCCCCTTGCTCTTCTTTTCTCTTCTTTTGTAATTTTTTCTTCTTTTCTCTTCTTTTCTCTTTTCTCTTGTTTTCACTTCTTTACCCCTTTCGTTTTTCTCTTTTCTCTTGTTTTCTCTTCTTTCTCTTTTCTCTTTTCTCTTCTTTTCTCTTGTTTTCTCTTCTTTTCTCTTTTATTTTCTGTTCTTTTCTCTTCTTTTCTCTTCATTTCTCTTCTTTACTCTTTTCTCTTCTTTTCTCTTCATTTCTCTTCTTTTCACTTTTCTCTTGTTTTCTCTTCTTTTCTATTTTTTTCATTTCTCTTGTTTTCTCTTCTTTTCTCTTTTCTCTTGGTTTCTCTTCTTTTCTCTTTTCTTTTCTGTTCTTTTCTCTTCATTTCTCTTCTTTACTCTTTTCTCTTCTTTTGTCTTCATTTCTCTTCTTTTCACTTTTCTCTTGTTTTCTCTTCTTTTCTATTGTTGTCATTTCTCTTTTTTCTCTTCTTTTCTCTTTTCTCTGTTCTCTTCTTTTCCCTTTCCTCTTCTTTTCTCTTCTTTTGTATTTCTTCTTCTTTTCTCTTCATTTCTCTTCTTTTCTCTTCTTTTCACTTTTCTCTTTTCTCTTCTTTTCCCTTTTTTCTTTTCATTTATCACTTTTCTCTTCTTTACTCATTTCTTTTCTCTTCTTTTCTCTTTTCTCTTCTTTTCTCTTTTCTCTTGTTTTCTCTCTTTTCTCTTTTCTCTTTTCGCTTCTTTTCTCTCTTATCTCTTTTCACTACTTTTCTCTTTTCTCCTTTGTCTTCTATTCTCTTTTTTTCCTTTTCTATTATCTCTTTTCTCTTCATTTCTCTGCGTTTCTCTTTTGTCTTTACTGCCTGTTCGCTCCTTTTCTCTTCTTTTAATCTTCCCCTGTTTTCTCTTCTTTTCTCTTCTGTTCTCTTCTTTTCTCTTTGCTCTATTCTCTTCTTTTCTCTTTTCTGTTTTCTCTTATCTCCTTTACCTTCTTTTCTCTTCTTTTCTCTTTCTCTTTTCTCTTTTCTCTTCTATTTCCTTTTCTTTTCTCTTCTGTTCTCGTCTATTCTCTTTTCCTTTTGCTCTTCTTTTCTCTTTTCTCTTCTTTTGTCTTCTGTTCTCTTATTTTCACTTTTCTCCTTCATCTTCTTTTCTCTTCTATTCTCTTCTTTTCTCTTCTTTCACTTCTTTTCTTTTTTCTCTTCTTTTCTCTTTTCTCTTTTTCTTTTCTCTTTTCGCTTCTGTTCTCTTTACTCTTTTTATTTTATTCTCTTCTTATGTCTTTGCTATTATCTCTTTTCTCTTCTTTTCAATGCATTTCTCTTTCGTCTTTACTGTCTGTTCGCTCCTTTTCTCTTCTTTTCACTTTTCTCCTGTTTTCTCTTCTTTTCTCTTCTTTTCTGGGTTCTCCCATCTCCTTTCCCTTCGTTTCTATTCTGTTCTCTTCTTTTCTCTTTTCTCTTCTTTTCTCTTCATTTCTCTTCTTTTCATTTCACTTATCACTTTTCTGTACTTTACTCTTTTCTTTTCTCTTCTTTTCTCTTTTCTCATCTTTTCTCTTTTTGCTTCTTTTCTCTCTTATCTCTTTTCACGACTTCTCTGTTTTCTCGTTTTTCTTCTGTTCTCTTTTCCCTTTTCTTTGTTTTCTCTTTTTTTCTTCTATTCCCTCTTCTGTTTTCTCTTCTTTTCAATGCATTTCTCTTTTGTCTTTACTGTCTGTTCGCTCCTTTTCTCTTCTTTTCACTTTTCTCCTGTTTTCTCTTCTTTTCTCTTCTTTTCTGGGTTCTCCTATCTCCTTTCTCTTCTTTTCTATTCTGTGCTCTTCTTTTATCTTTTTTCTTCTTTTCTCTTCATTTATCTTCTTTTCATTTCACTTATCACTTTTCCCTACATTGCTCTTTTCTTTTGTCTTCTTTTCGCTTTTCTCATCTTAACTCTTTTTGCTTCTTTTCTCTCTTATCTCTTTTCACTACTTTTCTTTTTTCTCGTTTTTCTTCTACTCTCTTCTTTTCCCTTTTCTTTTGTTTTCTCTTTTTTTCGTCTTTTCCCTTTTCTCTTTTCTCTTCTTTCCCCTTGCTCTTCTTTTCTCTTCTTTTGTATTTATTCTTCTTTTCTCTTCTTTTCTCTTTTCTCTTGTTTTCACTTCTTTACCCCTTTCGTTTTTCTCTTTTCTCTTGTTTTCTCTTCTTTCTCTTTTCTCTTTTCTCTTCTTTTCTCTTGTTTTCTCTTCTTTTCTCTTTTATTTTCTGTTCTTTTCTCTTCTTTTCTCTTCATTTCTCTTCTTTACTCTTTTCTCTTCTTTTCTCTTCATTTCTCTTCTTTTCACTTTTCTCTTGTTTTCTCTTCTTTTCTATTTTTTTCATTTCTCTTGTTTTCTCTTCTTTTCTCTTTTCTCTTGGTTTCTCTTCTTTTCTCTTTTCTTTTCTGTTCTTTTCTCTTCATTTCTCTTCTTTACTCTTTTCTCTTCTTTTGTCTTCATTTCTCTTCTTTTCACTTTTCTCTTGTTTTCTCTTCTTTTCTATTGTTGTCATTTCTCTTTTTTCTCTTCTTTTCTCTTTTCTCTGTTCTCTTCTTTTCCCTTTCCTCTTCTTTTCTCTTCTTTTGTATTTCTTCTTCTTTTCTCTTCATTTCTCTTCTTTTCTCTTCTTTTCACTTTTCTCTTTTCTCTTCTTTTCCCTTTTTTCTTTTCATTTATCACTTTTCTCTTCTTTACTCATTTCTTTTCTCTTCTTTTCTCTTTTCTCTTCTTTTCTCTTTTCTCTTGTTTTCTCTCTTTTCTCTTTTCTCTTTTCGCTTCTTTTCTCTCTTATCTCTTTTCACTACTTTTCTCTTTTCTCCTTTGTCTTCTATTCTCTTTTTTTCCTTTTCTATTATCTCTTTTCTCTTCATTTCTCTGCGTTTCTCTTTTGTCTTTACTGCCTGTTCGCTCCTTTTCTCTTCTTTTAATCTTCCCCTGTTTTCTCTTCTTTTCTCTTCTGTTCTCTTCTTTTCTCTTTGCTCTATTCTCTTCTTTTCTCTTTTCTGTTTTCTCTTATCTCCTTTACCTTCTTTTCTCTTCTTTTCTCTTTCTCTTTTCTCTTCTATTTCCTTTTCTTTTCTCTTCTGTTCTCGTCTATTCTCTTTTCCTTTTGCTCTTCTTTTCTCTTTTCTCTTCTTTTGTCTTCTGTTCTCTTATTTTCACTTTTCTCCTTCATCTTCTTTTCTCTTCTATTCTCTTCTTTTCTCTTCTTTCACTTCTTTTCTTTTTTCTCTTCTTTTCTCTTTTCTCTTTTTCTTTTCTCTTTTCGCTTCTGTTCTCTTTACTCTTTTTATTTTATTCTCTTCTTATGTCTTTGCTATTATCTCTTTTCTCTTCTTTTCAATGCATTTCTCTTTCGTCTTTACTATCTGTTCGCTCCTTTTCTCTTCTTTTCACTTTTCTCCTGTTTTCTCTTCTTTTCTCTTCTTTTCTGGGTTCTCCCATCTCCTTTCCCTTCGTTTCTATTCTGTTCTCTTCTTTTCTCTTTTCTCTTCTTTTCTCTTCATTTCTCTTCTTTTCTCTTCATTTATCTTCTTTTCATTTCACTTATCACTTTTCCCTACATTGCTCTTTTCTTTTGTCTTCTTTTCGCTTTTCTCATCTTTTCTCTTTTTGCTTCTTTTCTCTCTTATCTCTTTTCACTACTTTTCTTTTTTCTCGTTTTTCTTCTACTCTCTTCTTTTCCCTTTTCTTTTGTTTTCTCTTTTTTTCGTCTTTTCCCTTTTCTCTTTTCTCTTCTTTCCCCTTGCTCTTCTTTTCTCTTCTTTTGTAATTTTTTCTTCTTTTCTCTTCTTTTCTCTTCTTTTCTCTTTTCTCTTGTTTTCACTTCTTTACCCCTTTCGTTTTTCTCTTTTCTCTTGTTTTCTCTTCTTTCTCTTTTCTCTTTTCTCTTCTTTTCTCTTGTTTTCTCTTCTTTTCTCTTTTATTTTCTGTTCTTTTCTCTTCTTTTCTCTTCATTTCTCTTCTTTACTCTTTTCTCTTCTTTTCTCTTCATTTCTCTTCTTTTCACTTTTCTCTTGTTTTCTCTTCTTTTCTATTTTTTTCATTTCTCTTGTTTTCTCTTCTTTTCTCTTTTCTCTTGGTTTCTCTTCTTTTCTCTTTTCTTTTCTGTTCTTTTCTCTTCATTTCTCTTCTTTACTCTTTTCTCTTCTTTTGTCTTCATTTCTCTTCTTTTCACTTTTCTCTTGTTTTCTCTTCTTTTCTATTGTTGTCATTTCTCTTTTTTCTCTTCTTTTCTCTTTTCTCTGTTCTCTTCTTTTCCCTTTCCTCTTCTTTTCTCTTCTTTTGTATTTCTTCTTCTTTTCTCTTCATTTCTCTTCTTTTCTCTTCTTTTCACTTTTCTCTTTTCTCTTCTTTTCCCTTTTTTCTTTTCATTTATCACTTTTCTCTTCTTTACTCATTTCTTTTCTCTTCTTTTCTCTTTTCTCTTCTTTTCTCTTTTCTCTTGTTTTCTCTCTTTTCTCTTTTCTCTTTTCGCTTCTTTTCTCTCTTATCTCTTTTCACTACTTTTCTCTTTTCTCCTTTGTCTTCTATTCTCTTTTTTTCCTTTTCTATTATCTCTTTTCTCTTCATTTCTCTGCGTTTCTCTTTTGTCTTTACTGCCTGTTCGCTCCTTTTCTCTTCTTTTAATCTTCCCCTGTTTTCTCTTCTTTTCTCTTCTGTTCTCTTGTTTTCTCTTTGCTCTATTCTCTTCTTTTCTCTTTTCTGTTTTCTCTTATCTCCTTTACCTTCTTTTCTCTTCTTTTCTCTTTCTCTTTTCTCTTTTCTCTTCTATTTCCTTTTCTTTTCTCTTCTGTTCTCGTCTATTCTCTTTTCCTTTTGCTCTTCTTTTCTCTTTTCTCTTCTTTTGTCTTCTGTTCTCTTATTTTCACTTTTCTCCTTCATCTTCTTTTCTCTTCTATTCTCTTCTTTTCTCTTCTTTCACTTCTTTTCTTTTTTCTCTTCTTTTCTCTTTTCTCTTTTTCTTTTCTCTTTTCGCTTCTGTTCTCTTTACTCTTTTTATTTTATTCTCTTCTTATGTCTTTGCTATTATCTCTTTTCTCTTCTTTTCAATGCATTTCTCTTTCGTCTTTACTATCTGTTCGCTCCTTTTCTCTTCTTTTCACTTTTCTCCTGTTTTCTCTTCTTTTCTCTTCTTTTCTGGGTTCTCCCATCTCCTTTCCCTTCGTTTCTATTCTGTTCTCTTCTTTTCTCTTTTCTCTTCTTTTCTCTTCATTTCTCTTCTTTTCATTTCACTTATCACTTTTCTGTACTTTACTCTTTTCTTTTCTCTTCTTTTCTCTTTTCTCATCTTTTCTCTTTTTGCTTCTTTTCTCTCTTATCTCTTTTCACGACTTCTCTGTTTTCTCGTTTTTCTTCTGTTCTCTTTTCCCTTTTCTTTGTTTTCTCTTTTTTTCTTCTATTCCCTCTTCTGTTTTCTCTTCTTTTCAATGCATTTCTCTTTTGTCTTTACTGTCTGTTCGCTCCTTTTCTCTTCTTTTCACTTTTCTCCTGTTTTCTCTTCTTTTCTCTTCTTTTCTGGGTTCTCCTATCTCCTTTCTCTTCTTTTCTATTCTGTGCTCTTCTTTTATCTTTTCTCTTCTTTTCTCTTCATTTCTCTTCTTTTCATTTCACTTATCACTTTTCCCTACATTGCTCTTTTCTTTTGTCTTCTTTTCGCTTTTCTCATCTTTTCTCTTTTTGCTTCTTTTCTCTCTTATCTCTTTTCACTACTTTTCTTTTTTCTCGTTTTTCTTCTACTCTCTTCTTTTCCCTTTTCTTTTGTTTTCTCTTTTTTTTCGTCTTTTCCCTTTTCTCTTTTCTCTTCTTTCCCCTTGCTCTTCTTTTCTCTTCTTTTGTAATTTTTTCTTCTTTTCTCTTCTTTTCTCTTTTCTCTTGTTTTCACTTCTTTACCCCTTTCGTTTTTCTCTTTTCTCTTGTTTTCTCTTCTTTCTCTTTTCTCTTTTCTCTTCTTTTCTCTTGTTTTCTCTTCTTTTCTCTTTTATTTTCTGTTCTTTTCTCTTCTTTTCTCTTCATTTCTCTTCTTTACTCTTTTCTCTTCTTTTCTCTTCATTTCTCTTCTTTTCACTTTTCTCTTGTTTTCTCTTCTTTTCTATTTTTTTCATTTCTCTTGTTTTCTCTTCTTTACTCTTTTCTCTTCTTTTGTCTTCATTTCTCTTCTTTTCACTTTTCTCTTGTTTTCTCTTCTTTTCTATTGTTGTCATTTCTCTTTTTTCTCTTCTTTTCTCTTTTCTCTGTTCTCTTCTTTTCCCTTTCCTCTTCTTTTCTCTTCTTTTGTATTTCTTCTTCTTTTCTCTTCATTTCTCTTCTTTTCTCTTCTTTTCACTTTTCTCTTTTCTCTTCTTTTCCCTTTTTTCTTTTCATTTATCACTTTTCTCTTCTTTACTCATTTCTTTTCTCTTCTTTTCTCTTTTCTCTTCTTTTCTCTTTTCTCTTGTTTTCTCTCTTTTCTCTTTTCTCTTTTCGCTTCTTTTCTCTCTTATCTCTTTTCACTACTTTTCTCTTTTCTCCTTTGTCTTCTATTCTCTTTTTTTCCTTTTCTATTATCTCTTTTCTCTTCATTTCTCTGCGTTTCTCTTTTGTCTTTACTGCCTGTTCGCTCCTTTTCTCTTCTTTTAATCTTCCCCTGTTTTCTCTTCTTTTCTCTTCTGTTCTCTTCTTTTCTCTTTGCTCTATTCTCTTCTTTTCTCTTTTCTGTTTTCTCTTATCTCCTTTACCTTCTTTTCTCTTCTTTTCTCTTTCTCTTTTCTCTTCTATTTCCTTTTCTTTTCTCTTCTGTTCTCGTCTATTCTCTTTTCCTTTTGCTCTTCTTTTCTCTTTTCTCTTCTTTTGTCTTCTGTTCTCTTATTTTCACTTTTCTCCTTCATCTTCTTTTCTCTTCTATTCTCTTCTTTTCTCTTCTTTCACTTCTTTTCTTTTTTCTCTTCTTTTCTCTTTTCTCTTTTTCTTTTCTCTTTTCGCTTCTGTTCTCTTTACTCTTTTTATTTTATTCTCTTCTTATGTCTTTGCTATTATCTCTTTTCTCTTCTTTTCAATGCATTTCTCTTTCGTCTTTACTGTCTGTTCGCTCCTTTTCTCTTCTTTTCACTTTTCTCCTGTTTTCTCTTCTTTTCTCTTCTTTTCTGGGTTCTCCCATCTCCTTTCCCTTCGTTTCTATTCTGTTCTCTTCTTTTCTCTTTTCTCTTCTTTTCTCTTCATTTCTCTTCTTTTCATTTCACTTATCACTTTTCTGTACTTTACTCTTTTCTTTTCTCTTCTTTTCTCTTTTCTCATCTTTTCTCTTTTTGCTTCTTTTCTCTCTTATCTCTTTTCACGACTTCTCTGTTTTCTCGTTTTTCTTCTGTTCTCTTTTCCCTTTTCTTTGTTTTCTCTTTTTTTCTTCTATTCCCTCTTCTGTTTTCTCTTCTTTTCAATGCATTTCTCTTTTGTCTTTACTGTCTGTTCGCTCCTTTTCTCTTCTTTTCACTTTTCTCCTGTTTTCTCTTCTTTTCTCTTCTTTTCTGGGTTCTCCTATCTCCTTTCTCTTCTTTTCTATTCTGTGCTCTTCTTTTATCTTTTCTCTTCTTTTCTCTTCATTTCTCTTCTTTTCATTTCACTTATCACTTTTCCCTACATTGCTCTTTTCTTTTGTCTTCTTTTCGCTTTTCTCATCTTTTCTCTTTTTGCTTCTTTTCTCTCTTATCTCTTTTCACTACTTTTCTTTTTTCTCGTTTTTCTTCTACTCTCTTCTTTTCCCTTTTCTTTTGTTTTCTCTTTTTTTCGTCTTTTCCCTTTTCTCTTTTCTCTTCTTTCCCCTTGCTCTTCTTTTCTCTTCTTTTGTAATTTTTTCTTCTTTTCTCTTCTTTTCTCTTTTCTCTTGTTTTCACTTCTTTACCCCTTTCGTTTTTCTCTTTTCTCTTGTTTTCTCTTCTTTCTCTTTTCTCTTTTCTCTTCTTTTCTCTTGTTTTCTCTTCTTTTCTCTTTTATTTTCTGTTCTTTTCTCTTCTTTTCTCTTCATTTCTCTTCTTTACTCTTTTCTCTTCTTTTCTCTTCATTTCTCTTCTTTTCACTTTTCTCTTGTTTTCTCTTCTTTTCTATTTTTTTCATTTCTCTTGTTTTCTCTTCTTTTCTCTTTTCTCTTGTTTTCTCTTCTTTTCTCTTTTCTTTTCTGTTCTTTTCTCTTCATTTCTCTTCTTTACTCTTTTCTCTTCTTTTGTCTTCATTTCTCTTCTTTTCACTTTTCTCTTGTTTTCTCTTCTTTTCTATTGTTGTCATTTCTCTTTTTTCTCTTCTTTTCTCTTTTCTCTGTTCTCTTCTTTTCCCTTTCCTCTTCTTTTCTCTTCTTTTGTATTTCTTCTTCTTTTCTCTTCATTTCTCTTCTTTTCTCTTCTTTTCACTTTTCTCTTTTCTCTTCTTTTCCCTTTTTTCTTTTCATTTATCACTTTTCTCTTCTTTACTCATTTCTTTTCTCTTCTTTTCTCTTTTCTCTTCTTTTCTCTTTTCTCTTGTTTTCTCTCTTTTCTCTTTTCTCTTTTCGCTTCTTTTCTCTCTTATCTCTTTTCACTACTTTTCTCTTTTCTCCTTTGTCTTCTATTCTCTTTTTTTCCTTTTCTATTATCTCTTTTCTCTTCATTTCTCTGCGTTTCTCTTTTGTCTTTACTGCCTGTTCGCTCCTTTTCTCTTCTTTTAATCTTCCCCTGTTTTCTCTTCTTTTCTCTTCTGTTCTCTTCTTTTCTCTTTGCTCTATTCTCTTCTTTTCTCTTTTCTGTTTTCTCTTATCTCCTTTACCTTCTTTTCTCTTCTTTTCTCTTTCTCTTTTCTCTTCTATTTCCTTTTCTTTTCTCTTCTGTTCTCGTCTATTCTCTTTTCCTTTTGCTCTTCTTTTCTCTTTTCTCTTCTTTTGTCTTCTGTTCTCTTATTTTCACTTTTCTCCTTCATCTTCTTTTCTCTTCTATTCTCTTCTTTTCTCTTCTTTCACTTCTTTTCTTTTTTCTCTTCTTTTCTCTTTTCTCTTTTTCTTTTCTCTTTTCGCTTCTGTTCTCTTTACTCTTTTTATTTTATTCTCTTCTTATGTCTTTGCTATTATCTCTTTTCTCTTCTTTTCAATGCATTTCTCTTTCGTCTTTACTATCTGTTCGCTCCTTTTCTCTTCTTTTCACTTTTCTCCTGTTTTCTCTTCTTTTCTCTTCTTTTCTGGGTTCTCCCATCTCCTTTCCCTTCGTTTCTATTCTGTTCTCTTCTTTTCTCTTTTCTCTTCTTTTCTCTTCATTTCTCTTCTTTTCATTTCACTTATCACTTTTCTGTACTTTACTCTTTTCTTTTCTCTTCTTTTCTCTTTTCTCATCTTTTCTCTTTTTGCTTCTTTTCTCTCTTATCTCTTTTCACGACTTCTCTGTTTTCTCGTTTTTCTTCTGTTCTCTTTTCCCTTTTCTTTGTTTTCTCTTTTTTTCTTCTATTCCCTCTTCTGTTTTCTCTTCTTTTCAATGCATTTCTCTTTTGTCTTTACTGTCTGTTCGCTCCTTTTCTCTTCTTTTCACTTTTCTCCTGTTTTCTCTTCTTTTCTCTTCTTTTCTGGGTTCTCCTATCTCCTTTCTCTTCTTTTCTATTCTGTGCTCTTCTTTTATCTTTTCTCTTCTTTTCTCTTCATTTCTCTTCTTTTCATTTCACTTATCACTTTTCCCTACATTGCTCTTTTCTTTTGTCTTCTTTTCGCTTTTCTCATCTTTTCTCTTTTTGCTTCTTTTCTCTCTTATCTCTTTTCACTACTTTTCTTTTTTCTCGTTTTTCTTCTACTCTCTTCTTTTCCCTTTTCTTTTGTTTTCTCTTTTTTTCGTCTTTTCCCTTTTCTCTTTTCTCTTCTTTCCCCTTGCTCTTCTTTTCTCTTCTTTTGTAATTTTTTCTTCTTTTCTCTTCTTTTCTCTTTTCTCTTGTTTTCACTTCTTTACCCCTTTCGTTTTTCTCTTTTCTCTTGTTTTCTCTTCTTTCTCTTTTCTCTTTTCTCTTCTTTTCTCTTGTTTTCTCTTCTTTTCTCTTTTATTTTCTGTTCTTTTCTCTTCTTTTCTCTTCATTTCTCTTCTTTACTCTTTTCTCTTCTTTTCTCTTCATTTCTCTTCTTTTCACTTTTCTCTTGTTTTCTCTTCTTTTCTATTTTTTTCATTTCTCTTGTTTTCTCTTCTTTTCTCTTTTCTCTTGGTTTCTCTTCTTTTCTCTTTTCTTTTCTGTTCTTTTCTCTTCATTTCTCTTCTTTACTCTTTTCTCTTCTTTTGTCTTCATTTCTCTTCTTTTCACTTTTCTCTTGTTTTCTCTTCTTTTCTATTGTTGTCATTTCTCTTTTTTCTCTTCTTTTCTCTTTTCTCTGTTCTCTTCTTTTCCCTTTCCTCTTCTTTTCTCTTCTTTTGTATTTCTTCTTCTTTTCTCTTCATTTCTCTTCTTTTCTCTTCTTTTCACTTTTCTCTTTTCTCTTCTTTTCCCTTTTTTCTTTTCATTTATCACTTTTCTCTTCTTTACTCATTTCTTTTCTCTTCTTTTCTCTTTTCTCTTCTTTTCTCTTTTCTCTTGTTTTCTCTCTTTTCTCTTTTCTCTTTTCGCTTCTTTTCTCTCTTATCTCTTTTCACTACTTTTCTCTTTTCTCCTTTGTCTTCTATTCTCTTTTTTTCCTTTTCTATTATCTCTTTTCTCTTCATTTCTCTGCGTTTCTCTTTTGTCTTTACTGCCTGTTCGCTCCTTTTCTCTTCTTTTAATCTTCCCCTGTTTTCTCTTCTTTTCTCTTCTGTTCTCTTCTTTTCTCTTTGCTCTATTCTCTTCTTTTCTCTTTTCTGTTTTCTCTTATCTCCTTTACCTTCTTTTCTCTTCTTTTCTCTTTCTCTTTTCTCTTCTATTTCCTTTTCTTTTCTCTTCTGTTCTCGTCTATTCTCTTTTCCTTTTGCTCTTCTTTTCTCTTTTCTCTTCTTTTGTCTTCTGTTCTCTTATTTTCACTTTTCTCCTTCATCTTCTTTTCTCTTCTATTCTCTTCTTTTCTCTTCTTTCACTTCTTTTCTTTTTTCTCTTCTTTTCTCTTTTCTCTTTTTCTTTTCTCTTTTCGCTTCTGTTCTCTTTACTCTTTTTATTTTATTCTCTTCTTATGTCTTTGCTATTATCTCTTTTCTCTTCTTTTCAATGCATTTCTCTTTCGTCTTTACAATTGTTCGCTCCTTTTCTCTTCTTTTCACTTTTCTCCTGTTTTCTCTTCTTTTCTCTTCTTTTCTGGGTTCTCCCATCTCCTTTCCCTTCGTTTCTATTCTGTTCTCTTCTTTTCTCTTTTCTCTTCTTTTCTCTTCATTTCTCTTCTTTTCATTTCACTTATCACTTTTCTGTACTTTACTCTTTTCTTTTCTCTTCTTTTCTCTTTTCTCATCTTTTCTCTTTTTGCTTCTTTTCTCTCTTATCTCTTTTCACGACTTCTCTGTTTTCTCGTTTTTCTTCTGTTCTCTTTTCCCTTTTCTTTGTTTTCTCTTTTTTTCTTCTATTCCCTCTTCTGTTTTCTCTTCTTTTCAATGCATTTCTCTTTTGTCTTTACTGTCTGTTCGCTCCTTTTCTCTTCTTTTCACTTTTCTCCTGTTTTCTCTTATTTTCTCTTCTTTTCTGGGTTCTCCTATCTCCTTTCTCTTCTTTTCTATTCTGTGCTCTTCTTTTATCTTTTCTCTTCTTTTCTCTTCATTTATCTTCTTTTCATTTCACTTATCACTTTTCCCTACATTGCTCTTTTCTTTTGTCTTCTTTTCGCTTTTCTCATCTTTTCTCTTTTTGCTTCTTTTCATTCTTATCTCTTTTCACTACTTTTCTTTTTTCTCGTTTTTCTTCTACTCTCTTCTTTTCCCTTTTCTTTTGTTTTCTCTTTTTTTCGTCTTTTCCCTTTTCTCTTTTCTCTTCTTTCCCCTTGCTCTTCTTTTCTCTTCTTTTGTAATTTTTTCTTCTTTTCTCTTCTTTTCTCTTTTCTCTTGTTTTCACTTCTTTACCCCTTTCGTTTTTCTCTTTTCTCTTGTTTTCTCTTCTTTCTCTTTTCTCTTTTCTCTTCTTTTCTCTTGTTTTCTCTTCTTTTCTCTTTTATTTTCTGTTCTTTTCTCTTCTTTTCTCTTCATTTCTCTTCTTTACTCTTTTCTCTTCTTTTCTCTTCATTTCTCTTCTTTTCACTTTTCTCTTGTTTTCTCTTCTTTTCTATTTTTTTCATTTCTCTTGTTTTCTCTTCTTTTCTCTTTTCTCTTGGTTTCTCTTCTTTTCTCTTTTCTTTTCTGTTCTTTTCTCTTCATTTCTCTTCTTTACTCTTTTCTCTTCTTTTGTCTTCATTTCTCTTCTTTTCACTTTTCTCTTGTTTTCTCTTCTTTTCTATTGTTGTCATTTCTCTTTTTTCTCTTCTTTTCTCTTTTCTCTGTTCTCTTCTTTTCCCTTTCCTCTTCTTTTCTCTTCTTTTGTATTTCTTCTTCTTTTCTCTTCATTTCTCTTCTTTTCTCTTCTTTTCACTTTTCTCTTTTCTCTTCTTTTCCCTTTTTTCTTTTCATTTATCACTTTTCTCTTCTTTACTCATTTCTTTTCTCTTCTTTTCTCTTTTCTCTTCTTTTCTCTTTTCTCTTGTTTTCTCTCTTTTCTCTTTTCTCTTTTCGCTTCTTTTCTCTCTTATCTCTTTTCACTACTTTTCTCTTTTCTCCTTTGTCTTCTATTCTCTTTTTTTCCTTTTCTATTATCTCTTTTCTCTTCATTTCTCTGCGTTTCTCTTTTGTCTTTACTGCCTGTTCGCTCCTTTTCTCTTCTTTTAATCTTCCCCTGTTTTCTCTTCTTTTCTCTTCTGTTCTCTTCTTTTCTCTTTGCTCTATTCTCTTCTTTTCTCTTTTCTGTTTTCTCTTATCTCCTTTACCTTCTTTTCTCTTCTTTTCTCTTTCTCTTTTCTCTTCTATTTCCTTTTCTTTTCTCTTCTGTTCTCGTCTATTCTCTTTTCCTTTTGCTCTTCTTTTCTCTTTTCTCTTCTTTTGTCTTCTGTTCTCTTATTTTCACTTTTCTCCTTCATCTTCTTTTCTCTTCTATTCTCTTCTTTTCTCTTCTTTCACTTCTTTTCTTTTTTTTCTTCTTTTCTCTTTTCTCTTTTTCTTTTCTCTTTTCGCTTCTGTTCTCTTTACTCTTTTTATTTTATTCTCTTCTTATGTCTTTGCTATTATCTCTTTTCTCTTCTTTTCAATGCATTTCTCTTTCGTCTTTACTATCTGTTCGCTCCTTTTCTCTTCTTTTCACTTTTCTCCTGTTTTCTCTTCTTTTCTCTTCTTTTCTGGGTTCTCCCATCTCCTTTCCCTTCGTTTCTATTCTGTTCTCTTCTTTTCTCTTTTCTCTTCTTTTCTCTTCATTTCTCTTCTTTTCATTTCACTTATCACTTTTCTGTACTTTACTCTTTTCTTTTCTCTTCTTTTCTCTTTTCTCATCTTTTCTCTTTTTGCTTCTTTTCTCTCTTATCTCTTTTCACGACTTCTCTGTTTTCTCGTTTTTCTTCTGTTCTCTTTTCCCTTTTCTTTGTTTTCTCTTTTTTTCTTCTATTCCCTCTTCTGTTTTCTCTTCTTTTCAATGCATTTCTCTTTTGTCTTTACTGTCTGTTCGCTCCTTTTCTCTTCTTTTCACTTTTCTCCTGTTTTCTCTTATTTTCTCTTCTTTTCTGGGTTCTCCTATCTCCTTTCTCTTCTTTTCTATTCTGTGCTCTTCTTTTATCTTTTCTCTTCTTTTCTCTTCATTTATCTTCTTTTCATTTCACTTATCACTTTTCCCTACATTGCTCTTTTCTTTTGTCTTCTTTTCGCTTTTCTCATCTTTTCTCTTTTTGCTTCTTTTCATTCTTATCTCTTTTCACTACTTTTCTTTTTTCTCGTTTTTCTTCTACTCTCTTCTTTTCCCTTTTCTTTTGTTTTCTCTTTTTTTCGTCTTTTCCCTTTTCTCTTTTCTCTTCTTTCCCCTTGCTCTTCTTTTCTCTTCTTTTGTAATTTTTTCTTCTTTTCTCTTCTTTTCTCTTTTCTCTTGTTTTCACTTCTTTACCCCTTTCGTTTTTCTCTTTTCTCTTGTTTTCTCTTCTTTCTCTTTTCTCTTTTCTCTTCTTTTCTCTTGTTTTCTCTTCTTTTCTCTTTTATTTTCTGTTCTTTTCTCTTCTTTTCTCTTCATTTCTCTTCTTTACTCTTTTCTCTTCTTTTCTCTTCATTTCTCTTCTTTTCACTTTTCTCTTGTTTTCTCTTCTTTTCTATTTTTTTCATTTCTCTTGTTTTCTCTTCTTTTCTCTTTTCTCTTGGTTTCTCTTCTTTTCTCTTTTCTTTTCTGTTCTTTTCTCTTCATTTCTCTTCTTTACTCTTTTCTCTTCTTTTGTCTTCATTTCTCTTCTTTTCACTTTTGTCTTGTTTTCTCTTCTTTTCTATTGTTGTCATTTCTCTTTTTTCTCTTCTTTTCTCTTTTCTCTGTTCTCTTCTTTTCCCTTTCCTCTTCTTTTCTCTTCTTTTGTATTTCTTCTTCTTTTCTCTTCATTTCTCTTCTTTTCTCTTCTTTTCACTTTTCTCTTTTCTCTTCTTTTCCCTTTTTTCTTTTCATTTATCACTTTTCTCTTCTTTACTCATTTCTTTTCTCTTCTTTTCTCTTTTCTCTTCTTTTCTCTTTTCTCTTGTTTTCTCTCTTTTCTCTTTTCTCTTTTCGCTTCTTTTCTCTCTTATCTCTTTTCACTACTTTTCTCTTTTCTCCTTTGTCTTCTATTCTCTTTTTTTCCTTTTCTATTATCTCTTTTCTCTTCATTTCTCTGCGTTTCTCTTTTGTCTTTACTGCCTGTTCGCTCCTTTTCTCTTCTTTTAATCTTCCCCTGTTTTCTCTTCTTTTCTCTTCTGTTCTCTTCTTTTCTCTTTGCTCTATTCTCTTCTTTTCTCTTTTCTGTTTTCTCTTATCTCCTTTACCTTCTTTTCTCTTCTTTTCTCTTTCTCTTTTCTCTTCTATTTCCTTTTCTTTTCTCTTCTGTTCTCGTCTATTCTCTTTTCCTTTTGCTCTTCTTTTCTCTTTTCTCTTCTTTTGTCTTCTGTTCTCTTATTTTCACTTTTCTCCTTCATCTTCTTTTCTCTTCTATTCTCTTCTTTTCTCTTCTTTCACTTCTTTTCTTTTTTCTCTTCTTTTCTCTTTTCTCTTTTTCTTTTCTCTTTTCGCTTCTGTTCTCTTTACTCTTTTTATTTTATTCTCTTCTTATGTCTTTGCTATTATCTCTTTTCTCTTCTTTTCAATGCATTTCTCTTTCGTCTTTACTATCTGTTCGCTCCTTTTCTCTTCTTTTCACTTTTCTCCTGTTTTCTCTTCTTTTCTCTTCTTTTCTGGGTTCTCCCATCTCCTTTCCCTTCGTTTCTATTCTGTTCTCTTCTTTTCTCTTTTCTCTTCTTTTCTCTTCATTTCTCTTCTTTTCATTTCACTTATCACTTTTCTGTACTTTACTCTTTTCTTTTCTCTTCTTTTCTCTTTTCTCATCTTTTCTCTTTTTGCTTCTTTTCTCTCTTATCTCTTTTCACGACTTCTCTGTTTTCTCGTTTTTCTTCTGTTCTCTTTTCCCTTTTCTTTGTTTTCTCTTTTTTTCTTCTATTCCCTCTTCTGTTTTCTCTTCTTTTCAATGCATTTCTCTTTTGTCTTTACTGTCTGTTCGCTCCTTTTCTCTTCTTTTCACTTTTCTCCTGTTTTCTCTTCTTTTCTCTTCTTTTCTGGGTTCTCCTATCTCCTTTCTCTTCTTTTCTATTCTGTGCTCTTCTTTTATCTTTTCTCTTCTTTTCTCTTAATTTATCTTCTTTTCATTTCACTTATCACTTTTCCCTACATTGCTCTTTTCTTTTGTCTTCTTTTCGCTTTTCTCATCTTTTCTCTTTTTGCTTCTTTTCTCTCTTATCTCTTTTCACTACTTTTCTTTTTTCTCGTTTTTCTTCTACTCTCTTCTTTTCCCTTTTCTTTTGTTTTCTCTTTTTTTCGTCTTTTCCCTTTTCTCTTTTCTCTTCTTTCCCCTTGCTCTTCTTTTCTCTTCTTTTGTAATTTTTTCTTCTTTTCTCTTCTTTTCTCTTTTCTCTTGTTTTCACTTCTTTACCCCTTTCGTTTTTCTCTTTTCTTTTGTTTTCTCTTCTTTCTCTTTTCTCTTTTCTCTTCTTTTCTCTTGTTTTCTCTTCTTTTCTCTTTTATTTTCTGTTCTTTTCTCTTCTTTTCTCTTCATTTCTCTTCTTTACTCTTTTCTCTTCTTTTCTCTTCATTTCTCTTCTTTTCACTTTTCTCTTGTTTTCTCTTCTTTTCTATTTTTTTCATTTCTCTTGTTTTCTCTTCTTTTCTCTTTTCTCTTGGTTTCTCTTCTTTTCTCTTTTCTTTTCTGTTCTTTTCTCTTCATTTCTCTTCTTTACTCTTTTCTCTTCTTTTGTCTTCATTTCTCTTCTTTTCACTTTTCTCTTGTTTTCTCTTCTTTTCTATTGTTGTCATTTCTCTTTTTTCTCTTCTTTTCTCTTTTCTCTGTTCTCTTCTTTTCCCTTTCCTCTTCTTTTCTCTTCTTTTGTATTTCTTCTTCTTTTCTCTTCATTTCTCTTCTTTTCTCTTCTTTTCACTTTTCTCTTTTCTCTTCTTTTCCCTTTTTTCTTTTCATTTATCACTTTTCTCTTCTTTACTCATTTCTTTTCTCTTCTTTTCTCTTTTCTCTTCTTTTCTCTTTTCTCTTCTTTTCTCTCTTTTCTCTTTTCTCTTTTCGCTTCTTTTCTCTCTTATCTCTTTTCACTACTTTTCTCTTTTCTCCTTTGTCTTCTATTCTTTTTTTTCCTTTTCTATTATCTCTTTTCTCTTCATTTCTCTGCGTTTCTCTTTTGTCTTTCTGCCTGTTCGCTCCTTTTCTCTTCTTTTAATCTTCCCCTGTTTTCTCTTCTTTTCTCTTCTGTTCTCTTGTTTTCTCTTTGCTCTATTCTCTTCTTTTTTCTTTTCTGTTTTCTCTTATCTCCTTTACCTTCTTTTCTCTTCTTTTCTCTTTCTCTTTTCTCTTTTTTCTTCTATTTCCTTTTCTTTTCTCTTCTGTTCTCGTCTATTCTCTTTTCCTTTTGCTCTTCTTTTCTCTTTTCTCTTCTTTTGTCTTCTGTTCTCTTATTTTCACTTTTCTCCTTCATCTTCTTTTCTCTTCTATTCTCTTCTTTTCTCTTCTTTCACTTCTTTTCTTTTTTCTCTTCTTTTCTCTTTTCTCTTTTTCTTTTCTCTTTTCGCTTCTGTTCTCTTTACTCTTTTTATTTTATTCTCTTCTTATGTCTTTGCTATTATCTCTTTTCTCTTCTTTTCAATGCATTTCTCTTTCGTCTTTACTATCTGTTCGCTCCTTTTCTCTTCTTTTCACTTTTCTCCTGTTTTCTCTTCTTTTCTCTTCTTTTCTGGGTTCTCCCATCTCCTTTCCCTTCGTTTCTATTCTGTTCTCTTCTTTTCTCTTTTCTCTTCTTTTCTCTTCATTTCTCTTCTTTTCATTTCACTTATCACTTTTCTGTACTTTACTCTTTTCTTTTCTCTTCTTTTCTCTTTTCTCATCTTTTCTCTTTTTGCTTCTTTTCTCTCTTATCTCTTTTCACGACTTCTCTGTTTTCTCGTTTTTCTTCTGTTCTCTTTTCCCTTTTCTTTGTTTTCTCTTTTTTTCTTCTATTCCCTCTTCTGTTTTCTCTTCTTTTCAATGCATTTCTCTTTTGTCTTTACTGTCTGTTCGCTCCTTTTCTCTTCTTTTCACTTTTCTCCTGTTTTCTCTTCTTTTCTCTTCTTTTCTGGGTTCTCCTATCTCCTTTCTCTTCTTTTCTATTCTGTGCTCTTCTTTTATCTTTTCTCTTCTTTTCTCTTCATTTATCTTCTTTTCATTTCACTTATCACTTTTCCCTACATTGCTCTTTTCTTTTGTCTTCTTTTCGCTTTTCTCATCTTTTCTCTTTTTGCTTCTTTTCTCTCTTATCTCTTTTCACTACTTTTCTTTTTTCTCGTTTTTCTTCTACTCTCTTCTTTTCCCTTTTCTTTTGTTTTCTCTTTTTTTCGTCTTTTCCCTTTTCTCTTTTCTCTTCTTTCCCCTTGCTCTTCTTTTCTCTTCTTTTGTAATTTTTTCTTCTTTTCTCTTCTTTTCTCTTTTCTCTTGTTTTCACTTCTTTCTCTTTTCTCTTTTCTCTTCTTTTCTCTTGTTTTCTCTTCTTTTCTCTTTTATTTTCTGTTCTTTTCTCTTGTTTTCTCTTCTTTTCTCTTTTATTTTCTGTTCTTTTCTCTTCTTTTCTCTTCATTTCTCTTCTTTACTCTTTTCTCTTCTTTTCTCTTCATTTCTCTTCTTTTCACTTTTCTCTTGTTTTCTCTTCTTTTCTATTTTTTTCATTTCTCTTGTTTTCTCTTCTTTTCTCTTTTCTCTTGGTTTCTCTTCTTTTCTCTTTTCTTTTCTGTTCTTTTCTCTTCATTTCTCTTCTTTACTCTTTTCTCTTCTTTTGTCTTCATTTCTCTTCTTTTCACTTTTCTCTTGTTTTCTCTTCTTTTCTATTGTTGTCATTTCTCTTTTTTCTCTTCTTTTCTCTTTTCTCTGTTCTCTTCTTTTCCCTTTCCTCTTCTTTTCTCTTCTTTTGTATTTCTTCTTCTTTTCTCTTCATTTCTCTTCTTTTCTCTTCTTTTCACTTTTCTCTTTTCTCTTCTTTTCCCTTTTTTCTTTTCATTTATCACTTTTCTCTTCTTTACTCATTTCTTTTCTCTTCTTTTCTCTTTTCTCTTCTTTTCTCTTTTCTCTTGTTTTCTCTCTTTTCTCTTTTCTCTTTTCGCTTCTTTTCTCTCTTATCTCTTTTCACTACTTTTCTCTTTTCTCCTTTGTCTTCTATTCTCTTTTTTTCCTTTTCTATTATCTCTTTTCTCTTCATTTCTCTGCGTTTCTCTTTTGTCTTTACTGCCTGTTCGCTCCTTTTCTCTTCTTTTAATCTTCCCCTGTTTTCTCTTCTTTTCTCTTCTGTTCTCTTGTTTTCTCTTTGCTCTATTCTCTTCTTTTCTCTTTTCTGTTTTCTCTTATCTCCTTTACCTTCTTTTCTCTTCTTTTCTCTTTCTCTTTTCTCTTCTATTTCCTTTTCTTTTCTCTTCTGTTCTCGTCTATTCTCTTTTCCTTTTGCTCTTCTTTTCTCTTTTCTCTTCTTTTGTCTTCTGTTCTCTTATTTTCACTTTTCTCCTTCATCTTCTTTTCTCTTCTATTCTCTTCTTTTCTCTTCTTTCACTTCTTTTCTTTTTTCTCTTCTTTTCTCTTTTCTCTTTTTCTTTTCTCTTTTCGCTTCTGTTCTCTTTACTCTTTTTATTTTATTCTCTTCTTATGTCTTTGCTATTATCTCTTTTCTCTTCTTTTCAATGCATTTCTCTTTCGTCTTTACTATCTGTTCGCTCCTTTTCTCTTCTTTTCACTTTTCTCCTGTTTTCTCTTCTTTTCTCTTCTTTTCTGGGTTCTCCCATCTCCTTTCCCTTCGTTTCTATTCTGTTCTCTTCTTTTCTCTTTTCTCTTCTTTTCTCTTCATTTCTCTTCTTTTCATTTCACTTATCACTTTTCTGTACTTTACTCTTTTCTTATCTCTTCTTTTCTCTTTTCTCATCTTTTCTCTTTTTGCTTCTTTTCTCTCTTATCTCTTTTCACGACTTCTCTGTTTTCTCGTTTTTCTTCTGTTCTCTTTTCCCTTTTCTTTGTTTTCTCTTTTTTTCTTCTATTCCCTCTTCTGTTTTCTCTTCTTTTCAATGCATTTCTCTTTTGTCTTTACTGTCTGTTCGCTCCTTTTCTCTTCTTTTCACTTTTCTCCTGTTTTCTCTTCTTTTCTCTTCTTTTCTGGGTTCTCCTATCTCCTTTCTCTTCTTTTCTATTCTGTGCTCTTCTTTTATCTTTTCTCTTCTTTTCTCTTCATTTATCTTCTTTTCATTTCACTTATCACTTTTCCCTACATTGCTCTTTTCTTTTGTCTTCTTTTCGCTTTTCTCATCTTTTCTCTTTTTGCTTCTTTTCTCTCTTATCTCTTTTCACTACTTTTCTTTTTTCTCGTTTTTCTTCTACTCTCTTCTTTTCCCTTTTCTTTTGTTTTCTCTTTTTTTCGTCTTTTCCCTTTTCTCTTTTCTCTTCTTTCCCCTTGCTCTTCTTTTCTCTTCTTTTGTATTTATTCTTCTTTTCTCTTCTTTTCTCTTCTTTTCTCTTTTCTCTTGTTTTCACTTCTTTACCCCTTTCGTTTTTCTCTTTTCTCTTGTTTTCTCTTCTTTCTCTTTTCTCTTTTCTCTTCTTTTCTCTTGTTTTCTCTTCTTTTCTCTTTTATTTTCTGTTCTTTTCTCTTCTTTTCTCTTCATTTCTCTTCTTTACTCTTTTCTCTTCTTTTCTCTTCATTTCTCTTCTTTTCACTTTTCTCTTGTTTTCTCTTCTTTTCTATTTTTTTCATTTCTCTTGTTTTCTCTTCTTTTCTCTTTTCTCTTGGTTTCTCTTCTTTTCTCTTTTCTTTTCTGTTCTTTTCTCTTCATTTCTCTTCTTTACTCTTTTCTCTTCTTTTGTCTTCATTTCTCTTCTTTTCACTTTTCTCTTGTTTTCTCTTCTTTTCTATTGTTGTCATTTCTCTTTTTTCTCTTCTTTTCTCTTTTCTCTGTTCTCTTCTTTTCCCTTTCCTCTTCTTTTCTCTTCTTTTGTATTTCTTCTTCTTTTCTCTTCATTTCTCTTCTTTTCTCTTCTTTTCACTTTTCTCTTTTCTCTTCTTTTCCCTTTTTTCTTTTCATTTATCACTTTTCTCTTCTTTACTCATTTCTTTTCTCTTCTTTTCTCTTTTCTCTTCTTTTCTCTTTTCTCTTGTTTTCTCTCTTTTCTCTTTTCTCTTTTCGCTTCTTTTCTCTCTTATCTCTTTTCACTACTTTTCTCTTTTCTCCTTTGTCTTCTATTCTCTTTTTTTCCTTTTCTATTATCTCTTTTCTCTTCATTTCTCTGCGTTTCTCTTTTGTCTTTACTGACTGTTCGCTCCTTTTCTCTTCTTTTAATCTTCCCCTGTTTTCTCTTCTTTTCTCTTCTGTTCTCTTCTTTTCTCTTTGCTCTATTCTCTTCTTTTCTCTTTTCTGTTTTCTCTTATCTCCTTTACCTTCTTTTCTCTTCTTTTCTCTTTCTCTTTTCTCTTTTCTCTTCTATTTCCTTTTCTTTTCTCTTCTGTTCTCGTCTATTCTCTTTTCCTTTTGCTCTTCTTTTCTCTTTTCTCTTCTTTTGTCTTCTGTTCTCTTATTTTTACTTTTCTCCTTCATCTTCTTTTCTCTTCTATTCTCTTCTTTTCTCTTCTTTCACTTCTTTTCTTTTTTCTCTTCTTTTCTCTTTTCTCTTTTTCTTTTCTCTTTTCGCTTCTGTTCTCTTTACTCTTTTTATTTTATTCTCTTCTTATGTCTTTGCTATTATCTCTTTTCTCTTCTTTTCAATGCATTTCTCTTTCGTCTTTACTATCTGTTCGCTCCTTTTCTCTTCTTTTCACTTTTCTCCTGTTTTCTCTTCTTTTCTCTTCTTTTCTGGGTTCTCCCATCTCCTTTCCCTTCGTTTCTATTCTGTTCTCTTCTTTTCTCTTTTCTCTTCTTTTCTCTTCATTTCTCTTCTTTTCATTTCACTTATCACTTTTCTGTACTTTACTCTTTTCTTTTCTCTTCTTTTCTCTTTTCTCATCTTTTCTCTTTTTGCTTCTTTTCTCTCTTATCTCTTTTCACGACTTCTCTGTTTTCTCGTTTTTCGTCTGTTCTCTTTTCCCTTTTCTTTGTTTTCTCTTTTTTTCTTCTATTCCCTCTTCTGTTTTCTCTTCTTTTCAATGCATTTCTCTTTTGTCTTTACTGTCTGTTCGCTCCTTTTCTCTTCTTTTCACTTTTCTCCTGTTTTCTCTTCTTTTCTCTTCTTTTCTGGGTTCTCCTATCTCCTTTCTCTTCTTTTCTATTCTGTGCTCTTCTTTTATCTTTTCTCTTCTTTTCTCTTCATTTATCTTCTTTTCATTTCACTTATCACTTTTCCCTACATTGCTCTTTTCTTTTGTCTTCTTTTCGCTTTTCTCATCTTTTCTCTTTTTGCTTCTTTTCTCTCTTATCTCTTTTCACTACTTTTCTTTTTTCTCGTTTTTCTTCTACTCTCTTCTTTTCCCTTTTCTTTTGTTTTCTCTTTTTTTCGTCTTTTCCCTTTTCTCTTTTCTCTTCTTTCCCCTTGCTCTTCTTTTCTCTTCTTTTGTATTTATTCTTCTTTTCTCTTCTTTTCTCTTCTTTTCTCTTTTCTCTTGTTTTCACTTCTTTACCCCTTTCGTTTTTCTCTTTTCTCTTGTTTTCTCTTCTTTCTCTTTTCTCTTTTCTCTTCTTTTCTCTTGTTTTCTCTTCTTTTCTCTTTTATTTTCTGTTCTTTTCTCTTCTTTTCTCTTCATTTCTCTTCTTTACTCTTTTCTCTTCTTTTCTCTTCATTTCTCTTCTTTTCACTTTTCTCTTGTTTTCTCTTCTTTTCTATTTTTTTCATTTCTCTTGTTTTCTCTTCTTTTCTCTTTTCTCTTGGTTTCTCTTCTTTTCTCTTTTCTTTTCTGTTCTTTTCTCTTCATTTCTCTTCTTTACTCTTTTCTCTTCTTTTGTCTTCATTTCTCTTCTTTTCACTTTTCTCTTGTTTTCTCTTCTTTTCTATTGTTGTCATTTCTCTTTTTACTCTTCTTTTCTCTTTTCTCTGTTCTCTTCTTTTCCCTTTCCTCTTCTTTTCTCTTCTTTTGTATTTCTTCTTCTTTTCTCTTCTTTTCTCTTCTTTTCACTTTTCTCTTTTCTCTTCTTTTCCCTTTTTTCTTTTCATTTATCACTTTTCTCTTCTTTACTCATTTCTTTTCTCTTCTTTTCTCTTTTCTCTTGTTTTCTCTTTTCTCTTGTTTTCTCTCTTTTCTCTTTTCTCTTTTCGCTTCTTTTCTCTCTTATCTCTTTTCACTACTTTTCTCTTTTCTCCTTTGTCTTCTATTCTCTTTTTTTCCTTTTCTATTATCTCTTTTCTCTTCATTTCTCTGCGTTTCTCTTTTGTCTTTACTGCCTGTTCGCTCCTTTTCTCTTCTTTTAATCTTCCCCTGTTTTCTCTTCTTTTCTCTTAAGTTCTCTTGTTTTCTCTTTGCTCTATTCTCTTCTTTTCTCTTTTCTGTTTTCTCTTATCTCCTTTACCTTCTTTTCTCTTCTTTTCTCTTTCTCTTTTCTCTTCTATTTCCTTTTCTTTTCTCTTCTGTTCTCGTCTATTCTCTTTTCCTTTTGCTCTTCTTTTCTCTTTTCTCTTCTTTTGTCTTCTGTTCTCTTATTTTCACTTTTCTCCTTCATCTTCTTTTCTCTTCTATTCTCTTCTTTTCTCTTCTTTCACTTCTTTTCTTTTTTCTCTTCTTTTCTCTTTTCTCTTTTTCTTTTCTCTTTTCGCTTCTGTTCTCTTTACTCTTTTTATTTTATTCTCTTCTTATGTCTTTGCTATTATCTCTTTTCTCTTCTTTTCAATGCATTTCTCTTTCGTCTTTACTATCTGTTCGCTCCTTTTCTCTTCTTTTCACTTTTCTCCTGTTTTCTCTTCTTTTCTCTTCTTTTCTGGGTTCTCCCATCTCCTTTCCCTTCGTTTCTATTCTGTTCTCTTCTTTTCTCTTTTCTCTTCTTTTCTCTTCATTTCTCTTCTTTTCATTTCACTTATCACTTTTCTGTACTTTACTCTTTTCTTTTCTCTTCTTTTCTCTTTTCTCATCTTTTCTCTTTTTGCTTCTTTTCTCTCTTATCTCTTTTCACGACTTCTCTGTTTTCTCGTTTTTCTTCTGTTCTCTTTTCCCTTTTCTTTGTTTTCTCTTTTTTTCTTCTATTCCCTCTTCTGTTTTCTCTTCTTTTCAATGCATTTCTCTTTTGTCTTTACTGTCTGTTCGCTCCTTTTCTCTTCTTTTCACTTTTCTCCTGTTTTCTCTTCTTTTCTCTTCTTTTCTGGGTTCTCCTATCTCCTTTCTCTTCTTTTCTATTCTGTGCTCTTCTTTTATCTTTTCTCTTCTTTTCTCTTCATTTATCTTCTTTTCATTTCACTTACACTTTTCCCTACATTGCTCTTTTCTTTTGTCTTCTTTTCGCTTTTCTCATCTTTTCTCTTTTTGCTTCTTTTCTCTCTTATCTCTTTTCACTACTTTTCTTTTTTCTCGTTTTTCTTCTACTCTCTTCTTTTCCCTTTTCTTTTGTTTACTCTTTTTTTCGTCTTTTCCCTTTTCTCTTTTCTCTTCTTTCCCCTTGCTCTTCTTTTCTCTTCTTTTGTATTTATTCTTCTTTTCTCTTCTTTTCTCTTCTTTTCTCTTTTCTCTTGTTTTCACTTCTTTACCCCTTTCGTTTTTCTCTTTTCTCTTGTTTTCTCTTCTTTCTCTTTTCTCTTTTCTCTTCTTTTCTCTTGTTTTCTCTTCTTTTCTCTTTTATTTTCTGTTCTTTTCTCTTCTTTTCTCTTCATTTCTCTTCTTTACTCTTTTCTCTTCTTTTCTCTTCATTTCTCTTCTTTTCACTTTTCTCTTGTTTTCTCTTCTTTTCTATTTTTTTCATTTCTCTTGTTTTCTCTTCTTTTCTCTTTTCTCTTGGTTTCTCTTCTTTTCTCTTTTCTTTTCTGTTCTTTTCTCTTCATTTCTCTTCTTTTCACTTTTCTCTTGTTTTCTCTTCTTTTCTATTTTTTTCATTTCTCTTGTTTTCTCTTCTTTTCTCTTTTCTCTTGGTTTCTCATCTTTTCTCTTTTATTTTCTGTTCTTTTCTCTTCTTTTCTCTTCATTTCTCTTCTTTACTCTTTTCTCTTCTTTTCTCTTCATTTCTCTTCTTTTCACTTTTCTCTTGTTTTCTCTTCTTTTCTATTTTTTTCATTTCTCTTGTTTTCTCTTCTTTTCTCTTTTCTCTTGGTTTCTCTTCTTTTCTCTTTTCTTTTCTGTTCTTTTCTCTTCATTTCTCTTCTTTACTCTTTTCTCTTCTTTTGTCTTCATTTCTCTTCTTTTCACTTTTCTCTTGTTTTCTCTTCTTTTCTATTGTTGTCATTTCTCTTTTTTCTCTTCTTTTCTCTTTTCTCTGTTCTCTTCTTTTCCCTTTCCTCTTCTTTTCTCTTCTTTTGTATTTCTTCTTCTTTTCTCTTCATTTCTCTTCTTTTCTCTTCTTTTCACTTTTCTCTTTTCTCTTCTTTTCCCTTTTTTCTTTTCATTTATCACTTTTCTCTTCTTTACTCATTTCTTTTCTCTTCTTTTCTCTTTTCTCTTCTTTTCTCTTTTCTCTTGTTTTCTCTCTTTTCTCTTTTCTCTTTTCGCTTCTTTTCTCTCTTATCTCTTTTCACGACTTCTCTGTTTTCTCGTTTTTCTTCTGTTCTCTTTTCCCTTTTCTTTGTTTTCTCTTTTTTTCTTCTATTCCCTCTTCTGTTTTCTCTTCTTTTCAATGCATTTCTCTTTTGTCTTTACTGTCTGTTCGCTCCTTTTCTCTTCTTTTCACTTTTCTCCTGTTTTCTCTTCTTTTCTCTTCTTTTCTGGGTTCTCCTATCTCCTTTCTCTTCTTTTCTATTCTGTGCTCTTCTTTTATCTTTTCTCTTCTTTTCTCTTCATTTATCTTCTTTTCATTTCACTTATCACTTTTCCCTACATTGCTCTTTTCTTTTGTCTTCTTTTCGCTTTTCTCATCTTTTCTCTTTTTGCTTCTTTTCTCTCTTATCTCTTTTCACTACTTTTCTTTTTTCTCGTTTTTCTTCTACTCTCTTCTTTTCCCTTTTCTTTTGTTTACTCTTTTTTTCGTCTTTTCCCTTTTCTCTTTTCTCTTCTTTCCCCTTGCTCTTCTTTTCTCTTCTTTTGTATTTATTCTTCTTTTCTCTTCTTTTCTCTTCTTTTCTCTTTTCTCTTGTTTTCACTTCTTTACCCCTTTCGTTTTTCTCTTTTCTCTTGTTTTCTCTTCTTTCTCTTTTCTCTTTTCTCTTCTTTTCTCTTGTTTTCTCTTCTTTTCTCTTTTATTTTCTGTTCTTTTCTCTTCTTTTCTCTTCATTTCTCTTCTTTACTCTTTTCTCTTCTTTTCTCTTCATTTCTCTTCTTTTCACTTTTCTCTTGTTTTCTCTTCTTTTCTATTTTTTTCATTTCTCTTGTTTTCTCTTCTTTTCTCTTTTCTCTTGGTTTCTCTTCTTTTCTCTTTTCTTTTCTGTTCTTTTCTCTTCATTTCTCTTCTTTTCACTTTTCTCTTGTTTTCTCTTCTTTTCTATTTTTTTCATTTCTCTTGTTTTCTCTTCTTTTCTCTTTTCTCTTGGTTTCTCATCTTTTCTCTTTTATTTTCTGTTCTTTTCTCTTCTTTTCTCTTCATTTCTCTTCTTTACTCTTTTCTCTTCTTTTCTCTTCATTTCTCTTCTTTTCACTTTTCTCTTGTTTTCTCTTCTTTTCTATTTTTTTCATTTCTCTTGTTTTCTCTTCTTTTCTCTTTTCTCTTGGTTTCTCTTCTTTTCTCTTTTCTTTTCTGTTCTTTTCTCTTCATTTCTCTTCTTTACTCTTTTCTCTTCTTTTGTCTTCATTTCTCTTCTTTTCACTTTTCTCTTGTTTTCTCTTCTTTTCTATTGTTGTCATTTCTCTTTTTTCTCTTCTTTTCTCTTTTCTCTGTTCTCTTCTTTTCCCTTTCCTCTTCTTTTCTCTTCTTTTGTATTTCTTCTTCTTTTCTCTTCATTTCTCTTCTTTTCTCTTCTTTTCACTTTTCTCTTTTCTCTTCTTTTCCCTTTTTTCTTTTCATTTATCACTTTTCTCTTCTTTACTCATTTCTTTTCTCTTCTTTTCTCTTTTCTCTTCTTTTCTCTTTTCTCTTGTTTTCTCTCTTTTCTCTTTTCTCTTTTCGCTTCTTTTCTCTCTTATCTCTTTTCACTACTTTTCTCTTTTCTCCTTTGTCTTCTATTCTCTTTTTTTCCTTTTCTATTATCTCTTTTCTCTTCATTTCTCTGCGTTTCTCTTTTGTCTTTACTGCCTGTTCGCTCCTTTTCTCTTCTTTTAATCTTCCCCTGTTTTCTCTTCTTTTCTCTTCTGTTCTCTTCTTTTCTCTTTGCTCTATTCTCTTCTTTTCTCTTTTCTGTTTTCTCTTATCTCCTTTACCTTCTTTTCTCTTCTTTTCTCTTTCTCTTTTCTCTTCTATTTCCTTTTCTTTTCTCTTCTGTTCTCGTCTATTCTCTTTTCCTTTTGCTCTTCTTTTCTCTTTTCTCTTCTTTTGTCTTCTGTTCTCTTATTTTCACTTTTCTCCTTCATCTTCTTTTCTCTTCTATTCTCTTCTTTTCTCTTCTTTCACTTCTTTTCTTTTTTCTCTTCTTTTCTCTTTTCTCTTTTTCTTTTCTCTTTTCGCTTCTGTTCTCTTTACTCTTTTTATTTTATTCTCTTCTTATGTCTTTGCTATTATCTCTTTTCTCTTCTTTTCAATGCATTTCTCTTTCGTCTTTACTATCTGTTCGCTCCTTTTCTCTTCTTTTCACTTTTCTCCTGTTTTCTCTTCTTTTCTCTTCTTTTCTGGGTTCTCCCATCTCCTTTCCCTTCGTTTCTATTCTGTTCTCTTCTTTTCTCTTTTCTCTTCTTTTCTCTTCATTTCTCTTCTTTTCATTTCACTTATCACTTTTCTGTACTTTACTCTTTTCTTTTCTCTTCTTTTCTCTTTTCTCATCTTTTCTCTTTTTGCTTCTTTTCTCTCTTATCTCTTTTCACGACTTCTCTGTTTTCTCGTTTTTCGTCTGTTCTCTTTTCCCTTTTCTTTGTTTTCTCTTTTTTTCTTCTATTCCCTCTTCTGTTTTCTCTTCTTTTCAATGCATTTCTCTTTTGTCTTTAC
This sequence comes from Chiloscyllium punctatum, assembly GCF_047496795.1. Taxonomy (NCBI): domain Eukaryota; kingdom Metazoa; phylum Chordata; class Chondrichthyes; order Orectolobiformes; family Hemiscylliidae; genus Chiloscyllium; species Chiloscyllium punctatum. Next base: position 34,907,118 of record NC_092762.1, on the reverse strand, counting down.
TGTCTGTTCGCTCCTTTTCTCTTCTTTTCACTTTTCTCCTGTTTTCTCTTATTTTCTCTTCTTTTCTGGGTTCTCCTATCTCCTTTCTCTTCTTTTCTATTCTGTGCTCTTCTTTTATCTTTTCTCTTCTTTTCTCTTCATTTATCTTCTTTTCATTTCACTTATCACTTTTCCCTACATTGCTCTTTTCTTTTGTCTTCTTTTCGCTTTTCTCATCTTTTCTCTTTTTGCTTCTTTTCTCTCTTATCTCTTTTCACTACTTTTCTTTTTTCTCGTTTTTCTTCTACTCTCTTCTTTTCCCTTTTCTTTTGTTTTCTCTTTTTTTCGTCTTTTCCCTTTTCTCTTTTCTCTTCTTTCCCCTTGCTCTTCTTTTCTCTTCTTTTGTATTTATTCTTCTTTTCTCTTCTTTTCTCTTCTTTTCTCTTTTCTCTTGTTTTCACTTCTTTACCCCTTTCGTTTTTCTCTTTTCTCTTGTTTTCTCTTCTTTCTCTTTTCTCTTTTCTCTTCTTTTCTCTTGTTTTCTCTTCTTTTCTCTTTTATTTTCTGTTCTTTTCTCTTCTTTTCTCTTCATTTCTCTTCTTTACTCTTTTCTCTTCTTTTCTCTTCATTTCTCTTCTTTTCACTTTTCTCTTGTTTTCTCTTCTTTTCTATTTTTTTCATTTCTCTTGTTTTCTCTTCTTTTCTCTTTTCTCTTGGTTTCTCTTCTTTTCTCTTTTCTTTTCTGTTCTTTTCTCTTCATTTCTCTTCTTTACTCTTTTCTCTTCTTTTGTCTTCATTTCTCTTCTTTTCACTTTTCTCTTGTTTTCTCTTCTTTTCTATTGTTGTCATTTCTCTTTTTACTCTTCTTTTCTCTTTTCTCTGTTCTCTTCTTTTCCCTTTCCTCTTCTTTTCTCTTCTTTTGTATTTCTTCTTCTTTTCTCTTCTTTTCTCTTCTTTTCACTTTTCTCTTTTCTCTTCTTTTCCCTTTTTTCTTTTCATTTATCACTTTTCTCTTCTTTACTCATTTCTTTTCTCTTCTTTTCTCTTTTCTCTTCTTTTCTCTTTTCTCTTGTTTTCTCTCTTTTCTCTTTTCTCTTTTCGCTTCTTTTCTCTCTTATCTCTTTTCACTACTTTTCTCTTTTCTCCTTTGTCTTCTATTCTCTTTTTTTCCTTTTCTATTATCTCTTTTCTCTTCATTTCTCTGCGTTTCTCTTTTGTCTTTACTGCCTGTTCGCTCCTTTTCTCTTCTTTTAATCTTCCCCTGTTTTCTCTTCTTTTCTCTTCTGTTCTCTTGTTTTCTCTTTGCTCTATTCTCTTCTTTTCTCTTTTCTGTTTTCTCTTATCTCCTTTACCTTCTTTTCTCTTCTTTTCTCTTTCTCTTTTCTCTTCTATTTCCTTTTCTTTTCTCTTCTGTTCTCGTCTATTCTCTTTTCCTTTTGCTCTTCTTTTCTCTTTTCTCTTCTTTTGTCTTCTGTTCTCTTATTTTCACTTTTCTCCTTCATCTTCTTTTCTCTTCTATTCTCTTCTTTTCTCTTCTTTCACTTCTTTTCTTTTTTCTCTTCTTTTCTCTTTTCTCTTTTTCTTTTCTCTTTTCGCTTCTGTTCTCTTTACTCTTTTTATTTTATTCTCTTCTTATGTCTTTGCTATTATCTCTTTTCTCTTCTTTTCAATGCATTTCTCTTTCGTCTTTACAATTGTTCGCTCCTTTTCTCTTCTTTTCACTTTTCTCCTGTTTTCTCTTCTTTTCTCTTCTTTTCTGGGTTCTCCCATCTCCTTTCCCTTCGTTTCTATTCTGTTCTCTTCTTTTCTCTTTTCTCTTCTTTTCTCTTCATTTCTCTTCTTTTCATTTCACTTATCACTTTTCTGTACTTTACTCTTTTCTTTTCTCTTCTTTTCTCTTTTCTCATCTTTTCTCTTTTTGCTTCTTTTCTCTCTTATCTCTTTTCACGACTTCTCTGTTTTCTCGTTTTTCTTCTGTTCTCTTTTCCCTTTTCTTTGTTTTCTCTTTTTTTCTTCTATTCCCTCTTCTGTTTTCTCTTCTTTTCAATGCATTTCTCTTTTGTCTTTACTGTCTGTTCGCTCCTTTTCTCTTCTTTTCACTTTTCTCCTGTTTTCTCTTCTTTTCTCTTCTTTTCTGGGTTCTCCTATCTCCTTTCTCTTCTTTTCTATTCTGTGCTCTTCTTTTATCTTTTCTCTTCTTTTCTCTTCATTTCTCTTCTTTTCATTTCACTTATCACTTTTCCCTACATTGCTCTTTTCTTTTGTCTTCTTTTCGCTTTTCTCATCTTTTCTCTTTTTGCTTCTTTTCTCTCTTATCTCTTTTCACTACTTTTCTTTTTTCTCGTTTTTCTTCTACTCTCTTCTTTTCCCTTTTCTTTTGTTTTCTCTTTTTTTCGTCTTTTCCCTTTTCTCTTTTCTCTTCTTTCCCCTTGCTCTTCTTTTCTCTTCTTTTGTATTTATTCTTCTTTTCTCTTCTTTTCTCTTCTTTTCTCTTTTCTCTTGTTTTCACTTCTTTACCCCTTTCGTTTTTCTCTTTTCTCTTGTTTTCTCTTCTTTACTCTTTTCTCTTCTTTTGTCTTCATTTCTCTTCTTTTCACTTTTCTCTTGTTTTCTCTTCTTTTCTATTGTTGTCATTTCTCTTTTTTCTCTTCTTTTCTCTTTTCTCTGTTCTCTTCTTTTCCCTTTCCTCTTCTTTTCTCTTCTTTTGTATTTCTTCTTCTTTTCTCTTCATTTCTCTTCTTTTCTCTTCTTTTCACTTTTCTCTTTTCTCTTCTTTTCCCTTTTTTCTTTTCATTTATCACTTTTCTCTTCTTTACTCATTTCTTTTCTCTTCTTTTCTCTTTTCTCTTCTTTTCTCTTTTCTCTTGTTTTCTCTCTTTTCTCTTTTCTCTTTTCGCTTCTTTTCTCTCTTATCTCTTTTCACTACTTTTCTCTTTTCTCCTTTGTCTTCTATTCTCTTTTTTTCCTTTTCTATTATCTCTTTTCTCTTCATTTCTCTGCGTTTCTCTTTTGTCTTTACTGCCTGTTCGCTCCTTTTCTCTTCTTTTAATCTTCCCCTGTTTTCTCTTCTTTTCTCTTCTGTTCTCTTCTTTTCTCTTTGCTCTATTCTCTTCTTTTCTCTTTTCTGTTTTCTCTTATCTCCTTTACCTTCTTTTCTCTTCTTTTCTCTTTCTCTTTTCTCTTCTATTTCCTTTTCTTTTCTCTTCTGTTCTCGTCTATTCTCTTTTCCTTTTGCTCTTCTTTTCTCTTTTCTCTTCTTTTGTCTTCTGTTCTCTTATTTTCACTTTTCTCCTTCATCTTCTTTTCTCTTCTATTCTCTTCTTTTCTCTTCTTTCACTTCTTTTCTTTTTTCTCTTCTTTTCTCTTTTCTCTTTTTCTTTTCTCTTTTCGCTTCTGTTCTCTTTACTCTTTTTATTTTATTCTCTTCTTATGTCTTTGCTATTATCTCTTTTCTCTTCTTTTCAATGCATTTCTCTTTCGTCTTTACTATCTGTTCGCTCCTTTTCTCTTCTTTTCACTTTTCTCCTGTTTTCTCTTCTTTTCTCTTCTTTTCTGGGTTCTCCCATCTCCTTTCCCTTCGTTTCTATTCTGTTCTCTTCTTTTCTCTTTTCTCTTCTTTTCTCTTCATTTCTCTTCTTTTCTCTTCATTTATCTTCTTTTCATTTCACTTATCACTTTTCCCTACATTGCTCTTTTCTTTTGTCTTCTTTTCGCTTTTCTCATCTTTTCTCTTTTTGCTTCTTTTCTCTCTTATCTCTTTTCACTACTTTTCTTTTTTCTCGTTTTTCTTCTACTCTCTTCTTTTCCCTTTTCTTTTGTTTTCTCTTTTTTTCGTCTTTTCCCTTTTCTCTTTTCTCTTCTTTCCCCTTGCTCTTCTTTTCTCTTCTTTTGTAATTTTTTCTTCTTTTCTCTTCTTTTCTCTTCTTTTCTCTTTTCTCTTGTTTTCACTTCTTTACCCCTTTCGTTTTTCTCTTTTCTCTTGTTTTCTCTTCTTTCTCTTTTCTCTTTTCTCTTCTTTTCTCTTGTTTTCTCTTCTTTTCTCTTTTATTTTCTGTTCTTTTCTCTTCTTTTCTCTTCATTTCTCTTCTTTACTCTTTTCTCTTCTTTTCTCTTCATTTCTCTTCTTTTCACTTTTCTCTTGTTTTCTCTTCTTTTCTATTTTTTTCATTTCTCTTGTTTTCTCTTCTTTTCTCTTTTCTCTTGGTTTCTCTTCTTTTCTCTTTTCTTTTCTGTTCTTTTCTCTTCATTTCTCTTCTTTACTCTTTTCTCTTCTTTTGTCTTCATTTCTCTTCTTTTCACTTTTCTCTTGTTTTCTCTTCTTTTCTATTGTTGTCATTTCTCTTTTTTCTCTTCTTTTCTCTTTTCTCTGTTCTCTTCTTTTCCCTTTCCTCTTCTTTTCTCTTCTTTTGTATTTCTTCTTCTTTTCTCTTCATTTCTCTTCTTTTCTCTTCTTTTCACTTTTCTCTTTTCTCTTCTTTTCCCTTTTTTCTTTTCATTTATCACTTTTCTCTTCTTTACTCATTTCTTTTCTCTTCTTTTCTCTTTTCTCTTCTTTTCTCTTTTCTCTTGTTTTCTCTCTTTTCTCTTTTCTCTTTTCGCTTCTTTTCTCTCTTATCTCTTTTCACTACTTTTCTCTTTTCTCCTTTGTCTTCTATTCTCTTTTTTTCCTTTTCTATTATCTCTTTTCTCTTCATTTCTCTGCGTTTCTCTTTTGTCTTTACTGCCTGTTCGCTCCTTTTCTCTTCTTTTAATCTTCCCCTGTTTTCTCTTCTTTTCTCTTCTGTTCTCTTGTTTTCTCTTTGCTCTATTCTCTTCTTTTCTCTTTTCTGTTTTCTCTTATCTCCTTTACCTTCTTTTCTCTTCTTTTCTCTTTCTCTTTTCTCTTTTCTCTTCTATTTCCTTTTCTTTTCTCTTCTGTTCTCGTCTATTCTCTTTTCCTTTTGCTCTTCTTTTCTCTTTTCTCTTCTTTTGTCTTCTGTTCTCTTATTTTCACTTTTCTCCTTCATCTTCTTTTCTCTTCTATTCTCTTCTTTTCTCTTCTTTCACTTCTTTTCTTTTTTCTCTTCTTTTCTCTTTTCTCTTTTTCTTTTCTCTTTTCGCTTCTGTTCTCTTTACTCTTTTTATTTTATTCTCTTCTTATGTCTTTGCTATTATCTCTTTTCTCTTCTTTTCAATGCATTTCTCTTTCGTCTTTACTATCTGTTCGCTCCTTTTCTCTTCTTTTCACTTTTCTCCTGTTTTCTCTTCTTTTCTCTTCTTTTCTGGGTTCTCCCATCTCCTTTCCCTTCGTTTCTATTCTGTTCTCTTCTTTTCTCTTTTCTCTTCTTTTCTCTTCATTTCTCTTCTTTTCATTTCACTTATCACTTTTCTGTACTTTACTCTTTTCTTTTCTCTTCTTTTCTCTTTTCTCATCTTTTCTCTTTTTGCTTCTTTTCTCTCTTATCTCTTTTCACGACTTCTCTGTTTTCTCGTTTTTCTTCTGTTCTCTTTTCCCTTTTCTTTGTTTTCTCTTTTTTTCTTCTATTCCCTCTTCTGTTTTCTCTTCTTTTCAATGCATTTCTCTTTTGTCTTTACTGTCTGTTCGCTCCTTTTCTCTTCTTTTCACTTTTCTCCTGTTTTCTCTTCTTTTCTCTTCTTTTCTGGGTTCTCCTATCTCCTTTCTCTTCTTTTCTATTCTGTGCTCTTCTTTTATCTTTTCTCTTCTTTTCTCTTCATTTCTCTTCTTTTCATTTCACTTATCACTTTTCCCTACATTGCTCTTTTCTTTTGTCTTCTTTTCGCTTTTCTCATCTTTTCTCTTTTTGCTTCTTTTCTCTCTTATCTCTTTTCACTACTTTTCTTTTTTCTCGTTTTTCTTCTACTCTCTTCTTTTCCCTTTTCTTTTGTTTTCTCTTTTTTTTCGTCTTTTCCCTTTTCTCTTTTCTCTTCTTTCCCCTTGCTCTTCTTTTCTCTTCTTTTGTAATTTTTTCTTCTTTTCTCTTCTTTTCTCTTTTCTCTTGTTTTCACTTCTTTACCCCTTTCGTTTTTCTCTTTTCTCTTGTTTTCTCTTCTTTCTCTTTTCTCTTTTCTCTTCTTTTCTCTTGTTTTCTCTTCTTTTCTCTTTTATTTTCTGTTCTTTTCTCTTCTTTTCTCTTCATTTCTCTTCTTTACTCTTTTCTCTTCTTTTCTCTTCATTTCTCTTCTTTTCACTTTTCTCTTGTTTTCTCTTCTTTTCTATTTTTTTCATTTCTCTTGTTTTCTCTTCTTTACTCTTTTCTCTTCTTTTGTCTTCATTTCTCTTCTTTTCACTTTTCTCTTGTTTTCTCTTCTTTTCTATTGTTGTCATTTCTCTTTTTTCTCTTCTTTTCTCTTTTCTCTGTTCTCTTCTTTTCCCTTTCCTCTTCTTTTCTCTTCTTTTGTATTTCTTCTTCTTTTCTCTTCATTTCTCTTCTTTTCTCTTCTTTTCACTTTTCTCTTTTCTCTTCTTTTCCCTTTTTTCTTTTCATTTATCACTTTTCTCTTCTTTACTCATTTCTTTTCTCTTCTTTTCTCTTTTCTCTTCTTTTCTCTTTTCTCTTGTTTTCTCTCTTTTCTCTTTTCTCTTTTCGCTTCTTTTCTCTCTTATCTCTTTTCACTACTTTTCTCTTTTCTCCTTTGTCTTCTATTCTCTTTTTTTCCTTTTCTATTATCTCTTTTCTCTTCATTTCTCTGCGTTTCTCTTTTGTCTTTACTGCCTGTTCGCTCCTTTTCTCTTCTTTTAATCTTCCCCTGTTTTCTCTTCTTTTCTCTTCTGTTCTCTTCTTTTCTCTTTGCTCTATTCTCTTCTTTTCTCTTTTCTGTTTTCTCTTATCTCCTTTACCTTCTTTTCTCTTCTTTTCTCTTTCTCTTTTCTCTTCTATTTCCTTTTCTTTTCTCTTCTGTTCTCGTCTATTCTCTTTTCCTTTTGCTCTTCTTTTCTCTTTTCTCTTCTTTTGTCTTCTGTTCTCTTATTTTCACTTTTCTCCTTCATCTTCTTTTCTCTTCTATTCTCTTCTTTTCTCTTCTTTCACTTCTTTTCTTTTTTCTCTTCTTTTCTCTTTTCTCTTTTTCTTTTCTCTTTTCGCTTCTGTTCTCTTTACTCTTTTTATTTTATTCTCTTCTTATGTCTTTGCTATTATCTCTTTTCTCTTCTTTTCAATGCATTTCTCTTTCGTCTTTACTGTCTGTTCGCTCCTTTTCTCTTCTTTTCACTTTTCTCCTGTTTTCTCTTCTTTTCTCTTCTTTTCTGGGTTCTCCCATCTCCTTTCCCTTCGTTTCTATTCTGTTCTCTTCTTTTCTCTTTTCTCTTCTTTTCTCTTCATTTCTCTTCTTTTCATTTCACTTATCACTTTTCTGTACTTTACTCTTTTCTTTTCTCTTCTTTTCTCTTTTCTCATCTTTTCTCTTTTTGCTTCTTTTCTCTCTTATCTCTTTTCACGACTTCTCTGTTTTCTCGTTTTTCTTCTGTTCTCTTTTCCCTTTTCTTTGTTTTCTCTTTTTTTCTTCTATTCCCTCTTCTGTTTTCTCTTCTTTTCAATGCATTTCTCTTTTGTCTTTACTGTCTGTTCGCTCCTTTTCTCTTCTTTTCACTTTTCTCCTGTTTTCTCTTCTTTTCTCTTCTTTTCTGGGTTCTCCTATCTCCTTTCTCTTCTTTTCTATTCTGTGCTCTTCTTTTATCTTTTCTCTTCTTTTCTCTTCATTTCTCTTCTTTTCATTTCACTTATCACTTTTCCCTACATTGCTCTTTTCTTTTGTCTTCTTTTCGCTTTTCTCATCTTTTCTCTTTTTGCTTCTTTTCTCTCTTATCTCTTTTCACTACTTTTCTTTTTTCTCGTTTTTCTTCTACTCTCTTCTTTTCCCTTTTCTTTTGTTTTCTCTTTTTTTCGTCTTTTCCCTTTTCTCTTTTCTCTTCTTTCCCCTTGCTCTTCTTTTCTCTTCTTTTGTAATTTTTTCTTCTTTTCTCTTCTTTTCTCTTTTCTCTTGTTTTCACTTCTTTACCCCTTTCGTTTTTCTCTTTTCTCTTGTTTTCTCTTCTTTCTCTTTTCTCTTTTCTCTTCTTTTCTCTTGTTTTCTCTTCTTTTCTCTTTTATTTTCTGTTCTTTTCTCTTCTTTTCTCTTCATTTCTCTTCTTTACTCTTTTCTCTTCTTTTCTCTTCATTTCTCTTCTTTTCACTTTTCTCTTGTTTTCTCTTCTTTTCTATTTTTTTCATTTCTCTTGTTTTCTCTTCTTTTCTCTTTTCTCTTGGTTTCTCTTCTTTTCTCTTTTCTTTTCTGTTCTTTTCTCTTCATTTCTCTTCTTTACTCTTTTCTCTTCTTTTGTCTTCATTTCTCTTCTTTTCACTTTTCTCTTGTTTTCTCTTCTTTTCTATTGTTGTCATTTCTCTTTTTTCTCTTCTTTTCTCTTTTCTCTGTTCTCTTCTTTTCCCTTTCCTCTTCTTTTCTCTTCTTTTGTATTTCTTCTTCTTTTCTCTTCATTTCTCTTCTTTTCTCTTCTTTTCACTTTTCTCTTTTCTCTTCTTTTCCCTTTTTTCTTTTCATTTATCACTTTTCTCTTCTTTACTCATTTCTTTTCTCTTCTTTTCTCTTTTCTCTTCTTTTCTCTTTTCTCTTGTTTTCTCTCTTTTCTCTTTTCTCTTTTCGCTTCTTTTCTCTCTTATCTCTTTTCACTACTTTTCTCTTTTCTCCTTTGTCTTCTATTCTCTTTTTTTCCTTTTCTATTATCTCTTTTCTCTTCATTTCTCTGCGTTTCTCTTTTGTCTTTACTGCCTGTTCGCTCCTTTTCTCTTCTTTTAATCTTCCCCTGTTTTCTCTTCTTTTCTCTTCTGTTCTCTTCTTTTCTCTTTGCTCTATTCTCTTCTTTTCTCTTTTCTGTTTTCTCTTATCTCCTTTACCTTCTTTTCTCTTCTTTTCTCTTTCTCTTTTCTCTTCTATTTCCTTTTCTTTTCTCTTCTGTTCTCGTCTATTCTCTTTTCCTTTTGCTCTTCTTTTCTCTTTTCTCTTCTTTTGTCTTCTGTTCTCTTATTTTCACTTTTCTCCTTCATCTTCTTTTCTCTTCTATTCTCTTCTTTTCTCTTCTTTCACTTCTTTTCTTTTTTCTCTTCTTTTCTCTTTTCTCTTTTTCTTTTCTCTTTTCGCTTCTGTTCTCTTTACTCTTTTTATTTTATTCTCTTCTTATGTCTTTGCTATTATCTCTTTTCTCTTCTTTTGTCTTCTGTTCTCTTATTTTCACTTTTCTCCTTCATCTTCTTTTCTCTTCTATTCTCTTCTTTTCTCTTCTTTCACTTCTTTTCTTTTTTCTCTTCTTTTCTCTTTTCTCTTTTTCTTTTCTCTTTTCGCTTCTTTTCTCTTTTCTCTTCTTTTCTCTTCATTTCTCTTCTTTTCATTTCACTTATCACTTTTCTGTACTTTACTCTTTTCTTTTCTCTTCTTTTCTCTTTTCTCATCTTTTCTCTTTTTGCTTCTTTTCTCTCTTATCTCTTTTCACGACTTCTCTGTTTTCTCGTTTTTCTTCTGTTCTCTTTTCCCTTTTCTTTGTTTTCTCTTTTTTTCTTCTATTCCCTCTTCTGTTTTCTCTTCTTTTCAATGCATTTCTCTTTTGTCTTTACTGTCTGTTCGCTCCTTTTCTCTTCTTTTCACTTTTCTCCTGTTTTCTCTTATTTTCTCTTCTTTTCTGGGTTCTCCTATCTCCTTTCTCTTCTTTTCTATTCTGTGCTCTTCTTTTATCTTTTCTCTTCTTTTCTCTTCATTTATCTTCTTTTCATTTCACTTATCACTTTTCCCTACATTGCTCTTTTCTTTTGTCTTCTTTTCGCTTTTCTCATCTTTTCTCTTTTTGCTTCTTTTCATTCTTATCTCTTTTCACTACTTTTCTTTTTTCTCGTTTTTCTTCTACTCTCTTCTTTTCCCTTTTCTTTTGTTTTCTCTTTTTTTCGTCTTTTCCCTTTTCTCTTTTCTCTTCTTTCCCCTTGCTCTTCTTTTCTCTTCTTTTGTAATTTTTTCTTCTTTTCTCTTCTTTTCTCTTTTCTCTTGTTTTCACTTCTTTACCCCTTTCGTTTTTCTCTTTTCTCTTGTTTTCTCTTCTTTCTCTTTTCTCTTTTCTCTTCTTTTCTCTTGTTTTCTCTTCTTTTCTCTTTTATTTTCTGTTCTTTTCTCTTCTTTTCTCTTCATTTCTCTTCTTTACTCTTTTCTCTTCTTTTCTCTTCATTTCTCTTCTTTTCACTTTTCTCTTGTTTTCTCTTCTTTTCTATTTTTTTCATTTCTCTTGTTTTCTCTTCTTTTCTCTTTTCTCTTGTTTTCTCTTCTTTTCTCTTTTCTTTTCTGTTCTTTTCTCTTCATTTCTCTTCTTTACTCTTTTCTCTTCTTTTGTCTTCATTTCTCTTCTTTTCACTTTTCTCTTGTTTTCTCTTCTTTTCTATTGTTGTCATTTCTCTTTTTTCTCTTCTTTTCTCTTTTCTCTGTTCTCTTCTTTTCCCTTTCCTCTTCTTTTCTCTTCTTTTGTATTTCTTCTTCTTTTCTCTTCATTTCTCTTCTTTTCTCTTCTTTTCACTTTTCTCTTTTCTCTTCTTTTCCCTTTTTTCTTTTCATTTATCACTTTTCTCTTCTTTACTCATTTCTTTTCTCTTCTTTTCTCTTTTCTCTTCTTTTCTCTTTTCTCTTGTTTTCTCTCTTTTCTCTTTTCTCTTTTCGCTTCTTTTCTCTCTTATCTCTTTTCACTACTTTTCTCTTTTCTCCTTTGTCTTCTATTCTCTTTTTTTCCTTTTCTATTATCTCTTTTCTCTTCATTTCTCTGCGTTTCTCTTTTGTCTTTACTGCCTGTTCGCTCCTTTTCTCTTCTTTTAATCTTCCCCTGTTTTCTCTTCTTTTCTCTTCTGTTCTCTTCTTTTCTCTTTGCTCTATTCTCTTCTTTTCTCTTTTCTGTTTTCTCTTATCTCCTTTACCTTCTTTTCTCTTCTTTTCTCTTTCTCTTTTCTCTTCTATTTCCTTTTCTTTTCTCTTCTGTTCTCGTCTATTCTCTTTTCCTTTTGCTCTTCTTTTCTCTTTTCTCTTCTTTTGTCTTCTGTTCTCTTATTTTCACTTTTCTCCTTCATCTTCTTTTCTCTTCTATTCTCTTCTTTTCTCTTCTTTCACTTCTTTTCTTTTTTCTCTTCTTTTCTCTTTTCTCTTTTTCTTTTCTCTTTTCGCTTCTGTTCTCTTTACTCTTTTTATTTTATTCTCTTCTTATGTCTTTGCTATTATCTCTTTTCTCTTCTTTTCAATGCATTTCTCTTTCGTCTTTACTATCTGTTCGCTCCTTTTCTCTTCTTTTCACTTTTCTCCTGTTTTCTCTTCTTTTCTCTTCTTTTCTGGGTTCTCCCATCTCCTTTCCCTTCGTTTCTATTCTGTTCTCTTCTTTTCTCTTTTCTCTTCTTTTCTCTTCATTTCTCTTCTTTTCATTTCACTTATCACTTTTCTGTACTTTACTCTTTTCTTTTCTCTTCTTTTCTCTTTTCTCATCTTTTCTCTTTTTGCTTCTTTTCTCTCTTATCTCTTTTCACGACTTCTCTGTTTTCTCGTTTTTCTTCTGTTCTCTTTTCCCTTTTCTTTGTTTTCTCTTTTTTTCTTCTATTCCCTCTTCTGTTTTCTCTTCTTTTCAATGCATTTCTCTTTTGTCTTTACTGTCTGTTCGCTCCTTTTCTCTTCTTTTCACTTTTCTCCTGTTTTCTCTTCTTTTCTCTTCTTTTCTGGGTTCTCCTATCTCCTTTCTCTTCTTTTCTATTCTGTGCTCTTCTTTTATCTTTTCTCTTCTTTTCTCTTCATTTCTCTTCTTTTCATTTCACTTATCACTTTTCCCTACATTGCTCTTTTCTTTTGTCTTCTTTTCGCTTTTCTCATCTTTTCTCTTTTTGCTTCTTTTCTCTCTTATCTCTTTTCACTACTTTTCTTTTTTCTCGTTTTTCTTCTACTCTCTTCTTTTCCCTTTTCTTTTGTTTTCTCTTTTTTTCGTCTTTTCCCTTTTCTCTTTTCTCTTCTTTCCCCTTGCTCTTCTTTTCTCTTCTTTTGTAATTTTTTCTTCTTTTCTCTTCTTTTCTCTTTTCTCTTGTTTTCACTTCTTTACCCCTTTCGTTTTTCTCTTTTCTCTTGTTTTCTCTTCTTTCTCTTTTCTCTTTTCTCTTCTTTTCTCTTGTTTTCTCTTCTTTTCTCTTTTATTTTCTGTTCTTTTCTCTTCTTTTCTCTTCATTTCTCTTCTTTACTCTTTTCTCTTCTTTTCTCTTCATTTCTCTTCTTTTCACTTTTCTCTTGTTTTCTCTTCTTTTCTATTTTTTTCATTTCTCTTGTTTTCTCTTCTTTTCTCTTTTCTCTTGGTTTCTCTTCTTTTCTCTTTTCTTTTCTGTTCTTTTCTCTTCATTTCTCTTCTTTACTCTTTTCTCTTCTTTTGTCTTCATTTCTCTTCTTTTCACTTTTCTCTTGTTTTCTCTTCTTTTCTATTGTTGTCATTTCTCTTTTTTCTCTTCTTTTCTCTTTTCTCTGTTCTCTTCTTTTCCCTTTCCTCTTCTTTTCTCTTCTTTTGTATTTCTTCTTCTTTTCTCTTCATTTCTCTTCTTTTCTCTTCTTTTCACTTTTCTCTTTTCTCTTCTTTTCCCTTTTTTCTTTTCATTTATCACTTTTCTCTTCTTTACTCATTTCTTTTCTCTTCTTTTCTCTTTTCTCTTCTTTTCTCTTTTCTCTTGTTTTCTCTCTTTTCTCTTTTCTCTTTTCGCTTCTTTTCTCTCTTATCTCTTTTCACTACTTTTCTCTTTTCTCCTTTGTCTTCTATTCTCTTTTTTTCCTTTTCTATTATCTCTTTTCTCTTCATTTCTCTGCGTTTCTCTTTTGTCTTTACTGCCTGTTCGCTCCTTTTCTCTTCTTTTAATCTTCCCCTGTTTTCTCTTCTTTTCTCTTCTGTTCTCTTCTTTTCTCTTTGCTCTATTCTCTTCTTTTCTCTTTTCTGTTTTCTCTTATCTCCTTTACCTTCTTTTCTCTTCTTTTCTCTTTCTCTTTTCTCTTCTATTTCCTTTTCTTTTCTCTTCTGTTCTCGTCTATTCTCTTTTCCTTTTGCTCTTCTTTTCTCTTTTCTCTTCTTTTGTCTTCTGTTCTCTTATTTTCACTTTTCTCCTTCATCTTCTTTTCTCTTCTATTCTCTTCTTTTCTCTTCTTTCACTTCTTTTCTTTTTTCTCTTCTTTTCTCTTTTCTCTTTTTCTTTTCTCTTTTCGCTTCTGTTCTCTTTACTCTTTTTATTTTATTCTCTTCTTATGTCTTTGCTATTATCTCTTTTCTCTTCTTTTCAATGCATTTCTCTTTCGTCTTTACAATTGTTCGCTCCTTTTCTCTTCTTTTCACTTTTCTCCTGTTTTCTCTTCTTTTCTCTTCTTTTCTGGGTTCTCCCATCTCCTTTCCCTTCGTTTCTATTCTGTTCTCTTCTTTTCTCTTTTCTCTTCTTTTCTCTTCATTTCTCTTCTTTTCATTTCACTTATCACTTTTCTGTACTTTACTCTTTTCTTTTCTCTTCTTTTCTCTTTTCTCATCTTTTCTCTTTTTGCTTCTTTTCTCTCTTATCTCTTTTCACGACTTCTCTGTTTTCTCGTTTTTCTTCTGTTCTCTTTTCCCTTTTCTTTGTTTTCTCTTTTTTTCTTCTATTCCCTCTTCTGTTTTCTCTTCTTTTCAATGCATTTCTCTTTTGTCTTTACTGTCTGTTCGCTCCTTTTCTCTTCTTTTCACTTTTCTCCTGTTTTCTCTTATTTTCTCTTCTTTTCTGGGTTCTCCTATCTCCTTTCTCTTCTTTTCTATTCTGTGCTCTTCTTTTATCTTTTCTCTTCTTTTCTCTTCATTTATCTTCTTTTCATTTCACTTATCACTTTTCCCTACATTGCTCTTTTCTTTTGTCTTCTTTTCGCTTTTCTCATCTTTTCTCTTTTTGCTTCTTTTCATTCTTATCTCTTTTCACTACTTTTCTTTTTTCTCGTTTTTCTTCTACTCTCTTCTTTTCCCTTTTCTTTTGTTTTCTCTTTTTTTCGTCTTTTCCCTTTTCTCTTTTCTCTTCTTTCCCCTTGCTCTTCTTTTCTCTTCTTTTGTAATTTTTTCTTCTTTTCTCTTCTTTTCTCTTTTCTCTTGTTTTCACTTCTTTACCCCTTTCGTTTTTCTCTTTTCTCTTGTTTTCTCTTCTTTCTCTTTTCTCTTTTCTCTTCTTTTCTCTTGTTTTCTCTTCTTTTCTCTTTTATTTTCTGTTCTTTTCTCTTCTTTTCTCTTCATTTCTCTTCTTTACTCTTTTCTCTTCTTTTCTCTTCATTTCTCTTCTTTTCACTTTTCTCTTGTTTTCTCTTCTTTTCTATTTTTTTCATTTCTCTTGTTTTCTCTTCTTTTCTCTTTTCTCTTGGTTTCTCTTCTTTTCTCTTTTCTTTTCTGTTCTTTTCTCTTCATTTCTCTTCTTTACTCTTTTCTCTTCTTTTGTCTTCATTTCTCTTCTTTTCACTTTTCTCTTGTTTTCTCTTCTTTTCTATTGTTGTCATTTCTCTTTTTTCTCTTCTTTTCTCTTTTCTCTGTTCTCTTCTTTTCCCTTTCCTCTTCTTTTCTCTTCTTTTGTATTTCTTCTTCTTTTCTCTTCATTTCTCTTCTTTTCTCTTCTTTTCACTTTTCTCTTTTCTCTTCTTTTCCCTTTTTTCTTTTCATTTATCACTTTTCTCTTCTTTACTCATTTCTTTTCTCTTCTTTTCTCTTTTCTCTTCTTTTCTCTTTTCTCTTGTTTTCTCTCTTTTCTCTTTTCTCTTTTCGCTTCTTTTCTCTCTTATCTCTTTTCACTACTTTTCTCTTTTCTCCTTTGTCTTCTATTCTCTTTTTTTCCTTTTCTATTATCTCTTTTCTCTTCATTTCTCTGCGTTTCTCTTTTGTCTTTACTGCCTGTTCGCTCCTTTTCTCTTCTTTTAATCTTCCCCTGTTTTCTCTTCTTTTCTCTTCTGTTCTCTTCTTTTCTCTTTGCTCTATTCTCTTCTTTTCTCTTTTCTGTTTTCTCTTATCTCCTTTACCTTCTTTTCTCTTCTTTTCTCTTTCTCTTTTCTCTTCTATTTCCTTTTCTTTTCTCTTCTGTTCTCGTCTATTCTCTTTTCCTTTTGCTCTTCTTTTCTCTTTTCTCTTCTTTTGTCTTCTGTTCTCTTATTTTCACTTTTCTCCTTCATCTTCTTTTCTCTTCTATTCTCTTCTTTTCTCTTCTTTCACTTCTTTTCTTTTTTTTCTTCTTTTCTCTTTTCTCTTTTTCTTTTCTCTTTTCGCTTCTGTTCTCTTTACTCTTTTTATTTTATTCTCTTCTTATGTCTTTGCTATTATCTCTTTTCTCTTCTTTTCAATGCATTTCTCTTTCGTCTTTACTATCTGTTCGCTCCTTTTCTCTTCTTTTCACTTTTCTCCTGTTTTCTCTTCTTTTCTCTTCTTTTCTGGGTTCTCCCATCTCCTTTCCCTTCGTTTCTATTCTGTTCTCTTCTTTTCTCTTTTCTCTTCTTTTCTCTTCATTTCTCTTCTTTTCATTTCACTTATCACTTTTCTGTACTTTACTCTTTTCTTTTCTCTTCTTTTCTCTTTTCTCATCTTTTCTCTTTTTGCTTCTTTTCTCTCTTATCTCTTTTCACGACTTCTCTGTTTTCTCGTTTTTCTTCTGTTCTCTTTTCCCTTTTCTTTGTTTTCTCTTTTTTTCTTCTATTCCCTCTTCTGTTTTCTCTTCTTTTCAATGCATTTCTCTTTTGTCTTTACTGTCTGTTCGCTCCTTTTCTCTTCTTTTCACTTTTCTCCTGTTTTCTCTTATTTTCTCTTCTTTTCTGGGTTCTCCTATCTCCTTTCTCTTCTTTTCTATTCTGTGCTCTTCTTTTATCTTTTCTCTTCTTTTCTCTTCATTTATCTTCTTTTCATTTCACTTATCACTTTTCCCTACATTGCTCTTTTCTTTTGTCTTCTTTTCGCTTTTCTCATCTTTTCTCTTTTTGCTTCTTTTCATTCTTATCTCTTTTCACTACTTTTCTTTTTTCTCGTTTTTCTTCTACTCTCTTCTTTTCCCTTTTCTTTTGTTTTCTCTTTTTTTCGTCTTTTCCCTTTTCTCTTTTCTCTTCTTTCCCCTTGCTCTTCTTTTCTCTTCTTTTGTAATTTTTTCTTCTTTTCTCTTCTTTTCTCTTTTCTCTTGTTTTCACTTCTTTACCCCTTTCGTTTTTCTCTTTTCTCTTGTTTTCTCTTCTTTCTCTTTTCTCTTTTCTCTTCTTTTCTCTTGTTTTCTCTTCTTTTCTCTTTTATTTTCTGTTCTTTTCTCTTCTTTTCTCTTCATTTCTCTTCTTTACTCTTTTCTCTTCTTTTCTCTTCATTTCTCTTCTTTTCACTTTTCTCTTGTTTTCTCTTCTTTTCTATTTTTTTCATTTCTCTTGTTTTCTCTTCTTTTCTCTTTTCTCTTGGTTTCTCTTCTTTTCTCTTTTCTTTTCTGTTCTTTTCTCTTCATTTCTCTTCTTTACTCTTTTCTCTTCTTTTGTCTTCATTTCTCTTCTTTTCACTTTTGTCTTGTTTTCTCTTCTTTTCTATTGTTGTCATTTCTCTTTTTTCTCTTCTTTTCTCTTTTCTCTGTTCTCTTCTTTTCCCTTTCCTCTTCTTTTCTCTTCTTTTGTATTTCTTCTTCTTTTCTCTTCATTTCTCTTCTTTTCTCTTCTTTTCACTTTTCTCTTTTCTCTTCTTTTCCCTTTTTTCTTTTCATTTATCACTTTTCTCTTCTTTACTCATTTCTTTTCTCTTCTTTTCTCTTTTCTCTTCTTTTCTCTTTTCTCTTGTTTTCTCTCTTTTCTCTTTTCTCTTTTCGCTTCTTTTCTCTCTTATCTCTTTTCACTACTTTTCTCTTTTCTCCTTTGTCTTCTATTCTCTTTTTTTCCTTTTCTATTATCTCTTTTCTCTTCATTTCTCTGCGTTTCTCTTTTGTCTTTACTGCCTGTTCGCTCCTTTTCTCTTCTTTTAATCTTCCCCTGTTTTCTCTTCTTTTCTCTTCTGTTCTCTTCTTTTCTCTTTGCTCTATTCTCTTCTTTTCTCTTTTCTGTTTTCTCTTATCTCCTTTACCTTCTTTTCTCTTCTTTTCTCTTTCTCTTTTCTCTTCTATTTCCTTTTCTTTTCTCTTCTGTTCTCGTCTATTCTCTTTTCCTTTTGCTCTTCTTTTCTCTTTTCTCTTCTTTTGTCTTCTGTTCTCTTATTTTCACTTTTCTCCTTCATCTTCTTTTCTCTTCTATTCTCTTCTTTTCTCTTCTTTCACTTCTTTTCTTTTTTCTCTTCTTTTCTCTTTTCTCTTTTTCTTTTCTCTTTTCGCTTCTGTTCTCTTTACTCTTTTTATTTTATTCTCTTCTTATGTCTTTGCTATTATCTCTTTTCTCTTCTTTTCAATGCATTTCTCTTTCGTCTTTACTATCTGTTCGCTCCTTTTCTCTTCTTTTCACTTTTCTCCTGTTTTCTCTTCTTTTCTCTTCTTTTCTGGGTTCTCCCATCTCCTTTCCCTTCGTTTCTATTCTGTTCTCTTCTTTTCTCTTTTCTCTTCTTTTCTCTTCATTTCTCTTCTTTTCATTTCACTTATCACTTTTCTGTACTTTACTCTTTTCTTTTCTCTTCTTTTCTCTTTTCTCATCTTTTCTCTTTTTGCTTCTTTTCTCTCTTATCTCTTTTCACGACTTCTCTGTTTTCTCGTTTTTCTTCTGTTCTCTTTTCCCTTTTCTTTGTTTTCTCTTTTTTTCTTCTATTCCCTCTTCTGTTTTCTCTTCTTTTCAATGCATTTCTCTTTTGTCTTTACTGTCTGTTCGCTCCTTTTCTCTTCTTTTCACTTTTCTCCTGTTTTCTCTTCTTTTCTCTTCTTTTCTGGGTTCTCCTATCTCCTTTCTCTTCTTTTCTATTCTGTGCTCTTCTTTTATCTTTTCTCTTCTTTTCTCTTAATTTATCTTCTTTTCATTTCACTTATCACTTTTCCCTACATTGCTCTTTTCTTTTGTCTTCTTTTCGCTTTTCTCATCTTTTCTCTTTTTGCTTCTTTTCTCTCTTATCTCTTTTCACTACTTTTCTTTTTTCTCGTTTTTCTTCTACTCTCTTCTTTTCCCTTTTCTTTTGTTTTCTCTTTTTTTCGTCTTTTCCCTTTTCTCTTTTCTCTTCTTTCCCCTTGCTCTTCTTTTCTCTTCTTTTGTAATTTTTTCTTCTTTTCTCTTCTTTTCTCTTTTCTCTTGTTTTCACTTCTTTACCCCTTTCGTTTTTCTCTTTTCTTTTGTTTTCTCTTCTTTCTCTTTTCTCTTTTCTCTTCTTTTCTCTTGTTTTCTCTTCTTTTCTCTTTTATTTTCTGTTCTTTTCTCTTCTTTTCTCTTCATTTCTCTTCTTTACTCTTTTCTCTTCTTTTCTCTTCATTTCTCTTCTTTTCACTTTTCTCTTGTTTTCTCTTCTTTTCTATTTTTTTCATTTCTCTTGTTTTCTCTTCTTTTCTCTTTTCTCTTGGTTTCTCTTCTTTTCTCTTTTCTTTTCTGTTCTTTTCTCTTCATTTCTCTTCTTTACTCTTTTCTCTTCTTTTGTCTTCATTTCTCTTCTTTTCACTTTTCTCTTGTTTTCTCTTCTTTTCTATTGTTGTCATTTCTCTTTTTTCTCTTCTTTTCTCTTTTCTCTGTTCTCTTCTTTTCCCTTTCCTCTTCTTTTCTCTTCTTTTGTATTTCTTCTTCTTTTCTCTTCATTTCTCTTCTTTTCTCTTCTTTTCACTTTTCTCTTTTCTCTTCTTTTCCCTTTTTTCTTTTCATTTATCACTTTTCTCTTCTTTACTCATTTCTTTTCTCTTCTTTTCTCTTTTCTCTTCTTTTCTCTTTTCTCTTCTTTTCTCTCTTTTCTCTTTTCTCTTTTCGCTTCTTTTCTCTCTTATCTCTTTTCACTACTTTTCTCTTTTCTCCTTTGTCTTCTATTCTTTTTTTTCCTTTTCTATTATCTCTTTTCTCTTCATTTCTCTGCGTTTCTCTTTTGTCTTTCTGCCTGTTCGCTCCTTTTCTCTTCTTTTAATCTTCCCCTGTTTTCTCTTCTTTTCTCTTCTGTTCTCTTGTTTTCTCTTTGCTCTATTCTCTTCTTTTTTCTTTTCTGTTTTCTCTTATCTCCTTTACCTTCTTTTCTCTTCTTTTCTCTTTCTCTTTTCTCTTTTTTCTTCTATTTCCTTTTCTTTTCTCTTCTGTTCTCGTCTATTCTCTTTTCCTTTTGCTCTTCTTTTCTCTTTTCTCTTCTTTTGTCTTCTGTTCTCTTATTTTCACTTTTCTCCTTCATCTTCTTTTCTCTTCTATTCTCTTCTTTTCTCTTCTTTCACTTCTTTTCTTTTTTCTCTTCTTTTCTCTTTTCTCTTTTTCTTTTCTCTTTTCGCTTCTGTTCTCTTTACTCTTTTTATTTTATTCTCTTCTTATGTCTTTGCTATTATCTCTTTTCTCTTCTTTTCAATGCATTTCTCTTTCGTCTTTACTATCTGTTCGCTCCTTTTCTCTTCTTTTCACTTTTCTCCTGTTTTCTCTTCTTTTCTCTTCTTTTCTGGGTTCTCCCATCTCCTTTCCCTTCGTTTCTATTCTGTTCTCTTCTTTTCTCTTTTCTCTTCTTTTCTCTTCATTTCTCTTCTTTTCATTTCACTTATCACTTTTCTGTACTTTACTCTTTTCTTTTCTCTTCTTTTCTCTTTTCTCATCTTTTCTCTTTTTGCTTCTTTTCTCTCTTATCTCTTTTCACGACTTCTCTGTTTTCTCGTTTTTCTTCTGTTCTCTTTTCCCTTTTCTTTGTTTTCTCTTTTTTTCTTCTATTCCCTCTTCTGTTTTCTCTTCTTTTCAATGCATTTCTCTTTTGTCTTTACTGTCTGTTCGCTCCTTTTCTCTTCTTTTCACTTTTCTCCTGTTTTCTCTTCTTTTCTCTTCTTTTCTGGGTTCTCCTATCTCCTTTCTCTTCTTTTCTATTCTGTGCTCTTCTTTTATCTTTTCTCTTCTTTTCTCTTCATTTATCTTCTTTTCATTTCACTTATCACTTTTCCCTACATTGCTCTTTTCTTTTGTCTTCTTTTCGCTTTTCTCATCTTTTCTCTTTTTGCTTCTTTTCTCTCTTATCTCTTTTCACTACTTTTCTTTTTTCTCGTTTTTCTTCTACTCTCTTCTTTTCCCTTTTCTTTTGTTTTCTCTTTTTTTCGTCTTTTCCCTTTTCTCTTTTCTCTTCTTTCCCCTTGCTCTTCTTTTCTCTTCTTTTGTAATTTTTTCTTCTTTTCTCTTCTTTTCTCTTTTCTCTTGTTTTCACTTCTTTCTCTTTTCTCTTTTCTCTTCTTTTCTCTTGTTTTCTCTTCTTTTCTCTTTTATTTTCTGTTCTTTTCTCTTGTTTTCTCTTCTTTTCTCTTTTATTTTCTGTTCTTTTCTCTTCTTTTCTCTTCATTTCTCTTCTTTACTCTTTTCTCTTCTTTTCTCTTCATTTCTCTTCTTTTCACTTTTCTCTTGTTTTCTCTTCTTTTCTATTTTTTTCATTTCTCTTGTTTTCTCTTCTTTTCTCTTTTCTCTTGGTTTCTCTTCTTTTCTCTTTTCTTTTCTGTTCTTTTCTCTTCATTTCTCTTCTTTACTCTTTTCTCTTCTTTTGTCTTCATTTCTCTTCTTTTCACTTTTCTCTTGTTTTCTCTTCTTTTCTATTGTTGTCATTTCTCTTTTTTCTCTTCTTTTCTCTTTTCTCTGTTCTCTTCTTTTCCCTTTCCTCTTCTTTTCTCTTCTTTTGTATTTCTTCTTCTTTTCTCTTCATTTCTCTTCTTTTCTCTTCTTTTCACTTTTCTCTTTTCTCTTCTTTTCCCTTTTTTCTTTTCATTTATCACTTTTCTCTTCTTTACTCATTTCTTTTCTCTTCTTTTCTCTTTTCTCTTCTTTTCTCTTTTCTCTTGTTTTCTCTCTTTTCTCTTTTCTCTTTTCGCTTCTTTTCTCTCTTATCTCTTTTCACTACTTTTCTCTTTTCTCCTTTGTCTTCTATTCTCTTTTTTTCCTTTTCTATTATCTCTTTTCTCTTCATTTCTCTGCGTTTCTCTTTTGTCTTTACTGCCTGTTCGCTCCTTTTCTCTTCTTTTAATCTTCCCCTGTTTTCTCTTCTTTTCTCTTCTGTTCTCTTGTTTTCTCTTTGCTCTATTCTCTTCTTTTCTCTTTTCTGTTTTCTCTTATCTCCTTTACCTTCTTTTCTCTTCTTTTCTCTTTCTCTTTTCTCTTCTATTTCCTTTTCTTTTCTCTTCTGTTCTCGTCTATTCTCTTTTCCTTTTGCTCTTCTTTTCTCTTTTCTCTTCTTTTGTCTTCTGTTCTCTTATTTTCACTTTTCTCCTTCATCTTCTTTTCTCTTCTATTCTCTTCTTTTCTCTTCTTTCACTTCTTTTCTTTTTTCTCTTCTTTTCTCTTTTCTCTTTTTCTTTTCTCTTTTCGCTTCTGTTCTCTTTACTCTTTTTATTTTATTCTCTTCTTATGTCTTTGCTATTATCTCTTTTCTCTTCTTTTCAATGCATTTCTCTTTCGTCTTTACTATCTGTTCGCTCCTTTTCTCTTCTTTTCACTTTTCTCCTGTTTTCTCTTCTTTTCTCTTCTTTTCTGGGTTCTCCCATCTCCTTTCCCTTCGTTTCTATTCTGTTCTCTTCTTTTCTCTTTTCTCTTCTTTTCTCTTCATTTCTCTTCTTTTCATTTCACTTATCACTTTTCTGTACTTTACTCTTTTCTTATCTCTTCTTTTCTCTTTTCTCATCTTTTCTCTTTTTGCTTCTTTTCTCTCTTATCTCTTTTCACGACTTCTCTGTTTTCTCGTTTTTCTTCTGTTCTCTTTTCCCTTTTCTTTGTTTTCTCTTTTTTTCTTCTATTCCCTCTTCTGTTTTCTCTTCTTTTCAATGCATTTCTCTTTTGTCTTTACTGTCTGTTCGCTCCTTTTCTCTTCTTTTCACTTTTCTCCTGTTTTCTCTTCTTTTCTCTTCTTTTCTGGGTTCTCCTATCTCCTTTCTCTTCTTTTCTATTCTGTGCTCTTCTTTTATCTTTTCTCTTCTTTTCTCTTCATTTATCTTCTTTTCATTTCACTTATCACTTTTCCCTACATTGCTCTTTTCTTTTGTCTTCTTTTCGCTTTTCTCATCTTTTCTCTTTTTGCTTCTTTTCTCTCTTATCTCTTTTCACTACTTTTCTTTTTTCTCGTTTTTCTTCTACTCTCTTCTTTTCCCTTTTCTTTTGTTTTCTCTTTTTTTCGTCTTTTCCCTTTTCTCTTTTCTCTTCTTTCCCCTTGCTCTTCTTTTCTCTTCTTTTGTATTTATTCTTCTTTTCTCTTCTTTTCTCTTCTTTTCTCTTTTCTCTTGTTTTCACTTCTTTACCCCTTTCGTTTTTCTCTTTTCTCTTGTTTTCTCTTCTTTCTCTTTTCTCTTTTCTCTTCTTTTCTCTTGTTTTCTCTTCTTTTCTCTTTTATTTTCTGTTCTTTTCTCTTCTTTTCTCTTCATTTCTCTTCTTTACTCTTTTCTCTTCTTTTCTCTTCATTTCTCTTCTTTTCACTTTTCTCTTGTTTTCTCTTCTTTTCTATTTTTTTCATTTCTCTTGTTTTCTCTTCTTTTCTCTTTTCTCTTGGTTTCTCTTCTTTTCTCTTTTCTTTTCTGTTCTTTTCTCTTCATTTCTCTTCTTTACTCTTTTCTCTTCTTTTGTCTTCATTTCTCTTCTTTTCACTTTTCTCTTGTTTTCTCTTCTTTTCTATTGTTGTCATTTCTCTTTTTTCTCTTCTTTTCTCTTTTCTCTGTTCTCTTCTTTTCCCTTTCCTCTTCTTTTCTCTTCTTTTGTATTTCTTCTTCTTTTCTCTTCATTTCTCTTCTTTTCTCTTCTTTTCACTTTTCTCTTTTCTCTTCTTTTCCCTTTTTTCTTTTCATTTATCACTTTTCTCTTCTTTACTCATTTCTTTTCTCTTCTTTTCTCTTTTCTCTTCTTTTCTCTTTTCTCTTGTTTTCTCTCTTTTCTCTTTTCTCTTTTCGCTTCTTTTCTCTCTTATCTCTTTTCACTACTTTTCTCTTTTCTCCTTTGTCTTCTATTCTCTTTTTTTCCTTTTCTATTATCTCTTTTCTCTTCATTTCTCTGCGTTTCTCTTTTGTCTTTACTGACTGTTCGCTCCTTTTCTCTTCTTTTAATCTTCCCCTGTTTTCTCTTCTTTTCTCTTCTGTTCTCTTCTTTTCTCTTTGCTCTATTCTCTTCTTTTCTCTTTTCTGTTTTCTCTTATCTCCTTTACCTTCTTTTCTCTTCTTTTCTCTTTCTCTTTTCTCTTTTCTCTTCTATTTCCTTTTCTTTTCTCTTCTGTTCTCGTCTATTCTCTTTTCCTTTTGCTCTTCTTTTCTCTTTTCTCTTCTTTTGTCTTCTGTTCTCTTATTTTTACTTTTCTCCTTCATCTTCTTTTCTCTTCTATTCTCTTCTTTTCTCTTCTTTCACTTCTTTTCTTTTTTCTCTTCTTTTCTCTTTTCTCTTTTTCTTTTCTCTTTTCGCTTCTGTTCTCTTTACTCTTTTTATTTTATTCTCTTCTTATGTCTTTGCTATTATCTCTTTTCTCTTCTTTTCAATGCATTTCTCTTTCGTCTTTACTATCTGTTCGCTCCTTTTCTCTTCTTTTCACTTTTCTCCTGTTTTCTCTTCTTTTCTCTTCTTTTCTGGGTTCTCCCATCTCCTTTCCCTTCGTTTCTATTCTGTTCTCTTCTTTTCTCTTTTCTCTTCTTTTCTCTTCATTTCTCTTCTTTTCATTTCACTTATCACTTTTCTGTACTTTACTCTTTTCTTTTCTCTTCTTTTCTCTTTTCTCATCTTTTCTCTTTTTGCTTCTTTTCTCTCTTATCTCTTTTCACGACTTCTCTGTTTTCTCGTTTTTCGTCTGTTCTCTTTTCCCTTTTCTTTGTTTTCTCTTTTTTTCTTCTATTCCCTCTTCTGTTTTCTCTTCTTTTCAATGCATTTCTCTTTTGTCTTTACTGTCTGTTCGCTCCTTTTCTCTTCTTTTCACTTTTCTCCTGTTTTCTCTTCTTTTCTCTTCTTTTCTGGGTTCTCCTATCTCCTTTCTCTTCTTTTCTATTCTGTGCTCTTCTTTTATCTTTTCTCTTCTTTTCTCTTCATTTATCTTCTTTTCATTTCACTTATCACTTTTCCCTACATTGCTCTTTTCTTTTGTCTTCTTTTCGCTTTTCTCATCTTTTCTCTTTTTGCTTCTTTTCTCTCTTATCTCTTTTCACTACTTTTCTTTTTTCTCGTTTTTCTTCTACTCTCTTCTTTTCCCTTTTCTTTTGTTTTCTCTTTTTTTCGTCTTTTCCCTTTTCTCTTTTCTCTTCTTTCCCCTTGCTCTTCTTTTCTCTTCTTTTGTATTTATTCTTCTTTTCTCTTCTTTTCTCTTCTTTTCTCTTTTCTCTTGTTTTCACTTCTTTACCCCTTTCGTTTTTCTCTTTTCTCTTGTTTTCTCTTCTTTCTCTTTTCTCTTTTCTCTTCTTTTCTCTTGTTTTCTCTTCTTTTCTCTTTTATTTTCTGTTCTTTTCTCTTCTTTTCTCTTCATTTCTCTTCTTTACTCTTTTCTCTTCTTTTCTCTTCATTTCTCTTCTTTTCACTTTTCTCTTGTTTTCTCTTCTTTTCTATTTTTTTCATTTCTCTTGTTTTCTCTTCTTTTCTCTTTTCTCTTGGTTTCTCTTCTTTTCTCTTTTCTTTTCTGTTCTTTTCTCTTCATTTCTCTTCTTTACTCTTTTCTCTTCTTTTGTCTTCATTTCTCTTCTTTTCACTTTTCTCTTGTTTTCTCTTCTTTTCTATTGTTGTCATTTCTCTTTTTACTCTTCTTTTCTCTTTTCTCTGTTCTCTTCTTTTCCCTTTCCTCTTCTTTTCTCTTCTTTTGTATTTCTTCTTCTTTTCTCTTCTTTTCTCTTCTTTTCACTTTTCTCTTTTCTCTTCTTTTCCCTTTTTTCTTTTCATTTATCACTTTTCTCTTCTTTACTCATTTCTTTTCTCTTCTTTTCTCTTTTCTCTTGTTTTCTCTTTTCTCTTGTTTTCTCTCTTTTCTCTTTTCTCTTTTCGCTTCTTTTCTCTCTTATCTCTTTTCACTACTTTTCTCTTTTCTCCTTTGTCTTCTATTCTCTTTTTTTCCTTTTCTATTATCTCTTTTCTCTTCATTTCTCTGCGTTTCTCTTTTGTCTTTACTGCCTGTTCGCTCCTTTTCTCTTCTTTTAATCTTCCCCTGTTTTCTCTTCTTTTCTCTTAAGTTCTCTTGTTTTCTCTTTGCTCTATTCTCTTCTTTTCTCTTTTCTGTTTTCTCTTATCTCCTTTACCTTCTTTTCTCTTCTTTTCTCTTTCTCTTTTCTCTTCTATTTCCTTTTCTTTTCTCTTCTGTTCTCGTCTATTCTCTTTTCCTTTTGCTCTTCTTTTCTCTTTTCTCTTCTTTTGTCTTCTGTTCTCTTATTTTCACTTTTCTCCTTCATCTTCTTTTCTCTTCTATTCTCTTCTTTTCTCTTCTTTCACTTCTTTTCTTTTTTCTCTTCTTTTCTCTTTTCTCTTTTTCTTTTCTCTTTTCGCTTCTGTTCTCTTTACTCTTTTTATTTTATTCTCTTCTTATGTCTTTGCTATTATCTCTTTTCTCTTCTTTTCAATGCATTTCTCTTTCGTCTTTACTATCTGTTCGCTCCTTTTCTCTTCTTTTCACTTTTCTCCTGTTTTCTCTTCTTTTCTCTTCTTTTCTGGGTTCTCCCATCTCCTTTCCCTTCGTTTCTATTCTGTTCTCTTCTTTTCTCTTTTCTCTTCTTTTCTCTTCATTTCTCTTCTTTTCATTTCACTTATCACTTTTCTGTACTTTACTCTTTTCTTTTCTCTTCTTTTCTCTTTTCTCATCTTTTCTCTTTTTGCTTCTTTTCTCTCTTATCTCTTTTCACGACTTCTCTGTTTTCTCGTTTTTCTTCTGTTCTCTTTTCCCTTTTCTTTGTTTTCTCTTTTTTTCTTCTATTCCCTCTTCTGTTTTCTCTTCTTTTCAATGCATTTCTCTTTTGTCTTTACTGTCTGTTCGCTCCTTTTCTCTTCTTTTCACTTTTCTCCTGTTTTCTCTTCTTTTCTCTTCTTTTCTGGGTTCTCCTATCTCCTTTCTCTTCTTTTCTATTCTGTGCTCTTCTTTTATCTTTTCTCTTCTTTTCTCTTCATTTATCTTCTTTTCATTTCACTTACACTTTTCCCTACATTGCTCTTTTCTTTTGTCTTCTTTTCGCTTTTCTCATCTTTTCTCTTTTTGCTTCTTTTCTCTCTTATCTCTTTTCACTACTTTTCTTTTTTCTCGTTTTTCTTCTACTCTCTTCTTTTCCCTTTTCTTTTGTTTACTCTTTTTTTCGTCTTTTCCCTTTTCTCTTTTCTCTTCTTTCCCCTTGCTCTTCTTTTCTCTTCTTTTGTATTTATTCTTCTTTTCTCTTCTTTTCTCTTCTTTTCTCTTTTCTCTTGTTTTCACTTCTTTACCCCTTTCGTTTTTCTCTTTTCTCTTGTTTTCTCTTCTTTCTCTTTTCTCTTTTCTCTTCTTTTCTCTTGTTTTCTCTTCTTTTCTCTTTTATTTTCTGTTCTTTTCTCTTCTTTTCTCTTCATTTCTCTTCTTTACTCTTTTCTCTTCTTTTCTCTTCATTTCTCTTCTTTTCACTTTTCTCTTGTTTTCTCTTCTTTTCTATTTTTTTCATTTCTCTTGTTTTCTCTTCTTTTCTCTTTTCTCTTGGTTTCTCTTCTTTTCTCTTTTCTTTTCTGTTCTTTTCTCTTCATTTCTCTTCTTTTCACTTTTCTCTTGTTTTCTCTTCTTTTCTATTTTTTTCATTTCTCTTGTTTTCTCTTCTTTTCTCTTTTCTCTTGGTTTCTCATCTTTTCTCTTTTATTTTCTGTTCTTTTCTCTTCTTTTCTCTTCATTTCTCTTCTTTACTCTTTTCTCTTCTTTTCTCTTCATTTCTCTTCTTTTCACTTTTCTCTTGTTTTCTCTTCTTTTCTATTTTTTTCATTTCTCTTGTTTTCTCTTCTTTTCTCTTTTCTCTTGGTTTCTCTTCTTTTCTCTTTTCTTTTCTGTTCTTTTCTCTTCATTTCTCTTCTTTACTCTTTTCTCTTCTTTTGTCTTCATTTCTCTTCTTTTCACTTTTCTCTTGTTTTCTCTTCTTTTCTATTGTTGTCATTTCTCTTTTTTCTCTTCTTTTCTCTTTTCTCTGTTCTCTTCTTTTCCCTTTCCTCTTCTTTTCTCTTCTTTTGTATTTCTTCTTCTTTTCTCTTCATTTCTCTTCTTTTCTCTTCTTTTCACTTTTCTCTTTTCTCTTCTTTTCCCTTTTTTCTTTTCATTTATCACTTTTCTCTTCTTTACTCATTTCTTTTCTCTTCTTTTCTCTTTTCTCTTCTTTTCTCTTTTCTCTTGTTTTCTCTCTTTTCTCTTTTCTCTTTTCGCTTCTTTTCTCTCTTATCTCTTTTCACTACTTTTCTCTTTTCTCCTTTGTCTTCTATTCTCTTTTTTTCCTTTTCTATTATCTCTTTTCTCTTCATTTCTCTGCGTTTCTCTTTTGTCTTTACTGCCTGTTCGCTCCTTTTCTCTTCTTTTAATCTTCCCCTGTTTTCTCTTCTTTTCTCTTCTGTTCTCTTCTTTTCTCTTTGCTCTATTCTCTTCTTTTCTCTTTTCTGTTTTCTCTTATCTCCTTTACCTTCTTTTCTCTTCTTTTCTCTTTCTCTTTTCTCTTCTATTTCCTTTTCTTTTCTCTTCTGTTCTCGTCTATTCTCTTTTCCTTTTGCTCTTCTTTTCTCTTTTCTCTTCTTTTGTCTTCTGTTCTCTTATTTTCACTTTTCTCCTTCATCTTCTTTTCTCTTCTATTCTCTTCTTTTCTCTTCTTTCACTTCTTTTCTTTTTTCTCTTCTTTTCTCTTTTCTCTTTTTCTTTTCTCTTTTCGCTTCTGTTCTCTTTACTCTTTTTATTTTATTCTCTTCTTATGTCTTTGCTATTATCTCTTTTCTCTTCTTTTCAATGCATTTCTCTTTCGTCTTTACTATCTGTTCGCTCCTTTTCTCTTCTTTTCACTTTTCTCCTGTTTTCTCTTCTTTTCTCTTCTTTTCTGGGTTCTCCCATCTCCTTTCCCTTCGTTTCTATTCTGTTCTCTTCTTTTCTCTTTTCTCTTCTTTTCTCTTCATTTCTCTTCTTTTCATTTCACTTATCACTTTTCTGTACTTTACTCTTTTCTTTTCTCTTCTTTTCTCTTTTCTCATCTTTTCTCTTTTTGCTTCTTTTCTCTCTTATCTCTTTTCACGACTTCTCTGTTTTCTCGTTTTTCGTCTGTTCTCTTTTCCCTTTTCTTTGTTTTCTCTTTTTTTCTTCTATTCCCTCTTCTGTTTTCTCTTCTTTTCAATGCATTTCTCTTTTGTCTTTACTGTCTGTTCGCTCCTTTTCTCTTCTTTTCACTTTTCTCCTGTTTTCTCTTATTTTCTCTTCTTTTCTGGGTTCTCCTATCTCCTTTCTCTTCTTTTCTATTCTGTGCTCTTCTTTTATCTTTTCTCTTCTTTTCTCTTCATTTATCTTCTTTTCATTTCACTTATCACTTTTCCCTACATTGCTCTTTTCTTTTGTCTTCTTTTCGCTTTTCTCATCTTTTCTCTTTTTGCTTCTTTTCTCTCTTATCTCTTTTCACTACTTTTCTTTTTTCTCGTTTTTCTTCTACTCTCTTCTTTTCCCTTTTCTTTTGTTTTCTCTTTTTTTCGTCTTTTCCCTTTTCTCTTTTCTCTTCTTTCCCCTTGCTCTTCTTTTCTCTTCTTTTGTATTTATTCTTCTTTTCTCTTCTTTTCTCTTCTTTTCTCTTTTCTCTTGTTTTCACTTCTTTACCCCTTTCGTTTTTCTCTTTTCTCTTGTTTTCTCTTCTTTCTCTTTTCTCTTTTCTCTTCTTTTCTCTTGTTTTCTCTTCTTTTCTCTTTTATTTTCTGTTCTTTTCTCTTCTTTTCTCTTCATTTCTCTTCTTTACTCTTTTCTCTTCTTTTCTCTTCATTTCTCTTCTTTTCACTTTTCTCTTGTTTTCTCTTCTTTTCTATTTTTTTCATTTCTCTTGTTTTCTCTTCTTTTCTCTTTTCTCTTGGTTTCTCTTCTTTTCTCTTTTCTTTTCTGTTCTTTTCTCTTCATTTCTCTTCTTTACTCTTTTCTCTTCTTTTGTCTTCATTTCTCTTCTTTTCACTTTTCTCTTGTTTTCTCTTCTTTTCTATTGTTGTCATTTCTCTTTTTACTCTTCTTTTCTCTTTTCTCTGTTCTCTTCTTTTCCCTTTCCTCTTCTTTTCTCTTCTTTTGTATTTCTTCTTCTTTTCTCTTCTTTTCTCTTCTTTTCACTTTTCTCTTTTCTCTTCTTTTCCCTTTTTTCTTTTCATTTATCACTTTTCTCTTCTTTACTCATTTCTTTTCTCTTCTTTTCTCTTTTCTCTTCTTTTCTCTTTTCTCTTGTTTTCTCTCTTTTCTCTTTTCTCTTTTCGCTTCTTTTCTCTCTTATCTCTTTTCACTACTTTTCTCTTTTCTCCTTTGTCTTCTATTCTCTTTTTTTCCTTTTCTATTATCTCTTTTCTCTTCATTTCTCTGCGTTTCTCTTTTGTCTTTACTGCCTGTTCGCTCCTTTTCTCTTCTTTTAATCTTCCCCTGTTTTCTCTTCTTTTCTCTTCTGTTCTCTTCTTTTCTCTTTGCTCTATTCTCTTCTTTTCTCTTTTCTGTTTTCTCTTATCTCCTTTACCTTCTTTTCTCTTCTTTTCTCTTTCTCTTTTCTCTTCTATTTCCTTTTCTTTTCTCTTCTGTTCTCGTCTATTCTCTTTTCCTTTTGCTCTTCTTTTCTCTTTTCTCTTCTTTTGTCTTCTGTTCTCTTATTTTCACTTTTCTCCTTCATCTTCTTTTCTCTTCTATTCTCTTCTTTTCTCTTCTTTCACTTCTTTTCTTTTTTCTCTTCTTTTCTCTTTTCTCTTTTTCTTTTCTCTTTTCGCTTCTGTTCTCTTTACTCTTTTTATTTTATTCTCTTCTTATGTCTTTGCTATTATCTCTTTTCTCTTCTTTTCAATGCATTTCTCTTTCGTCTTTACTATCTGTTCGCTCCTTTTCTCTTCTTTTCACTTTTCTCCTGTTTTCTCTTCTTTTCTCTTCTTTTCTGGGTTCTCCCATCTCCTTTCCCTTCGTTTCTATTCTGTTCTCTTCTTTTCTCTTTTCTCTTCTTTTCTCTTCATTTCTCTTCTTTTCATTTCACTTATCACTTTTCTGTACTTTACTCTTTTCTTTTCTCTTCTTTTCTCTTTTCTCATCTTTTCTCTTTTTGCTTCTTTTCTCTCTTATCTCTTTTCACGACTTCTCTGTTTTCTCGTTTTTCGTCTGTTCTCTTTTCCCTTTTCTTTGTTTTCTCTTTTTTTCTTCTATTCCCTCTTCTGTTTTCTCTTCTTTTCAATGCATTTCTCTTTTGTCTTTACTGTCTGTTCGCTCCTTTTCTCTTCTTTTCACTTTTCTCCTGTTTTCTCTTATTTTCTCTTCTTTTCTGGGTTCTCCTATCTCCTTTCTCTTCTTTTCTATTCTGTGCTCTTCTTTTATCTTTTCTCTTCTTTTCTCTTCATTTATCTTCTTTTCATTTCACTTATCACTTTTCCCTACATTGCTCTTTTCTTTTGTCTTCTTTTCGCTTTTCTCATCTTTTCTCTTTTTGCTTCTTTTCTCTCTTATCTCTTTTCACTACTTTTCTTTTTTCTCGTTTTTCTTCTACTCTCTTCTTTTCCCTTTTCTTTTGTTTTCTCTTTTTTTCGTCTTTTCCCTTTTCTCTTTTCTCTTCTTTCCCCTTGCTCTTCTTTTCTCTTCTTTTGTATTTATTCTTCTTTTCTCTTCTTTTCTCTTCTTTTCTCTTTTCTCTTGTTTTCACTTCTTTACCCCTTTCGTTTTTCTCTTTTCTCTTGTTTTCTCTTCTTTCTCTTTTCTCTTTTCTCTTCTTTTCTCTTGTTTTCTCTTCTTTTCTCTTTTATTTTCTGTTCTTTTCTCTTCTTTTCTCTTCATTTCTCTTCTTTACTCTTTTCTCTTCTTTTCTCTTCATTTCTCTTCTTTTCACTTTTCTCTTGTTTTCTCTTCTTTTCTATTTTTTTCATTTCTCTTGTTTTCTCTTCTTTTCTCTTTTCTCTTGGTTTCTCTTCTTTTCTCTTTTCTTTTCTGTTCTTTTCTCTTCATTTCTCTTCTTTACTCTTTTCTCTTCTTTTGTCTTCATTTCTCTTCTTTTCACTTTTCTCTTGTTTTCTCTTCTTTTCTATTGTTGTCATTTCTCTTTTTACTCTTCTTTTCTCTTTTCTCTGTTCTCTTCTTTTCCCTTTCCTCTTCTTTTCTCTTCTTTTGTATTTCTTCTTCTTTTCTCTTCTTTTCTCTTCTTTTCACTTTTCTCTTTTCTCTTCTTTTCCCTTTTTTCTTTTCATTTATCACTTTTCTCTTCTTTACTCATTTCTTTTCTCTTCTTTTCTCTTTTCTCTTCTTTTCTCTTTTCTCTTGTTTTCTCTCTTTTCTCTTTTCTCTTTTCGCTTCTTTTCTCTCTTATCTCTTTTCACTACTTTTCTCTTTTCTCCTTTGTCTTCTATTCTCTTTTTTTCCTTTTCTATTATCTCTTTTCTCTTCATTTCTCTGCGTTTCTCTTTTGTCTTTACTGCCTGTTCGCTCCTTTTCTCTTCTTTTAATCTTCCCCTGTTTTCTCTTCTTTTCTCTTCTGTTCTCTTGTTTTCTCTTTGCTCTATTCTCTTCTTTTCTCTTTTCTGTTTTCTCTTATCTCCTTTACCTTCTTTTCTCTTCTTTTCTCTTTCTCTTTTCTCTTCTATTTCCTTTTCTTTTCTCTTCTGTTCTCGTCTATTCTCTTTTCCTTTTGCTCTTCTTTTCTCTTTTCTCTTCTTTTGTCTTCTGTTCTCTTATTTTCACTTTTCTCCTTCATCTTCTTTTCTCTTCTATTCTCTTCTTTTCTCTTCTTTCACTTCTTTTCTTTTTTCTCTTCTTTTCTCTTTTCTCTTTTTCTTTTCTCTTTTCGCTTCTGTTCTCTTTACTCTTTTTATTTTATTCTCTTCTTATGTCTTTGCTATTATCTCTTTTCTCTTCTTTTCAATGCATTTCTCTTTCGTCTTTACAATTGTTCGCTCCTTTTCTCTTCTTTTCACTTTTCTCCTGTTTTCTCTTCTTTTCTCTTCTTTTCTGGGTTCTCCCATCTCCTTTCCCTTCGTTTCTATTCTGTTCTCTTCTTTTCTCTTTTCTCTTCTTTTCTCTTCATTTCTCTTCTTTTCATTTCACTTATCACTTTTCTGTACTTTACTCTTTTCTTTTCTCTTCTTTTCTCTTTTCTCATCTTTTCTCTTTTTGCTTCTTTTCTCTCTTATCTCTTTTCACGACTTCTCTGTTTTCTCGTTTTTCTTCTGTTCTCTTTTCCCTTTTCTTTGTTTTCTCTTTTTTTCTTCTATTCCCTCTTCTGTTTTCTCTTCTTTTCAATGCATTTCTCTTTTGTCTTTACTGTCTGTTCGCTCCTTTTCTCTTCTTTTCACTTTTCTCCTGTTTTCTCTTCTTTTCTCTTCTTTTCTGGGTTCTCCTATCTCCTTTCTCTTCTTTTCTATTCTGTGCTCTTCTTTTATCTTTTCTCTTCTTTTCTCTTCATTTCTCTTCTTTTCATTTCACTTATCACTTTTCCCTACATTGCTCTTTTCTTTTGTCTTCTTTTCGCTTTTCTCATCTTTTCTCTTTTTGCTTCTTTTCTCTCTTATCTCTTTTCACTACTTTTCTTTTTTCTCGTTTTTCTTCTACTCTCTTCTTTTCCCTTTTCTTTTGTTTTCTCTTTTTTTCGTCTTTTCCCTTTTCTCTTTTCTCTTCTTTCCCCTTGCTCTTCTTTTCTCTTCTTTTGTATTTATTCTTCTTTTCTCTTCTTTTCTCTTCTTTTCTCTTTTCTCTTGTTTTCACTTCTTTACCCCTTTCGTTTTTCTCTTTTCTCTTGTTTTCTCTTCTTTACTCTTTTCTCTTCTTTTGTCTTCATTTCTCTTCTTTTCACTTTTCTCTTGTTTTCTCTTCTTTTCTATTGTTGTCATTTCTCTTTTTTCTCTTCTTTTCTCTTTTCTCTGTTCTCTTCTTTTCCCTTTCCTCTTCTTTTCTCTTCTTTTGTATTTCTTCTTCTT
This sequence comes from Chiloscyllium punctatum, assembly GCF_047496795.1. Taxonomy (NCBI): domain Eukaryota; kingdom Metazoa; phylum Chordata; class Chondrichthyes; order Orectolobiformes; family Hemiscylliidae; genus Chiloscyllium; species Chiloscyllium punctatum. The sequence goes on along the minus strand of NC_092762.1, from coordinate 34,874,001 downwards.
TTCTCTTCATTTCTCTTCTTTTCTCTTCTTTTCACTTTTCTCTTTTCTCTTCTTTTCCGTTTTTTCTTTTCATTTATCACTTTTCTCTTCTTTACTCATTTCTTTTCTCTTCTTTTCTCTTTTCTCTTCTTTTCTCTTTTCTCTTGTTTTCTCTCTTTTCTCTTTTCTCTTTTCGCTTCTTTTCTCTCTTATCTCTTTTCACTACTTTTCTCTTTTCTCCTTTGTCTTCTATTCTCTTTTTTTCCTTTTCTATTATCTCTTTTCTCTTCATTTCTCTGCGTTTCTCTTTTGTCTTTACTGCCTGTTCGCTCCTTTTCTCTTCTTTTAATCTTCCCCTGTTTTCTCTTCTTTTCTCTTCTGTTCTCTTCTTTTCTCTTTGCTCTATTCTCTTCTTTTCTCTTTTCTGTTTTCTCTTATCTCCTTTACCTTCTTTTCTCTTCTTTTCTCTTTCTCTTTTCTCTTTTCTCTTCTATTTCCTTTTCTTTTCTCTTCTGTTCTCGTCTATTCTCTTTTCCTTTTGCTCTTCTTTTCTCTTTTCTCTTCTTTTGTCTTCTGTTCTCTTATTTTCACTTTTCTCCTTCATCTTCTTTTCTCTTCTATTCTCTTCTTTTCTCTTCTTTCACTTCTTTTCTTTTTTTTCTTCTTTTCTCTTTTCTCTTTTTCTTTTCTCTTTTCGCTTCTGTTCTCTTTACTCTTTTTATTTTATTCTCTTCTTATGTCTTTGCTATTATCTCTTTTCTCTTCTTTTCAATGCATTTCTCTTTCGTCTTTACTATCTGTTCGCTCCTTTTCTCTTCTTTTCACTTTTCTCCTGTTTTCTCTTCTTTTCTCTTCTTTTCTGGGTTCTCCCATCTCCTTTCCCTTCGTTTCTATTCTGTTCTCTTCTTTTCTCTTTTCTCTTCTTTTCTCTTCATTTCTCTTCTTTTCATTTCACTTATCACTTTTCTGTACTTTACTCTTTTCTTTTCTCTTCTTTTCTCTTTTCTCATCTTTTCTCTTTTTGCTTCTTTTCTCTCTTATCTCTTTTCACGACTTCTCTGTTTTCTCGTTTTTCTTCTGTTCTCTTTTCCCTTTTCTTGGTTTTCTCTTTTTTTCTTCTATTCCCTCTTCTGTTTTCTCTTCTTTTCAATGCATTTCTCTTTTGTCTTTACTGTCTGTTCGCTCCTTTTCTCTTCTTTTCACTTTTCTCCTGTTTTCTCTTCTTTTCTCTTCTTTTCTGGGTTCTCCTATCTCCTTTCTCTTCTTTTCTATTCTGTGCTCTTCTTTTATCTTTTCTCTTCTTTTCTCTTCATTTCTCTTCTTTTCATTTCACTTATCACTTTTCCCTACATTGCTCTTTTCTTTTGTCTTCTTTTCGCTTTTCTCATCTTTTCTCTTTTTGCTTCTTTTCTCTCTTATCTCTTTTCACTACTTTTCTTTTTTCTCGTTTTTCTTCTACTCTCTTCTTTTCCCTTTTCTTTTGTTTTCTCTTTTTTTCGTCTTTTCCCTTTTCTCTTTTCTCTTCTTTCCCCTTGCTCTTCTTTTCTCTTCTTTTGTATTTATTCTTCTTTTCTCTTCTTTTCTCTTCTTTTCTCTTTTCTCTTGTTTTCACTTCTTTACCCCTTTCGTTTTTCTCTTTTCTCTTGTTTTCTCTTCTTTACTCTTTTCTCTTCTTTTGTCTTCATTTCTCTTCTTTTCACTTTTCTCTTGTTTTCTCTTCTTTTCTATTGTTGTCATTTCTCTTTTTTCTCTTCTTTTCTCTTTTCTCTGTTCTCTTCTTTTCCCTTTCCTCTTCTTTTCTCTTCTTTTGTATTTCTTCTTCTTTTCTCTTCATTTCTCTTCTTTTCTCTTCTTTTCACTTTTCTCTTTTCTCTTCTTTTCCGTTTTTTCTTTTCATTTATCACTTTTCTCTTCTTTACTCATTTCTTTTCTCTTCTTTTCTCTTTTCTCTTCTTTTCTCTTTTCTCTTGTTTTCTCTCTTTTCTCTTTTCTCTTTTCGCTTCTTTTCTCTCTTATCTCTTTTCACTACTTTTCTCTTTTCTCCTTTGTCTTCTATTCTCTTTTTTTCCTTTTCTATTATCTCTTTTCTCTTCATTTCTCTGCGTTTCTCTTTTGTCTTTACTGCCTGTTCGCTCCTTTTCTCTTCTTTTAATCTTCCCCTGTTTTCTCTTCTTTTCTCTTCTGTTCTCTTCTTTTCTCTTTGCTCTATTCTCTTCTTTTCTCCTTTCTGTTTTCTCTTATCTCCTTTACCTTCTTTTCTCTTCTTTTCTCTTTCTCTTTTCTCTTCTATTTCCTTTTCTTTTCTCTTCTGTTCTCGTCTATTCTCTTTTCCTTTTGCTCTTCTTTTCTCTTTTCTCTTCTTTTGTCTTCTGTTCTCTTATTTTCACTTTTCTCCTTCATCTTCTTTTCTCTTCTATTCTCTTCTTTTCTCTTCTTTCACTTCTTTTCTTTTTTTTCTTCTTTTCTCTTTTCTCTTTTTCTTTTCTCTTTTCGCTTCTGTTCTCTTTACTCTTTTTATTTTATTCTCTTCTTATGTCTTTGCTATTATCTCTTTTCTCTTCTTTTCAATGCATTTCTCTTTCGTCTTTACTATCTGTTCGCTCCTTTTCTCTTCTTTTCACTTTTCTCCTGTTTTCTCTTCTTTTCTCTTCTTTTCTGGGTTCTCCCATCTCCTTTCCCTTCGTTTCTATTCTGTTCTCTTCTTTTCTCTTTTCTCTTCTTTTCTCTTCATTTCTCTTCTTTTCATTTCACTTATCACTTTTCTGTACTTTTTTCTTTTCTCTTCTTTTCTCTTTTTGCTTCTTTTCTCTCTTATCTCTTTTCACGACTTCTCTGTTTTCTCGTTTTTCTTCTGTTCTCTTTTCCCTTTTCTTTGTTTTCTCTTTTTTTCTTCTATTCCCTCTTCTGTTTTCTCTTCTTTTCAATGCATTTCTCTTTTGTCTTTACTGTCTGTTCGCTCCTTTTCTCTTCTTTTCACTTTTCTCCTGTTTTCTCTTCTTTTCTCTTCTTTTCTGGGTTCTCCTATCTCCTTTCTCTTCTTTTCTATTCTGTGCTCTTCTTTTATCTTTTCTCTTCTTTTCTCTTAATTTATCTTCTTTTCATTTCACTTATCACTTTTCCCTACATTGCTCTTTTCTTTTGTCTTCTTTTCGCTTTTCTCATCTTTTCTCTTTTTGCTTCTTTTCTCTCTTATCTCTTTTCACTACTTTTCTTTTTTCTCGTTTTTCTTCTACTCTCTTCTTTTCCCTTTTCTTTTGTTTTCTCTTTTTTTCGTCTTTTCCCTTTTCTCTTTTCTCTTCTTTCCCCTTGCTCTTCTTTTCTCTTCTTTTGTAATTTTTTCTTCTTTTCTCTTCTTTTCTCTTCTTTTCTCTTTTCTCTTGTTTTCACTTCTTTACCCCTTTCGTTTTTCTCTTTTCTCTTGTTTTCTCTTCTTTCTCTTTTCTCTTTTCTCTTCTTTTCTCTTGTTTTCTCTTCTTTTCTCTTTTATTTTCTGTTCTTTTCTCTTCTTTTCTCTTCATTTCTCTTCTTTACTCTTTTCTCTTCTTTTCTCTTCATTTCTCTTCTTTTCACTTTTCTCTTGTTTTCTCTTCTTTTCTATTTTTTTCATTTCTCTTGTTTTCTCTTCTTTTCTCTTTTCTCTTGGTTTCTCTTCTTTTCTCTTTTCTTTTCTGTTCTTTTCTCTTCATTTCTCTTCTTTACTCTTTTCTCTTCTTTTGTCTTCATTTCTCTTCTTTTCACTTTTCTCTTGTTTTCTCTTCTTTTCTATTGTTGTCATTTCTCTTTTTTCTCTTCTTTTCTCTTTTCTCTGTTCTCTTCTTTTCCCTTTCCTCTTCTTTTCTCTTCTTTTGTATTTCTTCTTCTTTTCTCTTCATTTCTCTTCTTTTCTCTTCTTTTCACTTTTCTCTTTTCTCTTCTTTTCCCTTTTTTCTTTTCATTTATCACTTTTCTCTTCTTTACTCATTTCTTTTCTCTTCTTTTCTCTTTTCTCTTCTTTTCTCTTTTCTCTTCTTTTCTCTCTTTTCTCTTTTCTCTTTTCGCTTCTTTTCTCTCTTATCTCTTTTCACTACTTTTCTCTTTTCTCCTTTGTCTTCTATTCTCTTTTTTTCCTTTTCTATTATCTCTTTTCTCTTCATTTCTCTGCGTTTCTCTTTTGTCTTTCTGCCTGTTCGCTCCTTTTCTCTTCTTTTAATCTTCCCCTGTTTTCTCTTCTTTTCTCTTCTGTTCTCTTCTTTTCTCTTTGCTCTATTCTCTTCTTTTCTCTTTTCTGTTTTCTCTTATCTCCTTTACCTTCTTTTCTCTTCTTTTCTCTTTCTCTTTTCTCTTTTCTCTTCTATTTCCTTTTCTTTTCTCTTCTGTTCTCGTCTATTCTCTTTTCCTTTTGCTCTTCTTTTCTCTTTTCTCTTCTTTTGTCTTCTGTTCTCTTATTTTCACTTTTCTCCTTCATCTTCTTTTCTCTTCTATTCTCTTCTTTTCTCTTCTTTCACTTCTTTTCTTTTTTCTCTTCTTTTCTCTTTTCTCTTTTTCTTTTCTCTTTTCGCTTCTGTTCTCTTTACTCTTTTTATTTTATTCTCTTCTTATGTCTTTGCTATTATCTCTTTTCTCTTCTTTTCAATGCATTTCTCTTTCGTCTTTACTATCTGTTCGCTCCTTTTCTCTTCTTTTCACTTTTCTCCTGTTTTCTCTTCTTTTCTCTTCTTTTCTGGGTTCTCCCATCTCCTTTCCCTTCGTTTCTATTCTGTTCTCTTCTTTTCTCTTTTCTCTTCTTTTCTCTTCATTTCTCTTCTTTTCATTTCACTTATCACTTTTCTGTACTTTACTCTTTTCTTTTCTCTTCTTTTCTCTTTTCTCATCTTTTCTCTTTTTGCTTCTTTTCTCTCTTATCTCTTTTCACGACTTCTCTGTTTTCTCGTTTTTCTTCTGTTCTCTTTTCCCTTTTCTTTGTTTTCTCTTTTTTTCTTCTATTCCCTCTTCTGTTTTCTCTTCTTTTCAATGCATTTCTCTTTTGTCTTTACTGTCTGTTCGCTCCTTTTCTCTTCTTTTCACTTTTCTCCTGTTTTCTCTTATTTTCTCTTCTTTTCTGGGTTCTCCTATCTCCTTTCTCTTCTTTTCTATTCTGTGCTCTTCTTTTATCTTTTCTCTTCTTTTCTCTTCATTTATCTTCTTTTCATTTCACTTATCACTTTTCCCTACATTGCTCTTTTCTTTTGTCTTCTTTTCGCTTTTCTCATCTTTTCTCTTTTTGCTTCTTTTCTCTCTTATCTCTTTTCACTACTTTTCTTTTTTCTCGTTTTTCTTCTACTCTCTTCTTTTCCCTTTTCTTTTGTTTTCTCTTTTTTTCGTCTTTTCCCTTTTCTCTTTTCTCTTCTTTCCCCTTGCTCTTCTTTTCTCTTCTTTTGTAATTTTTTCTTCTTTTCTCTTCTTTTCTCTTTTCTCTTGTTTTCACTTCTTTACCCCTTTCGTTTTTCTCTTTTCTCTTGTTTTCTCTTCTTTCTCTTTTCTCTTTTCTCTTCTTTTCTCTTGTTTTCTCTTCTTTTCTCTTTTATTTTCTGTTCTTTTCTCTTCATTTCTCTTCTTTACTCTTTTCTCTTCTTTTGTCTTCATTTCTCTTCTTTTCACTTTTCTCTTGTTTTCTCTTCTTTTCTATTGTTGTCATTTCTCTTTTTACTCTTCTTTTCTCTTTTCTCTGTTCTCTTCTTTTCCCTTTCCTCTTCTTTTCTCTTCTTTTGTATTTCTTCTTCTTTTCTCTTCTTTTCTCTTCTTTTCACTTTTCTCTTTTCTCTTCTTTTCCCTTTTTTCTTTTCATTTATCACTTTTCTCTTCTTTACTCATTTCTTTTCTCTTCTTTTCTCTTTTCTCTTCTTTTCTCTTTTCTCTTGTTTTCTCTCTTTTCTCTTTTCTCTTTTCGCTTCTTTTCTCTCTTATCTCTTTTCACTACTTTTCTCTTTTCTCCTTTGTCTTCTATTCTCTTTTTTTCCTTTTCTATTATCTCTTTTCTCTTCATTTCTCTGCGTTTCTCTTTTGTCTTTACTGCCTGTTCGCTCCTTTTCTCTTCTTTTAATCTTCCCCTGTTTTCTCTTCTTTTCTCTTCTGTTCTCTTCTTTTCTCTTTGCTCTATTCTCTTCTTTTCTCTTTTCTGTTTTCTCTTATCTCCTTTACCTTCTTTTCTCTTCTTTTCTCTTTCTCTTTTCTCTTCTATTTCCTTTTCTTTTCTCTTCTGTTCTCGTCTATTCTCTTTTCCTTTTGCTCTTCTTTTCTCTTTTCTCTTCTTTTGTCTTCTGTTCTCTTATTTTCACTTTTCTCCTTCATCTTCTTTTCTCTTCTATTCTCTTCTTTTCTCTTCTTTCACTTCTTTTCTTTTTTCTCTTCTTTTCTCTTTTCTCTTTTTCTTTTCTCTTTTCGCTTCTGTTCTCTTTACTCTTTTTATTTTATTCTCTTCTTATGTCTTTGCTATTATCTCTTTTCTCTTCTTTTCAATGCATTTCTCTTTCGTCTTTACTATCTGTTCGCTCCTTTTCTCTTCTTTTCACTTTTCTCCTGTTTTCTCTTCTTTTCTCTTCTTTTCTGGGTTCTCCCATCTCCTTTCCCTTCGTTTCTATTCTGTTCTCTTCTTTTCTCTTTTCTCTTCTTTTCTCTTCATTTCTCTTCTTTTCATTTCACTTATCACTTTTCTGTACTTTACTCTTTTCTTTTCTCTTCTTTTCTCTTTTCTCATCTTTTCTCTTTTTGCTTCTTTTCTCTCTTATCTCTTTTCACGACTTCTCTGTTTTCTCGTTTTTCGTCTGTTCTCTTTTCCCTTTTCTTTGTTTTCTCTTTTTTTCTTCTATTCCCTCTTCTGTTTTCTCTTCTTTTCAATGCATTTCTCTTTTGTCTTTACTGTCTGTTCGCTCCTTTTCTCTTCTTTTCACTTTTCTCCTGTTTTCTCTTATTTTCTCTTCTTTTCTGGGTTCTCCTATCTCCTTTCTCTTCTTTTCTATTCTGTGCTCTTCTTTTATCTTTTCTCTTCTTTTCTCTTCATTTATCTTCTTTTCATTTCACTTATCACTTTTCCCTACATTGCTCTTTTCTTTTGTCTTCTTTTCGCTTTTCTCATCTTTTCTCTTTTTGCTTCTTTTCTCTCTTATCTCTTTTCACTACTTTTCTTTTTTCTCGTTTTTCTTCTACTCTCTTCTTTTCCCTTTTCTTTTGTTTTCTCTTTTTTTCGTCTTTTCCCTTTTCTCTTTTCTCTTCTTTCCCCTTGCTCTTCTTTTCTCTTCTTTTGTATTTATTCTTCTTTTCTCTTCTTTTCTCTTCTTTTCTCTTTTCTCTTGTTTTCACTTCTTTACCCCTTTCGTTTTTCTCTTTTCTCTTGTTTTCTCTTCTTTCTCTTTTCTCTTTTCTCTTCTTTTCTCTTGTTTTCTCTTCTTTTCTCTTTTATTTTCTGTTCTTTTCTCTTCTTTTCTCTTCATTTCTCTTCTTTACTCTTTTCTCTTCTTTTCTCTTCATTTCTCTTCTTTTCACTTTTCTCTTGTTTTCTCTTCTTTTCTATTTTTTTCATTTCTCTTGTTTTCTCTTCTTTTCTCTTTTCTCTTGGTTTCTCTTCTTTTCTCTTTTCTTTTCTGTTCTTTTCTCTTCATTTCTCTTCTTTACTCTTTTCTCTTCTTTTGTCTTCATTTCTCTTCTTTTCACTTTTCTCTTGTTTTCTCTTCTTTTCTATTGTTGTCATTTCTCTTTTTACTCTTCTTTTCTCTTTTCTCTGTTCTCTTCTTTTCCCTTTCCTCTTCTTTTCTCTTCTTTTGTATTTCTTCTTCTTTTCTCTTCTTTTCTCTTCTTTTCACTTTTCTCTTTTCTCTTCTTTTCCCTTTTTTCTTTTCATTTATCACTTTTCTCTTCTTTACTCATTTCTTTTCTCTTCTTTTCTCTTTTCTCTTCTTTTCTCTTTTCTCTTGTTTTCTCTCTTTTCTCTTTTCTCTTTTCGCTTCTTTTCTCTCTTATCTCTTTTCACTACTTTTCTCTTTTCTCCTTTGTCTTCTATTCTCTTTTTTTCCTTTTCTATTATCTCTTTTCTCTTCATTTCTCTGCGTTTCTCTTTTGTCTTTACTGCCTGTTCGCTCCTTTTCTCTTCTTTTAATCTTCCCCTGTTTTCTCTTCTTTTCTCTTCTGTTCTCTTGTTTTCTCTTTGCTCTATTCTCTTCTTTTCTCTTTTCTGTTTTCTCTTATCTCCTTTACCTTCTTTTCTCTTCTTTTCTCTTTCTCTTTTCTCTTCTATTTCCTTTTCTTTTCTCTTCTGTTCTCGTCTATTCTCTTTTCCTTTTGCTCTTCTTTTCTCTTTTCTCTTCTTTTGTCTTCTGTTCTCTTATTTTCACTTTTCTCCTTCATCTTCTTTTCTCTTCTATTCTCTTCTTTTCTCTTCTTTCACTTCTTTTCTTTTTTCTCTTCTTTTCTCTTTTCTCTTTTTCTTTTCTCTTTTCGCTTCTGTTCTCTTTACTCTTTTTATTTTATTCTCTTCTTATGTCTTTGCTATTATCTCTTTTCTCTTCTTTTCAATGCATTTCTCTTTCGTCTTTACAATTGTTCGCTCCTTTTCTCTTCTTTTCACTTTTCTCCTGTTTTCTCTTCTTTTCTCTTCTTTTCTGGGTTCTCCCATCTCCTTTCCCTTCGTTTCTATTCTGTTCTCTTCTTTTCTCTTTTCTCTTCTTTTCTCTTCATTTCTCTTCTTTTCATTTCACTTATCACTTTTCTGTACTTTACTCTTTTCTTTTCTCTTCTTTTCTCTTTTCTCATCTTTTCTCTTTTTGCTTCTTTTCTCTCTTATCTCTTTTCACGACTTCTCTGTTTTCTCGTTTTTCTTCTGTTCTCTTTTCCCTTTTCTTTGTTTTCTCTTTTTTTCTTCTATTCCCTCTTCTGTTTTCTCTTCTTTTCAATGCATTTCTCTTTTGTCTTTACTGTCTGTTCGCTCCTTTTCTCTTCTTTTCACTTTTCTCCTGTTTTCTCTTCTTTTCTCTTCTTTTCTGGGTTCTCCTATCTCCTTTCTCTTCTTTTCTATTCTGTGCTCTTCTTTTATCTTTTCTCTTCTTTTCTCTTCATTTCTCTTCTTTTCATTTCACTTATCACTTTTCCCTACATTGCTCTTTTCTTTTGTCTTCTTTTCGCTTTTCTCATCTTTTCTCTTTTTGCTTCTTTTCTCTCTTATCTCTTTTCACTACTTTTCTTTTTTCTCGTTTTTCTTCTACTCTCTTCTTTTCCCTTTTCTTTTGTTTTCTCTTTTTTTCGTCTTTTCCCTTTTCTCTTTTCTCTTCTTTCCCCTTGCTCTTCTTTTCTCTTCTTTTGTATTTATTCTTCTTTTCTCTTCTTTTCTCTTCTTTTCTCTTTTCTCTTGTTTTCACTTCTTTACCCCTTTCGTTTTTCTCTTTTCTCTTGTTTTCTCTTCTTTACTCTTTTCTCTTCTTTTGTCTTCATTTCTCTTCTTTTCACTTTTCTCTTGTTTTCTCTTCTTTTCTATTGTTGTCATTTCTCTTTTTTCTCTTCTTTTCTCTTTTCTCTGTTCTCTTCTTTTCCCTTTCCTCTTCTTTTCTCTTCTTTTGTATTTCTTCTTCTTTTCTCTTCATTTCTCTTCTTTTCTCTTCTTTTCACTTTTCTCTTTTCTCTTCTTTTCCGTTTTTTCTTTTCATTTATCACTTTTCTCTTCTTTACTCATTTCTTTTCTCTTCTTTTCTCTTTTCTCTTCTTTTCTCTTTTCTCTTGTTTTCTCTCTTTTCTCTTTTCTCTTTTCGCTTCTTTTCTCTCTTATCTCTTTTCACTACTTTTCTCTTTTCTCCTTTGTCTTCTATTCTCTTTTTTTCCTTTTCTATTATCTCTTTTCTCTTCATTTCTCTGCGTTTCTCTTTTGTCTTTACTGCCTGTTCGCTCCTTTTCTCTTCTTTTAATCTTCCCCTGTTTTCTCTTCTTTTCTCTTCTGTTCTCTTCTTTTCTCTTTGCTCTATTCTCTTCTTTTCTCTTTTCTGTTTTCTCTTATCTCCTTTACCTTCTTTTCTCTTCTTTTCTCTTTCTCTTTTCTCTTTTCTCTTCTATTTCCTTTTCTTTTCTCTTCTGTTCTCGTCTATTCTCTTTTCCTTTTGCTCTTCTTTTCTCTTTTCTCTTCTTTTGTCTTCTGTTCTCTTATTTTCACTTTTCTCCTTCATCTTCTTTTCTCTTCTATTCTCTTCTTTTCTCTTCTTTCACTTCTTTTCTTTTTTTTCTTCTTTTCTCTTTTCTCTTTTTCTTTTCTCTTTTCGCTTCTGTTCTCTTTACTCTTTTTATTTTATTCTCTTCTTATGTCTTTGCTATTATCTCTTTTCTCTTCTTTTCAATGCATTTCTCTTTCGTCTTTACTATCTGTTCGCTCCTTTTCTCTTCTTTTCACTTTTCTCCTGTTTTCTCTTCTTTTCTCTTCTTTTCTGGGTTCTCCCATCTCCTTTCCCTTCGTTTCTATTCTGTTCTCTTCTTTTCTCTTTTCTCTTCTTTTCTCTTCATTTCTCTTCTTTTCATTTCACTTATCACTTTTCTGTACTTTACTCTTTTCTTTTCTCTTCTTTTCTCTTTTCTCATCTTTTCTCTTTTTGCTTCTTTTCTCTCTTATCTCTTTTCACGACTTCTCTGTTTTCTCGTTTTTCTTCTGTTCTCTTTTCCCTTTTCTTGGTTTTCTCTTTTTTTCTTCTATTCCCTCTTCTGTTTTCTCTTCTTTTCAATGCATTTCTCTTTTGTCTTTACTGTCTGTTCGCTCCTTTTCTCTTCTTTTCACTTTTCTCCTGTTTTCTCTTCTTTTCTCTTCTTTTCTGGGTTCTCCTATCTCCTTTCTCTTCTTTTCTATTCTGTGCTCTTCTTTTATCTTTTCTCTTCTTTTCTCTTCATTTCTCTTCTTTTCATTTCACTTATCACTTTTCCCTACATTGCTCTTTTCTTTTGTCTTCTTTTCGCTTTTCTCATCTTTTCTCTTTTTGCTTCTTTTCTCTCTTATCTCTTTTCACTACTTTTCTTTTTTCTCGTTTTTCTTCTACTCTCTTCTTTTCCCTTTTCTTTTGTTTTCTCTTTTTTTCGTCTTTTCCCTTTTCTCTTTTCTCTTCTTTCCCCTTGCTCTTCTTTTCTCTTCTTTTGTATTTATTCTTCTTTTCTCTTCTTTTCTCTTCTTTTCTCTTTTCTCTTGTTTTCACTTCTTTACCCCTTTCGTTTTTCTCTTTTCTCTTGTTTTCTCTTCTTTACTCTTTTCTCTTCTTTTGTCTTCATTTCTCTTCTTTTCACTTTTCTCTTGTTTTCTCTTCTTTTCTATTGTTGTCATTTCTCTTTTTTCTCTTCTTTTCTCTTTTCTCTGTTCTCTTCTTTTCCCTTTCCTCTTCTTTTCTCTTCTTTTGTATTTCTTCTTCTTTTCTCTTCATTTCTCTTCTTTTCTCTTCTTTTCACTTTTCTCTTTTCTCTTCTTTTCCGTTTTTTCTTTTCATTTATCACTTTTCTCTTCTTTACTCATTTCTTTTCTCTTCTTTTCTCTTTTCTCTTCTTTTCTCTTTTCTCTTGTTTTCTCTCTTTTCTCTTTTCTCTTTTCGCTTCTTTTCTCTCTTATCTCTTTTCACTACTTTTCTCTTTTCTCCTTTGTCTTCTATTCTCTTTTTTTCCTTTTCTATTATCTCTTTTCTCTTCATTTCTCTGCGTTTCTCTTTTGTCTTTACTGCCTGTTCGCTCCTTTTCTCTTCTTTTAATCTTCCCCTGTTTTCTCTTCTTTTCTCTTCTGTTCTCTTCTTTTCTCTTTGCTCTATTCTCTTCTTTTCTCCTTTCTGTTTTCTCTTATCTCCTTTACCTTCTTTTCTCTTCTTTTCTCTTTCTCTTTTCTCTTCTATTTCCTTTTCTTTTCTCTTCTGTTCTCGTCTATTCTCTTTTCCTTTTGCTCTTCTTTTCTCTTTTCTCTTCTTTTGTCTTCTGTTCTCTTATTTTCACTTTTCTCCTTCATCTTCTTTTCTCTTCTATTCTCTTCTTTTCTCTTCTTTCACTTCTTTTCTTTTTTTTCTTCTTTTCTCTTTTCTCTTTTTCTTTTCTCTTTTCGCTTCTGTTCTCTTTACTCTTTTTATTTTATTCTCTTCTTATGTCTTTGCTATTATCTCTTTTCTCTTCTTTTCAATGCATTTCTCTTTCGTCTTTACTATCTGTTCGCTCCTTTTCTCTTCTTTTCACTTTTCTCCTGTTTTCTCTTCTTTTCTCTTCTTTTCTGGGTTCTCCCATCTCCTTTCCCTTCGTTTCTATTCTGTTCTCTTCTTTTCTCTTTTCTCTTCTTTTCTCTTCATTTCTCTTCTTTTCATTTCACTTATCACTTTTCTGTACTTTTTTCTTTTCTCTTCTTTTCTCTTTTTGCTTCTTTTCTCTCTTATCTCTTTTCACGACTTCTCTGTTTTCTCGTTTTTCTTCTGTTCTCTTTTCCCTTTTCTTTGTTTTCTCTTTTTTTCTTCTATTCCCTCTTCTGTTTTCTCTTCTTTTCAATGCATTTCTCTTTTGTCTTTACTGTCTGTTCGCTCCTTTTCTCTTCTTTTCACTTTTCTCCTGTTTTCTCTTCTTTTCTCTTCTTTTCTGGGTTCTCCTATCTCCTTTCTCTTCTTTTCTATTCTGTGCTCTTCTTTTATCTTTTCTCTTCTTTTCTCTTAATTTATCTTCTTTTCATTTCACTTATCACTTTTCCCTACATTGCTCTTTTCTTTTGTCTTCTTTTCGCTTTTCTCATCTTTTCTCTTTTTGCTTCTTTTCTCTCTTATCTCTTTTCACTACTTTTCTTTTTTCTCGTTTTTCTTCTACTCTCTTCTTTTCCCTTTTCTTTTGTTTTCTCTTTTTTTCGTCTTTTCCCTTTTCTCTTTTCTCTTCTTTCCCCTTGCTCTTCTTTTCTCTTCTTTTGTAATTTTTTCTTCTTTTCTCTTCTTTTCTCTTCTTTTCTCTTTTCTCTTGTTTTCACTTCTTTACCCCTTTCGTTTTTCTCTTTTCTCTTGTTTTCTCTTCTTTCTCTTTTCTCTTTTCTCTTCTTTTCTCTTGTTTTCTCTTCTTTTCTCTTTTATTTTCTGTTCTTTTCTCTTCTTTTCTCTTCATTTCTCTTCTTTACTCTTTTCTCTTCTTTTCTCTTCATTTCTCTTCTTTTCACTTTTCTCTTGTTTTCTCTTCTTTTCTATTTTTTTCATTTCTCTTGTTTTCTCTTCTTTTCTCTTTTCTCTTGGTTTCTCTTCTTTTCTCTTTTCTTTTCTGTTCTTTTCTCTTCATTTCTCTTCTTTACTCTTTTCTCTTCTTTTGTCTTCATTTCTCTTCTTTTCACTTTTCTCTTGTTTTCTCTTCTTTTCTATTGTTGTCATTTCTCTTTTTTCTCTTCTTTTCTCTTTTCTCTGTTCTCTTCTTTTCCCTTTCCTCTTCTTTTCTCTTCTTTTGTATTTCTTCTTCTTTTCTCTTCATTTCTCTTCTTTTCTCTTCTTTTCACTTTTCTCTTTTCTCTTCTTTTCCCTTTTTTCTTTTCATTTATCACTTTTCTCTTCTTTACTCATTTCTTTTCTCTTCTTTTCTCTTTTCTCTTCTTTTCTCTTTTCTCTTCTTTTCTCTCTTTTCTCTTTTCTCTTTTCGCTTCTTTTCTCTCTTATCTCTTTTCACTACTTTTCTCTTTTCTCCTTTGTCTTCTATTCTCTTTTTTTCCTTTTCTATTATCTCTTTTCTCTTCATTTCTCTGCGTTTCTCTTTTGTCTTTCTGCCTGTTCGCTCCTTTTCTCTTCTTTTAATCTTCCCCTGTTTTCTCTTCTTTTCTCTTCTGTTCTCTTGTTTTCTCTTTGCTCTATTCTCTTCTTTTCTCTTTTCTGTTTTCTCTTATCTCCTTTACCTTCTTTTCTCTTCTTTTCTCTTTCTCTTTTCTCTTTTCTCTTCTATTTCCTTTTCTTTTCTCTTCTGTTCTCGTCTATTCTCTTTTCCTTTTGCTCTTCTTTTCTCTTTTCTCTTCTTTTGTCTTCTGTTCTCTTATTTTCACTTTTCTCCTTCATCTTCTTTTCTCTTCTATTCTCTTCTTTTCTCTTCTTTCACTTCTTTTCTTTTTTCTCTTCTTTTCTCTTTTCTCTTTTTCTTTTCTCTTTTCGCTTCTGTTCTCTTTACTCTTTTTATTTTATTCTCTTCTTATGTCTTTGCTATTATCTCTTTTCTCTTCTTTTCAATGCATTTCTCTTTCGTCTTTACTATCTGTTCGCTCCTTTTCTCTTCTTTTCACTTTTCTCCTGTTTTCTCTTCTTTTCTCTTCTTTTCTGGGTTCTCCCATCTCCTTTCCCTTCGTTTCTATTCTGTTCTCTTCTTTTCTCTTTTCTCTTCTTTTCTCTTCATTTCTCTTCTTTTCATTTCACTTATCACTTTTCTGTACTTTACTCTTTTCTTTTCTCTTCTTTTCTCTTTTCTCATCTTTTCTCTTTTTGCTTCTTTTCTCTCTTATCTCTTTTCACGACTTCTCTGTTTTCTCGTTTTTCTTCTGTTCTCTTTTCCCTTTTCTTTGTTTTCTCTTTTTTTCTTCTATTCCCTCTTCTGTTTTCTCTTCTTTTCAATGCATTTCTCTTTTGTCTTTACTGTCTGTTCGCTCCTTTTCTCTTCTTTTCACTTTTCTCCTGTTTTCTCTTATTTTCTCTTCTTTTCTGGGTTCTCCTATCTCCTTTCTCTTCTTTTCTATTCTGTGCTCTTCTTTTATCTTTTCTCTTCTTTTCTCTTCATTTATCTTCTTTTCATTTCACTTATCACTTTTCCCTACATTGCTCTTTTCTTTTGTCTTCTTTTCGCTTTTCTCATCTTTTCTCTTTTTGCTTCTTTTCTCTCTTATCTCTTTTCACTACTTTTCTTTTTTCTCGTTTTTCTTCTACTCTCTTCTTTTCCCTTTTCTTTTGTTTTCTCTTTTTTTCGTCTTTTCCCTTTTCTCTTTTCTCTTCTTTCCCCTTGCTCTTCTTTTCTCTTCTTTTGTAATTTTTTCTTCTTTTCTCTTCTTTTCTCTTTTCTCTTGTTTTCACTTCTTTACCCCTTTCGTTTTTCTCTTTTCTCTTGTTTTCTCTTCTTTCTCTTTTCTCTTTTCTCTTCTTTTCTCTTGTTTTCTCTTCTTTTCTCTTTTATTTTCTGTTCTTTTCTCTTCATTTCTCTTCTTTACTCTTTTCTCTTCTTTTCTCTTCATTTCTCTTCTTTTCACTTTTCTCTTGTTTTCTCTTCTTTTCTATTTTTTTCATTTCTCTTGTTTTCTCTTCTTTTCTCTTTTCTCTTGGTTTCTCTTCTTTTCTCTTTTCTTTTCTGTTCTTTTCTCTTCATTTCTCTTCTTTACTCTTTTCTCTTCTTTTGTCTTCATTTCTCTTCTTTTCACTTTTCTCTTGTTTTCTCTTCTTTTCTATTGTTGTCATTTCTCTTTTTTCTCTTCTTTTCTCTTTTCTCTGTTCTCTTCTTTTCCCTTTCCTCTTCTTTTCTCTTCTTTTGTATTTCTTCTTCTTTTCTCTTCATTTCTCTTCTTTTCTCTTCTTTTCACTTTTCTCTTTTCTCTTCTTTTCCCTTTTTTCTTTTCATTTATCACTTTTCTCTTCTTTACTCATTTCTTTTCTCTTCTTTTCTCTTTTCTCTTCTTTTCTCTTTTCTCTTGTTTTCTCTCTTTTCTCTTTTCTCTTTTCGCTTCTTTTCTCTCTTATCTCTTTTCACTACTTTTCTCTTTTCTCCTTTGTCTTCTATTCTCTTTTTTTCCTTTTCTATTATCTCTTTTCTCTTCATTTCTCTGCGTTTCTCTTTTGTCTTTACTGCCTGTTCGCTCCTTTTCTCTTCTTTTAATCTTCCCCTGTTTTCTCTTCTTTTCTCTTCTGTTCTCTTGTTTTCTCTTTGCTCTATTCTCTTCTTTTCTCTTTTCTGTTTTCTCTTATCTCCTTTACCTTCTTTTCTCTTCTTTTCTCTTTCTCTTTTCTCTTCTATTTCCTTTTCTTTTCTCTTCTGTTCTCGTCTATTCTCTTTTCCTTTTGCTCTTCTTTTCTCTTTTCTCTTCTTTTGTCTTCTGTTCTCTTATTTTCACTTTTCTCCTTCATCTTCTTTTCTCTTCTATTCTCTTCTTTTCTCTTCTTTCACTTCTTTTCTTTTTTCTCTTCTTTACTCTTTTCTCTTTTTCTTTTCTCTTTTCGCTTCTGTTCTCTTTACTCTTTTTATTTTATTCTCTTCTTATGTCTTTGCTATTATCTCTTTTCTCTTCTTTTCAATGCATTTCTCTTTCGTCTTTACAATTGTTCGCTCCTTTCCTCTTCTTTTCACTTTTCTCCTGTTTTCTCTTCTTTTCTCTTCTTTTCTGGGTTCTCCCATCTCCTTTCCCTTCGTTTCTATTCTGTTCTCTTCTTTTCTCTTTTCTCTTCTTTTCTCTTCATTTCTCTTCTTTTCATTTCACTTATCACTTTTCTGTACTTTACTCTTTTCTTTTCTCTTCTTTTCTCTTTTCTCATCTTTTCTCTTTTTGCTTCTTTTCTCTCTTATCTCTTTTCACGACTTCTCTGTTTTCTCGTTTTTCTTCTGTTCTCTTTTCCCTTTTCTTTGTTTTCTCTTTTTTTCTTCTATTCCCTCTTCTGTTTTCTCTTCTTTTCAATGCATTTCTCTTTTGTCTTTACTGTCTGTTCGCTCCTTTTCTCTTCTTTTCACTTTTCTCCTGTTTTCTCTTCTTTTCTCTTCTTTTCTGGGTTCTCCTATCTCCTTTCTCTTCTTTTCTATTCTGTGCTCTTCTTTTATCTTTTCTCTTCTTTTCTCTTCATTTATCTTCTTTTCATTTCACTTATCACTTTTCCCTACATTGCTCTTTTCTTTTGTCTTCTTTTCGCTTTTCTCATCTTTTCTCTTTTTGCTTCTTTTCTCTCTTATCTCTTTTCACTACTTTTCTTTTTTCTCGTTTTTCTTCTACTCTCTTCTTTTCCCTTTTCTTTTGTTTTCTCTTTTTTTCGTCTTTTCCCTTTTCTCTTTTCTCTTCTTTCCCCTTGCTCTTCTTTTCTCTTCTTTTGTATTTATTCTTCTTTTCTCTTCTTTTCTCTTCTTTTCTCTTTTCTCTTGTTTTCACTTCTTTACCCCTTTCGTTTTTCTCTTTTCTCTTGTTTTCTCTTCTTTCTCTTTTCTCTTTTCTCTTCTTTTCTCTTGTTTTCTCTTCTTTTCTCTTTTATTTTCTGTTCTTTTCTCTTCTTTTCTCTTCATTTCTCTTCTTTACTCTTTTCTCTTCTTTTCTCTTCATTTCTCTTCTTTTCACTTTTCTCTTGTTTTCTCTTCTTTTCTATTTTTTTCATTTCTCTTGTTTTCTCTTCTTTTCTCTTTTCTCTTGGTTTCTCTTCTTTTCTCTTTTCTTTTCTGTTCTTTTCTCTTCATTTCTCTTCTTTACTCTTTTCTCTTCTTTTGTCTTCATTTCTCTTCTTTTCACTTTTCTCTTGTTTTCTCTTCTTTTCTATTGTTGTCATTTCTCTTTTTTCTCTTCTTTTCTCTTTTCTCTGTTCTCTTCTTTTCCCTTTCCTCTTCTTTTCTCTTCTATTGTATTTCTTCTTCTTTTCTCTTCATTTCTCTTCTTTTCTCTTCTTTTCACTTTTCTCTTTTCTCTTTTCCCTTTTTTCTTTTCATTTATCACTTTTCTCTTCTTTACTCATTTCTTTACTCTTCTTTTCTCTTTTCTCTTCTTTTCTCTTTTCTCTTGTTTTCTCTCTTTTCTCTTTTCTCTTTTCGCTTCTTTTCTCTCTTATCTCTTTTCACTACTTTTCTCTTTTCTCCTTTGTCTTCTATTCTCTTTTTTTCCTTTTCTATTATCTCTTTTCTCTTCATTTCTCTGCGTTTCTCTTTTGTCTTTACTGCCTGTTCGCTCCTTTTCTCTTCTTTTAATCTTCCCCTGTTTTCTCTTCTTTTCTCTTCTGTTCTCTTGTTTTCTCTTTGCTCTATTCTCTTCTTTTCTCTTTTCTGTTTTCTCTTATCTCCTTTACCTTCTTTTCTCTTCTTTTCTCTTTCTCTTTTCTCTTCTATTTCCTTTTCTTTTCTCTTCTGTTCTCGTCTATTCTCTTTTCCTTTTGCTCTTCTTTTCTCTTTTCTCTTCTTTTGTCTTCTGTTCTCTTATTTTCACTTTTCTCCTTCATCTTCTTTTCTCTTCTATTCTCTTCTTTTCTCTTCTTTCACTTCTTTTCTTTTTTTTCTTCTTTTCTCTTTTCTCTTTTTCTTTTCTCTTTTCGCTTCTGTTCTCTTTACTCTTTTTATTTTATTCTCTTCTTATGTCTTTGCTATTATCTCTTTTCTCTTCTTTTCAATGCATTTCTCTTTCGTCTTTACTATCTGTTCGCTCCTTTTCTCTTCTTTTCACTTTTCTCCTGTTTTCTCTTCTTTTCTCTTCTTTTCTGGGTTCTCCCATCTCCTTTCCCTTCGTTTCTATTCTGTTCTCTTCTTTTCTCTTTTCTCTTCTTTTCTCTTCATTTCTCTTCTTTTCATTTCACTTATCACTTTTCTGTACTTTACTCTTTTCTTTTCTCTTCTTTTCTCTTTTCTCATCTTTTCTCTTTTTGCTTCTTTTCTCTCTTATCTCTTTTCACGACTTCTCTGTTTTCTCGTTTTTCTTCTGTTCTCTTTTCCCTTTTCTTTGTTTTCTCTTTTTTTCTTCTATTCCCTCTTCTGTTTTCTCTTCTTTTCAATGCATTTCTCTTTTGTCTTTACTGTCTGTTCGCTCCTTTTCTCTTCTTTTCACTTTTCTCCTGTTTTCTCTTCTTTTCTCTTCTTTTCTGGGTTCTCCTATCTCCTTTCTCTTCTTTTCTATTCTGTGCTCTTCTTTTATCTTTTCTCTTCTTTTCTCTTCATTTATCTTCTTTTCATTTCACTTATCACTTTTCCCTACATTGCTCTTTTCTTTTGTCTTCTTTTCGCTTTTCTCATCTTTTCTCTTTTTGCTTCTTTTCTCTCTTATCTCTTTTCACTACTTTTCTTTTTTCTCGTTTTTCTTCTACTCTCTTCTTTTCCCTTTTCTTTTGTTTTCTCTTTTTTTCGTCTTTTCCCTTTTCTCTTTTCTCTTCTTTCCCCTTGCTCTTCTTTTCTCTTCTTTTGTAATTTTTTCTTCTTTTCTCTTCTTTTCTCTTTTCTCTTGTTTTCACTTCTTTACCCCTTTCGTTTTTCTCTTTTCTCTTGTTTTCTCTTCTTTCTCTTTTCTCTTTTCTCTTCTTTTCTCTTGTTTTCTCTTCTTTTCTCTTTTATTTTCTGTTCTTTTCTCTTCTTTTCTCTTCATTTCTCTTCTTTACTCTTTTCTCTTCTTTTCTCTTCATTTCTCTTCTTTTCACTTTTCTCTTGTTTTCTCTTCTTTTCTATTTTTTTCATTTCTCTTGTTTTCTCTTCTTTTCTCTTTTCTCTTGGTTTCTCTTCTTTTCTCTTTTCTTTTCTGTTCTTTTCTCTTCATTTCTCTTCTTTACTCTTTTCTCTTCTTTTGTCTTCATTTCTCTTCTTTTCACTTTTCTCTTGTTTTCTCTTCTTTTCTATTGTTGTCATTTCTCTTTTTTCTCTTCTTTTCTCTTTTCTCTGTTCTCTTCTTTTCCCTTTCCTCTTCTTTTCTCTTCTTTTGTATTTCTTCTTCTTTTCTCTTCATTTCTCTTCTTTTCTCTTCTTTTCACTTTTCTCTTTTCTCTTCTTTTCCCTTTTTTCTTTTCATTTATCACTTTTCTCTTCTTTACTCATTTCTTTTCTCTTCTTTTCTCTTTTCTCTTCTTTTCTCTTTTCTCTTGTTTTCTCTCTTTTCTCTTTTCTTTTTTCGCTTCTTTTCTCTCTTATCTCTTTTCACTACTTTTCTCTTTTCTCCTTTGTCTTCTATTCTCTTTTTTTCCTTTTCTATTATCTCTTTTCTCTTCATTTCTCTGCGTTTCTCTTTTGTCTTTACTGCCTGTTCGCTCCTTTTCTCTTCTTTTAATCTTCCCCTGTTTTCTCTTCTTTTCTCTTCTGTTCTCTTCTTTTCTCTTTGCTCTATTCTCTTCTTTTCTCTTTTCTGTTTTCTCTTATCTCCTTTACCTTCTTTTCTCTTCTTTTCTCTTTCTCTTTTCTCTTCTATTTCCTTTTCTTTTCTCTTCTGTTCTCGTCTATTCTCTTTTCCTTTTGCTCTTCTTTTCTCTTTTCTCTTCTTTTGTCTTCTGTTCTCTTATTTTCACTTTTCTCCTTCATCTTCTTTTCTCTTCTATTCTCTTCTTTTCTCTTCTTTCACTTCTTTTCTTTTTTTTCTTCTTTTCTCTTTTCTCTTTTTCTTTTCTCTTTTCGCTTCTGTTCTCTTTACTCTTTTTATTTTATTCTCTTCTTATGTCTTTGCTATTATCTCTTTTCTCTTCTTTTCAATGCATTTCTCTTTCGTCTTTACTATCTGTTCGCTCCTTTTCTCTTCTTTTCACTTTTCTCCTGTTTTCTCTTCTTTTCTCTTCTTTTCTGGGTTCTCCCATCTCCTTTCCCTTCGTTTCTATTCTGTTCTCTTCTTTTCTCTTTTCTCTTCTTTTCTCTTCATTTCTCTTCTTTTCATTTCACTTATCACTTTTCTGTACTTTACTCTTTTCTTTTCTCTTCTTTTCTCTTTTCTCATCTTTTCTCTTTTTGCTTCTTTTCTCTCT
Organism: Chiloscyllium punctatum; assembly: GCF_047496795.1. Classification (NCBI taxonomy): domain Eukaryota; kingdom Metazoa; phylum Chordata; class Chondrichthyes; order Orectolobiformes; family Hemiscylliidae; genus Chiloscyllium; species Chiloscyllium punctatum. The sequence continues at coordinate 34,853,446 of NC_092762.1, read as the reverse complement.
TATCTCTTTTCACGACTTCTCTCTTTTCTCGTTTTTCTTCTGTTCTCTTTTCCCTTTTCTTTGTTTTCTCTTTTTTTCTTCTATTCCCTCTTCTGTTTTCTCTTCTTTTCAATGCATTTCTCTTTTGTCTTTACTGTCTGTTCGCTCCTTTTCTCTTCTTTTCACTTTTCTCCTGTTTTCTCTTCTTTTCTCTTCTTTTCTGGGTTCTCCTATCTCCTTTCTCTTCTTTTCTATTCTGTGCTCTTCTTTTATCTTTTCTCTTCTTTTCTCTTCATTTATCTTCTTTTCATTTCACTTATCACTTTTCCCTACATTGCTCTTTTCTTTTGTCTTCTTTTCGCTTTTCTCATCTTTTCTCTTTTTGCTTCTTTTCTCTCTTATCTCTTTTCACTACTTTTCTTTTTTCTCGTTTTTCTTCTACTCTCTTCTTTTCCCTTTTCTTTTGTTTTCTCTTTTTTTCGTCTTTTCCCTTTTCTCTTTTCTCTTCTTTCCCCTTGCTCTTCTTTTCTCTTCTTTTGTAATTTTTTCTTCTTTTCTCTTCTTTTCTCTTCTTTTCTCTTTTCTCTTGTTTTCACTTCTTTACCCCTTTCGTTTTTCTCTTTTCTCTTGTTTTCTCTTCTTTCTCTTTTCTCTTTTCTCTTCTTTTCTCTTGTTTTCTCTACTTTTCTCTTTTATTTTCTGTTCTTTTCTCTTCTTTTCTCTTCATTTCTCTTCTTTACTCTTTTCTCTTCTTTTCTCTTCATTTCTCTTCTTTTCACTTTTCTCTTGTTTTCTCTTCTTTTCTATTTTTTTCATTTCTCTTGTTTTCTCTTCTTTTCTCTTTTCTCTTGGTTTCTCTTCTTTTCTCTTTTCTTTTCTGTTCTTTTCTCTTCATTTCTCTTCTTTACTCTTTTCTCTTCTTTTGTCTTCATTTCTCTTCTTTTCACTTTTCTCTTGTTTTCTCTTCTTTTCTATTGTTGTCATTTCTCTTTTTTCTCTTCTTTTCTCTTTTCTCTGTTCTCTTCTTTTCCCTTTCCTCTTCTTTTCTCTTCTTTTGTATTTCTTCTTCTTTTCTCTTCATTTCTCTTCTTTTCTCTTCTTTTCACTTTTCTCTTTTCTCTTCTTTTCCCTTTTTTCTTTTCATTTATCACTTTTCTCTTCTTTACTCATTTCTTTTCTCTTCTTTTCTCTTTTCTCTTCTTTTCTCTTTTCTCTTGTTTTCTCTCTTTTCTCTTTTCTCTTTTCGCTTCTTTTCTCTCTTATCTCTTTTCACTACTTTTCTCTTTTCTCCTTTGTCTTCTATTCTCTTTTTTTCCTTTTCTATTATCTCTTTTCTCTTCATTTCTCTGCGTTTCTCTTTTGTCTTTCTGCCTGTTCGCTCCTTTTCTCTTCTTTTAATCTTCCCCTGTTTTCTCTTCTTTTCTCTTCTGTTCTCTTGTTTTCTCTTTGCTCTATTCTCTTCTTTTCTCTTTTCTGTTTTCTCTTATCTCCTTTACCTTCTTTTCTCTTCTTTTCTCTTTCTCTTTTCTCTTTTCTCTTCTATTTCCTTTTCTTTTCTCTTCTGTTCTCGTCTATTCTCTTTTCCTTTTGCTCTTCTTTTCTCTTTTCTCTTCTTTTGTCTTCTGTTCTCTTATTTTCACTTTTCTCCTTCATCTTCTTTTCTCTTCTATTCTCTTCTTTTCTCTTCTTTCACTTCTTTTCTTTTTTCTCTTCTTTTCTCTTTTCTCTTTTTCTTTTCTCTTTTCGCTTCTGTTCTCTTTACTCTTTTTATTTTATTCTCTTCTTATGTCTTTGCTATTATCTCTTTTCTCTTCTTTTCAATGCATTTCTCTTTCGTCTTTACTATCTGTTCGCTCCTTTTCTCTTCTTTTCACTTTTCTCCTGTTTTCTCTTCTTTTCTCTTCTTTTCTGGGTTCTCCCATCTCCTTTCCCTTCGTTTCTATTCTGTTCTCTTCTTTTCTCTTTTCTCTTCTTTTCTCTTCATTTCTCTTCTTTTCATTTCACTTATCACTTTTCTGTACTTTACTCTTTTCTTTTCTCTTCTTTTCTCTTTTCTCATCTTTTCTCTTTTTGCTTCTTTTCTCTCTTATCTCTTTTCACGACTTCTCTCTTTTCTCGTTTTTCTTCTGTTCTCTTTTCCCTTTTCTTTGTTTTCGCTTTTTTTCTTCTATTCCCTCTTCTGTTTTCTCTTCTTTTCAATGCATTTCTCTTTTGTCTTTACTGTCTGTTCGCTCCTTTTCTCTTCTTTTCACTTTTCTCCTGTTTTCTCTTCTTTTCTCTTCTTTTCTGGGTTCTCCTATCTCCTTTCTCTTCTTTTCTATTCTGTGCTCTTCTTTTATCTTTTCTCTTCTTTTCTCTTCATTTATCTTCTTTTCATTTCACTTATCACTTTTCCCTACATTGCTCTTTTCTTTTGTCTTCTTTTCGCTTTTCTCATCTTTTCTCTTTTTGCTTCTTTTCTCTCTTATCTCTTTTCACTACTTTTCTTTTTTCTCGTTTTTCTTCTACTCTCTTCTTTTCCCTTTTCTTTTGTTTTCTCTTTTTTTCGTCTTTTCCCTTTTCTCTTTTCTCTTCTTTCCCCTTGCTCTTCTTTTCTCTTCTTTTGTAATTTTTTCTTCTTTTCTCTTCTTTTCTCTTTTCTCTTGTTTTCACTTCTTTACCCCTTTCGTTTTTCTCTTTTCTCTTGTTTTCTCTTCTTTCTCTTTTCTCTTTTCTCTTCTTTTCTCTTGTTTTCTCTTCTTTTCTCTTTTATTTTCTGTTCTTTTCTCTTCATTTCTCTTCTTTACTCTTTTCTCTTCTTTTCTCTTCATTTCTCTTCTTTTCACTTTTCTCTTGTTTTCTCTTCTTTTCTATTTTTTTCATTTCTCTTGTTTTCTCTTCTTTTCTCTTTTCTCTTGGTTTCTCTTCTTTTCTCTTTTCTTTTCTGTTCTTTTCTCTTCATTTCTCTTCTTTACTCTTTTCTCTTCTTTTGTCTTCATTTCTCTTCTTTTCACTTTTCTCTTGTTTTCTCTTCTTTTCTATTGTTGTCATTTCTCTTTTTTCTCTTCTTTTCTCTTTTCTCTGTTCTCTTCTTTTCCCTTTCCTCTTCTTTTCTCTTCTTTTGTATTTCTTCTTCTTTTCTCTTCATTTCTCTTCTTTTCTCTTCTTTTCACTTTTCTCTTTTCTCTTCTTTTCCCTTTTTTCTTTTCATTTATCACTTTTCTCTTCTTTACTCATTTCTTTTCTCTTCTTTTCTCTTTTCTCTTCTTTTCTCTTTTCTCTTGTTTTCTCTCTTTTCTCTTTTCTCTTTTCGCTTCTTTTCTCTCTTATCTCTTTTCACTACTTTTCTCTTTTCTCCTTTGTCTTCTATTCTCTTTTTTTCCTTTTCTATTATCTCTTTTCTCTTCATTTCTCTGCGTTTCTCTTTTGTCTTTACTGCCTGTTCGCTCCTTTTCTCTTCTTTTAATCTTCCCCTGTTTTCTCTTCTTTTCTCTTCTGTTCTCTTGTTTTCTCTTTGCTCTATTCTCTTCTTTTCTCTTTTCTGTTTTCTCTTATCTCCTTTACCTTCTTTTCTCTTCTTTTCTCTTTCTCTTTTCTCTTCTATTTCCTTTTCTTTTCTCTTCTGTTCTCGTCTATTCTCTTTTCCTTTTGCTCTTCTTTTCTCTTTTCTCTTCTTTTGTCTTCTGTTCTCTTATTTTCACTTTTCTCCTTCATCTTCTTTTCTCTTCTATTCTCTTCTTTTCTCTTCTTTCACTTCTTTTCTTTTTTCTCTTCTTTTCTCTTTTCTCTTTTTCTTTTCTCTTTTCGCTTCTGTTCTCTTTACTCTTTTTATTTTATTCTCTTCTTATGTCTTTGCTATTATCTCTTTTCTCTTCTTTTCAATGCATTTCTCTTTCGTCTTTACTATCTGTTCGCTCCTTTTCTCTTCTTTTCACTTTTCTCCTGTTTTCTCTTCTTTTCTCTTCTTTTCTGGGTTCTCCCATCTCCTTTCCCTTCGTTTCTATTCTGTTCTCTTCTTTTCTCTTTTCTCTTCTTTTCTCTTCATTTCTCTTCTTTTCATTTCACTTATCACTTTTCTGTACTTTACTCTTTTCTTTTCTCTTCTTTTCTCTTTTCTCATCTTTTCTCTTTTTGCTTCTTTTCTCTCTTATCTCTTTTCACGACTTCTCTGTTTTCTCGTTTTTCTTCTGTTCTCTTTTCCCTTTTCTTTGTTTTCTCTTTTTTTCTTCTATTCCCTCTTCTGTTTTCTCTTCTTTTCAATGCATTTCTCTTTTGTCTTTACTGTCTGTTCACTCCTTTTCTCTTCTTTTCACTTTTCTCCTGTTTTCTCTTCTTTTCTCTTCTTTTCTGGGTTCTCCTATCTCCTTTCTCTTCTTTTCTATTCTGTGCTCTTCTTTTATCTTTTCTCTTCTTTTCTCTTCATTTCTCTTCTTTTCATTTCACTTATCACTTTTCCCTACATTGCTCTTTTCTTTTGTCTTCTTTTCGCTTTTCTCATCTTTTCTCTTTTTGCTTCTTTTCTCTCTTATCTCTTTTCACTACTTTTCTTTTTTCTCGTTTTTCTTCTACTCTCTTCTTTTCCCTTTTCTTTTGTTTTCTCTTTTTTTCGTCTTTTCCCTTTTCTCTTTTCTCTTCTTTCCCCTTGCTCTTCTTTTCTCTTCTTTTGTATTTATTCTTCTTTTCTCTTCTTTTCTCTTCTTTTCTCTTTTCTCTTGTTTTCACTTCTTTACCCCTTTCGTTTTTCTCTTTTCTCTTGTTTTCTCTTCTTTCTCTTTTCTCTTTTCTCTTCTTTTCTCTTGTTTTCTCTTCTTTTCTCTTTTATTTTCTGTTCTTTTCTCTTCTTTTCTCTTCATTTCTCTTCTTTACTCTTTTCTCTTCTTTTCTCTTCATTTCTCTTCTTTTCACTTTTCTCTTGTTTTCTCTTCTTTTCTATTTTTTTCATTTCTCTTGTTTTCTCTTCTTTTCTCTTTTCTCTTGGTTTCTCTTCTTTTCTCTTTTCTTTTCTGTTCTTTTCTCTTCATTTCTCTTCTTTACTCTTTTCTCTTCTTTTGTCTTCATTTCTCTTCTTTTCACTTTTCTCTTGTTTTCTCTTCTTTTCTATTGTTGTCATTTCTCTTTTTTCTCTTCTTTTCTCTTTTCTCTGTTCTCTTCTTTTCCCTTTCCTCTTCTTTTCTCTTCTTTTGTATTTCTTCTTCTTTTCTCTTCATTTCTCTTCTTTTCTCTTCTTTTCACTTTTCTCTTTTCTCTTCTTTTCCCTTTTTTCTTTTCATTTATCACTTTTCTCTTCTTTACTCATTTCTTTTCTCTTCTTTTCTCTTTTCTCTTCTTTTCTCTTTTCTCTTGTTTTCTCTCTTTTCTCTTTTCTCTTTTCGCTTCTTTTCTCTCTTATCTCTTTTCACTACTTTTCTCTTTTCTCCTTTGTCTTCTATTCTCTTTTTTTCCTTTTCTATTATCTCTTTTCTCTTCATTTCTCTGCGTTTCTCTTTTGTCTTTACTGCCTGTTCGCTCCTTTTCTCTTCTTTTAATCTTCCCCTGTTTTCTCTTCTTTTCTCTTCTGTTCTCTTCTTTTCTCTTTGCTCTATTCTCTTCTTTTCTCTTTTCTGTTTTCTCTTATCTCCTTTACCTTCTTTTCTCTTCTTTTCTCTTTTCTCTTTTCTCTTCTATTTCCTTTTCTTTTCTCTTCTGTTCTCGTCTATTCTCTTTTCCTTTTGCTCTTCTTTTCTCTTTTCTCTTCTTTTGTCTTCTGTTCTCTTATTTTCACTTTTCTCCTTCATCTTCTTTTCTCTTCTATTCTCTTCTTTTCTCTTCTTTCACTTCTTTTCTTTTTTCTCTTCTTTTCTCTTTTCTCTTTTTCTTTTCTCTTTTCGCTTCTGTTCTCTTTACTCTTTTTATTTTATTCTCTTCTTATGTCTTTGCTATTATCTCTTTTCTCTTCTTTTCAATGCATTTCTCTTTCGTCTTTACTATCTGTTCGCTCCTTTTCTCTTCTTTTCACTTTTCTCCTGTTTTCTCTTCTTTTCTCTTCTTTTCTGGGTTCTCCCATCTCCTTTCCCTTCGTTTCTATTCTGTTCTCTTCTTTTCTCTTTTCTCTTCTTTTCTCTTCATTTCTCTTCTTTTCATTTCACTTATCACTTTTCTGTACTTTACTCTTTTCTTTTCTCTTCTTTTCTCTTTTCTCATCTTTTCTCTTTTTGCTTCTTTTCTCTCTTATCTCTTTTCACGACTTCTCTGTTTTCTCGTTTTTCGTCTGTTCTCTTTTCCCTTTTCTTTGTTTTCTCTTTTTTTCTTCTATTCCCTCTTCTGTTTTCTCTTCTTTTCAATGCATTTCTCTTTTGTCTTTACTGTCTGTTCGCTCCTTTTCTCTTCTTTTCACTTTTCTCCTGTTTTCTCTTCTTTTCTCTTCTTTTCTGGGTTCTCCTATCTCCTTTCTCTTCTTTTCTATTCTGTGCTCTTCTTTTATCTTTTCTCTTCTTTTCTCTTCATTTATCTTCTTTTCATTTCACTTATCACTTTTCCCTACATTGCTCTTTTCTTTTGTCTTCTTTTCGCTTTTCTCATCTTTTCTCTTTTTGCTTCTTTTCTCTCTTATCTCTTTTCACTACTTTTCTTTTTTCTCGTTTTTCTTCTACTCTCTTCTTTTCCCTTTTCTTTTGTTTTCTCTTTTTTTCGTCTTTTCCCTTTTCTCTTTTCTCTTCTTTCCCCTTGCTCTTCTTTTCTCTTCTTTTGTATTTATTCTTCTTTTCTCTTCTTTTCTCTTTTCTCTTGTTTTCACTTCTTTACCCCTTTCGTTTTTCTCTTTTCTCTTGTTTTCTCTTCTTTCTCTTTTCTCTTTTCTCTTCTTTTCTCTTGTTTTCTCTTCTTTTCTCTTTTATTTTCTGTTCTTTTCTCTTCTTTTCTCTTCATTTCTCTTCTTTACTCTTTTCTCTTCTTTTCTCTTCATTTCTCTTCTTTTCACTTTTCTCTTGTTTTCTCTTCTTTTCTATTTTTTTCATTTCTCTTGTTTTCTCTTCTTTTCTCTTTTCTCTTGGTTTCTCTTCTTTTCTCTTTTCTTTTCTGTTCTTTTCTCTTCATTTCTCTTCTTTACTCTTTTCTCTTCTTTTGTCTTCATTTCTCTTCTTTTCACTTTTCTCTTGTTTTCTCTTCTTTTCTATTGTTGTCATTTCTCTTTTTTCTCTTCTTTTCTCTTTTCTCTGTTCTCTTCTTTTCCCTTTCCTCTTCTTTTCTCTTCTTTTGTATTTCTTCTTCTTTTCTCTTCATTTCTCTTCTTTTCTCTTCTTTTCACTTTTCTCTTTTCTCTTCTTTTCCCTTTTTTCTTTTCATTTATCACTTTTCTCTTCTTTACTCATTTCTTTTCTCTTCTTTTCTCTTTTCTCTTCTTTTCTCTTTTCTCTTGTTTTCTCTCTTTTCTCTTTTCTCTTTTCGCTTCTTTTCTCTCTTATCTCTTTTCACTACTTTTCTCTTTTCTCCTTTGTCTTCTATTCTCTTTTTTTCCTTTTCTATTATCTCTTTTCTCTTCATTTCTCTGCGTTTCTCTTTTGTCTTTACTGCCTGTTCGCTCCTTTTCTCTTCTTTTAATCTTCCCCTGTTTTCTCTTCTTTTCTCTTCTGTTCTCTTCTTTTCTCTTTGCTCTATTCTCTTCTTTTCTCTTTTCTGTTTTCTCTTATCTCCTTTACCTTCTTTTCTCTTCTTTTCTCTTTCTCTTTTCTCTTTTCTCTTCTATTTCCTTTTCTTTTCTCTTCTGTTCTCGTCTATTCTCTTTTCCTTTTGCTCTTCTTTTCTCTTTTCTCTTCTTTTGTCTTCTGTTCTCTTATTTTCACTTTTCTCCTTCATCTTCTTTTCTCTTCTATTCTCTTCTTTTCTCTTCTTTCACTTCTTTTCTTTTTTCTCTTCTTTTCTCTTTTCTCTTTTTCTTTTCTCTTTTCGCTTCTGTTCTCTTTACTCTTTTTATTTTATTCTCTTCTTATGTCTTTGCTATTATCTCTTTTCTCTTCTTTTCAATGCATTTCTCTTTCGTCTTTACTATCTGTTCGCTCCTTTTCTCTTCTTTTCACTTTTCTCCTGTTTTCTCTTCTTTTCTCTTCTTTTCTGGGTTCTCCCATCTCCTTTCCCTTCGTTTCTATTCTGTTCTCTTCTTTTCTCTTTTCTCTTCTTTTCTCTTCATTTCTCTTCTTTTCATTTCACTTATCACTTTTCTGTACTTTACTCTTTTCTTTTCTCTTCTTTTCTCTTTTCTCATCTTTTCTCTTTTTGCTTCTTTTCTCTCTTATCTCTTTTCACGACTTCTCTGTTTTCTCGTTTTTCTTCTGTTCTCTTTTCCCTTTTCTTTGTTTTCTCTTTTTTTCTTCTATTCCCTCTTCTGTTTTCTCTTCTTTTCAATGCATTTCTCTTTTGTCTTTACTGTCTGTTCGCTCCTTTTCTCTTCTTTTCACTTTTCTCCTGTTTTCTCTTCTTTTCTCTTCTTTTCTGGGTTCTCCTATCTCCTTTCTCTTCTTTTCTATTCTGTGCTCTTCTTTTATCTTTTCTCTTCTTTTCTCTTCATTTATCTTCTTTTCATTTCACTTATCACTTTTCCCTACATTGCTCTTTTCTTTTGTCTTCTTTTCGCTTTTCTCATCTTTTCTCTTTTTGCTTCTTTTCTCTCTTATCTCTTTTCACTACTTTTCTTTTTTCTCGTTTTTCTTCTACTCTCTTCTTTTCCCTTTTCTTTTGTTTTCTCTTTTTTTCGTCTTTTCCCTTTTCTCTTTTCTCTTCTTTCCCCTTGCTCTTCTTTTCTCTTCTTTTGTATTTATTCTTCTTTTCTCTTCTTTTCTCTTTTCTCTTGTTTTCACTTCTTTACCCCTTTCGTTTTTCTCTTTTCTCTTGTTTTCTCTTCTTTCTCTTTTCTCTTTTCTCTTCTTTTCTCTTGTTTTCTCTTCTTTTCTCTTTTATTTTCTGTTCTTTTCTCTTCTTTTCTCTTCATTTCTCTTCTTTACTCTTTTCTCTTCTTTTCTCTTCATTTCTCTTCTTTTCACTTTTCTCTTGTTTTCTCTTCTTTTCTATTTTTTTCATTTCTCTTGTTTTCTCTTCTTTTCTCTTTTCTCTTGGTTTCTCTTCTTTTCTCTTTTCTTTTCTGTTCTTTTCTCTTCATTTCTCTTCTTTACTCTTTTCTCTTCTTTTGTCTTCATTTCTCTTCTTTTCACTTTTCTCTTGTTTTCTCTTCTTTTCTATTGTTGTCATTTCTCTTTTTTCTCTTCTTTTCTCTTTTCTCTGTTCTCTTCTTTTCCCTTTCCTCTTCTTTTCTCTTCTTTTGTATTTCTTCTTCTTTTCTCTTCATTTCTCTTCTTTTCTCTTCTTTTCACTTTTCTCTTTTCTCTTCTTTTCCCTTTTTTCTTTTCATTTATCACTTTTCTCTTCTTTACTCATTTCTTTTCTCTTCTTTTCTCTTTTCTCTTCTTTTCTCTTTTCTCTTGTTTTCTCTCTTTTCTCTTTTCTCTTTTCGCTTCTTTTCTCTCTTATCTCTTTTCACTACTTTTCTCTTTTCTCCTTTGTCTTCTATTCTCTTTTTTTCCTTTTCTATTATCTCTTTTCTCTTCATTTCTCTGCGTTTCTCTTTTGTCTTTACTGCCTGTTCGCTCCTTTTCTCTTCTTTTAATCTTCCCCTGTTTTCTCTTCTTTTCTCTTCTGTTCTCTTCTTTTCTCTTTGCTCTATTCTCTTCTTTTCTCTTTTCTGTTTTCTCTTATCTCCTTTACCTTCTTTTCTCTTCTTTTCTCTTTCTCTTTTCTCTTTTCTCTTCTATTTCCTTTTCTTTTCTCTTCTGTTCTCGTCTATTCTCTTTTCCTTTTGCTCTTCTTTTCTCTTTTCTCTTCTTTTGTCTTCTGTTCTCTTATTTTCACTTTTCTCCTTCATCTTCTTTTCTCTTCTATTCTCTTCTTTTCTCTTCTTTCACTTCTTTTCTTTTTTCTCTTCTTTTCTCTTTTCTCTTTTTCTTTTCTCTTTTCGCTTCTGTTCTCTTTACTCTTTTTATTTTATTCTCTTCTTATGTCTTTGCTATTATCTCTTTTCTCTTCTTTTCAATGCATTTCTCTTTCGTCTTTACTGTCTGTTCGCTCCTTTTCTCTTCTTTTCACTTTTCTCCTGTTTTCTCTTCTTTTCTCTTCTTTTCTGGGTTCTCCCATCTCCTTTCCCTTCGTTTCTATTCTGTTCTCTTCTTTTCTCTTTTCTCTTCTTTTCTCTTCATTTCTCTTCTTTTCATTTCACTTATCACTTTTCTGTACTTTACTCTTTTCTTTTCTCTTCTTTTCTCTTTTCTCATCTTTTCTCTTTTTGCTTCTTTTCTCTCATCTCTTTTCACGACTTCTCTGTTTTCTCGTTTTTCTTCTGTTCTCTTTTCCCTTTTCTTTGTTTTCTCTTTTTTTCTTCTATTCCCTCTTCTGTTTTCTCTTCTTTTCAATGCATTTCTCTTTTGTCTTTACTGTCTGTTCGCTCCTTTTCTCTTCTTTTCACTTTTCTCCTGTTTTCTCTTCTTTTCTCTTCTTTTCTGGGTTCTCCTATCTCCTTTCTCTTCTTTTCTATTCTGTGCTCTTCTTTTATCTTTTCTCTTCTTTTCTCTTCATTTATCTTCTTTTCATTTCACTTATCACTTTTCCCTACATTGCTCTTTTCTTTTGTCTTCTTTTCGCTTTTCTCATCTTTTCTCTTTTTGCTTCTTTTCTCTCTTATCTCTTTTCACTACTTTTCTTTTTTCTCGTTTTTCTTCTACTCTCTTCTTTTCCCTTTTCTTTTGTTTTCTCTTTTTTTCGTCTTTTCCCTTTTCTCTTTTCTCTTCTTTCCCCTTGCTCTTCTTTTCTCTTCTTTTGTATTTATTCTTCTTTTCTCTTCTTTTCTCTTCTTTTCTCTTTTCTCTTGTTTTCACTTCTTTACCCCTTTCGTTTTTCTCTTTTCTCTTGTTTTCTCTTCTTTCTCTTTTCTCTTTTCTCTTCTTTTCTCTTGTTTTCTCTTCTTTTCTCTTTTATTTTCTGTTCTTTTCTCTTCTTTTCTCTTCATTTCTCTTCTTTACTCTTTTCTCTTCTTTTCTCTTCATTTCTCTTCTTTTCACTTTTCTCTTGTTTTCTCTTCTTTTCTATTTTTTTCATTTCTCTTGTTTTCTCTTCTTTTCTCTTTTCTCTTGGTTTCTCTTCTTTTCTCTTTTCTTTTCTGTTCTTTTCTCTTCATTTCTCTTCTTTACTCTTTTCTCTTCTTTTGTCTTCATTTCTCTTCTTTTCACTTTTCTCTTGTTTTCTCTTCTTTTCTATTGTTGTCATTTCTCTTTTTTCTCTTCTTTTCTCTTTTCTCTGTTCTCTTCTTTTCCCTTTCCTCTTCTTTTCTCTTCTTTTGTATTTCTTCTTCTTTTCTCTTCATTTCTCTTCTTTTCTCTTCTTTTCACTTTTCTCTTTTCTCTTCTTTTCCCTTTTTTCTTTTCATTTATCACTTTTCTCTTCTTTACTCATTTCTTTTCTCTTCTTTTCTCTTTTCTCTTCTTTTCTCTTTTCTCTTGTTTTCTCTCTTTTCTCTTTTCTCTTTTCGCTTCTTTTCTCTCTTATCTCTTTTCACTACTTTTCTCTTTTCTCCTTTGTCTTCTATTCTCTTTTTTTCCTTTTCTATTATCTCTTTTCTCTTCATTTCTCTGCGTTTCTCTTTTGTCTTTACTGCCTGTTCGCTCCTTTTCTCTTCTTTTAATCTTCCCCTGTTTTCTCTTCTTTTCTCTTCTGTTCTCTTCTTTTCTCTTTGCTCTATTCTCTTCTTTTCTCTTTTCTGTTTTCTCTTATCTCCTTTACCTTCTTTTCTCTTCTTTTCTCTTTCTCTTTTCTCTTTTCTCTTCTATTTCCTTTTCTTTTCTCTTCTGTTCTCGTCTATTCTCTTTTCCTTTTGCTCTTCTTTTCTCTTTTCTCTTCTTTTGTCTTCTGTTCTCTTATTTTCACTTTACTCCTTCATCTTCTTTTCTCTTCTATTCTCTTCTTTTCTCTTCTTTCACTTCTTTTCTTTTTTCTCTTCTTTTCTCTTTTCTCTTTTTCTTTTCTCTTTTCGCTTCTGTTCTCTTTACTCTTTTTATTTTATTCTCTTCTTATGTCTTTGCTATTATCTCTTTTCTCTTCTTTTCAATGCATTTCTCTTTCGTCTTTACTGTCTGTTCGCTCCTTTTCTCTTCTTTTCACTTTTCTCCTGTTTTCTCTTCTTTTCTCTTCTTTTCTGGGTTCTCCCATCTCCTTTCCCTTCGTTTCTATTCTGTTCTCTTCTTTTCTCTTTTCTCTTCTTTTCTCTTCATTTCTCTTCTTTTCATTTCACTTATCACTTTTCTGTACTTTACTCTTTTCTTTTCTCTTCTTTTCTCTTTTCTCATCTTTTCTCTTTTTGCTTCTTTTCTCTCTTATCTCTTTTCACGACTTCTCTGTTTTCTCGTTTTTCTTCTGTTCTCTTTTCCCTTTTCTTTGTTTTCTCTTTTTTTCTTCTATTCCCTCTTCTGTTTTCTCTTCTTTTCAATGCATTTCTCTTTTGTCTTTACTGTCTGTTCGCTCCTTTTCTCTTCTTTTCACTTTTCTCCTGTTTTCTCTTCTTTTCTCTTCTTTTCTGGGTTCTCCTATCTCCTTTCTCTTCTTTTCTATTCTGTGCTCTTCTTTTATCTTTTCTCTTCTTTTCTCTTCATTTATCTTCTTTTCATTTCACTTATCACTTTTCCCTACATTGCTCTTTTCTTTTGTCTTCTTTTCGCTTTTCTCATCTTTTCTCTTTTTGCTTCTTTTCTCTCTTATCTCTTTTCACTACTTTTCTTTTTTCTCGTTTTTCTTCTACTCTCTTCTTTTCCCTTTTCTTTTGTTTTCTCTTTTTTTCGTCTTTTCCCTTTTCTCTTTTCTCTTCTTTCCCCTTGCTCTTCTTTTCTCTTCTTTTGTATTTATTCTTCTTTTCTCTTCTTTTCTCTTTTCTCTTGTTTTCACTTCTTTACCCCTTTCGTTTTTCTCTTTTCTCTTGTTTTCTCTTCTTTCTCTTTTCTCTTTTCTCTTCTTTTCTCTTGTTTTCTCTTCTTTTCTCTTTTATTTTCTGTTCTTTTCTCTTCTTTTCTCTTCATTTCTCTTCTTTACTCTTTTCTCTTCTTTTCTCTTCATTTCTCTTCTTTTCACTTTTCTCTTGTTTTCTCTTCTTTTCTATTTTTTTCATTTCTCTTGTTTTCTCTTCTTTTCTCTTTTCTCTTGGTTTCTCTTCTTTTCTCTTTTCTTTTCTGTTCTTTTCTCTTCATTTCTCTTCTTTACTCTTTTCTCTTCTTTTGTCTTCATTTCTCTTCTTTTCACTTTTCTCTTGTTTTCTCTTCTTTTCTATTGTTGTCATTTCTCTTTTTTCTCTTCTTTTCTCTTTTCTCTGTTCTCTTCTTTTCCCTTTCCTCTTCTTTTCTCTTCTTTTGTATTTCTTCTTCTTTTCTCTTCATTTCTCTTCTTTTCTCTTCTTTTCACTTTTCTCTTTTCTCTTCTTTTCCCTTTTTTCTTTTCATTTATCACTTTTCTCTTCTTTACTCATTTCTTTTCTCTTCTTTTCTCTTTTCTCTTCTTTTCTCTTTTCTCTTGTTTTCTCTCTTTTCTCTTTTCTCTTTTCGCTTCTTTTCTCTCTTATCTCTTTTCACTACTTTTCTCTTTTCTCCTTTGTCTTCTATTCTCTTTTTTTCCTTTTCTATTATCTCTTTTCTCTTCATTTCTCTGCGTTTCTCTTTTGTCTTTACTGCCTGTTCGCTCCTTTTCTCTTCTTTTAATCTTCCCCTGTTTTCTCTTCTTTTCTCTTCTGTTCTCTTCTTTTCTCTTTGCTCTATTCTCTTCTTTTCTCTTTTCTGTTTTCTCTTATCTCCTTTACCTTCTTTTCTCTTCTTTTCTCTTTCTCTTTTCTCTTTTCTCTTCTATTTCCTTTTCTTTTCTCTTCTGTTCTCGTCTATTCTCTTTTCCTTTTGCTCTTCTTTTCTCTTTTCTCTTCTTTTGTCTTCTGTTCTCTTATTTTCACTTTTCTCCTTCATCTTCTTTTCTCTTCTATTCTCTTCTTTTCTCTTCTTTCACTTCTTTTCTTTTTTCTCTTCTTTTCTCTTTTCTCTTTTTCTTTTCTCTTTTCGCTTCTGTTCTCTTTACTCTTTTTATTTTATTCTCTTCTTATGTCTTTGCTATTATCTCTTTTCTCTTCTTTTCAATGCATTTCTCTTTCGTCTTTACTGTCTGTTCGCTCCTTTTCTCTTCTTTTCACTTTTCTCCTGTTTTCTCTTCTTTTCTCTTCTTTTCTGGGTTCTCCCATCTCCTTTCCCTTCGTTTCTATTCTGTTCTCTTCTTTTCTCTTTTCTCTTCTTTTCTCTTCATTTCTCTTCTTTTCATTTCACTTATCACTTTTCTGTACTTTACTCTTTTCTTTTCTCTTCTTTTCTCTTTTCTCATCTTTTCTCTTTTTGCTTCTTTTCTCTCTTATCTCTTTTCACTACTTTTCTTTTTTCTCGTTTTTCTTCTACTCTCTTCTTTTCCCTTTTCTTTTGTTTTCTCTTTTTTTCGTCTTTTCCCTTTTCTCTTTTCTCTTCTTTCCCCTTGCTCTTCTTTTCTCTTCTTTTGTAATTTTTTCTTCTTTTCTCTTCTTTTCTCTTTTCTCTTGTTTTCACTTCTTTACCCCTTTCGTTTTTCTCTTTTCTCTTGTTTTCTCTTCTTTCTCTTTTCTCTTTTCTCTTCTTTTCTCTTGTTTTCTCTTCTTTTCTCTTTTATTTTCTGTTCTTTTCTCTTCATTTCTCTTCTTTACTCTTTTCTCTTCTTTTCTCTTCATTTCTCTTCTTTTCACTTTTCTCTTGTTTTCTCTTCTTTTCTATTTTTTTCATTTCTCTTGTTTTCTCTTCTTTTCTCTTTTCTCTTGGTTTCTCTTCTTTTCTCTTTTCTTTTCTGTTCTTTTCTCTTCATTTCTCTTCTTTACTCTTTTCTCTTCTTTTGTCTTCATTTCTCTTCTTTTCACTTTTCTCTTGTTTTCTCTTCTTTTCTATTGTTGTCATTTCTCTTTTTTCTCTTCTTTTCTCTTTTCTCTGTTCTCTTCTTTTCCCTTTCCTCTTCTTTTCTCTTCTTTTGTATTTCTTCTTCTTTTCTCTTCATTTCTCTTCTTTTCTCTTCTTTTCACTTTTCTCTTTTCTCTTCTTTTCCCTTTTTTCTTTTCATTTATCACTTTTCTCTTCTTTACTCATTTCTTTTCTCTTCTTTTCTCTTTTCTCTTCTTTTCTCTTTTCTCTTGTTTTCTCTCTTTTCTCTTTTCTCTTTTCGCTTCTTTTCTCTCTTATCTCTTTTCACTACTTTTCTCTTTTCTCCTTTGTCTTCTATTCTCTTTTTTTCCTTTTCTATTATCTCTTTTCTCTTCATTTCTCTGCGTTTCTCTTTTGTCTTTACTGCCTGTTCGCTCCTTTTCTCTTCTTTTAATCTTCCCCTGTTTTCTCTTCTTTTCTCTTCTGTTCTCTTGTTTTCTCTTTGCTCTATTCTCTTCTTTTCTCTTTTCTGTTTTCTCTTATCTCCTTTACCTTCTTTTCTCTTCTTTTCTCTTTCTCTTTTCTCTTCTATTTCCTTTTCTTTTCTCTTCTGTTCTCGTCTATTCTCTTTTCCTTTTGCTCTTCTTTTCTCTTTTCTCTTCTTTTGTCTTCTGTTCTCTTATTTTCACTTTTCTCCTTCATCTTCTTTTCTCTTCTATTCTCTTCTTTTCTCTTCTTTCACTTCTTTTCTTTTTTCTCTTCTTTTCTCTTTTCTCTTTTTCTTTTCTCTTTTCGCTTCTGTTCTCTTTACTCTTTTTATTTTATTCTCTTCTTATGTCTTTGCTATTATCTCTTTTCTCTTCTTTTCAATGCATTTCTCTTTCGTCTTTACTGTCTGTTCGCTCCTTTTCTCTTCTTTTCACTTTTCTCCTGTTTTCTCTTCTTTTCTCTTCTTTTCTGGGTTCTCCCATCTCCTTTCCCTTCGTTTCTATTCTGTTCTCTTCTTTTCTCTTTTCTCTTCTTTTCTCTTCATTTCTCTTCTTTTCATTTCACTTATCACTTTTCTGTACTTTACTCTTTTCTTTTCTCTTCTTTTCTCTTTTCTCATCTTTTCTCTTTTTGCTTCTTTTCTCTCTTATCTCTTTTCACTACTTTTCTTTTTTCTCGTTTTTCTTCTACTCTCTTCTTTTCCCTTTTCTTTTGTTTTCTCTTTTTTTCGTCTTTTCCCTTTTCTCTTTTCTCTTCTTTCCCCTTGCTCTTCTTTTCTCTTCTTTTGTAATTTTTTCTTCTTTTCTCTTCTTTTCTCTTTTCTCTTGTTTTCACTTCTTTACCCCTTTCGTTTTTCTCTTTTCTCTTGTTTTCTCTTCTTTCTCTTTTCTCTTTTCTCTTCTTTTCTCTTGTTTTCTCTTCTTTTCTCTTTTATTTTCTGTTCTTTTCTCTTCATTTCTCTTCTTTACTCTTTTCTCTTCTTTTCTCTTCATTTCTCTTCTTTTCACTTTTCTCTTGTTTTCTCTTCTTTTCTATTTTTTTCATTTCTCTTGTTTTCTCTTCTTTTCTCTTTTCTCTTGGTTTCTCTTCTTTTCTCTTTTCTTTTCTGTTCTTTTCTCTTCATTTCTCTTCTTTACTCTTTTCTCTTCTTTTGTCTTCATTTCTCTTCTTTTCACTTTTCTCTTGTTTTCTCTTCTTTTCTATTGTTGTCATTTCTCTTTTTTCTCTTCTTTTCTCTTTTCTCTGTTCTCTTCTTTTCCCTTTCCTCTTCTTTTCTCTTCTTTTGTATTTCTTCTTCTTTTCTCTTCATTTCTCTTCTTTTCTCTTCTTTTCACTTTTCTCTTTTCTCTTCTTTTCCCTTTTTTCTTTTCATTTATCACTTTTCTCTTCTTTACTCATTTCTTTTCTCTTCTTTTCTCTTTTCTCTTCTTTTCTCTTTTCTCTTGTTTTCTCTCTTTTCTCTTTTCTCTTTTCGCTTCTTTTCTCTCTTATCTCTTTTCACTACTTTTCTCTTTTCTCCTTTGTCTTCTATTCTCTTTTTTTCCTTTTCTATTATCTCTTTTCTCTTCATTTCTCTGCGTTTCTCTTTTGTCTTTACTGCCTGTTCGCTCCTTTTCTCTTCTTTTAATCTTCCCCTGTTTTCTCTTCTTTTCTCTTCTGTTCTCTTGTTTTCTCTTTGCTCTATTCTCTTCTTTTCTCTTTTCTGTTTTCTCTTATCTCCTTTACCTTCTTTTCTCTTCTTTTCTCTTTCTCTTTTCTCTTCTATTTCCTTTTCTTTTCTCTTCTGTTCTCGTCTATTCTCTTTTCCTTTTGCTCTTCTTTTCTCTTTTCTCTTCTTTTGTCTTCTGTTCTCTTATTTTCACTTTTCTCCTTCATCTTCTTTTCTCTTCTATTCTCTTCTTTTCTCTTCTTTCACTTCTTTTCTTTTTTCTCTTCTTTTCTCTTTTCTCTTTTTCTTTTCTCTTTTCGCTTCTGTTCTCTTTACTCTTTTTATTTTATTCTCTTCTTATGTCTTTGCTATTATCTCTTTTCTCTTCTTTTCAATGCATTTCTCTTTCGTCTTTACAATTGTTCGCTCCTTTCCTCTTCTTTTCACTTTTCTCCTGTTTTCTCTTCTTTTCTCTTCTTTTCTGGGTTCTCCCATCTCCTTTCCCTTCGTTTCTATTCTGTTCTCTTCTTTTCTCTTTTCTCTTCTTTTCTCTTCATTTCTCTTCTTTTCATTTCACTTATCACTTTTCTGTACTTTACTCTTTTCTTTTCTCTTCTTTTCTCTTTTCTCATCTTTTCTCTTTTTGCTTCTTTTCTCTCTTATCTCTTTTCACGACTTCTCTGTTTTCTCGTTTTTCTTCTGTTCTCTTTTCCCTTTTCTTTGTTTTCTCTTTTTTTCTTCTATTCCCTCTTCTGTTTTCTCTTCTTTTCAATGCATTTCTCTTTTGTCTTTACTGTCTGTTCGCTCCTTTTCTCTTCTTTTCACTTTTCTCCTGTTTTCTCTTCTTTTCTCTTCTTTTCTGGGTTCTCCTATCTCCTTTCTCTTCTTTTCTATTCTGTGCTCTTCTTTTATCTTTTCTCTTCTTTTCTCTTCATTTATCTTCTTTTCATTTCACTTATCACTTTTCCCTACATTGCTCTTTTCTTTTGTCTTCTTTTCGCTTTTCTCATCTTTTCTCTTTTTGCTTCTTTTCTCTCTTATCTCTTTTCACTACTTTTCTTTTTTCTCGTTTTTCTTCTACTCTCTTCTTTTCCCTTTTCTTTTGTTTTCTCTTTTTTTCGTCTTTTCCCTTTTCTCTTTTCTCTTCTTTCCCCTTGCTCTTCTTTTCTCTTCTTTTGTATTTATTCTTCTTTTCTCTTCTTTTCTCTTTTCTCTTGTTTTCACTTCTTTACCCCTTTCGTTTTTCTCTTTTCTCTTGTTTTCTCTTCTTTCTCTTTTCTCTTTTCTCTTCTTTTCTCTTGTTTTCTCTTCTTTTCTCTTTTATTTTCTGTTCTTTTCTCTTCTTTTCTCTTCATTTCTCTTCTTTACTCTTTTCTCTTCTTTTCTCTTCATTTCTCTTCTTTTCACTTTTCTCTTGTTTTCTCTTCTTTTCTATTTTTTTCATTTCTCTTGTTTTCTCTTCTTTTCTCTTTTCTCTTGGTTTCTCTTCTTTTCTCTTTTCTTTTCTGTTCTTTTCTCTTCATTTCTCTTCTTTACTCTTTTCTCTTCTTTTGTCTTCATTTCTCTTCTTTTCACTTTTCTCTTGTTTTCTCTTCTTTTCTATTGTTGTCATTTCTCTTTTTTCTCTTCTTTTCTCTTTTCTCTGTTCTCTTCTTTTCCCTTTCCTCTTCTTTTCTCTTCTTTTGTATTTCTTCTTCTTTTCTCTTCATTTCTCTTCTTTTCTCTTCTTTTCACTTTTCTCTTTTCTCTTCTTTTCCCTTTTTTCTTTTCATTTATCACTTTTCTCTTCTTTACTCATTTCTTTTCTCTTCTTTTCTCTTTTCTCTTCTTTTCTCTTTTCTCTTGTTTTCTCTCTTTTCTCTTTTCTCTTTTCGCTTCTTTTCTCTCTTATCTCTTTTCACTACTTTTCTCTTTTCTCCTTTGTCTTCTATTCTCTTTTTTTCCTTTTCTATTATCTCTTTTCTCTTCATTTCTCTGCGTTTCTCTTTTGTCTTTACTGCCTGTTCGCTCCTTTTCTCTTCTTTTAATCTTCCCCTGTTTTCTCTTCTTTTCTCTTCTGTTCTCTTCTTTTCTCTTTGCTCTATTCTCTTCTTTTCTCTTTTCTGTTTTCTCTTATCTCCTTTACCTTCTTTTCTCTTCTTTTCTCTTTCTCTTTTCTCTTTTCTCTTCTATTTCCTTTTCTTTTCTCTTCTGTTCTCGTCTATTCTCTTTTCCTTTTGCTCTTCTTTTCTCTTTTCTCTTCTTTTGTCTTCTGTTCTCTTATTTTCACTTTTCTCCTTCATCTTCTTTTCTCTTCTATTCTCTTCTTTTCTCTTCTTTCACTTCTTTTCTTTTTTCTCTTCTTTTCTCTTTTCTCTTTTTCTTTTCTCTTTTCGCTTCTGTTCTCTTTACTCTTTTTATTTTATTCTCTTCTTATGTCTTTGCTATTATCTCTTTTCTCTTCTTTTCAATGCATTTCTCTTTCGTCTTTACTGTCTGTTCGCTCCTTTTCTCTTCTTTTCACTTTTCTCCTGTTTTCTCTTCTTTTCTCTTCTTTTCTGGGTTCTCCCATCTCCTTTCCCTTCGTTTCTATTCTGTTCTCTTCTTTTCTCTTTTCTCTTCTTTTCTCTTCATTTCTCTTCTTTTCATTTCACTTATCACTTTTCTGTACTTTACTCTTTTCTTTTCTCTTCTTTTCTCTTTTCTCATCTTTTCTCTTTTTGCTTCTTTTCTCTCTTATCTCTTTTCACGACTTCTCTGTTTTCTCGTTTTTCTTCTGTTCTCTTTTCCCTTTTCTTTGTTTTCTCTTTTTTTCTTCTATTCCCTCTTCTGTTTTCTCTTCTTTTCAATGCATTTCTCTTTTGTCTTTACTGTCTGTTCGCTCCTTTTCTCTTCTTTTCACTTTTCTCCTGTTTTCTCTTCTTTTCTCTTCTTTTCTGGGTTCTCCTATCTCCTTTCTCTTCTTTTCTATTCTGTGCTCTTCTTTTATCTTTTCTCTTCTTTTCTCTTCATTTATCTTCTTTTCATTTCACTTATCACTTTTCCCTACATTGCTCTTTTCTTTTGTCTTCTTTTCGCTTTTCTCATCTTTTCTCTTTTTGCTTCTTTTCTCTCTTATCTCTTTTCACTACTTTTCTTTTTTCTCGTTTTTCTTCTACTCTCTTCTTTTCCCTTTTCTTTTGTTTTCTCTTTTTTTCGTCTTTTCCCTTTTCTCTTTTCTCTTCTTTCCCCTTGCTCTTCTTTTCTCTTCTTTTGTATTTATTCTTCTTTTCTCTTCTTTTCTCTTTTCTCTTGTTTTCACTTCTTTACCCCTTTCGTTTTTCTCTTTTCTCTTGTTTTCTCTTCTTTCTCTTTTCTCTTTTCTCTTCTTTTCTCTTGTTTTCTCTTCTTTTCTCTTTTATTTTCTGTTCTTTTCTCTTCTTTTCTCTTCATTTCTCTTCTTTACTCTTTTCTCTTCTTTTCTCTTCATTTCTCTTCTTTTCACTTTTCTCTTGTTTTCTCTTCTTTTCTATTTTTTTCATTTCTCTTGTTTTCTCTTCTTTTCTCTTTTCTCTTGGTTTCTCTTCTTTTCTCTTTTCTTTTCTGTTCTTTTCTCTTCATTTCTCTTCTTTACTCTTTTCTCTTCTTTTGTCTTCATTTCTCTTCTTTTCACTTTTCTCTTGTTTTCTCTTCTTTTCTATTGTTGTCATTTCTCTTTTTTCTCTTCTTTTCTCTTTTCTCTGTTCTCTTCTTTTCCCTTTCCTCTTCTTTTCTCTTCTTTTGTATTTCTTCTTCTTTTCTCTTCATTTCTCTTCTTTTCTCTTCTTTTCACTTTTCTCTTTTCTCTTCTTTTCCCTTTTTTCTTTTCATTTATCACTTTTCTCTTCTTTACTCATTTCTTTTCTCTTCTTTTCTCTTTTCTCTTCTTTTCTCTTTTCTCTTGTTTTCTCTCTTTTCTCTTTTCTCTTTTCGCTTCTTTTCTCTCTTATCTCTTTTCACTACTTTTCTCTTTTCTCCTTTGTCTTCTATTCTCTTTTTTTCCTTTTCTATTATCTCTTTTCTCTTCATTTCTCTGCGTTTCTCTTTTGTCTTTACTGCCTGTTCGCTCCTTTTCTCTTCTTTTAATCTTCCCCTGTTTTCTCTTCTTTTCTCTTCTGTTCTCTTCTTTTCTCTTTGCTCTATTCTCTTCTTTTCTCTTTTCTGTTTTCTCTTATCTCCTTTACCTTCTTTTCTCTTCTTTTCTCTTTCTCTTTTCTCTTTTCTCTTCTATTTCCTTTTCTTTTCTCTTCTGTTCTCGTCTATTCTCTTTTCCTTTTGCTCTTCTTTTCTCTTTTCTCTTCTTTTGTCTTCTGTTCTCTTATTTTCACTTTTCTCCTTCATCTTCTTTTCTCTTCTATTCTCTTCTTTTCTCTTCTTTCACTTCTTTTCTTTTTTCTCTTCTTTTCTCTTTTCTCTTTTTCTTTTCTCTTTTCGCTTCTGTTCTCTTTACTCTTTTTATTTTATTCTCTTCTTATGTCTTTGCTATTATCTCTTTTCTCTTCTTTTCAATGCATTTCTCTTTCGTCTTTACTGTCTGTTCGCTCCTTTTCTCTTCTTTTCACTTTTCTCCTGTTTTCTCTTCTTTTCTCTTCTTTTCTGGGTTCTCCCATCTCCTTTCCCTTCGTTTCTATTCTGTTCTCTTCTTTTCTCTTTTCTCTTCTTTTCTCTTCATTTCTCTTCTTTTCATTTCACTTATCACTTTTCTGTACTTTACTCTTTTCTTTTCTCTTCTTTTCTCTTTTCTCATCTTTTCTCTTTTTGCTTCTTTTCTCTCTTATCTCTTTTCACGACTTCTCTGTTTTCTCGTTTTTCTTCTGTTCTCTTTTCCCTTTTCTTTGTTTTCTCTTTTTTTCTTCTATTCCCTCTTCTGTTTTCTCTTCTTTTCAATGCATTTCTCTTTTGTCTTTACTGTCTGTTCGCTCCTTTTCTCTTCTTTTCACTTTTCTCCTGTTTTCTCTTCTTTTCTCTTCTTTTCTGGGTTCTCCTATCTCCTTTCTCTTCTTTTCTATTCTGTGCTCTTCTTTTATCTTTTCTCTTCTTTTCTCTTCATTTATCTTCTTTTCATTTCACTTATCACTTTTCCCTACATTGCTCTTTTCTTTTGTCTTCTTTTCGCTTTTCTCATCTTTTCTCTTTTTGCTTCTTTTCTCTCTTATCTCTTTTCACTACTTTTCTTTTTTCTCGTTTTTCTTCTACTCTCTTCTTTTCCCTTTTCTTTTGTTTTCTCTTTTTTTCGTCTTTTCCCTTTTCTCTTTTCTCTTCTTTCCCCTTGCTCTTCTTTTCTCTTCTTTTGTATTTATTCTTCTTTTCTCTTCTTTTCTCTTCTTTTCTCTTTTCTCTTGTTTTCACTTCTTTACCCCTTTCGTTTTTCTCTTTTCTCTTGTTTTCTCTTCTTTCTCTTTTCTCTTTTCTCTTCTTTTCTCTTGTTTTCTCTTCTTTTCTCTTTTATTTTCTGTTCTTTTCTCTTCTTTTCTCTTCATTTCTCTTCTTTACTCTTTTCTCTTCTTTTCTCTTCATTTCTCTTCTTTTCACTTTTCTCTTGTTTTCTCTTCTTTTCTATTTTTTTCATTTCTCTTGTTTTCTCTTCTTTTCTCTTTTCTCTTGGTTTCTCTTCTTTTCTCTTTTCTTTTCTGTTCTTTTCTCTTCATTTCTCTTCTTTACTCTTTTCTCTTCTTTTGTCTTCATTTCTCTTCTTTTCACTTTTCTCTTGTTTTCTCTTCTTTTCTATTGTTGTCATTTCTCTTTTTTCTCTTCTTTTCTCTTTTCTCTGTTCTCTTCTTTTCCCTTTCCTCTTCTTTTCTCTTCTTTTGTATTTCTTCTTCTTTTCTCTTCATTTCTCTTCTTTTCTCTTCTTTTCACTTTTCTCTTTTCTCTTCTTTTCCCTTTTTTCTTTTCATTTATCACTTTTCTCTTCTTTACTCATTTCTTTTCTCTTCTTTTCTCTTTTCTCTTCTTTTCTCTTTTCTCTTGTTTTCTCTCTTTTCTCTTTTCTCTTTTCGCTTCTTTTCTCTCTTATCTCTTTTCACTACTTTTCTCTTTTCTCCTTTGTCTTCTATTCTCTTTTTTTCCTTTTCTATTATCTCTTTTCTCTTCATTTCTCTGCGTTTCTCTTTTGTCTTTACTGCCTGTTCGCTCCTTTTCTCTTCTTTTAATCTTCCCCTGTTTTCTCTTCTTTTCTCTTCTGTTCTCTTCTTTTCTCTTTGCTCTATTCTCTTCTTTTCTCTTTTCTGTTTTCTCTTATCTCCTTTACCTTCTTTTCTCTTCTTTTCTCTTTCTCTTTTCTCTTCTATTTCCTTTTCTTTTCTCTTCTGTTCTCGTCTATTCTCTTTTCCTTTTGCTCTTCTTTTCTCTTTTCTCTTCTTTTGTCTTCTGTTCTCTTATTTTCACTTTTCTCCTTCATCTTCTTTTCTCTTCTATTCTCTTCTTTTCTCTTCTTTCACTTCTTTTCTTTTTTCTCTTCTTTTCTCTTTTCTCTTTTTCTTTTCTCTTTTCGCTTCTGTTCTCTTTACTCTTTTTATTTTATTCTCTTCTTATGTCTTTGCTATTATCTCTTTTCTCTTCTTTTCAATGCATTTCTCTTTCGTCTTTACAATTGTTCGCTCCTTTCCTCTTCTTTTCACTTTTCTCCTGTTTTCTCTTCTTTTCTCTTCTTTTCTGGGTTCTCCCATCTCCTTTCCCTTCGTTTCTATTCTGTTCTCTTCTTTTCTCTTTTCTCTTCTTTTCTCTTCATTTCTCTTCTTTTCATTTCACTTATCACTTTTCTGTACTTTACTCTTTTCTTTTCTCTTCTTTTCTCTTTTCTCATCTTTTCTCTTTTTGCTTCTTTTCTCTCTTATCTCTTTTCACGACTTCTCTGTTTTCTCGTTTTTCTTCTGTTCTCTTTTCCCTTTTCTTTGTTTTCTCTTTTTTTCTTCTATTCCCTCTTCTGTTTTCTCTTCTTTTCAATGCATTTCTCTTTTGTCTTTACTGTCTGTTCGCTCCTTTTCTCTTCTTTTCACTTTTCTCCTGTTTTCTCTTCTTTTCTCTTCTTTTCTGGGTTCTCCTATCTCCTTTCTCTTCTTTTCTATTCTGTGCTCTTCTTTTATCTTTTCTCTTCTTTTCTCTTCATTTATCTTCTTTTCATTTCACTTATCACTTTTCCCTACATTGCTCTTTTCTTTTGTCTTCTTTTCGCTTTTCTCATCTTTTCTCTTTTTGCTTCTTTTCTCTCTTATCTCTTTTCACTACTTTTCTTTTTTCTCGTTTTTCTTCTACTCTCTTCTTTTCCCTTTTCTTTTGTTTTCTCTTTTTTTCGTCTTTTCCCTTTTCTCTTTTCTCTTCTTTCCCCTTGCTCTTCTTTTCTCTTCTTTTGTATTTATTCTTCTTTTCTCTTCTTTTCTCTTTTCTCTTGTTTTCACTTCTTTACCCCTTTCGTTTTTCTCTTTTCTCTTGTTTTCTCTTCTTTCTCTTTTCTCTTTTCTCTTCTTTTCTCTTGTTTTCTCTTCTTTTCTCTTTTATTTTCTGTTCTTTTCTCTTCTTTTCTCTTCATTTCTCTTCTTTACTCTTTTCTCTTCTTTTCTCTTCATTTCTCTTCTTTTCACTTTTCTCTTGTTTTCTCTTCTTTTCTATTTTTTTCATTTCTCTTGTTTTCTCTTCTTTTCTCTTTTCTCTTGGTTTCTCTTCTTTTCTCTTTTCTTTTCTGTTCTTTTCTCTTCATTTCTCTTCTTTACTCTTTTCTCTTCTTTTGTCTTCATTTCTCTTCTTTTCACTTTTCTCTTGTTTTCTCTTCTTTTCTATTGTTGTCATTTCTCTTTTTTCTCTTCTTTTCTCTTTTCTCTGTTCTCTTCTTTTCCCTTTCCTCTTCTTTTCTCTTCTTTTGTATTTCTTCTTCTTTTCTCTTCATTTCTCTTCTTTTCTCTTCTTTTCACTTTTCTCTTTTCTCTTCTTTTCCCTTTTTTCTTTTCATTTATCACTTTTCTCTTCTTTACTCATTTCTTTTCTCTTCTTTTCTCTTTTCTCTTCTTTTCTCTTTTCTCTTGTTTTCTCTCTTTTCTCTTTTCTCTTTTCGCTTCTTTTCTCTCTTATCTCTTTTCACTACTTTTCTCTTTTCTCCTTTGTCTTCTATTCTCTTTTTTTCCTTTTCTATTATCTCTTTTCTCTTCATTTCTCTGCGTTTCTCTTTTGTCTTTACTGCCTGTTCGCTCCTTTTCTCTTCTTTTAATCTTCCCCTGTTTTCTCTTCTTTTCTCTTCTGTTCTCTTCTTTTCTCTTTGCTCTATTCTCTTCTTTTCTCTTTTCTGTTTTCTCTTATCTCCTTTACCTTCTTTTCTCTTCTTTTCTCTTTCTCTTTTCTCTTTTCTCTTCTATTTCCTTTTCTTTTCTCTTCTGTTCTCGTCTATTCTCTTTTCCTTTTGCTCTTCTTTTCTCTTTTCTCTTCTTTTGTCTTCTGTTCTCTTATTTTCACTTTTCTCCTTCATCTTCTTTTCTCTTCTATTCTCTTCTTTTCTCTTCTTTCACTTCTTTTCTTTTTTCTCTTCTTTTCTCTTTTCTCTTTTTCTTTTCTCTTTTCGCTTCTGTTCTCTTTACTCTTTTTATTTTATTCTCTTCTTATGTCTTTGCTATTATCTCTTTTCTCTTCTTTTCAATGCATTTCTCTTTCGTCTTTACTGTCTGTTCGCTCCTTTTCTCTTCTTTTCACTTTTCTCCTGTTTTCTCTTCTTTTCTCTTCTTTTCTGGGTTCTCCCATCTCCTTTCCCTTCGTTTCTATTCTGTTCTCTTCTTTTCTCTTTTCTCTTCTTTTCTCTTCATTTCTCTTCTTTTCATTTCACTTATCACTTTTCTGTACTTTACTCTTTTCTTTTCTCTTCTTTTCTCTTTTCTCATCTTTTCTCTTTTTGCTTCTTTTCTCTCTTATCTCTTTTCACGACTTCTCTGTTTTCTCGTTTTTCTTCTGTTCTCTTTTCCCTTTTCTTTGTTTTCTCTTTTTTTCTTCTATTCCCTCTTCTGTTTTCTCTTCTTTTCAATGCATTTCTCTTTTGTCTTTACTGTCTGTTCGCTCCTTTTCTCTTCTTTTCACTTTTCTCCTGTTTTCTCTTCTTTTCTCTTCTTTTCTGGGTTCTCCTATCTCCTTTCTCTTCTTTTCTATTCTGTGCTCTTCTTTTATCTTTTCTCTTCTTTTCTCTTCATTTATCTTCTTTTCATTTCACTTATCACTTTTCCCTACATTGCTCTTTTCTTTTGTCTTCTTTTCGCTTTTCTCATCTTTTCTCTTTTTGCTTCTTTTCTCTCTTATCTCTTTTCACTACTTTTCTTTTTTCTCGTTTTTCTTCTACTCTCTTCTTTTCCCTTTTCTTTTGTTTTCTCTTTTTTTCGTCTTTTCCCTTTTCTCTTTTCTCTTCTTTCCCCTTGCTCTTCTTTTCTCTTCTTTTGTATTTATTCTTCTTTTCTCTTCTTTTCTCTTTTCTCTTGTTTTCACTTCTTTACCCCTTTCGTTTTTCTCTTTTCTCTTGTTTTCTCTTCTTTCTCTTTTCTCTTTTCTCTTCTTTTCTCTTGTTTTCTCTTCTTTTCTCTTTTATTTTCTGTTCTTTTCTCTTCTTTTCTCTTCATTTCTCTTCTTTACTCTTTTCTCTTCTTTTCTCTTCATTTCTCTTCTTTTCACTTTTCTCTTGTTTTCTCTTCTTTTCTATTTTTTTCATTTCTCTTGTTTTCTCTTCTTTTCTCTTTTCTCTTGGTTTCTCTTCTTTTCTCTTTTCTTTTCTGTTCTTTTCTCTTCATTTCTCTTCTTTACTCTTTTCTCTTCTTTTGTCTTCATTTCTCTTCTTTTCACTTTTCTCTTGTTTTCTCTTCTTTTCTATTGTTGTCATTTCTCTTTTTTCTCTTCTTTTCTCTTTTCTCTGTTCTCTTCTTTTCCCTTTCCTCTTCTTTTCTCTTCTTTTGTATTTCTTCTTCTTTTCTCTTCATTTCTCTTCTTTTCTCTTCTTTTCACTTTTCTCTTTTCTCTTCTTTTCCCTTTTTTCTTTTCATTTATCACTTTTCTCTTCTTTACTCATTTCTTTTCTCTTCTTTTCTCTTTTCTCTTCTTTTCTCTTTTCTCTTGTTTTCTCTCTTTTCTCTTTTCTCTTTTCGCTTCTTTTCTCTCTTATCTCTTTTCACTACTTTTCTCTTTTCTCCTTTGTCTTCTATTCTCTTTTTTTCCTTTTCTATTATCTCTTTTCTCTTCATTTCTCTGCGTTTCTCTTTTGTCTTTACTGCCTGTTCGCTCCTTTTCTCTTCTTTTAATCTTCCCCTGTTTTCTCTTCTTTTCTCTTCTGTTCTCTTCTTTTCTCTTTGCTCTATTCTCTTCTTTTCTCTTTTCTGTTTTCTCTTATCTCCTTTACCTTCTTTTCTCTTCTTTTCTCTTTCTCTTTTCTCTTTTCTCTTCTATTTCCTTTTCTTTTCTCTTCTGTTCTCGTCTATTCTCTTTTCCTTTTGCTCTTCTTTTCTCTTTTCTCTTCTTTTGTCTTCTGTTCTCTTATTTTCACTTTTCTCCTTCATCTTCTTTTCTCTTCTATTCTCTTCTTTTCTCTTCTTTCACTTCTTTTCTTTTTTCTCTTCTTTTCTCTTTTCTCTTTTTCTTTTCTCTTTTCGCTTCTGTTCTCTTTACTCTTTTTATTTTATTCTCTTCTTATGTCTTTGCTATTATCTCTTTTCTCTTCTTTTCAATGCATTTCTCTTTCGTCTTTACTGTCTGTTCGCTCCTTTTCTCTTCTTTTCACTTTTCTCCTGTTTTCTCTTCTTTTCTCTTCTTTTCTGGGTTCTCCCATCTCCTTTCCCTTCGTTTCTATTCTGTTCTCTTCTTTTCTCTTTTCTCTTCTTTTCTCTTCATTTCTCTTCTTTTCATTTCACTTATCACTTTTCTGTACTTTACTCTTTTCTTTTCTCTTCTTTTCTCTTTTCTCATCTTTTCTCTTTTTGCTTCTTTTCTCTCTTATCTCTTTTCACGACTTCTCTGTTTTCTCGTTTTTCTTCTGTTCTCTTTTCCCTTTTCTTTGTTTTCTCTTTTTTTCTTCTATTCCCTCTTCTGTTTTCTCTTCTTTTCAATGCATTTCTCTTTTGTCTTTACTGTCTGTTCGCTCCTTTTCTCTTCTTTTCACTTTTCTCCTGTTTTCTCTTCTTTTCTCTTCTTTTCTGGGTTCTCCTATCTCCTTTCTCTTCTTTTCTATTCTGTGCTCTTCTTTTATCTTTTCTCTTCTTTTCTCTTCATTTATCTTCTTTTCATTTCACTTATCACTTTTCCCTACATTGCTCTTTTCTTTTGTCTTCTTTTCGCTTTTCTCATCTTTTCTCTTTTTGCTTCTTTTCTCTCTTATCTCTTTTCACTACTTTTCTTTTTTCTCGTTTTTCTTCTACTCTCTTCTTTTCCCTTTTCTTTTGTTTTCTCTTTTTTTCGTCTTTTCCCTTTTCTCTTTTCTCTTCTTTCCCCTTGCTCTTCTTTTCTCTTCTTTTGTATTTATTCTTCTTTTCTCTTCTTTTCTCTTCTTTTCTCTTTTCTCTTGTTTTCACTTCTTTACCCCTTTCGTTTTTCTCTTTTCTCTTGTTTTCTCTTCTTTCTCTTTTCTCTTTTCTCTTCTTTTCTCTTGTTTTCTCTTCTTTTCTCTTTTATTTTCTGTTCTTTTCTCTTCTTTTCTCTTCATTTCTCTTCTTTACTCTTTTCTCTTCTTTTCTCTTCATTTCTCTTCTTTTCACTTTTCTCTTGTTTTCTCTTCTTTTCTATTTTTTTCATTTCTCTTGTTTTCTCTTCTTTTCTCTTTTCTCTTGGTTTCTCTTCTTTTCTCTTTTCTTTTCTGTTCTTTTCTCTTCATTTCTCTTCTTTACTCTTTTCTCTTCTTTTGTCTTCATTTCTCTTCTTTTCACTTTTCTCTTGTTTTCTCTTCTTTTCTATTGTTGTCATTTCTCTTTTTTCTCTTCTTTTCTCTTTTCTCTGTTCTCTTCTTTTCCCTTTCCTCTTCTTTTCTCTTCTTTTGTATTTCTTCTTCTTTTCTCTTCATTTCTCTTCTTTTCTCTTCTTTTCACTTTTCTCTTTTCTCTTCTTTTCCCTTTTTTCTTTTCATTTATCACTTTTCTCTTCTTTACTCATTTCTTTTCTCTTCTTTTCTCTTTTCTCTTCTTTTCTCTTTTCTCTTGTTTTCTCTCTTTTCTCTTTTCTCTTTTCGCTTCTTTTCTCTCTTATCTCTTTTCACTACTTTTCTCTTTTCTCCTTTGTCTTCTATTCTCTTTTTTTCCTTTTCTATTATCTCTTTTCTCTTCATTTCTCTGCGTTTCTCTTTTGTCTTTACTGCCTGTTCGCTCCTTTTCTCTTCTTTTAATCTTCCCCTGTTTTCTCTTCTTTTCTCTTCTGTTCTCTTCTTTTCTCTTTGCTCTATTCTCTTCTTTTCTCTTTTCTGTTTTCTCTTATCTCCTTTACCTTCTTTTCTCTTCTTTTCTCTTTCTCTTTTCTCTTTTCTCTTCTATTTCCTTTTCTTTTCTCTTCTGTTCTCGTCTATTCTCTTTTCCTTTTGCTCTTCTTTTCTCTTTTCTCTTCTTTTGTCTTCTGTTCTCTTATTTTCACTTTTCTCCTTCATCTTCTTTTCTCTTCTATTCTCTTCTTTTCTCTTCTTTCACTTCTTTTCTTTTTTCTCTTCTTTTCTCTTTTCTCTTTTTCTTTTCTCTTTTCGCTTCTGTTCTCTTTACTCTTTTTATTTTATTCTCTTCTTATGTCTTTGCTATTATCTCTTTTCTCTTCTTTTCAATGCATTTCTCTTTCGTCTTTACTGTCTGTTCGCTCCTTTTCTCTTCTTTTCACTTTTCTCCTGTTTTCTCTTCTTTTCTCTTCTTTTCTGGGTTCTCCCATCTCCTTTCCCTTCGTTTCTATTCTGTTCTCTTCTTTTCTCTTTTCTCTTCTTTTCTCTTCATTTCTCTTCTTTTCATTTCACTTATCACTTTTCTGTACTTTACTCTTTTCTTTTCTCTTCTTTTCTCTTTTCTCATCTTTTCTCTTTTTGCTTCTTTTCTCTCTTATCTCTTTTCACGACTTCTCTGTTTTCTCGTTTTTCTTCTGTTCTCTTTTCCCTTTTCTTTGTTTTCTCTTTTTTTCTTCTATTCCCTCTTCTGTTTTCTCTTCTTTTCAATGCATTTCTCTTTTGTCTTTACTGTCTGTTCGCTCCTTTTCTCTTCTTTTCACTTTTCTCCTGTTTTCTCTTCTTTTCTCTTCTTTTCTGGGTTCTCCTATCTCCTTTCTCTTCTTTTCTATTCTGTGCTCTTCTTTTATCTTTTCTCTTCTTTTCTCTTCATTTATCTTCTTTTCATTTCACTTATCACTTTTCCCTACATTGCTCTTTTCTTTTGTCTTCTTTTCGCTTTTCTCATCTTTTCTCTTTTTGCTTCTTTTCTCTCTTATCTCTTTTCACTACTTTTCTTTTTTCTCGTTTTTCTTCTACTCTCTTCTTTTCCCTTTTCTTTTGTTTTCTCTTTTTTTCGTCTTTTCCCTTTTCTCTTTTCTCTTCTTTCCCCTTGCTCTTCTTTTCTCTTCTTTTGTATTTATTCTTCTTTTCTCTTCTTTTCTCTTTTCTCTTGTTTTCACTTCTTTACCCCTTTCGTTTTTCTCTTTTCTCTTGTTTTCTCTTCTTTCTCTTTTCTCTTTTCTCTTCTTTTCTCTTGTTTTCTCTTCTTTTCTCTTTTATTTTCTGTTCTTTTCTCTTCTTTTCTCTTCATTTCTCTTCTTTACTCTTTTCTCTTCTTTTCTCTTCATTTCTCTTCTTTTCACTTTTCTCTTGTTTTCTCTTCTTTTCTATTTTTTTCATTTCTCTTGTTTTCTCTTCTTTTCTCTTTTCTCTTGGTTTCTCTTCTTTTCTCTTTTCTTTTCTGTTCTTTTCTCTTCATTTCTCTTCTTTACTCTTTTCTCTTCTTTTGTCTTCATTTCTCTTCTTTTCACTTTTCTCTTGTTTTCTCTTCTTTTCTATTGTTGTCATTTCTCTTTTTTCTCTTCTTTTCTCTTTTCTCTGTTCTCTTCTTTTCCCTTTCCTCTTCTTTTCTCTTCTTTTGTATTTCTTCTTCTTTTCTCTTCATTTCTCTTCTTTTCTCTTCTTTTCACTTTTCTCTTTTCTCTTCTTTTCCCTTTTTTCTTTTCATTTATCACTTTTCTCTTCTTTACTCATTTCTTTTCTCTTCTTTTCTCTTTTCTCTTCTTTTCTCTTTTCTCTTGTTTTCTCTCTTTTCTCTTTTCTCTTTTCGCTTCTTTTCTCTCTTATCTCTTTTCACTACTTTTCTCTTTTCTCCTTTGTCTTCTATTCTCTTTTTTTCCTTTTCTATTATCTCTTTTCTCTTCATTTCTCTGCGTTTCTCTTTTGTCTTTACTGCCTGTTCGCTCCTTTTCTCTTCTTTTAATCTTCCCCTGTTTTCTCTTCTTTTCTCTTCTGTTCTCTTGTTTTCTCTTTGCTCTATTCTCTTCTTTTCTCTTTTCTGTTTTCTCTTATCTCCTTTACCTTCTTTTCTCTTCTTTTCTCTTTCTCTTTTCTCTTCTATTTCCTTTTCTTTTCT
Organism: Chiloscyllium punctatum; assembly: GCF_047496795.1. Lineage (NCBI taxonomy): Eukaryota > Metazoa > Chordata > Chondrichthyes > Orectolobiformes > Hemiscylliidae > Chiloscyllium > Chiloscyllium punctatum. The sequence goes on along the minus strand of NC_092762.1, from coordinate 34,821,857 downwards.
CTTCTGTTCTCGTCTATTCTCTTTTCCTTTTGCTCTTCTTTTCTCTTTTCTCTTCTTTTGTCTTCTGTTCTCTTATTTTCACTTTTCTCCTTCATCTTCTTTTCTCTTCTATTCTCTTCTTTTCTCTTCTTTCACTTCTTTTCTTTTTTCTCTTCTTTTCTCTTTTCTCTTTTTCTTTTCTCTTTTCGCTTCTGTTCTCTTTACTCTTTTTATTTTATTCTCTTCTTATGTCTTTGCTATTATCTCTTTTCTCTTCTTTTCAATGCATTTCTCTTTCGTCTTTACTATCTGTTCGCTCCTTTTCTCTTCTTTTCACTTTTCTCCTGTTTTCTCTTCTTTTCTCTTCTTTTCTGGGTTCTCCCATCTCCTTTCCCTTCGTTTCTATTCTGTTCTCTTCTTTTCTCTTTTCTCTTCTTTTCTCTTCATTTCTCTTCTTTTCATTTCACTTATCACTTTTCTGTACTTTACTCTTTTCTTTTCTCTTCTTTTCTCTTTTCTCATCTTTTCTCTTTTTGCTTCTTTTCTCTCTTATCTCTTTTCACGACTTCTCTGTTTTCTCGTTTTTCTTCTGTTCTCTTTTCCCTTTTCTTTGTTTTCTCTTTTTTTCTTCTATTCCCTCTTCTGTTTTCTCTTCTTTTCAATGCATTTCTCTTTTGTCTTTACTGTCTGTTCGCTCCTTTTCTCTTCTTTTCACTTTTCTCCTGTTTTCTCTTCTTTTCTCTTCTTTTCTGGGTTCTCCTATCTCCTTTCTCTTCTTTTCTATTCTGTGCTCTTCTTTTATCTTTTCTCTTCTTTTCTCTTCATTTCTCTTCTTTTCATTTCACTTATCACTTTTCCCTACATTGCTCTTTTCTTTTGTCTTCTTTTCGCTTTTCTCATCTTTTCTCTTTTTGCTTCTTTTCTCTCTTATCTCTTTTCACTACTTTTCTTTTTTCTCGTTTTTCTTCTACTCTCTTCTTTTCCCTTTTCTTTTGTTTTCTCTTTTTTTCGTCTTTTCCCTTTTCTCTTTTCTCTTCTTTCCCCTTGCTCTTCTTTTCTCTTCTTTTGTATTTATTCTTCTTTTCTCTTCTTTTCTCTTCTTTTCTCTTTTCTCTTGTTTTCACTTCTTTACCCCTTTCGTTTTTCTCTTTTCTCTTGTTTTCTCTTCTTTCTCTTTTCTCTTTTCTCTTCTTTTCTCTTGTTTTCTCTTCTTTTCTCTTTTATTTTCTGTTCTTTTCTCTTCTTTTCTCTTCATTTCTCTTCTTTACTCTTTTCTCTTCTTTTCTCTTCATTTCTCTTCTTTTCACTTTTCTCTTGTTTTCTCTTCTTTTCTATTTTTTTCATTTCTCTTGTTTTCTCTTCTTTTCTCTTTTCTCTTGGTTTCTCTTCTTTTCTCTTTTCTTTTCTGTTCTTTTCTCTTCATTTCTCTTCTTTACTCTTTTCTCTTCTTTTGTCTTCATTTCTCTTCTTTTCACTTTTCTCTTGTTTTCTCTTCTTTTCTATTGTTGTCATTTCTCTTTTTTCTCTTCTTTTCTCTTTTCTCTGTTCTCTTCTTTTCCCTTTCCTCTTCTTTTCTCTTCTTTTGTATTTCTTCTTCTTTTCTCTTCATTTCTCTTCTTTTCTCTTCTTTTCACTTTTCTCTTTTCTCTTCTTTTCCCTTTTTTCTTTTCATTTATCACTTTTCTCTTCTTTACTCATTTCTTTTCTCTTCTTTTCTCTTTTCTCTTCTTTTCTCTTTTCTCTTGTTTTCTCTCTTTTCTCTTTTCTCTTTTCGCTTCTTTTCTCTCTTATCTCTTTTCACTACTTTTCTCTTTTCTCCTTTGTCTTCTATTCTCTTTTTTTCCTTTTCTATTATCTCTTTTCTCTTCATTTCTCTGCGTTTCTCTTTTGTCTTTACTGCCTGTTCGCTCCTTTTCTCTTCTTTTAATCTTCCCCTGTTTTCTCTTCTTTTCTCTTCTGTTCTCTTCTTTTCTCTTTGCTCTATTCTCTTCTTTTCTCTTTTCTGTTTTCTCTTATCTCCTTTACCTTCTTTTCTCTTCTTTTCTCTTTTCTCTTTTCTCTTCTATTTCCGTTTCTTTTCTCTTCTGTTCTCGTCTATTCTCTTTTCCTTTTGCTCTTCTTTTCTCTTTTCTCTTCTTTTGTCTTCTGTTCTCTTATTTTCACTTTTCTCCTTCATCTTCTTTTCTCTTCTATTCTCTTCTTTTCTCTTCTTTCACTTCTTTTCTTTTTTCTCTTCTTTTCTCTTTTCTCTTTTTCTTTTCTCTTTTCGCTTCTGTTCTCTTTACTCTTTTTATTTTATTCTCTTCTTATGTCTTTGCTATTATCTCTTTTCTCTTCTTTTCAATGCATTTCTCTTTCGTCTTTACTATCTGTTCGCTCCTTTTCTCTTCTTTTCACTTTTCTCCTGTTTTCTCTTCTTTTCTCTTCTTTTCTGGGTTCTCCCATCTCCTTTCCCTTCGTTTCTATTCTGTTCTCTTCTTTTCTCTTTTCTCTTCTTTTCTCTTCATTTCTCTTCTTTTCATTTCACTTATCACTTTTCTGTACTTTACTCTTTTCTTTTCTCTTCTTTTCTCTTTTCTCATCTTTTCTCTTTTTGCTTCTTTTCTCTCTTATCTCTTTTCACGACTTCTCTGTTTTCTCGTTTTTCGTCTGTTCTCTTTTCCCTTTTCTTTGTTTTCTCTTTTTTTCTTCTATTCCCTCTTCTGTTTTCTCTTCTTTTCAATGCATTTCTCTTTTGTCTTTACTGTCTGTTCGCTCCTTTTCTCTTCTTTTCACTTTTCTCCTGTTTTCTCTTCTTTTCTCTTCTTTTCTGGGTTCTCCTATCTCCTTTCTCTTCTTTTCTATTCTGTGCTCTTCTTTTATCTTTTCTCTTCTTTTCTCTTCATTTATCTTCTTTTCATTTCACTTATCACTTTTCCCTACATTGCTCTTTTCTTTTGTCTTCTTTTCGCTTTTCTCATCTTTTCTCTTTTTGCTTCTTTTCTCTCTTATCTCTTTTCACTACTTTTCTTTTTTCTCGTTTTTCTTCTACTCTCTTCTTTTCCCTTTTCTTTTGTTTTCTCTTTTTTTCGTCTTTTCCCTTTTCTCTTTTCTCTTCTTTCCCCTTGCTCTTCTTTTCTCTTCTTTTGTATTTATTCTTCTTTTCTCTTCTTTTCTCTTTTCTCTTGTTTTCACTTCTTTACCCCTTTCGTTTTTCTCTTTTCTCTTGTTTTCTCTTCTTTCTCTTTTCTCTTTTCTCTTCTTTTCTCTTGTTTTCTCTTCTTTTCTCTTTTATTTTCTGTTCTTTTCTCTTCTTTTCTCTTCATTTCTCTTCTTTACTCTTTTCTCTTCTTTTCTCTTCATTTCTCTTCTTTTCACTTTTCTCTTGTTTTCTCTTCTTTTCTATTTTTTTCATTTCTCTTGTTTTCTCTTCTTTTCTCTTTTCTCTTGGTTTCTCTTCTTTTCTCTTTTCTTTTCTGTTCTTTTCTCTTCATTTCTCTTCTTTACTCTTTTCTCTTCTTTTGTCTTCATTTCTCTTCTTTTCACTTTTCTCTTGTTTTCTCTTCTTTTCTATTGTTGTCATTTCTCTTTTTTCTCTTCTTTTCTCTTTTCTCTGTTCTCTTCTTTTCCCTTTCCTCTTCTTTTCTCTTCTTTTGTATTTCTTCTTCTTTTCTCTTCATTTCTCTTCTTTTCTCTTCTTTTCACTTTTCTCTTTTCTCTTCTTTTCCCTTTTTTCTTTTCATTTATCACTTTTCTCTTCTTTACTCATTTCTTTTCTCTTCTTTTCTCTTTTCTCTTCTTTTCTCTTTTCTCTTGTTTTCTCTCTTTTCTCTTTTCTCTTTTCGCTTCTTTTCTCTCTTATCTCTTTTCACTACTTTTCTCTTTTCTCCTTTGTCTTCTATTCTCTTTTTTTCCTTTTCTATTATCTCTTTTCTCTTCATTTCTCTGCGTTTCTCTTTTGTCTTTACTGCCTGTTCGCTCCTTTTCTCTTCTTTTAATCTTCCCCTGTTTTCTCTTCTTTTCTCTTCTGTTCTCTTCTTTTCTCTTTGCTCTATTCTCTTCTTTTCTCTTTTCTGTTTTCTCTTATCTCCTTTACCTTCTTTTCTCTTCTTTTCTCTTTCTCTTTTCTCTTTTCTCTTCTATTTCCTTTTCTTTTCTCTTCTGTTCTCGTCTATTCTCTTTTCCTTTTGCTCTTCTTTTCTCTTTTCTCTTCTTTTGTCTTCTGTTCTCTTATTTTCACTTTTCTCCTTCATCTTCTTTTCTCTTCTATTCTCTTCTTTTCTCTTCTTTCACTTCTTTTCTTTTTTCTCTTCTTTTCTCTTTTCTCTTTTTCTTTTCTCTTTTCGCTTCTGTTCTCTTTACTCTTTTTATTTTATTCTCTTCTTATGTCTTTGCTATTATCTCTTTTCTCTTCTTTTCAATGCATTTCTCTTTCGTCTTTACTGTCTGTTCGCTCCTTTTCTCTTCTTTTCACTTTTCTCCTGTTTTCTCTTCTTTTCTCTTCTTTTCTGGGTTCTCCCATCTCCTTTCCCTTCGTTTCTATTCTGTTCTCTTCTTTTCTCTTTTCTCTTCTTTTCTCTTCATTTCTCTTCTTTTCATTTCACTTATCACTTTTCTGTACTTTACTCTTTTCTTTTCTCTTCTTTTCTCTTTTCTCATCTTTTCTCTTTTTGCTTCTTTTCTCTCTTATCTCTTTTCACGACTTCTCTGTTTTCTCGTTTTTCTTCTGTTCTCTTTTCCCTTTTCTTTGTTTTCTCTTTTTTTCTTCTATTCCCTCTTCTGTTTTCTCTTCTTTTCAATGCATTTCTCTTTTGTCTTTACTGTCTGTTCGCTCCTTTTCTCTTCTTTTCACTTTTCTCCTGTTTTCTCTTCTTTTCTCTTCTTTTCTGGGTTCTCCTATCTCCTTTCTCTTCTTTTCTATTCTGTGCTCTTCTTTTATCTTTTCTCTTCTTTTCTCTTCATTTATCTTCTTTTCATTTCACTTATCACTTTTCCCTACATTGCTCTTTTCTTTTGTCTTCTTTTCGCTTTTCTCATCTTTTCTCTTTTTGCTTCTTTTCTCTCTTATCTCTTTTCACTACTTTTCTTTTTTCTCGTTTTTCTTCTACTCTCTTCTTTTCCCTTTTCTTTTGTTTTCTCTTTTTTTCGTCTTTTCCCTTTTCTCTTTTCTCTTCTTTCCCCTTGCTCTTCTTTTCTCTTCTTTTGTATTTATTCTTCTTTTCTCTTCTTTTCTCTTTTCTCTTGTTTTCACTTCTTTACCCCTTTCGTTTTTCTCTTTTCTCTTGTTTTCTCTTCTTTCTCTTTTCTCTTTTCTCTTCTTTTCTCTTGTTTTCTCTTCTTTTCTCTTTTATTTTCTGTTCTTTTCTCTTCTTTTCTCTTCATTTCTCTTCTTTACTCTTTTCTCTTCTTTTCTCTTCATTTCTCTTCTTTTCACTTTTCTCTTGTTTTCTCTTCTTTTCTATTTTTTTCATTTCTCTTGTTTTCTCTTCTTTTCTCTTTTCTCTTGGTTTCTCTTCTTTTCTCTTTTCTTTTCTGTTCTTTTCTCTTCATTTCTCTTCTTTACTCTTTTCTCTTCTTTTGTCTTCATTTCTCTTCTTTTCACTTTTCTCTTGTTTTCTCTTCTTTTCTATTGTTGTCATTTCTCTTTTTTCTCTTCTTTTCTCTTTTCTCTGTTCTCTTCTTTTCCCTTTCCTCTTCTTTTCTCTTCTTTTGTATTTCTTCTTCTTTTCTCTTCATTTCTCTTCTTTTCTCTTCTTTTCACTTTTCTCTTTTCTCTTCTTTTCCCTTTTTTCTTTTCATTTATCACTTTTCTCTTCTTTACTCATTTCTTTTCTCTTCTTTTCTCTTTTCTCTTCTTTTCTCTTTTCTCTTGTTTTCTCTCTTTTCTCTTTTCTCTTTTCGCTTCTTTTCTCTCTTATCTCTTTTCACTACTTTTCTCTTTTCTCCTTTGTCTTCTATTCTCTTTTTTTCCTTTTCTATTATCTCTTTTCTCTTCATTTCTCTGCGTTTCTCTTTTGTCTTTACTGCCTGTTCGCTCCTTTTCTCTTCTTTTAATCTTCCCCTGTTTTCTCTTCTTTTCTCTTCTGTTCTCTTCTTTTCTCTTTGCTCTATTCTCTTCTTTTCTCTTTTCTGTTTTCTCTTATCTCCTTTACCTTCTTTTCTCTTCTTTTCTCTTTCTCTTTTCTCTTTTCTCTTCTATTTCCTTTTCTTTTCTCTTCTGTTCTCGTCTATTCTCTTTTCCTTTTGCTCTTCTTTTCTCTTTTCTCTTCTTTTGTCTTCTGTTCTCTTATTTTCACTTTTCTCCTTCATCTTCTTTTCTCTTCTATTCTCTTCTTTTCTCTTCTTTCACTTCTTTTCTTTTTTCTCTTCTTTTCTCTTTTCTCTTTTTCTTTTCTCTTTTCGCTTCTGTTCTCTTTACTCTTTTTATTTTATTCTCTTCTTATGTCTTTGCTATTATCTCTTTTCTCTTCTTTTCAATGCATTTCTCTTTCGTCTTTACTGTCTGTTCGCTCCTTTTCTCTTCTTTTCACTTTTCTCCTGTTTTCTCTTCTTTTCTCTTCTTTTCTGGGTTCTCCCATCTCCTTTCCCTTCGTTTCTATTCTGTTCTCTTCTTTTCTCTTTTCTCTTCTTTTCTCTTCATTTCTCTTCTTTTCATTTCACTTATCACTTTTCTGTACTTTACTCTTTTCTTTTCTCTTCTTTTCTCTTTTCTCATCTTTTCTCTTTTTGCTTCTTTTCTCTCATCTCTTTTCACGACTTCTCTGTTTTCTCGTTTTTCTTCTGTTCTCTTTTCCCTTTTCTTTGTTTTCTCTTTTTTTCTTCTATTCCCTCTTCTGTTTTCTCTTCTTTTCAATGCATTTCTCTTTTGTCTTTACTGTCTGTTCGCTCCTTTTCTCTTCTTTTCACTTTTCTCCTGTTTTCTCTTCTTTTCTCTTCTTTTCTGGGTTCTCCTATCTCCTTTCTCTTCTTTTCTATTCTGTGCTCTTCTTTTATCTTTTCTCTTCTTTTCTCTTCATTTATCTTCTTTTCATTTCACTTATCACTTTTCCCTACATTGCTCTTTTCTTTTGTCTTCTTTTCGCTTTTCTCATCTTTTCTCTTTTTGCTTCTTTTCTCTCTTATCTCTTTTCACTACTTTTCTTTTTTCTCGTTTTTCTTCTACTCTCTTCTTTTCCCTTTTCTTTTGTTTTCTCTTTTTTTCGTCTTTTCCCTTTTCTCTTTTCTCTTCTTTCCCCTTGCTCTTCTTTTCTCTTCTTTTGTATTTATTCTTCTTTTCTCTTCTTTTCTCTTCTTTTCTCTTTTCTCTTGTTTTCACTTCTTTACCCCTTTCGTTTTTCTCTTTTCTCTTGTTTTCTCTTCTTTCTCTTTTCTCTTTTCTCTTCTTTTCTCTTGTTTTCTCTTCTTTTCTCTTTTATTTTCTGTTCTTTTCTCTTCTTTTCTCTTCATTTCTCTTCTTTACTCTTTTCTCTTCTTTTCTCTTCATTTCTCTTCTTTTCACTTTTCTCTTGTTTTCTCTTCTTTTCTATTTTTTTCATTTCTCTTGTTTTCTCTTCTTTTCTCTTGGTTTCTCTTCTTTTCTCTTTTCTTTTCTGTTCTTTTCTCTTCATTTCTCTTCTTTACTCTTTTCTCTTCTTTTGTCTTCATTTCTCTTCTTTTCACTTTTCTCTTGTTTTCTCTTCTTTTCTATTGTTGTCATTTCTCTTTTTTCTCTTCTTTTCTCTTTTCTCTGTTCTCTTCTTTTCCCTTTCCTCTTCTTTTCTCTTCTTTTGTATTTCTTCTTCTTTTCTCTTCATTTCTCTTCTTTTCTCTTCTTTTCACTTTTCTCTTTTCTCTTCTTTTCCCTTTTTTCTTTTCATTTATCACTTTTCTCTTCTTTACTCATTTCTTTTCTCTTCTTTTCTCTTTTCTCTTCTTTTCTCTTTTCTCTTGTTTTCTCTCTTTTCTCTTTTCTCTTTTCGCTTCTTTTCTCTCTTATCTCTTTTCACTACTTTTCTCTTTTCTCCTTTGTCTTCTATTCTCTTTTTTTCCTTTTCTATTATCTCTTTTCTCTTCATTTCTCTGCGTTTCTCTTTTGTCTTTACTGCCTGTTCGCTCCTTTTCTCTTCTTTTAATCTTCCCCTGTTTTCTCTTCTTTTCTCTTCTGTTCTCTTCTTTTCTCTTTGCTCTATTCTCTTCTTTTCTCTTTTCTGTTTTCTCTTATCTCCTTTACCTTCTTTTCTCTTCTTTTCTCTTTCTCTTTTCTCTTTTCTCTTCTATTTCCTTTTCTTTTCTCTTCTGTTCTCGTCTATTCTCTTTTCCTTTTGCTCTTCTTTTCTCTTGTCTCTTCTTTTGTCTTCTGTTCTCTTATTTTCACTTTACTCCTTCATCTTCTTTTCTCTTCTATTCTCTTCTTTTCTCTTCTTTCACTTCTTTTCTTTTTTCTCTTCTTTTCTCTTTTCTCTTTTTCTTTTCTCTTTTCGCTTCTGTTCTCTTTACTCTTTTTATTTTATTCTCTTCTTATGTCTTTGCTATTATCTCTTTTCTCTTCTTTTCAATGCATTTCTCTTTCGTCTTTACTGTCTGTTCGCTCCTTTTCTCTTCTTTTCACTTTTCTCCTGTTTTCTCTTCTTTTCTCTTCTTTTCTGGGTTCTCCCATCTCCTTTCCCTTCGTTTCTATTCTGTTCTCTTCTTTTCTCTTTTCTCTTCTTTTCTCTTCATTTCTCTTCTTTTCATTTCACTTATCACTTTTCTGTACTTTACTCTTTTCTTTTCTCTTCTTTTCTCTTTTCTCATCTTTTCTCTTTTTGCTTCTTTTCTCTCTTATCTCTTTTCACGACTTCTCTGTTTTCTCGTTTTTCTTCTGTTCTCTTTTCCCTTTTCTTTGTTTTCTCTTTTTTTCTTCTATTCCCTCTTCTGTTTTCTCTTCTTTTCAATGCATTTCTCTTTTGTCTTTACTGTCTGTTCGCTCCTTTTCTCTTCTTTTCACTTTTCTCCTGTTTTCTCTTCTTTTCTCTTCTTTTCTGGGTTCTCCTATCTCCTTTCTCTTCTTTTGTATTCTGTGCTCTTCTTTTATCTTTTCTCTTCTTTTCTCTTCATTTATCTTCTTTTCATTTCACTTATCACTTTTCCCTACATTGCTCTTTTCTTTTGTCTTCTTTTCGCTTTTCTCATCTTTTCTCTTTTTGCTTCTTTTCTCTCTTATCTCTTTTCACTACTTTTCTTTTTTCTCGTTTTTCTTCTACTCTCTTCTTTTCCCTTTTCTTTTGTTTTCTCTTTTTTTCGTCTTTTCCCTTTTCTCTTTTCTCTTCTTTCCCCTTGCTCTTCTTTTCTCTTCTTTTGTATTTATTCTTCTTTTCTCTTCTTTTCTCTTTTCTCTTGTTTTCACTTCTTTACCCCTTTCGTTTTTCTCTTTTCTCTTGTTTTCTCTTCTTTCTCTTTTCTCTTTTCTCTTCTTTTCTCTTGTTTTCTCTTCTTTTCTCTTTTATTTTCTGTTCTTTTCTCTTCTTTTCTCTTCATTTCTCTTCTTTACTCTTTTCTCTTCTTTTCTCTTCATTTCTCTTCTTTTCACTTTTCTCTTGTTTTCTCTTCTTTTCTATTTTTTTCATTTCTCTTGTTTTCTCTTCTTTTCTCTTTTCTCTTGGTTTCTCTTCTTTTCTCTTTTCTTTTCTGTTCTTTTCTCTTCATTTCTCTTCTTTACTCTTTTCTCTTCTTTTGTCTTCATTTCTCTTCTTTTCACTTTTCTCTTGTTTTCTCTTCTTTTCTATTGTTGTCATTTCTCTTTTTTCTCTTCTTTTCTCTTTTCTCTGTTCTCTTCTTTTCCCTTTCCTCTTCTTTTCTCTTCTTTTGTATTTCTTCTTCTTTTCTCTTCATTTCTCTTCTTTTCTCTTCTTTTCACTTTTCTCTTTTCTCTTCTTTTCCCTTTTTTCTTTTCATTTATCACTTTTCTCTTCTTTACTCATTTCTTTTCTCTTCTTTTCTCTTTTCTCTTCTTTTCTCTTTTCTCTTGTTTTCTCTCTTTTCTCTTTTCTCTTTTCGCTTCTTTTCTCTCTTATCTCTTTTCACTACTTTTCTCTTTTCTCCTTTGTCTTCTATTCTCTTTTTTTCCTTTTCTATTATCTCTTTTCTCTTCATTTCTCTGCGTTTCTCTTTTGTCTTTACTGCCTGTTCGCTCCTTTTCTCTTCTTTTAATCTTCCCCTGTTTTCTCTTCTTTTCTCTTCTGTTCTCTTCTTTTCTCTTTGCTCTATTCTCTTCTTTTCTCTTTTCTGTTTTCTCTTATCTCCTTTACCTTCTTTTCTCTTCTTTTCTCTTTCTCTTTTCTCTTTTCTCTTCTATTTCCTTTTCTTTTCTCTTCTGTTCTCGTCTATTCTCTTTTCCTTTTGCTCTTCTTTTCTCTTTTCTCTTCTTTTGTCTTCTGTTCTCTTATTTTCACTTTTCTCCTTCATCTTCTTTTCTCTTCTATTCTCTTCTTTTCTCTTCTTTCACTTCTTTTCTTTTTTCTCTTCTTTTCTCTTTTCTCTTTTTCTTTTCTCTTTTCGCTTCTGTTCTCTTTACTCTTTTTATTTTATTCTCTTCTTATGTCTTTGCTATTATCTCTTTTCTCTTCTTTTCAATGCATTTCTCTTTCGTCTTTACTGTCTGTTCGCTCCTTTTCTCTTCTTTTCACTTTTCTCCTGTTTTCTCTTCTTTTCTCTTCTTTTCTGGGTTCTCCCATCTCCTTTCCCTTCGTTTCTATTCTGTTCTCTTCTTTTCTCTTTTCTCTTCTTTTCTCTTCATTTCTCTTCTTTTCATTTCACTTATCACTTTTCTGTACTTTACTCTTTTCTTTTCTCTTCTTTTCTCTTTTCTCATCTTTTCTCTTTTTGCTTCTTTTCTCTCTTATCTCTTTTCACTACTTTTCTTTTTTCTCGTTTTTCTTCTACTCTCTTCTTTTCCCTTTTCTTTTGTTTTCTCTTTTTTTCGTCTTTTCCCTTTTCTCTTTTCTCTTCTTTCCCCTTGCTCTTCTTTTCTCTTCTTTTGTAATTTTTTCTTCTTTTCTCTTCTTTTCTCTTTTCTCTTGTTTTCACTTCTTTACCCCTTTCGTTTTTCTCTTTTCTCTTTTCTCTTCTTTTCTCTTGTTTTCTCTTCTTTTCTCTTTTATTTTCTGTTCTTTTCTCTTCATTTCTCTTCTTTACTCTTTTCTCTTCTTTTCTCTTCATTTCTCTTCTTTTCACTTTTCTCTTGTTTTCTCTTCTTTTCTATTTTTTTCATTTCTCTTGTTTTCTCTTCTTTTCTCTTTTCTCTTGGTTTCTCTTCTTTTCTCTTTTCTTTTCTGTTCTTTTCTCTTCATTTCTCTTCTTTACTCTTTTCTCTTCTTTTGTCTTCATTTCTCTTCTTTTCACTTTTCTCTTGTTTTCTCTTCTTTTCTATTGTTGTCATTTCTCTTTTTTCTCTTCTTTTCTCTTTTCTCTGTTCTCTTCTTTTCCCTTTCCTCTTCTTTTCTCTTCTTTTGTATTTCTTCTTCTTTTCTCTTCATTTCTCTTCTTTTCTCTTCTTTTCACTTTTCTCTTTTCTCTTCTTTTCCCTTTTTTCTTTTCATTTATCACTTTTCTCTTCTTTACTCATTTCTTTTCTCTTCTTTTCTCTTTTCTCTTCTTTTCTCTTTTCTCTTGTTTTCTCTCTTTTCTCTTTTCTCTTTTCGCTTCTTTTCTCTCTTATCTCTTTTCACTACTTTTCTCTTTTCTCCTTTGTCTTCTATTCTCTTTTTTTCCTTTTCTATTATCTCTTTTCTCTTCATTTCTCTGCGTTTCTCTTTTGTCTTTACTGCCTGTTCGCTCCTTTTCTCTTCTTTTAATCTTCCCCTGTTTTCTCTTCTTTTCTCTTCTGTTCTCTTGTTTTCTCTTTGCTCTATTCTCTTCTTTTCTCTTTTCTGTTTTCTCTTATCTCCTTTACCTTCTTTTCTCTTCTTTTCTCTTTCTCTTTTCTCTTCTATTTCCTTTTCTTTTCTCTTCTGTTCTCGTCTATTCTCTTTTCCTTTTGCTCTTCTTTTCTCTTTTCTCTTCTTTTGTCTTCTGTTCTCTTATTTTCACTTTTCTCCTTCATCTTCTTTTCTCTTCTATTCTCTTCTTTTCTCTTCTTTCACTTCTTTTCTTTTTTCTCTTCTTTTCTCTTTTCTCTTTTTCTTTTCTCTTTTCGCTTCTGTTCTCTTTACTCTTTTTATTTTATTCTCTTCTTATGTCTTTGCTATTATCTCTTTTCTCTTCTTTTCAATGCATTTCTCTTTCGTCTTTACTGTCTGTTCGCTCCTTTTCTCTTCTTTTCACTTTTCTCCTGTTTTCTCTTCTTTTCTCTTCTTTTCTGGGTTCTCCCATCTCCTTTCCCTTCGTTTCTATTCTGTTCTCTTCTTTTCTCTTTTCTCTTCTTTTCTCTTCATTTCTCTTCTTTTCATTTCACTTATCACTTTTCTGTACTTTACTCTTTTCTTTTCTCTTCTTTTCTCTTTTCTCATCTTTTCTCTTTTTGCTTCTTTTCTCTCTTATCTCTTTTCACGACTTCTCTGTTTTCTCGTTTTTCTTCTGTTCTCTTTTCCCTTTTCTTTGTTTTCTCTTTTTTTCTTCTATTCCCTCTTCTGTTTTCTCTTCTTTTCAATGCATTTCTCTTTTGTCTTTACTGTCTGTTCGCTCCTTTTCTCTTCTTTTCACTTTTCTCCTGTTTTCTCTTCTTTTCTCTTCTTTTCTGGGTTCTCCTATCTCCTTTCTCTTCTTTTCTATTCTGTGCTCTTCTTTTATCTTTTCTCTTCTTTTCTCTTCATTTATCTTCTTTTCATTTCACTTATCACTTTTCCCTACATTGCTCTTTTCTTTTGTCTTCTTTTCGCTTTTCTCATCTTTTCTCTTTTTGCTTCTTTTCTCTCTTATCTCTTTTCACTACTTTTCTTTTTTCTCGTTTTTCTTCTACTCTCTTCTTTTCCCTTTTCTTTTGTTTTCTCTTTTTTTCGTCTTTTCCCTTTTCTCTTTTCTCTTCTTTCCCCTTGCTCTTCTTTTCTCTTCTTTTGTATTTATTCTTCTTTTCTCTTCTTTTCTCTTTTCTCTTGTTTTCACTTCTTTACCCCTTTCGTTTTTCTCTTTTCTCTTGTTTTCTCTTCTTTCTCTTTTCTCTTTTCTCTTCTTTTCTCTTGTTTTCTCTTCTTTTCTCTTTTATTTTCTGTTCTTTTCTCTTCTTTTCTCTTCATTTCTCTTCTTTACTCTTTTCTCTTCTTTTCTCTTCATTTCTCTTCTTTTCACTTTTCTCTTGTTTTCTCTTCTTTTCTATTTTTTTCATTTCTCTTGTTTTCTCTTCTTTTCTCTTTTCTCTTGGTTTCTCTTCTTTTCTCTTTTCTTTTCTGTTCTTTTCTCTTCATTTCTCTTCTTTACTCTTTTCTCTTCTTTTGTCTTCATTTCTCTTCTTTTCACTTTTCTCTTGTTTTCTCTTCTTTTCTATTGTTGTCATTTCTCTTTTTTCTCTTCTTTTCTCTTTTCTCTGTTCTCTTCTTTTCCCTTTCCTCTTCTTTTCTCTTCTTTTGTATTTCTTCTTCTTTTCTCTTCATTTCTCTTCTTTTCTCTTCTTTTCACTTTTCTCTTTTCTCTTCTTTTCCCTTTTTTCTTTTCATTTATCACTTTTCTCTTCTTTACTCATTTCTTTTCTCTTCTTTTCTCTTTTCTCTTCTTTTCTCTTTTCTCTTGTTTTCTCTCTTTTCTCTTTTCTCTTTTCGCTTCTTTTCTCTCTTATCTCTTTTCACTACTTTTCTCTTTTCTCCTTTGTCTTCTATTCTCTTTTTTTCCTTTTCTATTATCTCTTTTCTCTTCATTTCTCTGCGTTTCTCTTTTGTCTTTACTGCCTGTTCGCTCCTTTTCTCTTCTTTTAATCTTCCCCTGTTTTCTCTTCTTTTCTCTTCTGTTCTCTTCTTTTCTCTTTGCTCTATTCTCTTCTTTTCTCTTTTCTGTTTTCTCTTATCTCCTTTACCTTCTTTTCTCTTCTTTTCTCTTTCTCTTTTCTCTTTTCTCTTCTATTTCCTTTTCTTTTCTCTTCTGTTCTCGTCTATTCTCTTTTCCTTTTGCTCTTCTTTTCTCTTTTCTCTTCTTTTGTCTTCTGTTCTCTTATTTTCACTTTTCTCCTTCATCTTCTTTTCTCTTCTATTCTCTTCTTTTCTCTTCTTTCACTTCTTTTCTTTTTTCTCTTCTTTTCTCTTTTCTCTTTTTCTTTTCTCTTTTCGCTTCTGTTCTCTTTACTCTTTTTATTTTATTCTCTTCTTATGTCTTTGCTATTATCTCTTTTCTCTTCTTTTCAATGCATTTCTCTTTCGTCTTTACTGTCTGTTCGCTCCTTTTCTCTTCTTTTCACTTTTCTCCTGTTTTCTCTTCTTTTCTCTTCTTTTCTGGGTTCTCCCATCTCCTTTCCCTTCGTTTCTATTCTGTTCTCTTCTTTTCTCTTTTCTCTTCTTTTCTCTTCATTTCTCTTCTTTTCATTTCACTTATCACTTTTCTGTACTTTACTCTTTTCTTTTCTCTTCTTTTCTCTTTTCTCATCTTTTCTCTTTTTGCTTCTTTTCTCTCTTATCTCTTTTCACGACTTCTCTGTTTTCTCGTTTTTCTTCTGTTCTCTTTTCCCTTTTCTTTGTTTTCTCTTTTTTTCTTCTATTCCCTCTTCTGTTTTCTCTTCTTTTCAATGCATTTCTCTTTTGTCTTTACTGTCTGTTCGCTCCTTTTCTCTTCTTTTCACTTTTCTCCTGTTTTCTCTTCTTTTCTCTTCTTTTCTGGGTTCTCCTATCTCCTTTCTCTTCTTTTCTATTCTGTGCTCTTCTTTTATCTTTTCTCTTCTTTTCTCTTCATTTATCTTCTTTTCATTTCACTTATCACTTTTCCCTACATTGCTCTTTTCTTTTGTCTTCTTTTCGCTTTTCTCATCTTTTCTCTTTTTGCTTCTTTTCTCTCTTATCTCTTTTCACTACTTTTCTTTTTTCTCGTTTTTCTTCTACTCTCTTCTTTTCCCTTTTCTTTTGTTTTCTCTTTTTTTCGTCTTTTCCCTTTTCTCTTTTCTCTTCTTTCCCCTTGCTCTTCTTTTCTCTTCTTTTGTATTTATTCTTCTTTTCTCTTCTTTTCTCTTCTTTTCTCTTTTCTCTTGTTTTCACTTCTTTACCCCTTTCGTTTTTCTCTTTTCTCTTGTTTTCTCTTCTTTCTCTTTTCTCTTTTCTCTTCTTTTCTCTTGTTTTCTCTTCTTTTCTCTTTTATTTTCTGTTCTTTTCTCTTCTTTTCTCTTCATTTCTCTTCTTTACTCTTTTCTCTTCTTTTCTCTTCATTTCTCTTCTTTTCACTTTTCTCTTGTTTTCTCTTCTTTTCTATTTTTTTCATTTCTCTTGTTTTCTCTTCTTTTCTCTTTTCTCTTGGTTTCTCTTCTTTTCTCTTTTCTTTTCTGTTCTTTTCTCTTCATTTCTCTTCTTTACTCTTTTCTCTTCTTTTGTCTTCATTTCTCTTCTTTTCACTTTTCTCTTGTTTTCTCTTCTTTTCTATTGTTGTCATTTCTCTTTTTTCTCTTCTTTTCTCTTTTCTCTGTTCTCTTCTTTTCCCTTTCCTCTTCTTTTCTCTTCTTTTGTATTTCTTCTTCTTTTCTCTTCATTTCTCTTCTTTTCTCTTCTTTTCACTTTTCTCTTTTCTCTTCTTTTCCCTTTTTTCTTTTCATTTATCACTTTTCTCTTCTTTACTCATTTCTTTTCTCTTCTTTTCTCTTTTCTCTTCTTTTCTCTTTTCTCTTGTTTTCTCTCTTTTCTCTTTTCTCTTTTCGCTTCTTTTCTCTCTTATCTCTTTTCACTACTTTTCTCTTTTCTCCTTTGTCTTCTATTCTCTTTTTTTCCTTTTCTATTATCTCTTTTCTCTTCATTTCTCTGCGTTTCTCTTTTGTCTTTACTGCCTGTTCGCTCCTTTTCTCTTCTTTTAATCTTCCCCTGTTTTCTCTTCTTTTCTCTTCTGTTCTCTTCTTTTCTCTTTGCTCTATTCTCTTCTTTTCTCTTTTCTGTTTTCTCTTATCTCCTTTACCTTCTTTTCTCTTCTTTTCTCTTTCTCTTTTCTCTTTTCTCTTCTATTTCCTTTTCTTTTCTCTTCTGTTCTCGTCTATTCTCTTTTCCTTTTGCTCTTCTTTTCTCTTTTCTCTTCTTTTGTCTTCTGTTCTCTTATTTTCACTTTTCTCCTTCATCTTCTTTTCTCTTCTATTCTCTTCTTTTCTCTTCTTTCACTTCTTTTCTTTTTTCTCTTCTTTTCTCTTTTCTCTTTTTCTTTTCTCTTTTCGCTTCTGTTCTCTTTACTCTTTTTATTTTATTCTCTTCTTATGTCTTTGCTATTATCTCTTTTCTCTTCTTTTCAATGCATTTCTCTTTCGTCTTTACTGTCTGTTCGCTCCTTTTCTCTTCTTTTCACTTTTCTCCTGTTTTCTCTTCTTTTCTCTTCTTTTCTGGGTTCTCCCATCTCCTTTCCCTTCGTTTCTATTCTGTTCTCTTCTTTTCTCTTTTCTCTTCTTTTCTCTTCATTTCTCTTCTTTTCATTTCACTTATCACTTTTCTGTACTTTACTCTTTTCTTTTCTCTTCTTTTCTCTTTTCTCATCTTTTCTCTTTTTGCTTCTTTTCTCTCTTATCTCTTTTCACGACTTCTCTGTTTTCTCGTTTTTCTTCTGTTCTCTTTTCCCTTTTCTTTGTTTTCTCTTTTTTTCTTCTATTCCCTCTTCTGTTTTCTCTTCTTTTCAATGCATTTCTCTTTTGTCTTTACTGTCTGTTCGCTCCTTTTCTCTTCTTTTCACTTTTCTCCTGTTTTCTCTTCTTTTCTCTTCTTTTCTGGGTTCTCCTATCTCCTTTCTCTTCTTTTCTATTCTGTGCTCTTCTTTTATCTTTTCTCTTCTTTTCTCTTCATTTATCTTCTTTTCATTTCACTTATCACTTTTCCCTACATTGCTCTTTTCTTTTGTCTTCTTTTCGCTTTTCTCATCTTTTCTCTTTTTGCTTCTTTTCTCTCTTATCTCTTTTCACTACTTTTCTTTTTTCTCGTTTTTCTTCTACTCTCTTCTTTTCCCTTTTCTTTTGTTTTCTCTTTTTTTCGTCTTTTCCCTTTTCTCTTTTCTCTTCTTTCCCCTTGCTCTTCTTTTCTCTTCTTTTGTATTTATTCTTCTTTTCTCTTCTTTTCTCTTTTCTCTTGTTTTCACTTCTTTACCCCTTTCGTTTTTCTCTTTTCTCTTGTTTTCTCTTCTTTCTCTTTTCTCTTTTCTCTTCTTTTCTCTTGTTTTCTCTTCTTTTCTCTTTTATTTTCTGTTCTTTTCTCTTCTTTTCTCTTCATTTCTCTTCTTTACTCTTTTCTCTTCTTTTCTCTTCATTTCTCTTCTTTTCACTTTTCTCTTGTTTTCTCTTCTTTTCTATTTTTTTCATTTCTCTTGTTTTCTCTTCTTTTCTCTTTTCTCTTGGTTTCTCTTCTTTTCTCTTTTCTTTTCTGTTCTTTTCTCTTCATTTCTCTTCTTTACTCTTTTCTCTTCTTTTGTCTTCATTTCTCTTCTTTTCACTTTTCTCTTGTTTTCTCTTCTTTTCTATTGTTGTCATTTCTCTTTTTTCTCTTCTTTTCTCTTTTCTCTGTTCTCTTCTTTTCCCTTTCCTCTTCTTTTCTCTTCTTTTGTATTTCTTCTTCTTTTCTCTTCATTTCTCTTCTTTTCTCTTCTTTTCACTTTTCTCTTTTCTCTTCTTTTCCCTTTTTTCTTTTCATTTATCACTTTTCTCTTCTTTACTCATTTCTTTTCTCTTCTTTTCTCTTTTCTCTTCTTTTCTCTTTTCTCTTGTTTTCTCTCTTTTCTCTTTTCTCTTTTCGCTTCTTTTCTCTCTTATCTCTTTTCACTACTTTTCTCTTTTCTCCTTTGTCTTCTATTCTCTTTTTTTCCTTTTCTATTATCTCTTTTCTCTTCATTTCTCTGCGTTTCTCTTTTGTCTTTACTGCCTGTTCGCTCCTTTTCTCTTCTTTTAATCTTCCCCTGTTTTCTCTTCTTTTCTCTTCTGTTCTCTTCTTTTCTCTTTGCTCTATTCTCTTCTTTTCTCTTTTCTGTTTTCTCTTATCTCCTTTACCTTCTTTTCTCTTCTTTTCTCTTTCTCTTTTCTCTTTTCTCTTCTATTTCCTTTTCTTTTCTCTTCTGTTCTCGTCTATTCTCTTTTCCTTTTGCTCTTCTTTTCTCTTTTCTCTTCTTTTGTCTTCTGTTCTCTTATTTTCACTTTTCTCCTTCATCTTCTTTTCTCTTCTATTCTCTTCTTTTCTCTTCTTTCACTTCTTTTCTTTTTTCTCTTCTTTTCTCTTTTCTCTTTTTCTTTTCTCTTTTCGCTTCTGTTCTCTTTACTCTTTTTATTTTATTCTCTTCTTATGTCTTTGCTATTATCTCTTTTCTCTTCTTTTCAATGCATTTCTCTTTCGTCTTTACTGTCTGTTCGCTCCTTTTCTCTTCTTTTCACTTTTCTCCTGTTTTCTCTTCTTTTCTCTTCTTTTCTGGGTTCTCCCATCTCCTTTCCCTTCGTTTCTATTCTGTTCTCTTCTTTTCTCTTTTCTCTTCTTTTCTCTTCATTTCTCTTCTTTTCATTTCACTTATCACTTTTCTGTACTTTACTCTTTTCTTTTCTCTTCTTTTCTCTTTTCTCATCTTTTCTCTTTTTGCTTCTTTTCTCTCTTATCTCTTTTCACGACTTCTCTGTTTTCTCGTTTTTCTTCTGTTCTCTTTTCCCTTTTCTTTGTTTTCTCTTTTTTTCTTCTATTCCCTCTTCTGTTTTCTCTTCTTTTCAATGCATTTCTCTTTTGTCTTTACTGTCTGTTCGCTCCTTTTCTCTTCTTTTCACTTTTCTCCTGTTTTCTCTTCTTTTCTCTTCTTTTCTGGGTTCTCCTATCTCCTTTCTCTTCTTTTCTATTCTGTGCTCTTCTTTTATCTTTTCTCTTCTTTTCTCTTCATTTATCTTCTTTTCATTTCACTTATCACTTTTCCCTACATTGCTCTTTTCTTTTGTCTTCTTTTCGCTTTTCTCATCTTTTCTCTTTTTGCTTCTTTTCTCTCTTATCTCTTTTCACTACTTTTCTTTTTTCTCGTTTTTCTTCTACTCTCTTCTTTTCCCTTTTCTTTTGTTTTCTCTTTTTTTCGTCTTTTCCCTTTTCTCTTTTCTCTTCTTTCCCCTTGCTCTTCTTTTCTCTTCTTTTGTATTTATTCTTCTTTTCTCTTCTTTTCTCTTCTTTTCTCTTTTCTCTTGTTTTCACTTCTTTACCCCTTTCGTTTTTCTCTTTTCTCTTGTTTTCTCTTCTTTCTCTTTTCTCTTTTCTCTTCTTTTCTCTTGTTTTCTCTTCTTTTCTCTTTTATTTTCTGTTCTTTTCTCTTCTTTTCTCTTCATTTCTCTTCTTTACTCTTTTCTCTTCTTTTCTCTTCATTTCTCTTCTTTTCACTTTTCTCTTGTTTTCTCTTCTTTTCTATTTTTTTCATTTCTCTTGTTTTCTCTTCTTTTCTCTTTTCTCTTGGTTTCTCTTCTTTTCTCTTTTCTTTTCTGTTCTTTTCTCTTCATTTCTCTTCTTTACTCTTTTCTCTTCTTTTGTCTTCATTTCTCTTCTTTTCACTTTTCTCTTGTTTTCTCTTCTTTTCTATTGTTGTCATTTCTCTTTTTTCTCTTCTTTTCTCTTTTCTCTGTTCTCTTCTTTTCCCTTTCCTCTTCTTTTCTCTTCTTTTGTATTTCTTCTTCTTTTCTCTTCATTTCTCTTCTTTTCTCTTCTTTTCACTTTTCTCTTTTCTCTTCTTTTCCCTTTTTTCTTTTCATTTATCACTTTTCTCTTCTTTACTCATTTCTTTTCTCTTCTTTTCTCTTTTCTCTTCTTTTCTCTTTTCTCTTGTTTTCTCTCTTTTCTCTTTTCTCTTTTCGCTTCTTTTCTCTCTTATCTCTTTTCACTACTTTTCTCTTTTCTCCTTTGTCTTCTATTCTCTTTTTTTCCTTTTCTATTATCTCTTTTCTCTTCATTTCTCTGCGTTTCTCTTTTGTCTTTACTGCCTGTTCGCTCCTTTTCTCTTCTTTTAATCTTCCCCTGTTTTCTCTTCTTTTCTCTTCTGTTCTCTTCTTTTCTCTTTGCTCTATTCTCTTCTTTTCTCTTTTCTGTTTTCTCTTATCTCCTTTACCTTCTTTTCTCTTCTTTTCTCTTTCTCTTTTCTCTTTTCTCTTCTATTTCCTTTTCTTTTCTCTTCTGTTCTCGTCTATTCTCTTTTCCTTTTGCTCTTCTTTTCTCTTTTCTCTTCTTTTGTCTTCTGTTCTCTTATTTTCACTTTTCTCCTTCATCTTCTTTTCTCTTCTATTCTCTTCTTTTCTCTTCTTTCACTTCTTTTCTTTTTTCTCTTCTTTTCTCTTTTCTCTTTTTCTTTTCTCTTTTCGCTTCTGTTCTCTTTACTCTTTTTATTTTATTCTCTTCTTATGTCTTTGCTATTATCTCTTTTCTCTTCTTTTCAATGCATTTCTCTTTCGTCTTTACTGTCTGTTCGCTCCTTTTCTCTTCTTTTCACTTTTCTCCTGTTTTCTCTTCTTTTCTCTTCTTTTCTGGGTTCTCCCATCTCCTTTCCCTTCGTTTCTATTCTGTTCTCTTCTTTTCTCTTTTCTCTTCTTTTCTCTTCATTTCTCTTCTTTTCATTTCACTTATCACTTTTCTGTACTTTACTCTTTTCTTTTCTCTTCTTTTCTCTTTTCTCATCTTTTCTCTTTTTGCTTCTTTTCTCTCTTATCTCTTTTCACGACTTCTCTGTTTTCTCGTTTTTCTTCTGTTCTCTTTTCCCTTTTCTTTGTTTTCTCTTTTTTTCTTCTATTCCCTCTTCTGTTTTCTCTTCTTTTCAATGCATTTCTCTTTTGTCTTTACTGTCTGTTCGCTCCTTTTCTCTTCTTTTCACTTTTCTCCTGTTTTCTCTTCTTTTCTCTTCTTTTCTGGGTTCTCCTATCTCCTTTCTCTTCTTTTCTATTCTGTGCTCTTCTTTTATCTTTTCTCTTCTTTTCTCTTCATTTATCTTCTTTTCATTTCACTTATCACTTTTCCCTACATTGCTCTTTTCTTTTGTCTTCTTTTCGCTTTTCTCATCTTTTCTCTTTTTGCTTCTTTTCTCTCTTATCTCTTTTCACTACTTTTCTTTTTTCTCGTTTTTCTTCTACTCTCTTCTTTTCCCTTTTCTTTTGTTTTCTCTTTTTTTCGTCTTTTCCCTTTTCTCTTTTCTCTTCTTTCCCCTTGCTCTTCTTTTCTCTTCTTTTGTATTTATTCTTCTTTTCTCTTCTTTTCTCTTTTCTCTTGTTTTCACTTCTTTACCCCTTTCGTTTTTCTCTTTTCTCTTGTTTTCTCTTCTTTCTCTTTTCTCTTTTCTCTTCTTTTCTCTTGTTTTCTCTTCTTTTCTCTTTTATTTTCTGTTCTTTTCTCTTCTTTTCTCTTCATTTCTCTTCTTTACTCTTTTCTCTTCTTTTCTCTTCATTTCTCTTCTTTTCACTTTTCTCTTGTTTTCTCTTCTTTTCTATTTTTTTCATTTCTCTTGTTTTCTCTTCTTTTCTCTTTTCTCTTGGTTTCTCTTCTTTTCTCTTTTCTTTTCTGTTCTTTTCTCTTCATTTCTCTTCTTTACTCTTTTCTCTTCTTTTGTCTTCATTTCTCTTCTTTTCACTTTTCTCTTGTTTTCTCTTCTTTTCTATTGTTGTCATTTCTCTTTTTTCTCTTCTTTTCTCTTTTCTCTGTTCTCTTCTTTTCCCTTTCCTCTTCTTTTCTCTTCTTTTGTATTTCTTCTTCTTTTCTCTTCATTTCTCTTCTTTTCTCTTCTTTTCACTTTTCTCTTTTCTCTTCTTTTCCCTTTTTTCTTTTCATTTATCACTTTTCTCTTCTTTACTCATTTCTTTTCTCTTCTTTTCTCTTTTCTCTTCTTTTCTCTTTTCTCTTGTTTTCTCTCTTTTCTCTTTTCTCTTTTCGCTTCTTTTCTCTCTTATCTCTTTTCACTACTTTTCTCTTTTCTCCTTTGTCTTCTATTCTCTTTTTTTCCTTTTCTATTATCTCTTTTCTCTTCATTTCTCTGCGTTTCTCTTTTGTCTTTACTGCCTGTTCGCTCCTTTTCTCTTCTTTTAATCTTCCCCTGTTTTCTCTTCTTTTCTCTTCTGTTCTCTTCTTTTCTCTTTGCTCTATTCTCTTCTTTTCTCTTTTCTGTTTTCTCTTATCTCCTTTACCTTCTTTTCTCTTCTTTTCTCTTTCTCTTTTCTCTTTTCTCTTCTATTTCCTTTTCTTTTCTCTTCTGTTCTCGTCTATTCTCTTTTCCTTTTGCTCTTCTTTTCTCTTTTCTCTTCTTTTGTCTTCTGTTCTCTTATTTTCACTTTTCTCCTTCATCTTCTTTTCTCTTCTATTCTCTTCTTTTCTCTTCTTTCACTTCTTTTCTTTTTTCTCTTCTTTTCTCTTTTCTCTTTTTCTTTTCTCTTTTCGCTTCTGTTCTCTTTACTCTTTTTATTTTATTCTCTTCTTATGTCTTTGCTATTATCTCTTTTCTCTTCTTTTCAATGCATTTCTCTTTCGTCTTTACTGTCTGTTCGCTCCTTTTCTCTTCTTTTCACTTTTCTCCTGTTTTCTCTTCTTTTCTCTTCTTTTCTGGGTTCTCCCATCTCCTTTCCCTTCGTTTCTATTCTGTTCTCTTCTTTTCTCTTTTCTCTTCTTTTCTCTTCATTTCTCTTCTTTTCATTTCACTTATCACTTTTCTGTACTTTACTCTTTTCTTTTCTCTTCTTTTCTCTTTTCTCATCTTTTCTCTTTTTGCTTCTTTTCTCTCTTATCTCTTTTCACTACTTTTCTTTTTTCTCGTTTTTCTTCTACTCTCTTCTTTTCCCTTTTCTTTTGTTTTCTCTTTTTTTCGTCTTTTCCCTTTTCTCTTTTCTCTTCTTTCCCCTTGCTCTTCTTTTCTCTTCTTTTGTAATTTTTTCTTCTTTTCTCTTCTTTTCTCTTTTCTCTTGTTTTCACTTCTTTACCCCTTTCGTTTTTCTCTTTTCTCTTGTTTTCTCTTCTTTCTCTTTTCTCTTTTCTCTTCTTTTCTCTTGTTTTCTCTTCTTTTCTCTTTTATTTTCTGTTCTTTTCTCTTCATTTCTCTTCTTTACTCTTTTCTCTTCTTTTCTCTTCATTTCTCTTCTTTTCACTTTTCTCTTGTTTTCTCTTCTTTTCTATTTTTTTCATTTCTCTTGTTTTCTCTTCTTTTCTCTTTTCTCTTGGTTTCTCTTCTTTTCTCTTTTCTTTTCTGTTCTTTTCTCTTCATTTCTCTTCTTTACTCTTTTCTCTTCTTTTGTCTTCATTTCTCTTCTTTTCACTTTTCTCTTGTTTTCTCTTCTTTTCTATTGTTGTCATTTCTCTTTTTTCTCTTCTTTTCTCTTTTCTCTGTTCTCTTCTTTTCCCTTTCCTCTTCTTTTCTCTTCTTTTGTATTTCTTCTTCTTTTCTCTTCATTTCTCTTCTTTTCTCTTCTTTTCACTTTTCTCTTTTCTCTTCTTTTCCCTTTTTTCTTTTCATTTATCACTTTTCTCTTCTTTACTCATTTCTTTTCTCTTCTTTTCTCTTTTCTCTTCTTTTCTCTTTTCTCTTGTTTTCTCTCTTTTCTCTTTTCTCTTTTCGCTTCTTTTCTCTCTTATCTCTTTTCACTACTTTTCTCTTTTCTCCTTTGTCTTCTATTCTCTTTTTTTCCTTTTCTATTATCTCTTTTCTCTTCATTTCTCTGCGTTTCTCTTTTGTCTTTACTGCCTGTTCGCTCCTTTTCTCTTCTTTTAATCTTCCCCTGTTTTCTCTTCTTTTCTCTTCTGTTCTCTTCTTTTCTCTTTGCTCTATTCTCTTCTTTTCTCTTTTCTGTTTTCTCTTATCTCCTTTACCTTCTTTTCTCTTCTTTTCTCTTTCTCTTTTCTCTTCTATTTCCTTTTCTTTTCTCTTCTGTTCTCGTCTATTCTCTTTTCCTTTTGCTCTTCTTTTCTCTTTTCTCTTCTTTTGTCTTCTGTTCTCTTATTTTCACTTTTCTCCTTCATCTTCTTTTCTCTTCTATTCTCTTCTTTTCTCTTCTTTCACTTCTTTTCTTTTTTCTCTTCTTTTCTCTTTTCTCTTTTTCTTTTCTCTTTTCGCTTCTGTTCTCTTTACTCTTTTTATTTTATTCTCTTCTTATGTCTTTGCTATTATCTCTTTTCTCTTCTTTTCAATGCATTTCTCTTTCGTCTTTACTGTCTGTTCGCTCCTTTTCTCTTCTTTTCACTTTTCTCCTGTTTTCTCTTCTTTTCTCTTCTTTTCTGGGTTCTCCCATCTCCTTTCCCTTCGTTTCTATTCTGTTCTCTTCTTTTCTCTTTTCTCTTCTTTTCTCTTCATTTCTCTTCTTTTCATTTCACTTATCACTTTTCTGTACTTTACTCTTTTCTTTTCTCTTCTTTTCTCTTTTCTCATCTTTTCTCTTTTTGCTTCTTTTCTCTCTTATCTCTTTTCACGACTTCTCTGTTTTCTCGTTTTTCTTCTGTTCTCTTTTCCCTTTTCTTTGTTTTCTCTTTTTTTCTTCTATTCCCTCTTCTGTTTTCTCTTCTTTTCAATGCATTTCTCTTTTGTCTTTACTGTCTGTTCGCTCCTTTTCTCTTCTTTTCACTTTTCTCCTGTTTTCTCTTCTTTTCTCTTCTTTTCTGGGTTCTCCTATCTCCTTTCTCTTCTTTTCTATTCTGTGCTCTTCTTTTATCTTTTCTCTTCTTTTCTCTTCATTTATCTTCTTTTCATTTCACTTATCACTTTTCCCTACATTGCTCTTTTCTTTTGTCTTCTTTTCGCTTTTCTCATCTTTTCTCTTTTTGCTTCTTTTCTCTCTTATCTCTTTTCACTACTTTTCTTTTTTCTCGTTTTTCTTCTACTCTCTTCTTTTCCCTTTTCTTTTGTTTTCTCTTTTTTTCGTCTTTTCCCTTTTCTCTTTTCTCTTCTTTCCCCTTGCTCTTCTTTTCTCTTCTTTTGTATTTATTCTTCTTTTCTCTTCTTTTCTCTTTTCTCTTGTTTTCACTTCTTTACCCCTTTCGTTTTTCTCTTTTCTCTTGTTTTCTCTTCTTTCTCTTTTCTCTTTTCTCTTCTTTTCTCTTGTTTTCTCTTCTTTTCTCTTTTATTTTCTGTTCTTTTCTCTTCTTTTCTCTTCATTTCTCTTCTTTACTCTTTTCTCTTCTTTTCTCTTCATTTCTCTTCTTTTCACTTTTCTCTTGTTTTCTCTTCTTTTCTATTTTTTTCATTTCTCTTGTTTTCTCTTCTTTTCTCTTTTCTCTTGGTTTCTCTTCTTTTCTCTTTTCTTTTCTGTTCTTTTCTCTTCATTTCTCTTCTTTACTCTTTTCTCTTCTTTTGTCTTCATTTCTCTTCTTTTCACTTTTCTCTTGTTTTCTCTTCTTTTCTATTGTTGTCATTTCTCTTTTTTCTCTTCTTTTCTCTTTTCTCTGTTCTCTTCTTTTCCCTTTCCTCTTCTTTTCTCTTCTTTTGTATTTCTTCTTCTTTTCTCTTCATTTCTCTTCTTTTCTCTTCTTTTCACTTTTCTCTTTTCTCTTCTTTTCCCTTTTTTCTTTTCATTTATCACTTTTCTCTTCTTTACTCATTTCTTTTCTCTTCTTTTCTCTTTTCTCTTCTTTTCTCTTTTCTCTTGTTTTCTCTCTTTTCTCTTTTCTTTTTTCGCTTCTTTTCTCTCTTATCTCTTTTCACTACTTTTCTCTTTTCTCCTTTGTCTTCTATTCTCTTTTTTTCCTTTTCTATTATCTCTTTTCTCTTCATTTCTCTGCGTTTCTCTTTTGTCTTTACTGCCTGTTCGCTCCTTTTCTCTTCTTTTAATCTTCCCCTGTTTTCTCTTCTTTTCTCTTCTGTTCTCTTCTTTTCTCTTTGCTCTATTCTCTTCTTTTCTCTTTTCTGTTTTCTCTTATCTCCTTTACCTTCTTTTCTCTTCTTTTCTCTTTCTCTTTTCTCTTTTCTCTTCTATTTCCTTTTCTTTTCTCTTCTGTTCTCGTCTATTCTCTTTTCCTTTTGCTCTTCTTTTCTCTTTTCTCTTCTTTTCTCTTCATTTCTCTTCTTTTCATTTCACTTATCACTTTTCTGTACTTTACTCTTTTCTTTTCTCTTCTTTTCTCTTTTCTCATCTTTTCTCTTTTTGCTTCTTTTCTCTCTTATCTCTTTTCACGACTTCTCTCTTTTCTCGTTTTTCTTCTGTTCTCTTTTCCCTTTTCTTTGTTTTCTCTTTTTTTCTTCTATTCCCTCTTCTGTTTTCTCTTCTTTTCAATGCATTTCTCTTTTGTCTTTACTGTCTGTTCGCTCCTTTTCTCTTCTTTTCACTTTTCTCCTGTTTTCTCTTCTTTTCTCTTCTTTTCTGGGTTCTCCTATCTCCTTTCTCTTCTTTTCTATTCTGTGCTCTTCTTTTATCTTTTCTCTTCTTTTCTCTTAATTTATCTTCTTTTCATTTCACTTATCACTTTTCCCTACATTGCTCTTTTCTTTTGTCTTCTTTTCGCTTTTCTCATCTTTTCTCTTTTTGCTTCTTTTCTCTCTTATCTCTTTTCACTACTTTTCTTTTTTCTCGTTTTTCTTCTACTCTCTTCTTTTCCCTTTTCTTTTGTTTTCTCTTTTTTTCGTCTTTTCCCTTTTCTCTTTTCTCTTCTTTCCCCTTGCTCTTCTTTTCTCTTCTTTTGTAATTTTTTCTTCTTTTCTCTTCTTTTCTCTTCTTTTCTCTTTTCTCTTGTTTTCACTTCTTTACCCCTTTCGTTTTTCTCTTTTCTCTTGTTTTCTCTTCTTTCTCTTTTCTCTTTTCTCTTCTTTTCTCTTGTTTTCTCTTCTTTTCTCTTTTATTTTCTGTTCTTTTCTCTTCTTTTCTCTTCATTTCTCTTCTTTACTCTTTTCTCTTCTTTTCTCTTCATTTCTCTTCTTTTCACTTTTCTCTTGTTTTCTCTTCTTTTCTATTTTTTTCATTTCTCTTGTTTTCTCTTCTTTTCTCTTTTCTCTTGGTTTCTCTTCTTTTCTCTTTTCTTTTCTGTTCTTTTCTCTTCATTTCTCTTCTTTACTCTTTTCTCTTCTTTTGTCTTCATTTCTCTTCTTTTCACTTTTCTCTTGTTTTCTCTTCTTTTCTATTGTTGTCATTTCTCTTTTTTCTCTTCTTTTCTCTTTTCTCTGTTCTCTTCTTTTCCCTTTCCTCTTCTTTTCTCTTCTTTTGTATTTCTTCTTCTTTTCTCTTCATTTCTCTTCTTTTCTCTTCTTTTCACTTTTCTCTTTTCTCTTCTTTTCCCTTTTTTCTTTTCATTTATCACTTTTCTCTTCTTTACTCATTTCTTTTCTCTTCTTTTCTCTTTTCTCTTCTTTTCTCTTTTCTCTTGTTTTCTCTCTTTTCTCTTTTCTCTTTTCGCTTCTTTTCTCTCTTATCTCTTTTCACTACTTTTCTCTTTTCTCCTTTGTCTTCTATTCTCTTTTTTTCCTTTTCTATTATCTCTTTTCTCTTCATTTCTCTGCGTTTCTCTTTTGTCTTTCTGCCTGTTCGCTCCTTTTCTCTTCTTTTAATCTTCCCCTGTTTTCTCTTCTTTTCTCTTCTGTTCTCTTGTTTTCTCTTTGCTCTATTCTCTTCTTTTCTCTTTTCTGTTTTCTCTTATCTCCTTTACCTTCTTTTCTCTTCTTTTCTCTTTCTCTTTTCTCTTTTCTCTTCTATTTCCTTTTCTTTTCTCTTCTGTTCTCGTCTATTCTCTTTTCCTTTTGCTCTTCTTTTCTCTTTTCTCTTCTTTTGTCTTCTGTTCTCTTATTTTCACTTTTCTCCTTCATCTTCTTTTCTCTTCTATTCTCTTCTTTTCTCTTCTTTCACTTCTTTTCTTTTTTCTCTTCTTTTCTCTTTTCTCTTTTTCTTTTCTCTTTTCGCTTCTGTTCTCTTTACTCTTTTTATTTTATTCTCTTCTTATGTCTTTGCTATTATCTCTTTTCTCTTCTTTTCAATGCATTTCTCTTTCGTCTTTACTATCTGTTCGCTCCTTTTCTCTTCTTTTCACTTTTCTCCTGTTTTCTCTTCTTTTCTCTTCTTTTCTGGGTTCTCCCATCTCCTTTCCCTTCGTTTCTATTCTGTTCTCTTCTTTTCTCTTTTCTCTTCTTTTCTCTTCATTTCTCTTCTTTTCATTTCACTTATCACTTTTCTGTACTTTACTCTTTTCTTTTCTCTTCTTTTCTCTTTTCTCATCTTTTCTCTTTTTGCTTCTTTTCTCTCTTATCTCTTTTCACGACTTCTCTGTTTTCTCGTTTTTCTTCTGTTCTCTTTTCCCTTTTCTTTGTTTTCTCTTTTTTTCTTCTATTCCCTCTTCTGTTTTCTCTTCTTTTCAATGCATTTCTCTTTTGTCTTTACTGTCTGTTCGCTCCTTTTCTCTTCTTTTCACTTTTCTCCTGTTTTCTCTTCTTTTCTCTTCTTTTCTGGGTTCTCCTATCTCCTTTCTCTTCTTTTCTATTCTGTGCTCTTCTTTTATCTTTTCTCTTCTTTTCTCTTCATTTATCTTCTTTTCATTTCACTTATCACTTTTCCCTACATTGCTCTTTTCTTTTGTCTTCTTTTCGCTTTTCTCATCTTTTCTCTTTTTGCTTCTTTTCTCTCTTATCTCTTTTCACTACTTTTCTTTTTTCTCGTTTTTCTTCTACTCTCTTCTTTTCCCTTTTCTTTTGTTTTCTCTTTTTTTCGTCTTTTCCCTTTTCTCTTTTCTCTTCTTTCCCCTTGCTCTTCTTTTCTCTTCTTTTGTAATTTTTTCTTCTTTTCTCTTCTTTTCTCTTTTCTCTTGTTTTCACTTCTTTACCCCTTTCGTTTTTCTCTTTTCTCTTGTTTTCTCTTCTTTCTCTTTTCTCTTTTCTCTTCTTTTCTCTTGTTTTCTCTTCTTTTCTCTTTTATTTTCTGTTCTTTTCTCTTCTTTTCTCTTCATTTCTCTTCTTTACTCTTTTCTCTTCTTTTCTCTTCATTTCTCTTCTTTTCACTTTTCTCTTGTTTTCTCTTCTTTTCTATTTTTTTCATTTCTCTTGTTTTCTCTTCTTTTCTCTTTTCTCTTGGTTTCTCTTCTTTTCTCTTTTCTTTTCTGTTCTTTTCTCTTCATTTCTCTTCTTTACTCTTTTCTCTTCTTTTGTCTTCATTTCTCTTCTTTTCACTTTTCTCTTGTTTTCTCTTCTTTTCTATTGTTGTCATTTCTCTTTTTTCTCTTCTTTTCTCTTTTCTCTGTTCTCTTCTTTTCCCTTTCCTCTTCTTTTCTCTTCTTTTGTATTTCTTCTTCTTTTCTCTTCATTTCTCTTCTTTTCTCTTCTTTTCACTTTTCTCTTTTCTCTTCTTTTCCCTTTTTTCTTTTCATTTATCACTTTTCTCTTCTTTACTCATTTCTTTTCTCTTCTTTTCTCTTTTCTCTTCTTTTCTCTTTTCTCTTGTTTTCTCTCTTTTCTCTTTTCTCTTTTCGCTTCTTTTCTCTCTTATCGCTTTTCACTACTTTTCTCTTTTCTCCTTTGTCTTCTATTCTCTTTTTTTCCTTTTCTATTATCTCTTTTCTCTTCATTTCTCTGCGTTTCTCTTTTGTCTTTACTGCCTGTTCGCTCCTTTTCTCTTCTTTTAATCTTCCCCTGTTTTCTCTTCTTTTCTCTTCTGTTCTCTTGTTTTCTCTTTGCTCTATTCTCTTCTTTTCTCTTTTCTGTTTTCTCTTATCTCCTTTACCTTCTTTTCTCTTCTTTTCTCTTTCTCTTTTCTCTTCTATTTCCTTTTCTTTTCTCTTCTGTTCTCGTCTATTCTCTTTTCCTTTTGCTCTTCTTTTCTCTTTTCTCTTCTTTTGTCTTCTGTTCTCTTATTTTCACTTTTCTCCTTCATCTTCTTTTCTCTTCTATTCTCTTCTTTTCTCTTCTTTCACTTCTTTTCTTTTTTCTCTTCTTTTCTCTTTTCTCTTTTTCTTTTCTCTTTTCGCTTCTGTTCTCTTTACTCTTTTTATTTTATTCTCTTCTTATGTCTTTGCTATTATCTCTTTTCTCTTCTTTTCAATGCATTTCTCTTTCGTCTTTACAATTGTTCGCTCCTTTCCTCTTCTTTTCACTTTTCTCCTGTTTTCTCTTCTTTTCTCTTCTTTTCTGGGTTCTCCCATCTCCTTTCCCTTCGTTTCTATTCTGTTCTCTTCTTTTCTCTTTTCTCTTCTTTTCTCTTCATTTCTCTTCTTTTCATTTCACTTATCACTTTTCTGTACTTTACTCTTTTCTTTTCTCTTATTTTCTCTTTTCTCATCTTTTCTCTTTTTGCTTCTTTTCTCTCTTATCTCTTTTCACGACTTCTCTGTTTTCTCGTTTTTCTTCTGTTCTCTTTTCCCTTTTCTTTGTTTTCTCTTTTTTTCTTCTATTCCCTCTTCTGTTTTCTCTTCTTTTCAATGCATTTCTCTTTTGTCTTTACTGTCTGTTCGCTCCTTTTCTCTTCTTTTCACTTTTCTCCTGTTTTCTCTTCTTTTCTCTTCTTTTCTGGGTTCTCCTATCTCCTTTCTCTTCTTTTCTATTCTGTGCTCTTCTTTTATCTTTTCTCTTCTTTTCTCTTCATTTATCTTCTTTTCATTTCACTTATCACTTTTCCCTACATTGCTCTTTTCTTTTGTCTTCTTTTCGCTTTTCTCATCTTTTCTCTTTTTGCTTCTTTTCTCTCTTATCTCTTTTCACTACTTTTCTTTTTTCTCGTTTTTCTTCTACTCTCTTCTTTTCCCTTTTCTTTTGTTTTCTCTTTTTTTCGTCTTTTCCCTTTTCTCTTTTCTCTTCTTTCCCCTTGCTCTTCTTTTCTCTTCTTTTGTATTTATTCTTCTTTTCTCTTCTTTTCTCTTGTTTTCACTTCTTTACCCCTTTCGTTTTTCTCTTTTCTCTTGTTTTCTCTTCTTTCTCTTTTCTCTTTTCTCTTCTTTTCTCTTGTTTTCTCTTCTTTTCTCTTTTATTTTCTGTTCTTTTCTCTTCTTTTCTCTTCATTTCTCTTCTTTACTCTTTTCTCTTCTTTTCTCTTCATTTCTCTTCTTTTCACTTTTCTCTTGTTTTCTCTTCTTTTCTATTTTTTTCATTTCTCTTGTTTTCTCTTCTTTTCTCTTTTCTCTTGGTTTCTCTTCTTTTCTCTTTTCTTTTCTGTTCTTTTCTCTTCATTTCTCTTCTTTACTCTTTTCTCTTCTTTTGTCTTCATTTCTCTTCTTTTCACTTTTCTCTTGTTTTCTCTTCTTTTCTATTGTTGTCATTTCTCTTTTTTCTCTTCTTTTCTCTTTTCTCTGTTCTCTTCTTTTCCCTTTCCTCTTCTTTTCTCTTCTTTTGTATTTCTTCTTCTTTTCTCTTCATTTCTCTTCTTTTCTCTTCTTTTCACTTTTCTCTTTTCTCTTCTTTTCCCTTTTTTCTTTTCATTTATCACTTTTCTCTTCTTTACTCATTTCTTTTCTCTTCTTTTCTCTTTTCTCTTCTTTTCTCTTTTCTCTTGTTTTCTCTCTTTTCTCTTTTCTCTTTTCGCTTCTTTTCTCTCTTATCTCTTTTCACTACTTTTCTCTTTTCTCCTTTGTCTTCTATTCTCTTTTTTTCCTTTTCTATTATCTCTTTTCTCTTCATTTCTCTGCGTTTCTCTTTTGTCTTTACTGCCTGTTCGCTCCTTTTCTCTTCTTTTAATCTTCCCCTGTTTTCTCTTCTTTTCTCTTCTGTTCTCTTCTTTTCTCTTTGCTCTATTCTCTTCTTTTCTCTTTTCTGTTTTCTCTTATCTCCTTTACCTTCTTTTCTCTTCTTTTCTCTTTCTCTTTTCTCTTTTCTCTTCTATTTCCTTTTCTTTTCTCTTCTGTTCTCGTCTATTCTCTTTTCCTTTTGCTCTTCTTTTCTCTTTTCTCTTCTTTTGTCTTCTGTTCTCTTATTTTCACTTTTCTCCTTCATCTTCTTTTCTCTTCTATTCTCTTCTTTTCTCTTCTTTCACTTCTTTTCTTTTTTCTCTTCTTTTCTCTTTTCTCTTTTTCTTTTCTCTTTTCGCTTCTGTTCTCTTTACTCTTTTTATTTTATTCTCTTCTTATGTCTTTGCTATTATCTCTTTTCTCTTCTTTTCAATGCATTTCTCTTTCGTCTTTACTGTCTGTTCGCTCCTTTTCTCTTCTTTTCACTTTTCTCCTGTTTTCTCTTCTTTTCTCTTCTTTTCTGGGTTCTCCCATCTCCTTTCCCTTCGTTTCTATTCTGTTCTCTTCTTTTCTCTTTTCTCTTCTTTTCTCTTCATTTCTCTTCTTTTCATTTCACTTATCACTTTTCTGTACTTTACTCTTTTCTTTTCTCTTCTTTTCTCTTTTCTCATCTTTTCTCTTTTTGCTTCTTTTCTCTCTTATCTCTTTTCACTACTTTTCTTTTTTCTCGTTTTTCTTCTACTCTCTTCTTTTCCCTTTTCTTTTGTTTTCTCTTTTTTTCGTCTTTTCCCTTTTCTCTTTTCTCTTCTTTCCCCTTGCTCTTCTTTTCTCTTCTTTTGTAATTTTTTCTTCTTTTCTCTTCTTTTCTCTTTTCTCTTGTTTTCACTTCTTTACCCCTTTCGTTTTTCTCTTTTCTCTTGTTTTCTCTTCTTTCTCTTTTCTCTTTTCTCTTCTTTTCTCTTGTTTTCTCTTCTTTTCTCTTTTATTTTCTGTTCTTTTCTCTTCATTTCTCTTCTTTACTCTTTTCTCTTCTTTTCTCTTCATTTCTCTTCTTTTCACTTTTCTCTTGTTTTCTCTTCTTTTCTATTTTTTTCATTTCTCTTGTTTTCTCTTCTTTTCTCTTTTCTCTTGGTTTCTCTTCTTTTCTCTTTTCTTTTCTGTTCTTTTCTCTTCATTTCTCTTCTTTACTCTTTTCTCTTCTTTTGTCTTCATTTCTCTTCTTTTCACTTTTCTCTTGTTTTCTCTTCTTTTCTATTGTTGTCATTTCTCTTTTTTCTCTTCTTTTCTCTTTTCTCTGTTCTCTTCTTTTCCCTTTCCTCTTCTTTTCTCTTCTTTTGTATTTCTTCTTCTTTTCTCTTCATTTCTCTTCTTTTCTCTTCTTTTCACTTTTCTCTTTTCTCTTCTTTTCCCTTTTTTCTTTTCATTTATCACTTTTCTCTTCTTTACTCATTTCTTTTCTCTTCTTTTCTCTTTTCTCTTCTTTTCTCTTTTCTCTTGTTTTCTCTCTTTTCTCTTTTCTCTTTTCGCTTCTTTTCTCTCTTATCTCTTTTCACTACTTTTCTCTTTTCTCCTTTGTCTTCTATTCTCTTTTTTTCCTTTTCTATTATCTCTTTTCTCTTCATTTCTCTGCGTTTCTCTTTTGTCTTTACTGCCTGTTCGCTCCTTTTCTCTTCTTTTAATCTTCCCCTGTTTTCTCTTCTTTTCTCTTCTGTTCTCTTCTTTTCTCTTTGCTCTATTCTCTTCTTTTCTCTTTTCTGTTTTCTCTTATCTCCTTTACCTTCTTTTCTCTTCTTTTCTCTTTCTCTTTTCTCTTCTATTTCCTTTTCTTTTCTCTTCTGTTCTCGTCTATTCTCTTTTCCTTTTGCTCTTCTTTTCTCTTTTCTCTTCTTTTGTCTTCTGTTCTCTTATTTTCACTTTTCTCCTTCATCTTCTTTTCTCTTCTATTCTCTTCTTTTCTCTTCTTTCACTTCTTTTCTTTTTTCTCTTCTTTTCTCTTTTCTCTTTTTCTTTTCTCTTTTCGCTTCTGTTCTCTTTACTCTTTTTATTTTATTCTCTTCTTATGTCTTTGCTATTATCTCTTTTCTCTTCTTTTCAATGCATTTCTCTTTCGTCTTTACTGTCTGTTCGCTCCTTTTCTCTTCTTTTCACTTTTCTCCTGTTTTCTCTTCTTTTCTCTTCTTTTCTGGGTTCTCCCATCTCCTTTCCCTTCGTTTCTATTCTGTTCTCTTCTTTTCTCTTTTCTCTTCTTTTCTCTTCATTTCTCTTCTTTTCATTTCACTTATCACTTTTCTGTACTTTACTCTTTTCTTTTCTCTTCTTTTCTCTTTTCTCATCTTTTCTCTTTTTGCTTCTTTTCTCTCTTATCTCTTTTCACGACTTCTCTGTTTTCTCGTTTTTCTTCTGTTCTCTTTTCCCTTTTCTTTGTTTTCTCTTTTTTTCTTCTATTCCCTCTTCTGTTTTCTCTTCTTTTCAATGCATTTCTCTTTTGTCTTTACTGTCTGTTCGCTCCTTTTCTCTTCTTTTCACTTTTCTCCTGTTTTCTCTTCTTTTCTCTTCTTTTCTGGGTTCTCCTATCTCCTTTCTCTTCTTTTCTATTCTGTGCTCTTCTTTTATCTTTTCTCTTCTTTTCTCTTCATTTATCTTCTTTTCATTTCACTTATCACTTTTCCCTACATTGCTCTTTTCTTTTGTCTTCTTTTCGCTTTTCTCATCTTTTCTCTTTTTGCTTCTTTTCTCTCTTATCTCTTTTCACTACTTTTCTTTTTTCTCGTTTTTCTTCTACTCTCTTCTTTTCCCTTTTCTTTTGTTTTCTCTTTTTTTCGTCTTTTCCCTTTTCTCTTTTCTCTTCTTTCCCCTTGCTCTTCTTTTCTCTTCTTTTGTAATTTTTTCTTCTCTTCTCTTCTTTTCTCTTTTCTCTTGTTTTCACTTCTTTACCCCTTTCGTTTTTCTCTTTTCTCTTGTTTTCTCTTCTTTCTCTTTTCTCTTTTCTCTTCTTTTCTCTTGTTTTCTCTTCTTTTCTCTTTTATTTTCTGTTCTTTTCTCTTCATTTCTCTTCTTTACTCTTTTCTCTTCTTTTCTCTTCATTTCTCTTCTTTTCACTTTTCTCTTGTTTTCTCTTCTTTTCTATTTTTTTCATTTCTCTTGTTTTCTCTTCTTTTCTCTTTTCTCTTGGTTTCTCTTCTTTTCTCTTTTCTTTTCTGTTCTTTTCTCTTCATTTCTCTTCTTTACTCTTTTCTCTTCTTTTGTCTTCATTTCTCTTCTTTTCACTTTTCTCTTGTTTTCTCTTCTTTTCTATTGTTGTCATTTCTCTTTTTTCTCTTCTTTTCTCTTTTCTCTGTTCTCTTCTTTTCCCTTTCCTCTTCTTTTCTCTTCTTTTGTATTTCTTCTTCTTTTCTCTTCATTTCTCTTCTTTTCTCTTCTTTTCACTTTTCTCTTTTCTCTTCTTTTCCCTTTTTTCTTTTCATTTATCACTTTTCTCTTCTTTACTCATTTCTTTTCTCTTCTTTTCTCTTTTCTCTTCTTTTCTCTTTTCTCTTGTTTTCTCTCTTTTCTCTTTTCTCTTTTCGCTTCTTTTCTCTCTTATCTCTTTTCACTACTTTTCTCTTTTCTCCTTTGTCTTCTATTCTCTTTTTTTCCTTTTCTATTATCTCTTTTCTCTTCATTTCTCTGCGTTTCTCTTTTGTCTTTACTGCCTGTTCGCTCCTTTTCTCTTCTTTTAATCTTCCCCTGTTTTCTCTTCTTTTCTCTTCTGTTCTCTTGTTTTCTCTTTGCTCTATTCTCTTCTTTTCTCTTTTCTGTTTTCTCTTATCTCCTTTACCTTCTTTTCTCTTCTTTTCTCTTTCTCTTTTCTCTTCTATTTCCTTTTCTTTTCTCTTCTGTTCTCGTCTATTCTCTTTTCCTTTTGCTCTTCTTTTCTCTTTTCTCTTCTTTTGTCTTCTGTTCTCTTATTTTCACTTTTCTCCTTCATCTTCTTTTCTCTTCTATTCTCTTCTTTTCTCTTCTTTCACTTCTTTTCTTTTTTTTCTTCTTTTCTCTTTTCTCTTTTTCTTTTCTCTTTTCGCTTCTGTTCTCTTTACTCTTTTTATTTTATTCTCTTCTTATGTCTTTGCTATTATCTCTTTTCTCTTCTTTTCAATGCATTTCTCTTTCGTCTTTACTATCTGTTCGCTCCTTTTCTCTTCTTTTCACTTTTCTCCTGTTTTCTCTTCTTTTCTCTTCTTTTCTGGGTTCTCCCATCTCCTTTCCCTTCGTTTCTATTCTGTTCTCTTCTTTTCTCTTTTCTCTTCTTTTCTCTTCATTTCTCTTCTTTTCATTTCACTTATCACTTTTCTGTACTTTACTCTTTTCTTTTCTCTTCTTTTCTCTTTTCTCATCTTTTCTCTTTTTGCTTCTTTTCTCTCTTATCTCTTTTCACGACTTCTCTGTTTTCTCGTTTTTCTTCTGTTCTCTTTTCCCTTTTCTTTGTTTTCTCTTTTTTTCTTCTATTCCCTCTTCTGTTTTCTCTTCTTTTCAATGCATTTCTCTTTTGTCTTTACTGTCTGTTCGCTCCTTTTCTCTTCTTTTCACTTTTCTCCTGTTTTCTCTTCTTTTCTCTTCTTTTCTGGGTTCTCCTATCTCCTTTCTCTTCTTTTCTATTCTGTGCTCTTCTTTTATCTTTTCTCTTCTTTTCTCTTCATTTATCTTCTTTTCATTTCACTTATCACTTTTCCCTACATTGCTCTTTTCTTTTGTCTTCTTTTCGCTTTTCTCATCTTTTCTCTTTTTGCTTCTTTTCTCTCTTATCTCTTTTCACTACTTTTCTTTTTTCTCGTTTTTCTTCTACTCTCTTCTTTTCCCTTTTCTTTTGTTTTCTCTTTTTTTCGTCTTTTCCCTTTTCTCTTTTCTCTTCTTTCCCCTTGCTCTTCTTTTCTCTTCTTTTGTAATTTTTTCTTCTTTTCTCTTCTTTTCTCTTTTCTCTTGTTTTCACTTCTTTACCCCTTTCGTTTTTCTCTTTTCTCTTGTTTTCTCTTCTTTCTCTTTTCTCTTTTCTCTTCTTTTCTCTTGTTTTCTCTTCTTTTCTCTTTTATTTTCTGTTCTTTTCTCTTCTTTTCTCTTCATTTCTCTTCTTTACTCTTTTCTCTTCTTTTCTCTTCATTTCTCTTCTTTTCACTTTTCTCTTGTTTTCTCTTCTTTTCTATTTTTTTCATTTCTCTTGTTTTCTCTTCTTTTCTCTTTTCTCTTGGTTTCTCTTCTTTTCTCTTTTCTTTTCTGTTCTTTTCTCTTCATTTCTCTTCTTTACTCTTTTCTCTTCTTTTGTCTTCATTTCTCTTCTTTTCACTTTTCTCTTGTTTTCTCTTCTTTTCTATTGTTGTCATTTCTCTTTTTTCTCTTCTTTTCTCTTTTCTCTGTTCTCTTCTTTTCCCTTTCCTCTTCTTTTCTCTTCTTTTGTATTTCTTCTTCTTTTCTCTTCATTTCTCTTCTTTTCTCTTCTTTTCACTTTTCTCTTTTCTCTTTTCCCTTTTTTCTTTTCATTTATCACTTTTCTCTTCTTTACTCATTTCTTTTCTCTTCTTTTCTCTTTTCTCTTCTTTTCTCTTTTCTCTTGTTTTCTCTCTTTTCTCTTTTCTCTTTTCGCTTCTTTTCTCTCTTATCTCTTTTCACTACTTTTCTCTTTTCTCCTTTGTCTTCTATTCTCTTTTTTTCCTTTTCTATTATCTCTTTTCTCTTCATTTCTCTGCGTTTCTCTTTTGTCTTTACTGCCTGTTCGCTCCTTTTCTCTTCTTTTAATCTTCCCCTGTTTTCTCTTCTTTTCTCTTCTGTTCTCTTCTTTTCTCTTTGCTCTATTCTCTTCTTTTCTCTTTTCTGTTTTCTCTTATCTCCTTTACCTTCTTTTCTCTTCTTTTCTCTTTCTCTTTTCTCTTCTATTTCCTTTTCTTTTCTCTTCTGTTCTCGTCTATTCTCTTTTCCTTTTGCTCTTCTTTTCTCTTTTCTCTTCTTTTGTCTTCTGTTCTCTTATTTTCACTTTTCTCCTTCATCTTCTTTTCTCTTCTATTCTCTTCTTTTCTCTTCTTTCACTTCTTTTCTTTTTTTTCTTCTTTTCTCTTTTCTCTTTTTCTTTTCTCTTTTCGCTTCTGTTCTCTTTACTCTTTTTATTTTATTCTCTTCTTATGTCTTTGCTATTATCTCTTTTCTCTTCTTTTCAATGCATTTCTCTTTCGTCTTTACTATCTGTTCGCTCCTTTTCTCTTCTTTTCACTTTTCTCCTGTTTTCTCTTCTTTTCTCTTCTTTTCTGGGTTCTCCCATCTCCTTTCCCTTCGTTTCTATTCTGTTCTCTTCTTTTCTCTTTTCTCTTCTTTTCTCTTCATTTCTCTTCTTTTCATTTCACTTATCACTTTTCTGTACTTTACTCTTTTCTTTTCTCTTCTTTTCTCTTTTCTCATCTTTTCTCTTTTTGCTTCTTTTCTCTCTTATCTCTTTTCACGACTTCTCTGTTTTCTCGTTTTTCTTCTGTTCTCTTTTCCCTTTTCTTTGTTTTCTCTTTTTTTCTTCTATTCCCTCTTCTGTTTTCTCTTCTTTTCAATGCATTTCTCTTTTGTCTTTACTGTCTGTTCGCTCCTTTTCTCTTCTTTTCACTTTTCTCCTGTTTTCTCTTCTTTTCTCTTCTTTTCTGGGTTCTCCTATCTCCTTTCTCTTCTTTTCTATTCTGTGCTCTTCTTTTATCTTTTCTCTTCTTTTCTCTTCATTTATCTTCTTTTCATTTCACTTATCACTTTTCCCTACATTGCTCTTTTCTTTTGTCTTCTTTTCGCTTTTCTCATCTTTTCTCTTTTTGCTTCTTTTCTCTCTTATCTCTTTTCACTACTTTTCTTTTTTCTCGTTTTTCTTCTACTCTCTTCTTTTCCCTTTTCTTTTGTTTTCTCTTTTTTTCGTCTTTTCCCTTTTCTCTTTTCTCTTCTTTCCCCTTGCTCTTCTTTTCTCTTCTTTTGTAATTTTTTCTTCTTTTCTCTTCTTTTCTCTTTTCTCTTGTTTTCACTTCTTTACCCCTTTCGTTTTTCTCTTTTCTCTTGTTTTCTCTTCTTTCTCTTTTCTCTTTTCTCTTCTTTTCTCTTGTTTTCTCTTCTTTTCTCTTTTATTTTCTGTTCTTTTCTCTTCTTTTCTCTTCATTTCTCTTCTTTACTCTTTTCTCTTCTTTTCTCTTCATTTCTCTTCTTTTCACTTTTCTCTTGTTTTCTCTTCTTTTCTATTTTTTTCATTTCTCTTGTTTTCTCTTCTTTTCTCTTTTCTCTTGGTTTCTCTTCTTTTCTCTTTTCTTTTCTGTTCTTTTCTCTTCATTTCTCTTCTTTACTCTTTTCTCTTCTTTTGTCTTCATTTCTCTTCTTTTCACTTTTCTCTTGTTTTCTCTTCTTTTCTATTGTTGTCATTTCTCTTTTTTCTCTTCTTTTCTCTTTTCTCTGTTCTCTTCTTTTCCCTTTCCTCTTCTTTTCTCTTCTTTTGTATTTCTTCTTCTTTTCTCTTCATTTCTCTTCTTTTCTCTTCTTTTCACTTTTCTCTTTTCTCTTCTTTTCCCTTTTTTCTTTTCATTTATCACTTTTCTCTTCTTTACTCATTTCTTTTCTCTTCTTTTCTCTTTTCTCTTCTTTTCTCTTTTCTCTTGTTTTCTCTCTTTTCTCTTTTCTTTTTTCGCTTCTTTTCTCTCTTATCTCTTTTCACTACTTTTCTCTTTTCTCCTTTGTCTTCTATTCTCTTTTTTTCCTTTTCTATTATCTCTTTTCTCTTCATTTCTCTGCGTTTCTCTTTTGTCTTTACTGCCTGTTCGCTCCTTTTCTCTTCTTTTAATCTTCCCCTGTTTTCTCTTCTTTTCTCTTCTGTTCTCTTGTTTTCTCTTTGCTCTATTCTCTTCTTTTCTCTTTTCTGTTTTCTCTTATCTCCTTTACCTTCTTTTCTCTTCTTTTCTCTTTCTCTTTTCTCTTCTATTTCCTTTTCTTTTCTCTTCTGTTCTCGTCTATTCTCTTTTCCTTTTGCTCTTCTTTTCTCTTTTCTCTTCTTTTGTCTTCTGTTCTCTTATTTTCACTTTTCTCCTTCATCTTCTTTTCTCTTCTATTCTCTTCTTTTCTCTTCTTTCACTTCTTTTCTTTTTTTTCTTCTTTTCTCTTTTCTCTTTTTCTTTTCTCTTTTCGCTTCTGTTCTCTTTACTCTTTTTATTTTATTCTCTTCTTATGTCTTTGCTATTATCTCTTTTCTCTTCTTTTCAATGCATTTCTCTTTCGTCTTTACTATCTGTTCGCTCCTTTTCTCTTCTTTTCACTTTTCTCCTGTTTTCTCTTCTTTTCTCTTCTTTTCTGGGTTCTCCCATCTCCTTTCCCTTCGTTTCTATTCTGTTCTCTTCTTTTCTCTTTTCTCTTCTTTTCTCTTCATTTCTCTTCTTTTCATTTCACTTATCACTTTTCTGTACTTTACTCTTTTCTTTTCTCTTCTTTTCTCTTTTCTCATCTTTTCTCTTTTTGCTTCTTTTCTCTCTTATCTCTTTTCACGACTTCTCTCTTTTCTCGTTTTTCTTCTGTTCTCTTTTCCCTTTTCTTTGTTTTCTCTTTTTTTCTTCTATTCCCTCTTCTGTTTTCTCTTCTTTTCAATGCATTTCTCTTTTGTCTTTACTGTCTGTTCGCTCCTTTTCTCTTCTTTTCACTTTTCTCCTGTTTTCTCTTCTTTTCTCTTCTTTTCTGGGTTCTCCTATCTCCTTTCTCTTCTTTTCTATTCTGTGCTCTTCTTTTATCTTTTCTCTTCTTTTCTCTTCATTTATCTTCTTTTCATTTCACTTATCACTTTTCCCTACATTGCTCTTTTCTTTTGTCTTCTTTTCGCTTTTCTCATCTTTTCTCTTTTTGCTTCTTTTCTCTCTTATCTCTTTTCACTACTTTTCTTTTTTCTCGTTTTTCTTCTACTCTCTTCTTTTCCCTTTTCTTTTGTTTTCTCTTTTTTTCGTCTTTTCCCTTTTCTCTTTTCTCTTCTTTCCCCTTGCTCTTCTTTTCTCTTCTTTTGTATTTATTCTTCTTTTCTCTTCTTTTCTCTTCTTTTCTCTTTTCTCTTGTTTTCACTTCTTTACCCCTTTCGTTTTTCTCTTTTCTCTTGTTTTCTCTTCTTTCTCTTTTCTCTTTTCTCTTCTTTTCTCTTGTTTTCTCTTCTTTTCTCTTTTATTTTCTGTTCTTTTCTCTTCTTTTCTCTTCATTTCTCTTCTTTACTCTTTTCTCTTCTTTTCTCTTCATTTCTCTTCTTTTCACTTTTCTCTTGTTTTCTCTTCTTTTCTATTTTTTTCATTTCTCTTGTTTTCTCTTCTTTTCTCTTTTCTCTTGGTTTCTCTTCTTTTCTCTTTTCTTTTCTGTTCTTTTCTCTTCATTTCTCTTCTTTACTCTTTTCTCTTCTTTTGTCTTCATTTCTCTTCTTTTCACTTTTCTCTTGTTTTCTCTTCTTTTCTATTGTTGTCATTTCTCTTTTTTCTCTTCTTTTCTCTTTTCTCTGTTCTCTTCTTTTCCCTTTCCTCTTCTTTTCTCTTCTTTTGTATTTCTTCTTCTTTTCTCTTCATTTCTCTTCTTTTCTCTTCTTTTCACTTTTCTCTTTTCTCTTCTTTTCCCTTTTTTCTTTTCATTTATCACTTTTCTCTTCTTTACTCATTTCTTTTCTCTTCTTTTCTCTTTTCTCTTCTTTTCTCTTTTCTCTTGTTTTCTCTCTTTTCTCTTTTCTCTTTTCGCTTCTTTTCTCTCTTATCTCTTTTCACTACTTTTCTCTTTTCTCCTTTGTCTTCTATTCTCTTTTTTTCCTTTTCTATTATCTCTTTTCTCTTCATTTCTCTGCGTTTCTCTTTTGTCTTTACTGCCTGTTCGCTCCTTTTCTCTTCTTTTAATCTTCCCCTGTTTTCTCTTCTTTTCTCTTCTGTTCTCTTCTTTTCTCTTTGCTCTATTCTCTTCTTTTCTCTTTTCTGTTTTCTCTTATCTCCTTTACCTTCTTTTCTCTTCTTTTCTCTTTCTCTTTTCTCTTTTCTCTTCTATTTCCTTTTCTTTTCTCTTCTGTTCTCGTCTATTCTCTTTTCCTTTTGCTCTTCTTTTCTCTTTTCTCTTCTTTTGTCTTCTGTTCTCTTATTTTCACTTTTCTCCTTCATCTTCTTTTCTCTTCTATTCTCTTCTTTTCTCTTCTTTCACTTCTTTTCTTTTTTCTCTTCTTTTCTCTTTTCTCTTTTTCTTTTCTCTTTTCGCTTCTGTTCTCTTTACTCTTTTTATTTTATTCTCTTCTTATGTCTTTGCTATTATCTCTTTTCTCTTCTTTTCAATGCATTTCTCTTTCGTCTTTACTGTCTGTTCGCTCCTTTTCTCTTCTTTTCACTTTTCTCCTGTTTTCTCTTCTTTTCTCTTCTTTTCTGGGTTCTCCCATCTCCTTTCCCTTCGTTTCTATTCTGTTCTCTTCTTTTCTCTTTTCTCTTCTTTTCTCTTCATTTCTCTTCTTTTCATTTCACTTATCACTTTTCTGTACTTTACTCTTTTCTTTTCTCTTCTTTTCTCTTTTCTCATCTTTTCTCTTTTTGCTTCTTTTCTCTCTTATCTCTTTTCACGACTTCTCTGTTTTCTCGTTTTTCTTCTGTTCTCTTTTCCCTTTTCTTTGTTTTCTCTTTTTTTCTTCTATTCCCTCTTCTGTTTTCTCTTCTTTTCAATGCATTTCTCTTTTGTCTTTACTGTCTGTTCGCTCCTTTTCTCTTCTTTTCACTTTTCTCCTGTTTTCTCTTCTTTTCTCTTCTTTTCTGGGTTCTCCTATCTCCTTTCTCTTCTTTTCTATTCTGTGCTCTTCTTTTATCTTTTCTCTTCTTTTCTCTTCATTTCTCTTCTTTTCATTTCACTTATCACTTTTCCCTACATTGCTCTTTTCTTTTGTCTTCTTTTCGCTTTTCTCATCTTTTCTCTTTTTGCTTCTTTTCTCTCTTATCTCTTTTCACTACTTTTCTTTTTTCTCGTTTTTCTTCTACTCTCTTCTTTTCCCTTTTCTTTTGTTTTCTCTTTTTTTCGTCTTTTCCCTTTTCTCTTTTCTCTTCTTTCCCCTTGCTCTTCTTTTCTCTTCTTTTGTATTTATTCTTCTTTTCTCTTCTTTTCTCTTTTCTCTTGTTTTCACTTCTTTACCCCTTTCGTTTTTCTCTTTTCTCTTGTTTTCTCTTCTTTCTCTTTTCTCTTTTCTCTTCTTTTCTCTTGTTTTCTCTTCTTTTCTCTTTTATTTTCTGTTCTTTTCTCTTCATTTCTCTTCTTTACTCTTTTCTCTTCTTTTCTCTTCATTTCTCTTCTTTTCACTTTTCTCTTGTTTTCTCTTCTTTTCTATTTTTTTCATTTCTCTTGTTTTCTCTTCTTTTCTCTTTTCTCTTGGTTTCTCTTCTTTTCTCTTTTCTTTTCTGTTCTTTTCTCTTCATTTCTCTTCTTTACTCTTTTCTCTTCTTTTGTCTTCATTTCTCTTCTTTTCACTTTTCTCTTGTTTTCTCTTCTTTTCTATTGTTGTCATTTCTCTTTTTTCTCTTCTTTTCTCTTTTCTCTGTTCTCTTCTTTTCCCTTTCCTCTTCTTTTCTCTTCTTTTGTATTTCTTCTTCTTTTCTCTTCATTTCTCTTCTTTTCTCTTCTTTTCACTTTTCTCTTTTCTCTTCTTTTCCCTTTTTTCTTTTCATTTATCACTTTTCTCTTCTTTACTCATTTCTTTTCTCTTCTTTTCTCTTTTCTCTTCTTTTCTCTTTTCTCTTGTTTTCTCTCTTTTCTCTTTTCTCTTTTCGCTTCTTTTCTCTCTTATCTCTTTTCACTACTTTTCTCTTTTCTCCTTTGTCTTCTATTCTCTTTTTTTCCTTTTCTATTATCTCTTTTCTCTTCATTTCTCTGCGTTTCTCTTTTGTCTTTACTGCCTGTTCGCTCCTTTTCTCTTCTTTTAATCTTCCCCTGTTTTCTCTTCTTTTCTCTTCTGTTCTCTTGTTTTCTCTTTGCTCTATTCTCTTCTTTTCTCTTTTCTGTTTTCTCTTATCTCCTTTACCTTCTTTTCTCTTCTTTTCTCTTTCTCTTTTCTCTTCTATTTCCTTTTCTTTTCTCTTCTGTTCTCGTCTATTCTCTTTTCCTTTTGCTCTTCTTTTCTCTTTTCTCTTCTTTTGTCTTCTGTTCTCTTATTTTCACTTTTCTCCTTCATCTTCTTTTCTCTTCTATTCTCTTCTTTTCTCTTCTTTCACTTCTTTTCTTTTTTCTCTTCTTTTCTCTTTTCTCTTTTTCTTTTCTCTTTTCGCTTCTGTTCTCTTTACTCTTTTTATTTTATTCTCTTCTTATGTCTTTGCTATTATCTCTTTTCTCTTCTTTTCAATGCATTTCTCTTTCGTCTTTACTATCTGTTCGCTCCTTTTCTCTTCTTTTCACTTTTCTCCTGTTTTCTCTTCTTTTCTCTTCTTTTCTGGGTTCTCCCATCTCCTTTCCCTTCGTTTCTATTCTGTTCTCTTCTTTTCTCTTTTCTCTTCTTTTCTCTTCATTTCTCTTCTTTTCATTTCACTTATCACTTTTCTGTACTTTACTCTTTTCTTTTCTCTTCTTTTCTCTTTTCTCATCTTTTCTCTTTTTGCTTCTTTTCTCTCTTATCTCTTTTCACGACTTCTCTGTTTTCTCGTTTTTCTTCTGTTCTCTTTTCCCTTTTCTTTGTTTTCTCTTTTTTTCTTCTATTCCCTCTTCTGTTTTCTCTTCTTTTCAATGCATTTCTCTTTTGTCTTTACTGTCTGTTCGCTCCTTTTCTCTTCTTTTCACTTTTCTCCTGTTTTCTCTTCTTTTCTCTTCTTTTCTGGGTTCTCCTATCTCCTTTCTCTTCTTTTCTATTCTGTGCTCTTCTTTTATCTTTTCTCTTCTTTTC
The DNA here is from genome assembly GCF_047496795.1 of Chiloscyllium punctatum. Lineage (NCBI taxonomy): Eukaryota > Metazoa > Chordata > Chondrichthyes > Orectolobiformes > Hemiscylliidae > Chiloscyllium > Chiloscyllium punctatum. Next base: position 34,777,412 of record NC_092762.1, on the reverse strand, counting down.
TCTTCATTTCTCTTCTTTTCATTTCACTTATCACTTTTCCCTACATTGCTCTTTTCTTTTGTCTTCTTTTCGCTTTTCTCATCTTTTCTCTTTTTGCTTCTTTTCTCTCTTATCTCTTTTCACTACTTTTCTTTTTTCTCGTTTTTCTTCTACTCTCTTCTTTTCCCTTTTCTTTTGTTTTCTCTTTTTTTCGTCTTTTCCCTTTTCTCTTTTCTCTTCTTTCCCCTTGCTCTTCTTTTCTCTTCTTTTGTATTTATTCTTCTTTTCTCTTCTTTTCTCTTCTTTTCTCTTTTCTCTTGTTTTCACTTCTTTACCCCTTTCGTTTTTCTCTTTTCTCTTGTTTTCTCTTCTTTCTCTTTTCTCTTTTCTCTTCTTTTCTCTTGTTTTCTCTTCTTTTCTCTTTTATTTTCTGTTCTTTTCTCTTCTTTTCTCTTCATTTCTCTTCTTTACTCTTTTCTCTTCTTTTCTCTTCATTTCTCTTCTTTTCACTTTTCTCTTGTTTTCTCTTCTTTTCTATTTTTTTCATTTCTCTTGTTTTCTCTTCTTTTCTCTTTTCTCTTGGTTTCTCTTCTTTTCTCTTTTCTTTTCTGTTCTTTTCTCTTCATTTCTCTTCTTTACTCTTTTCTCTTCTTTTGTCTTCATTTCTCTTCTTTTCACTTTTCTCTTGTTTTCTCTTCTTTTCTATTGTTGTCATTTCTCTTTTTTCTCTTCTTTTCTCTTTTCTCTGTTCTCTTCTTTTCCCTTTCCTCTTCTTTTCTCTTCTTTTGTATTTCTTCTTCTTTTCTCTTCATTTCTCTTCTTTTCTCTTCTTTTCACTTTTCTCTTTTCTCTTCTTTTCCCTTTTTTCTTTTCATTTATCACTTTTCTCTTCTTTACTCATTTCTTTTCTCTTCTTTTCTCTTTTCTCTTCTTTTCTCTTTTCTCTTGTTTTCTCTCTTTTCTCTTTTCTCTTTTCGCTTCTTTTCTCTCTTATCTCTTTTCACTACTTTTCTCTTTTCTCCTTTGTCTTCTATTCTCTTTTTTTCCTTTTCTATTATCTCTTTTCTCTTCATTTCTCTGCGTTTCTCTTTTGTCTTTACTGCCTGTTCGCTCCTTTTCTCTTCTTTTAATCTTCCCCTGTTTTCTCTTCTTTTCTCTTCTGTTCTCTTCTTTTCTCTTTGCTCTATTCTCTTCTTTTCTCTTTTCTGTTTTCTCTTATCTCCTTTACCTTCTTTTCTCTTCTTTTCTCTTTTCTCTTTTCTCTTCTATTTCCGTTTCTTTTCTCTTCTGTTCTCGTCTATTCTCTTTTCCTTTTGCTCTTCTTTTCTCTTTTCTCTTCTTTTGTCTTCTGTTCTCTTATTTTCACTTTTCTCCTTCATCTTCTTTTCTCTTCTATTCTCTTCTTTTCTCTTCTTTCACTTCTTTTCTTTTTTCTCTTCTTTTCTCTTTTCTCTTTTTCTTTTCTCTTTTCGCTTCTGTTCTCTTTACTCTTTTTATTTTATTCTCTTCTTATGTCTTTGCTATTATCTCTTTTCTCTTCTTTTCAATGCATTTCTCTTTCGTCTTTACTATCTGTTCGCTCCTTTTCTCTTCTTTTCACTTTTCTCCTGTTTTCTCTTCTTTTCTCTTCTTTTCTGGGTTCTCCCATCTCCTTTCCCTTCGTTTCTATTCTGTTCTCTTCTTTTCTCTTTTCTCTTCTTTTCTCTTCATTTCTCTTCTTTTCATTTCACTTATCACTTTTCTGTACTTTACTCTTTTCTTTTCTCTTCTTTTCTCTTTTCTCATCTTTTCTCTTTTTGCTTCTTTTCTCTCTTATCTCTTTTCACGACTTCTCTGTTTTCTCGTTTTTCGTCTGTTCTCTTTTCCCTTTTCTTTGTTTTCTCTTTTTTTCTTCTATTCCCTCTTCTGTTTTCTCTTCTTTTCAATGCATTTCTCTTTTGTCTTTACTGTCTGTTCGCTCCTTTTCTCTTCTTTTCACTTTTCTCCTGTTTTCTCTTCTTTTCTCTTCTTTTCTGGGTTCTCCTATCTCCTTTCTCTTCTTTTCTATTCTGTGCTCTTCTTTTATCTTTTCTCTTCTTTTCTCTTCATTTATCTTCTTTTCATTTCACTTATCACTTTTCCCTACATTGCTCTTTTCTTTTGTCTTCTTTTCGCTTTTCTCATCTTTTCTCTTTTTGCTTCTTTTCTCTCTTATCTCTTTTCACTACTTTTCTTTTTTCTCGTTTTTCTTCTACTCTCTTCTTTTCCCTTTTCTTTTGTTTTCTCTTTTTTTCGTCTTTTCCCTTTTCTCTTTTCTCTTCTTTCCCCTTGCTCTTCTTTTCTCTTCTTTTGTATTTATTCTTCTTTTCTCTTCTTTTCTCTTTTCTCTTGTTTTCACTTCTTTACCCCTTTCGTTTTTCTCTTTTCTCTTGTTTTCTCTTCTTTCTCTTTTCTCTTTTCTCTTCTTTTCTCTTGTTTTCTCTTCTTTTCTCTTTTATTTTCTGTTCTTTTCTCTTCTTTTCTCTTCATTTCTCTTCTTTACTCTTTTCTCTTCTTTTCTCTTCATTTCTCTTCTTTTCACTTTTCTCTTGTTTTCTCTTCTTTTCTATTTTTTTCATTTCTCTTGTTTTCTCTTCTTTTCTCTTTTCTCTTGGTTTCTCTTCTTTTCTCTTTTCTTTTCTGTTCTTTTCTCTTCATTTCTCTTCTTTACTCTTTTCTCTTCTTTTGTCTTCATTTCTCTTCTTTTCACTTTTCTCTTGTTTTCTCTTCTTTTCTATTGTTGTCATTTCTCTTTTTTCTCTTCTTTTCTCTTTTCTCTGTTCTCTTCTTTTCCCTTTCCTCTTCTTTTCTCTTCTTTTGTATTTCTTCTTCTTTTCTCTTCATTTCTCTTCTTTTCTCTTCTTTTCACTTTTCTCTTTTCTCTTCTTTTCCCTTTTTTCTTTTCATTTATCACTTTTCTCTTCTTTACTCATTTCTTTTCTCTTCTTTTCTCTTTTCTCTTCTTTTCTCTTTTCTCTTGTTTTCTCTCTTTTCTCTTTTCTCTTTTCGCTTCTTTTCTCTCTTATCTCTTTTCACTACTTTTCTCTTTTCTCCTTTGTCTTCTATTCTCTTTTTTTCCTTTTCTATTATCTCTTTTCTCTTCATTTCTCTGCGTTTCTCTTTTGTCTTTACTGCCTGTTCGCTCCTTTTCTCTTCTTTTAATCTTCCCCTGTTTTCTCTTCTTTTCTCTTCTGTTCTCTTCTTTTCTCTTTGCTCTATTCTCTTCTTTTCTCTTTTCTGTTTTCTCTTATCTCCTTTACCTTCTTTTCTCTTCTTTTCTCTTTCTCTTTTCTCTTTTCTCTTCTATTTCCTTTTCTTTTCTCTTCTGTTCTCGTCTATTCTCTTTTCCTTTTGCTCTTCTTTTCTCTTTTCTCTTCTTTTGTCTTCTGTTCTCTTATTTTCACTTTTCTCCTTCATCTTCTTTTCTCTTCTATTCTCTTCTTTTCTCTTCTTTCACTTCTTTTCTTTTTTCTCTTCTTTTCTCTTTTCTCTTTTTCTTTTCTCTTTTCGCTTCTGTTCTCTTTACTCTTTTTATTTTATTCTCTTCTTATGTCTTTGCTATTATCTCTTTTCTCTTCTTTTCAATGCATTTCTCTTTCGTCTTTACTGTCTGTTCGCTCCTTTTCTCTTCTTTTCACTTTTCTCCTGTTTTCTCTTCTTTTCTCTTCTTTTCTGGGTTCTCCCATCTCCTTTCCCTTCGTTTCTATTCTGTTCTCTTCTTTTCTCTTTTCTCTTCTTTTCTCTTCATTTCTCTTCTTTTCATTTCACTTATCACTTTTCTGTACTTTACTCTTTTCTTTTCTCTTCTTTTCTCTTTTCTCATCTTTTCTCTTTTTGCTTCTTTTCTCTCTTATCTCTTTTCACGACTTCTCTGTTTTCTCGTTTTTCTTCTGTTCTCTTTTCCCTTTTCTTTGTTTTCTCTTTTTTTCTTCTATTCCCTCTTCTGTTTTCTCTTCTTTTCAATGCATTTCTCTTTTGTCTTTACTGTCTGTTCGCTCCTTTTCTCTTCTTTTCACTTTTCTCCTGTTTTCTCTTCTTTTCTCTTCTTTTCTGGGTTCTCCTATCTCCTTTCTCTTCTTTTCTATTCTGTGCTCTTCTTTTATCTTTTCTCTTCTTTTCTCTTCATTTATCTTCTTTTCATTTCACTTATCACTTTTCCCTACATTGCTCTTTTCTTTTGTCTTCTTTTCGCTTTTCTCATCTTTTCTCTTTTTGCTTCTTTTCTCTCTTATCTCTTTTCACTACTTTTCTTTTTTCTCGTTTTTCTTCTACTCTCTTCTTTTCCCTTTTCTTTTGTTTTCTCTTTTTTTCGTCTTTTCCCTTTTCTCTTTTCTCTTCTTTCCCCTTGCTCTTCTTTTCTCTTCTTTTGTATTTATTCTTCTTTTCTCTTCTTTTCTCTTTTCTCTTGTTTTCACTTCTTTACCCCTTTCGTTTTTCTCTTTTCTCTTGTTTTCTCTTCTTTCTCTTTTCTCTTTTCTCTTCTTTTCTCTTGTTTTCTCTTCTTTTCTCTTTTATTTTCTGTTCTTTTCTCTTCTTTTCTCTTCATTTCTCTTCTTTACTCTTTTCTCTTCTTTTCTCTTCATTTCTCTTCTTTTCACTTTTCTCTTGTTTTCTCTTCTTTTCTATTTTTTTCATTTCTCTTGTTTTCTCTTCTTTTCTCTTTTCTCTTGGTTTCTCTTCTTTTCTCTTTTCTTTTCTGTTCTTTTCTCTTCATTTCTCTTCTTTACTCTTTTCTCTTCTTTTGTCTTCATTTCTCTTCTTTTCACTTTTCTCTTGTTTTCTCTTCTTTTCTATTGTTGTCATTTCTCTTTTTTCTCTTCTTTTCTCTTTTCTCTGTTCTCTTCTTTTCCCTTTCCTCTTCTTTTCTCTTCTTTTGTATTTCTTCTTCTTTTCTCTTCATTTCTCTTCTTTTCTCTTCTTTTCACTTTTCTCTTTTCTCTTCTTTTCCCTTTTTTCTTTTCATTTATCACTTTTCTCTTCTTTACTCATTTCTTTTCTCTTCTTTTCTCTTTTCTCTTCTTTTCTCTTTTCTCTTGTTTTCTCTCTTTTCTCTTTTCTCTTTTCGCTTCTTTTCTCTCTTATCTCTTTTCACTACTTTTCTCTTTTCTCCTTTGTCTTCTATTCTCTTTTTTTCCTTTTCTATTATCTCTTTTCTCTTCATTTCTCTGCGTTTCTCTTTTGTCTTTACTGCCTGTTCGCTCCTTTTCTCTTCTTTTAATCTTCCCCTGTTTTCTCTTCTTTTCTCTTCTGTTCTCTTCTTTTCTCTTTGCTCTATTCTCTTCTTTTCTCTTTTCTGTTTTCTCTTATCTCCTTTACCTTCTTTTCTCTTCTTTTCTCTTTCTCTTTTCTCTTTTCTCTTCTATTTCCTTTTCTTTTCTCTTCTGTTCTCGTCTATTCTCTTTTCCTTTTGCTCTTCTTTTCTCTTTTCTCTTCTTTTGTCTTCTGTTCTCTTATTTTCACTTTTCTCCTTCATCTTCTTTTCTCTTCTATTCTCTTCTTTTCTCTTCTTTCACTTCTTTTCTTTTTTCTCTTCTTTTCTCTTTTCTCTTTTTCTTTTCTCTTTTCGCTTCTGTTCTCTTTACTCTTTTTATTTTATTCTCTTCTTATGTCTTTGCTATTATCTCTTTTCTCTTCTTTTCAATGCATTTCTCTTTCGTCTTTACTGTCTGTTCGCTCCTTTTCTCTTCTTTTCACTTTTCTCCTGTTTTCTCTTCTTTTCTCTTCTTTTCTGGGTTCTCCCATCTCCTTTCCCTTCGTTTCTATTCTGTTCTCTTCTTTTCTCTTTTCTCTTCTTTTCTCTTCATTTCTCTTCTTTTCATTTCACTTATCACTTTTCTGTACTTTACTCTTTTCTTTTCTCTTCTTTTCTCTTTTCTCATCTTTTCTCTTTTTGCTTCTTTTCTCTCATCTCTTTTCACGACTTCTCTGTTTTCTCGTTTTTCTTCTGTTCTCTTTTCCCTTTTCTTTGTTTTCTCTTTTTTTCTTCTATTCCCTCTTCTGTTTTCTCTTCTTTTCAATGCATTTCTCTTTTGTCTTTACTGTCTGTTCGCTCCTTTTCTCTTCTTTTCACTTTTCTCCTGTTTTCTCTTCTTTTCTCTTCTTTTCTGGGTTCTCCTATCTCCTTTCTCTTCTTTTCTATTCTGTGCTCTTCTTTTATCTTTTCTCTTCTTTTCTCTTCATTTATCTTCTTTTCATTTCACTTATCACTTTTCCCTACATTGCTCTTTTCTTTTGTCTTCTTTTCGCTTTTCTCATCTTTTCTCTTTTTGCTTCTTTTCTCTCTTATCTCTTTTCACTACTTTTCTTTTTTCTCGTTTTTCTTCTACTCTCTTCTTTTCCCTTTTCTTTTGTTTTCTCTTTTTTTCGTCTTTTCCCTTTTCTCTTTTCTCTTCTTTCCCCTTGCTCTTCTTTTCTCTTCTTTTGTATTTATTCTTCTTTTCTCTTCTTTTCTCTTCTTTTCTCTTTTCTCTTGTTTTCACTTCTTTACCCCTTTCGTTTTTCTCTTTTCTCTTGTTTTCTCTTCTTTCTCTTTTCTCTTTTCTCTTCTTTTCTCTTGTTTTCTCTTCTTTTCTCTTTTATTTTCTGTTCTTTTCTCTTCTTTTCTCTTCATTTCTCTTCTTTACTCTTTTCTCTTCTTTTCTCTTCATTTCTCTTCTTTTCACTTTTCTCTTGTTTTCTCTTCTTTTCTATTTTTTTCATTTCTCTTGTTTTCTCTTCTTTTCTCTTGGTTTCTCTTCTTTTCTCTTTTCTTTTCTGTTCTTTTCTCTTCATTTCTCTTCTTTACTCTTTTCTCTTCTTTTGTCTTCATTTCTCTTCTTTTCACTTTTCTCTTGTTTTCTCTTCTTTTCTATTGTTGTCATTTCTCTTTTTTCTCTTCTTTTCTCTTTTCTCTGTTCTCTTCTTTTCCCTTTCCTCTTCTTTTCTCTTCTTTTGTATTTCTTCTTCTTTTCTCTTCATTTCTCTTCTTTTCTCTTCTTTTCACTTTTCTCTTTTCTCTTCTTTTCCCTTTTTTCTTTTCATTTATCACTTTTCTCTTCTTTACTCATTTCTTTTCTCTTCTTTTCTCTTTTCTCTTCTTTTCTCTTTTCTCTTGTTTTCTCTCTTTTCTCTTTTCTCTTTTCGCTTCTTTTCTCTCTTATCTCTTTTCACTACTTTTCTCTTTTCTCCTTTGTCTTCTATTCTCTTTTTTTCCTTTTCTATTATCTCTTTTCTCTTCATTTCTCTGCGTTTCTCTTTTGTCTTTACTGCCTGTTCGCTCCTTTTCTCTTCTTTTAATCTTCCCCTGTTTTCTCTTCTTTTCTCTTCTGTTCTCTTCTTTTCTCTTTGCTCTATTCTCTTCTTTTCTCTTTTCTGTTTTCTCTTATCTCCTTTACCTTCTTTTCTCTTCTTTTCTCTTTCTCTTTTCTCTTTTCTCTTCTATTTCCTTTTCTTTTCTCTTCTGTTCTCGTCTATTCTCTTTTCCTTTTGCTCTTCTTTTCTCTTGTCTCTTCTTTTGTCTTCTGTTCTCTTATTTTCACTTTACTCCTTCATCTTCTTTTCTCTTCTATTCTCTTCTTTTCTCTTCTTTCACTTCTTTTCTTTTTTCTCTTCTTTTCTCTTTTCTCTTTTTCTTTTCTCTTTTCGCTTCTGTTCTCTTTACTCTTTTTATTTTATTCTCTTCTTATGTCTTTGCTATTATCTCTTTTCTCTTCTTTTCAATGCATTTCTCTTTCGTCTTTACTGTCTGTTCGCTCCTTTTCTCTTCTTTTCACTTTTCTCCTGTTTTCTCTTCTTTTCTCTTCTTTTCTGGGTTCTCCCATCTCCTTTCCCTTCGTTTCTATTCTGTTCTCTTCTTTTCTCTTTTCTCTTCTTTTCTCTTCATTTCTCTTCTTTTCATTTCACTTATCACTTTTCTGTACTTTACTCTTTTCTTTTCTCTTCTTTTCTCTTTTCTCATCTTTTCTCTTTTTGCTTCTTTTCTCTCTTATCTCTTTTCACGACTTCTCTGTTTTCTCGTTTTTCTTCTGTTCTCTTTTCCCTTTTCTTTGTTTTCTCTTTTTTTCTTCTATTCCCTCTTCTGTTTTCTCTTCTTTTCAATGCATTTCTCTTTTGTCTTTACTGTCTGTTCGCTCCTTTTCTCTTCTTTTCACTTTTCTCCTGTTTTCTCTTCTTTTCTCTTCTTTTCTGGGTTCTCCTATCTCCTTTCTCTTCTTTTGTATTCTGTGCTCTTCTTTTATCTTTTCTCTTCTTTTCTCTTCATTTATCTTCTTTTCATTTCACTTATCACTTTTCCCTACATTGCTCTTTTCTTTTGTCTTCTTTTCGCTTTTCTCATCTTTTCTCTTTTTGCTTCTTTTCTCTCTTATCTCTTTTCACTACTTTTCTTTTTTCTCGTTTTTCTTCTACTCTCTTCTTTTCCCTTTTCTTTTGTTTTCTCTTTTTTTCGTCTTTTCCCTTTTCTCTTTTCTCTTCTTTCCCCTTGCTCTTCTTTTCTCTTCTTTTGTATTTATTCTTCTTTTCTCTTCTTTTCTCTTTTCTCTTGTTTTCACTTCTTTACCCCTTTCGTTTTTCTCTTTTCTCTTGTTTTCTCTTCTTTCTCTTTTCTCTTTTCTCTTCTTTTCTCTTGTTTTCTCTTCTTTTCTCTTTTATTTTCTGTTCTTTTCTCTTCTTTTCTCTTCATTTCTCTTCTTTACTCTTTTCTCTTCTTTTCTCTTCATTTCTCTTCTTTTCACTTTTCTCTTGTTTTCTCTTCTTTTCTATTTTTTTCATTTCTCTTGTTTTCTCTTCTTTTCTCTTTTCTCTTGGTTTCTCTTCTTTTCTCTTTTCTTTTCTGTTCTTTTCTCTTCATTTCTCTTCTTTACTCTTTTCTCTTCTTTTGTCTTCATTTCTCTTCTTTTCACTTTTCTCTTGTTTTCTCTTCTTTTCTATTGTTGTCATTTCTCTTTTTTCTCTTCTTTTCTCTTTTCTCTGTTCTCTTCTTTTCCCTTTCCTCTTCTTTTCTCTTCTTTTGTATTTCTTCTTCTTTTCTCTTCATTTCTCTTCTTTTCTCTTCTTTTCACTTTTCTCTTTTCTCTTCTTTTCCCTTTTTTCTTTTCATTTATCACTTTTCTCTTCTTTACTCATTTCTTTTCTCTTCTTTTCTCTTTTCTCTTCTTTTCTCTTTTCTCTTGTTTTCTCTCTTTTCTCTTTTCTCTTTTCGCTTCTTTTCTCTCTTATCTCTTTTCACTACTTTTCTCTTTTCTCCTTTGTCTTCTATTCTCTTTTTTTCCTTTTCTATTATCTCTTTTCTCTTCATTTCTCTGCGTTTCTCTTTTGTCTTTACTGCCTGTTCGCTCCTTTTCTCTTCTTTTAATCTTCCCCTGTTTTCTCTTCTTTTCTCTTCTGTTCTCTTCTTTTCTCTTTGCTCTATTCTCTTCTTTTCTCTTTTCTGTTTTCTCTTATCTCCTTTACCTTCTTTTCTCTTCTTTTCTCTTTCTCTTTTCTCTTTTCTCTTCTATTTCCTTTTCTTTTCTCTTCTGTTCTCGTCTATTCTCTTTTCCTTTTGCTCTTCTTTTCTCTTTTCTCTTCTTTTGTCTTCTGTTCTCTTATTTTCACTTTTCTCCTTCATCTTCTTTTCTCTTCTATTCTCTTCTTTTCTCTTCTTTCACTTCTTTTCTTTTTTCTCTTCTTTTCTCTTTTCTCTTTTTCTTTTCTCTTTTCGCTTCTGTTCTCTTTACTCTTTTTATTTTATTCTCTTCTTATGTCTTTGCTATTATCTCTTTTCTCTTCTTTTCAATGCATTTCTCTTTCGTCTTTACTGTCTGTTCGCTCCTTTTCTCTTCTTTTCACTTTTCTCCTGTTTTCTCTTCTTTTCTCTTCTTTTCTGGGTTCTCCCATCTCCTTTCCCTTCGTTTCTATTCTGTTCTCTTCTTTTCTCTTTTCTCTTCTTTTCTCTTCATTTCTCTTCTTTTCATTTCACTTATCACTTTTCTGTACTTTACTCTTTTCTTTTCTCTTCTTTTCTCTTTTCTCATCTTTTCTCTTTTTGCTTCTTTTCTCTCTTATCTCTTTTCACTACTTTTCTTTTTTCTCGTTTTTCTTCTACTCTCTTCTTTTCCCTTTTCTTTTGTTTTCTCTTTTTTTCGTCTTTTCCCTTTTCTCTTTTCTCTTCTTTCCCCTTGCTCTTCTTTTCTCTTCTTTTGTAATTTTTTCTTCTTTTCTCTTCTTTTCTCTTTTCTCTTGTTTTCACTTCTTTACCCCTTTCGTTTTTCTCTTTTCTCTTTTCTCTTCTTTTCTCTTGTTTTCTCTTCTTTTCTCTTTTATTTTCTGTTCTTTTCTCTTCATTTCTCTTCTTTACTCTTTTCTCTTCTTTTCTCTTCATTTCTCTTCTTTTCACTTTTCTCTTGTTTTCTCTTCTTTTCTATTTTTTTCATTTCTCTTGTTTTCTCTTCTTTTCTCTTTTCTCTTGGTTTCTCTTCTTTTCTCTTTTCTTTTCTGTTCTTTTCTCTTCATTTCTCTTCTTTACTCTTTTCTCTTCTTTTGTCTTCATTTCTCTTCTTTTCACTTTTCTCTTGTTTTCTCTTCTTTTCTATTGTTGTCATTTCTCTTTTTTCTCTTCTTTTCTCTTTTCTCTGTTCTCTTCTTTTCCCTTTCCTCTTCTTTTCTCTTCTTTTGTATTTCTTCTTCTTTTCTCTTCATTTCTCTTCTTTTCTCTTCTTTTCACTTTTCTCTTTTCTCTTCTTTTCCCTTTTTTCTTTTCATTTATCACTTTTCTCTTCTTTACTCATTTCTTTTCTCTTCTTTTCTCTTTTCTCTTCTTTTCTCTTTTCTCTTGTTTTCTCTCTTTTCTCTTTTCTCTTTTCGCTTCTTTTCTCTCTTATCTCTTTTCACTACTTTTCTCTTTTCTCCTTTGTCTTCTATTCTCTTTTTTTCCTTTTCTATTATCTCTTTTCTCTTCATTTCTCTGCGTTTCTCTTTTGTCTTTACTGCCTGTTCGCTCCTTTTCTCTTCTTTTAATCTTCCCCTGTTTTCTCTTCTTTTCTCTTCTGTTCTCTTGTTTTCTCTTTGCTCTATTCTCTTCTTTTCTCTTTTCTGTTTTCTCTTATCTCCTTTACCTTCTTTTCTCTTCTTTTCTCTTTCTCTTTTCTCTTCTATTTCCTTTTCTTTTCTCTTCTGTTCTCGTCTATTCTCTTTTCCTTTTGCTCTTCTTTTCTCTTTTCTCTTCTTTTGTCTTCTGTTCTCTTATTTTCACTTTTCTCCTTCATCTTCTTTTCTCTTCTATTCTCTTCTTTTCTCTTCTTTCACTTCTTTTCTTTTTTCTCTTCTTTTCTCTTTTCTCTTTTTCTTTTCTCTTTTCGCTTCTGTTCTCTTTACTCTTTTTATTTTATTCTCTTCTTATGTCTTTGCTATTATCTCTTTTCTCTTCTTTTCAATGCATTTCTCTTTCGTCTTTACTGTCTGTTCGCTCCTTTTCTCTTCTTTTCACTTTTCTCCTGTTTTCTCTTCTTTTCTCTTCTTTTCTGGGTTCTCCCATCTCCTTTCCCTTCGTTTCTATTCTGTTCTCTTCTTTTCTCTTTTCTCTTCTTTTCTCTTCATTTCTCTTCTTTTCATTTCACTTATCACTTTTCTGTACTTTACTCTTTTCTTTTCTCTTCTTTTCTCTTTTCTCATCTTTTCTCTTTTTGCTTCTTTTCTCTCTTATCTCTTTTCACTACTTTTCTTTTTTCTCGTTTTTCTTCTACTCTCTTCTTTTCCCTTTTCTTTTGTTTTCTCTTTTTTTCGTCTTTTCCCTTTTCTCTTTTCTCTTCTTTCCCCTTGCTCTTCTTTTCTCTTCTTTTGTAATTTTTTCTTCTTTTCTCTTCTTTTCTCTTTTCTCTTGTTTTCACTTCTTTACCCCTTTCGTTTTTCTCTTTTCTCTTGTTTTCTCTTCTTTCTCTTTTCTCTTTTCTCTTCTTTTCTCTTGTTTTCTCTTCTTTTCTCTTTTATTTTCTGTTCTTTTCTCTTCATTTCTCTTCTTTACTCTTTTCTCTTCTTTTCTCTTCATTTCTCTTCTTTTCACTTTTCTCTTGTTTTCTCTTCTTTTCTATTTTTTTCATTTCTCTTGTTTTCTCTTCTTTTCTCTTTTCTCTTGGTTTCTCTTCTTTTCTCTTTTCTTTTCTGTTCTTTTCTCTTCATTTCTCTTCTTTACTCTTTTCTCTTCTTTTGTCTTCATTTCTCTTCTTTTCACTTTTCTCTTGTTTTCTCTTCTTTTCTATTGTTGTCATTTCTCTTTTTTCTCTTCTTTTCTCTTTTCTCTGTTCTCTTCTTTTCCCTTTCCTCTTCTTTTCTCTTCTTTTGTATTTCTTCTTCTTTTCTCTTCATTTCTCTTCTTTTCTCTTCTTTTCACTTTTCTCTTTTCTCTTCTTTTCCCTTTTTTCTTTTCATTTATCACTTTTCTCTTCTTTACTCATTTCTTTTCTCTTCTTTTCTCTTTTCTCTTCTTTTCTCTTTTCTCTTGTTTTCTCTCTTTTCTCTTTTCTCTTTTCGCTTCTTTTCTCTCTTATCTCTTTTCACTACTTTTCTCTTTTCTCCTTTGTCTTCTATTCTCTTTTTTTCCTTTTCTATTATCTCTTTTCTCTTCATTTCTCTGCGTTTCTCTTTTGTCTTTACTGCCTGTTCGCTCCTTTTCTCTTCTTTTAATCTTCCCCCGTTTTCTCTTCTTTTCTCTTCTGTTCTCTTGTTTTCTCTTTGCTCTATTCTCTTCTTTTCTCTTTTCTGTTTTCTCTTATCTCCTTTACCTTCTTTTCTCTTCTTTTCTCTTTCTCTTTTCTCTTCTATTTCCTTTTCTTTTCTCTTCTGTTCTCGTCTATTCTCTTTTCCTTTTGCTCTTCTTTTCTCTTTTCTCTTCTTTTGTCTTCTGTTCTCTTATTTTCACTTTTCTCCTTCATCTTCTTTTCTCTTCTATTCTCTTCTTTTCTCTTCTTTCACTTCTTTTCTTTTTTCTCTTCTTTTCTCTTTTCTCTTTTTCTTTTCTCTTTTCGCTTCTGTTCTCTTTACTCTTTTTATTTTATTCTCTTCTTATGTCTTTGCTATTATCTCTTTTCTCTTCTTTTCAATGCATTTCTCTTTCGTCTTTACTGTCTGTTCGCTCCTTTCCTCTTCTTTTCACTTTTCTCCTGTTTTCTCTTCTTTTCTCTTCTTTTCTGGGTTCTCCCATCTCCTTTCCCTTCGTTTCTATTCTGTTCTCTTCTTTTCTCTTTTCTCTTCTTTTCTCTTCATTTCTCTTCTTTTCATTTCACTTATCACTTTTCTGTACTTTACTCTTTTCTTTTCTCTTCTTTTCTCTTTTCTCATCTTTTCTCTTTTTGCTTCTTTTCTCTCTTATCTCTTTTCACGACTTCTCTGTTTTCTCGTTTTTCTTCTGTTCTCTTTTCCCTTTTCTTTGTTTTCTCTTTTTTTCTTCTATTCCCTCTTCTGTTTTCTCTTCTTTTCAATGCATTTCTCTTTTGTCTTTACTGTCTGTTCGCTCCTTTTCTCTTCTTTTCACTTTTCTCCTGTTTTCTCTTCTTTTCTCTTCTTTTCTGGGTTCTCCTATCTCCTTTCTCTTCTTTTCTATTCTGTGCTCTTCTTTTATCTTTTCTCTTCTTTTCTCTTCATTTATCTTCTTTTCATTTCACTTATCACTTTTCCCTACATTGCTCTTTTCTTTTGTCTTCTTTTCGCTTTTCTCATCTTTTCTCTTTTTGCTTCTTTTCTCTCTTATCTCTTTTCACTACTTTTCTTTTTTCTCGTTTTTCTTCTACTCTCTTCTTTTCCCTTTTCTTTTGTTTTCTCTTTTTTTCGTCTTTTCCCTTTTCTCTTTTCTCTTCTTTCCCCTTGCTCTTCTTTTCTCTTCTTTTGTATTTATTCTTCTTTTCTCTTCTTTTCTCTTTTCTCTTGTTTTCACTTCTTTACCCCTTTCGTTTTTCTCTTTTCTCTTGTTTTCTCTTCTTTCTCTTTTCTCTTTTCTCTTCTTTTCTCTTGTTTTCTCTTCTTTTCTCTTTTATTTTCTGTTCTTTTCTCTTCTTTTCTCTTCATTTCTCTTCTTTACTCTTTTCTCTTCTTTTCTCTTCATTTCTCTTCTTTTCACTTTTCTCTTGTTTTCTCTTCTTTTCTATTTTTTTCATTTCTCTTGTTTTCTCTTCTTTTCTCTTTTCTCTTGGTTTCTCTTCTTTTCTCTTTTCTTTTCTGTTCTTTTCTCTTCATTTCTCTTCTTTACTCTTTTCTCTTCTTTTGTCTTCATTTCTCTTCTTTTCACTTTTCTCTTGTTTTCTCTTCTTTTCTATTGTTGTCATTTCTCTTTTTTCTCTTCTTTTCTCTTTTCTCTGTTCTCTTCTTTTCCCTTTCCTCTTCTTTTCTCTTCTTTTGTATTTCTTCTTCTTTTCTCTTCATTTCTCTTCTTTTCTCTTCTTTTCACTTTTCTCTTTTCTCTTCTTTTCCCTTTTTTCTTTTCATTTATCACTTTTCTCTTCTTTACTCATTTCTTTTCTCTTCTTTTCTCTTTTCTCTTCTTTTCTCTTTTCTCTTGTTTTCTCTCTTTTCTCTTTTCTCTTTTCGCTTCTTTTCTCTCTTATCTCTTTTCACTACTTTTCTCTTTTCTCCTTTGTCTTCTATTCTCTTTTTTTCCTTTTCTATTATCTCTTTTCTCTTCATTTCTCTGCGTTTCTCTTTTGTCTTTACTGCCTGTTCGCTCCTTTTCTCTTCTTTTAATCTTCCCCTGTTTTCTCTTCTTTTCTCTTCTGTTCTCTTCTTTTCTCTTTGCTCTATTCTCTTCTTTTCTCTTTTCTGTTTTCTCTTATCTCCTTTACCTTCTTTTCTCTTCTTTTCTCTTTCTCTTTTCTCTTTTCTCTTCTATTTCCTTTTCTTTTCTCTTCTGTTCTCGTCTATTCTCTTTTCCTTTTGCTCTTCTTTTCTCTTTTCTCTTCTTTTGTCTTCTGTTCTCTTATTTTCACTTTTCTCCTTCATCTTCTTTTCTCTTCTATTCTCTTCTTTTCTCTTCTTTCACTTCTTTTCTTTTTTCTCTTCTTTTCTCTTTTCTCTTTTTCTTTTCTCTTTTCGCTTCTGTTCTCTTTACTCTTTTTATTTTATTCTCTTCTTATGTCTTTGCTATTATCTCTTTTCTCTTCTTTTCAATGCATTTCTCTTTCGTCTTTACTGTCTGTTCGCTCCTTTTCTCTTCTTTTCACTTTTCTCCTGTTTTCTCTTCTTTTCTCTTCTTTTCTGGGTTCTCCCATCTCCTTTCCCTTCGTTTCTATTCTGTTCTCTTCTTTTCTCTTTTCTCTTCTTTTCTCTTCATTTCTCTTCTTTTCATTTCACTTATCACTTTTCTGTACTTTACTCTTTTCTTTTCTCTTCTTTTCTCTTTTCTCATCTTTTCTCTTTTTGCTTCTTTTCTCTCTTATCTCTTTTCACGACTTCTCTGTTTTCTCGTTTTTCTTCTGTTCTCTTTTCCCTTTTCTTTGTTTTCTCTTTTTTTCTTCTATTCCCTCTTCTGTTTTCTCTTCTTTTCAATGCATTTCTCTTTTGTCTTTACTGTCTGTTCGCTCCTTTTCTCTTCTTTTCACTTTTCTCCTGTTTTCTCTTCTTTTCTCTTCTTTTCTGGGTTCTCCTATCTCCTTTCTCTTCTTTTCTATTCTGTGCTCTTCTTTTATCTTTTCTCTTCTTTTCTCTTCATTTATCTTCTTTTCATTTCACTTATCACTTTTCCCTACATTGCTCTTTTCTTTTGTCTTCTTTTCGCTTTTCTCATCTTTTCTCTTTTTGCTTCTTTTCTCTCTTATCTCTTTTCACTACTTTTCTTTTTTCTCGTTTTTCTTCTACTCTCTTCTTTTCCCTTTTCTTTTGTTTTCTCTTTTTTTCGTCTTTTCCCTTTTCTCTTTTCTCTTCTTTCCCCTTGCTCTTCTTTTCTCTTCTTTTGTATTTATTCTTCTTTTCTCTTCTTTTCTCTTTTCTCTTGTTTTCACTTCTTTACCCCTTTCGTTTTTCTCTTTTCTCTTGTTTTCTCTTCTTTCTCTTTTCTCTTTTCTCTTCTTTTCTCTTGTTTTCTCTTCTTTTCTCTTTTATTTTCTGTTCTTTTCTCTTCTTTTCTCTTCATTTCTCTTCTTTACTCTTTTCTCTTCTTTTCTCTTCATTTCTCTTCTTTTCACTTTTCTCTTGTTTTCTCTTCTTTTCTATTTTTTTCATTTCTCTTGTTTTCTCTTCTTTTCTCTTTTCTCTTGGTTTCTCTTCTTTTCTCTTTTCTTTTCTGTTCTTTTCTCTTCATTTCTCTTCTTTACTCTTTTCTCTTCTTTTGTCTTCATTTCTCTTCTTTTCACTTTTCTCTTGTTTTCTCTTCTTTTCTATTGTTGTCATTTCTCTTTTTTCTCTTCTTTTCTCTTTTCTCTGTTCTCTTCTTTTCCCTTTCCTCTTCTTTTCTCTTCTTTTGTATTTCTTCTTCTTTTCTCTTCATTTCTCTTCTTTTCTCTTCTTTTCACTTTTCTCTTTTCTCTTCTTTTCCCTTTTTTCTTTTCATTTATCACTTTTCTCTTCTTTACTCATTTCTTTTCTCTTCTTTTCTCTTTTCTCTTCTTTTCTCTTTTCTCTTGTTTTCTCTCTTTTCTCTTTTCTCTTTTCGCTTCTTTTCTCTCTTATCTCTTTTCACTACTTTTCTCTTTTCTCCTTTGTCTTCTATTCTCTTTTTTTCCTTTTCTATTATCTCTTTTCTCTTCATTTCTCTGCGTTTCTCTTTTGTCTTTACTGCCTGTTCGCTCCTTTTCTCTTCTTTTAATCTTCCCCTGTTTTCTCTTCTTTTCTCTTCTGTTCTCTTCTTTTCTCTTTGCTCTATTCTCTTCTTTTCTCTTTTCTGTTTTCTCTTATCTCCTTTACCTTCTTTTCTCTTCTTTTCTCTTTCTCTTTTCTCTTTTCTCTTCTATTTCCTTTTCTTTTCTCTTCTGTTCTCGTCTATTCTCTTTTCCTTTTGCTCTTCTTTTCTCTTTTCTCTTCTTTTGTCTTCTGTTCTCTTATTTTCACTTTTCTCCTTCATCTTCTTTTCTCTTCTATTCTCTTCTTTTCTCTTCTTTCACTTCTTTTCTTTTTTCTCTTCTTTTCTCTTTTCTCTTTTTCTTTTCTCTTTTCGCTTCTGTTCTCTTTACTCTTTTTATTTTATTCTCTTCTTATGTCTTTGCTATTATCTCTTTTCTCTTCTTTTCAATGCATTTCTCTTTCGTCTTTACTGTCTGTTCGCTCCTTTTCTCTTCTTTTCACTTTTCTCCTGTTTTCTCTTCTTTTCTCTTCTTTTCTGGGTTCTCCCATCTCCTTTCCCTTCGTTTCTATTCTGTTCTCTTCTTTTCTCTTTTCTCTTCTTTTCTCTTCATTTCTCTTCTTTTCATTTCACTTATCACTTTTCTGTACTTTACTCTTTTCTTTTCTCTTCTTTTCTCTTTTCTCATCTTTTCTCTTTTTGCTTCTTTTCTCTCTTATCTCTTTTCACGACTTCTCTGTTTTCTCGTTTTTCTTCTGTTCTCTTTTCCCTTTTCTTTGTTTTCTCTTTTTTTCTTCTATTCCCTCTTCTGTTTTCTCTTCTTTTCAATGCATTTCTCTTTTGTCTTTACTGTCTGTTCGCTCCTTTTCTCTTCTTTTCACTTTTCTCCTGTTTTCTCTTCTTTTCTCTTCTTTTCTGGGTTCTCCTATCTCCTTTCTCTTCTTTTCTATTCTGTGCTCTTCTTTTATCTTTTCTCTTCTTTTCTCTTCATTTATCTTCTTTTCATTTCACTTATCACTTTTCCCTACATTGCTCTTTTCTTTTGTCTTCTTTTCGCTTTTCTCATCTTTTCTCTTTTTGCTTCTTTTCTCTCTTATCTCTTTTCACTACTTTTCTTTTTTCTCGTTTTTCTTCTACTCTCTTCTTTTCCCTTTTCTTTTGTTTTCTCTTTTTTTCGTCTTTTCCCTTTTCTCTTTTCTCTTCTTTCCCCTTGCTCTTCTTTTCTCTTCTTTTGTATTTATTCTTCTTTTCTCTTCTTTTCTCTTCTTTTCTCTTTTCTCTTGTTTTCACTTCTTTACCCCTTTCGTTTTTCTCTTTTCTCTTGTTTTCTCTTCTTTCTCTTTTCTCTTTTCTCTTCTTTTCTCTTGTTTTCTCTTCTTTTCTCTTTTATTTTCTGTTCTTTTCTCTTCTTTTCTCTTCATTTCTCTTCTTTACTCTTTTCTCTTCTTTTCTCTTCATTTCTCTTCTTTTCACTTTTCTCTTGTTTTCTCTTCTTTTCTATTTTTTTCATTTCTCTTGTTTTCTCTTCTTTTCTCTTTTCTCTTGGTTTCTCTTCTTTTCTCTTTTCTTTTCTGTTCTTTTCTCTTCATTTCTCTTCTTTACTCTTTTCTCTTCTTTTGTCTTCATTTCTCTTCTTTTCACTTTTCTCTTGTTTTCTCTTCTTTTCTATTGTTGTCATTTCTCTTTTTTCTCTTCTTTTCTCTTTTCTCTGTTCTCTTCTTTTCCCTTTCCTCTTCTTTTCTCTTCTTTTGTATTTCTTCTTCTTTTCTCTTCATTTCTCTTCTTTTCTCTTCTTTTCACTTTTCTCTTTTCTCTTCTTTTCCCTTTTTTCTTTTCATTTATCACTTTTCTCTTCTTTACTCATTTCTTTTCTCTTCTTTTCTCTTTTCTCTTCTTTTCTCTTTTCTCTTGTTTTCTCTCTTTTCTCTTTTCTCTTTTCGCTTCTTTTCTCTCTTATCTCTTTTCACTACTTTTCTCTTTTCTCCTTTGTCTTCTATTCTCTTTTTTTCCTTTTCTATTATCTCTTTTCTCTTCATTTCTCTGCGTTTCTCTTTTGTCTTTACTGCCTGTTCGCTCCTTTTCTCTTCTTTTAATCTTCCCCTGTTTTCTCTTCTTTTCTCTTCTGTTCTCTTCTTTTCTCTTTGCTCTATTCTCTTCTTTTCTCTTTTCTGTTTTCTCTTATCTCCTTTACCTTCTTTTCTCTTCTTTTCTCTTTCTCTTTTCTCTTTTCTCTTCTATTTCCTTTTCTTTTCTCTTCTGTTCTCGTCTATTCTCTTTTCCTTTTGCTCTTCTTTTCTCTTTTCTCTTCTTTTGTCTTCTGTTCTCTTATTTTCACTTTTCTCCTTCATCTTCTTTTCTCTTCTATTCTCTTCTTTTCTCTTCTTTCACTTCTTTTCTTTTTTCTCTTCTTTTCTCTTTTCTCTTTTTCTTTTCTCTTTTCGCTTCTGTTCTCTTTACTCTTTTTATTTTATTCTCTTCTTATGTCTTTGCTATTATCTCTTTTCTCTTCTTTTCAATGCATTTCTCTTTCGTCTTTACTGTCTGTTCGCTCCTTTTCTCTTCTTTTCACTTTTCTCCTGTTTTCTCTTCTTTTCTCTTCTTTTCTGGGTTCTCCCATCTCCTTTCCCTTCGTTTCTATTCTGTTCTCTTCTTTTCTCTTTTCTCTTCTTTTCTCTTCATTTCTCTTCTTTTCATTTCACTTATCACTTTTCTGTACTTTACTCTTTTCTTTTCTCTTCTTTTCTCTTTTCTCATCTTTTCTCTTTTTGCTTCTTTTCTCTCTTATCTCTTTTCACGACTTCTCTGTTTTCTCGTTTTTCTTCTGTTCTCTTTTCCCTTTTCTTTGTTTTCTCTTTTTTTCTTCTATTCCCTCTTCTGTTTTCTCTTCTTTTCAATGCATTTCTCTTTTGTCTTTACTGTCTGTTCGCTCCTTTTCTCTTCTTTTCACTTTTCTCCTGTTTTCTCTTCTTTTCTCTTCTTTTCTGGGTTCTCCTATCTCCTTTCTCTTCTTTTCTATTCTGTGCTCTTCTTTTATCTTTTCTCTTCTTTTCTCTTCATTTATCTTCTTTTCATTTCACTTATCACTTTTCCCTACATTGCTCTTTTCTTTTGTCTTCTTTTCGCTTTTCTCATCTTTTCTCTTTTTGCTTCTTTTCTCTCTTATCTCTTTTCACTACTTTTCTTTTTTCTCGTTTTTCTTCTACTCTCTTCTTTTCCCTTTTCTTTTGTTTTCTCTTTTTTTCGTCTTTTCCCTTTTCTCTTTTCTCTTCTTTCCCCTTGCTCTTCTTTTCTCTTCTTTTGTATTTATTCTTCTTTTCTCTTCTTTTCTCTTTTCTCTTGTTTTCACTTCTTTACCCCTTTCGTTTTTCTCTTTTCTCTTGTTTTCTCTTCTTTCTCTTTTCTCTTTTCTCTTCTTTTCTCTTGTTTTCTCTTCTTTTCTCTTTTATTTTCTGTTCTTTTCTCTTCTTTTCTCTTCATTTCTCTTCTTTACTCTTTTCTCTTCTTTTCTCTTCATTTCTCTTCTTTTCACTTTTCTCTTGTTTTCTCTTCTTTTCTATTTTTTTCATTTCTCTTGTTTTCTCTTCTTTTCTCTTTTCTCTTGGTTTCTCTTCTTTTCTCTTTTCTTTTCTGTTCTTTTCTCTTCATTTCTCTTCTTTACTCTTTTCTCTTCTTTTGTCTTCATTTCTCTTCTTTTCACTTTTCTCTTGTTTTCTCTTCTTTTCTATTGTTGTCATTTCTCTTTTTTCTCTTCTTTTCTCTTTTCTCTGTTCTCTTCTTTTCCCTTTCCTCTTCTTTTCTCTTCTTTTGTATTTCTTCTTCTTTTCTCTTCATTTCTCTTCTTTTCTCTTCTTTTCACTTTTCTCTTTTCTCTTCTTTTCCCTTTTTTCTTTTCATTTATCACTTTTCTCTTCTTTACTCATTTCTTTTCTCTTCTTTTCTCTTTTCTCTTCTTTTCTCTTTTCTCTTGTTTTCTCTCTTTTCTCTTTTCTCTTTTCGCTTCTTTTCTCTCTTATCTCTTTTCACTACTTTTCTCTTTTCTCCTTTGTCTTCTATTCTCTTTTTTTCCTTTTCTATTATCTCTTTTCTCTTCATTTCTCTGCGTTTCTCTTTTGTCTTTACTGCCTGTTCGCTCCTTTTCTCTTCTTTTAATCTTCCCCTGTTTTCTCTTCTTTTCTCTTCTGTTCTCTTCTTTTCTCTTTGCTCTATTCTCTTCTTTTCTCTTTTCTGTTTTCTCTTATCTCCTTTACCTTCTTTTCTCTTCTTTTCTCTTTCTCTTTTCTCTTTTCTCTTCTATTTCCTTTTCTTTTCTCTTCTGTTCTCGTCTATTCTCTTTTCCTTTTGCTCTTCTTTTCTCTTTTCTCTTCTTTTGTCTTCTGTTCTCTTATTTTCACTTTTCTCCTTCATCTTCTTTTCTCTTCTATTCTCTTCTTTTCTCTTCTTTCACTTCTTTTCTTTTTTCTCTTCTTTTCTCTTTTCTCTTTTTCTTTTCTCTTTTCGCTTCTGTTCTCTTTACTCTTTTTATTTTATTCTCTTCTTATGTCTTTGCTATTATCTCTTTTCTCTTCTTTTCAATGCATTTCTCTTTCGTCTTTACTGTCTGTTCGCTCCTTTTCTCTTCTTTTCACTTTTCTCCTGTTTTCTCTTCTTTTCTCTTCTTTTCTGGGTTCTCCCATCTCCTTTCCCTTCGTTTCTATTCTGTTCTCTTCTTTTCTCTTTTCTCTTCTTTTCTCTTCATTTCTCTTCTTTTCATTTCACTTATCACTTTTCTGTACTTTACTCTTTTCTTTTCTCTTCTTTTCTCTTTTCTCATCTTTTCTCTTTTTGCTTCTTTTCTCTCTTATCTCTTTTCACGACTTCTCTGTTTTCTCGTTTTTCTTCTGTTCTCTTTTCCCTTTTCTTTGTTTTCTCTTTTTTTCTTCTATTCCCTCTTCTGTTTTCTCTTCTTTTCAATGCATTTCTCTTTTGTCTTTACTGTCTGTTCGCTCCTTTTCTCTTCTTTTCACTTTTCTCCTGTTTTCTCTTCTTTTCTCTTCTTTTCTGGGTTCTCCTATCTCCTTTCTCTTCTTTTCTATTCTGTGCTCTTCTTTTATCTTTTCTCTTCTTTTCTCTTCATTTATCTTCTTTTCATTTCACTTATCACTTTTCCCTACATTGCTCTTTTCTTTTGTCTTCTTTTCGCTTTTCTCATCTTTTCTCTTTTTGCTTCTTTTCTCTCTTATCTCTTTTCACTACTTTTCTTTTTTCTCGTTTTTCTTCTACTCTCTTCTTTTCCCTTTTCTTTTGTTTTCTCTTTTTTTCGTCTTTTCCCTTTTCTCTTTTCTCTTCTTTCCCCTTGCTCTTCTTTTCTCTTCTTTTGTATTTATTCTTCTTTTCTCTTCTTTTCTCTTCTTTTCTCTTTTCTCTTGTTTTCACTTCTTTACCCCTTTCGTTTTTCTCTTTTCTCTTGTTTTCTCTTCTTTCTCTTTTCTCTTTTCTCTTCTTTTCTCTTGTTTTCTCTTCTTTTCTCTTTTATTTTCTGTTCTTTTCTCTTCTTTTCTCTTCATTTCTCTTCTTTACTCTTTTCTCTTCTTTTCTCTTCATTTCTCTTCTTTTCACTTTTCTCTTGTTTTCTCTTCTTTTCTATTTTTTTCATTTCTCTTGTTTTCTCTTCTTTTCTCTTTTCTCTTGGTTTCTCTTCTTTTCTCTTTTCTTTTCTGTTCTTTTCTCTTCATTTCTCTTCTTTACTCTTTTCTCTTCTTTTGTCTTCATTTCTCTTCTTTTCACTTTTCTCTTGTTTTCTCTTCTTTTCTATTGTTGTCATTTCTCTTTTTTCTCTTCTTTTCTCTTTTCTCTGTTCTCTTCTTTTCCCTTTCCTCTTCTTTTCTCTTCTTTTGTATTTCTTCTTCTTTTCTCTTCATTTCTCTTCTTTTCTCTTCTTTTCACTTTTCTCTTTTCTCTTCTTTTCCCTTTTTTCTTTTCATTTATCACTTTTCTCTTCTTTACTCATTTCTTTTCTCTTCTTTTCTCTTTTCTCTTCTTTTCTCTTTTCTCTTGTTTTCTCTCTTTTCTCTTTTCTCTTTTCGCTTCTTTTCTCTCTTATCTCTTTTCACTACTTTTCTCTTTTCTCCTTTGTCTTCTATTCTCTTTTTTTCCTTTTCTATTATCTCTTTTCTCTTCATTTCTCTGCGTTTCTCTTTTGTCTTTACTGCCTGTTCGCTCCTTTTCTCTTCTTTTAATCTTCCCCTGTTTTCTCTTCTTTTCTCTTCTGTTCTCTTCTTTTCTCTTTGCTCTATTCTCTTCTTTTCTCTTTTCTGTTTTCTCTTATCTCCTTTACCTTCTTTTCTCTTCTTTTCTCTTTCTCTTTTCTCTTTTCTCTTCTATTTCCTTTTCTTTTCTCTTCTGTTCTCGTCTATTCTCTTTTCCTTTTGCTCTTCTTTTCTCTTTTCTCTTCTTTTGTCTTCTGTTCTCTTATTTTCACTTTTCTCCTTCATCTTCTTTTCTCTTCTATTCTCTTCTTTTCTCTTCTTTCACTTCTTTTCTTTTTTCTCTTCTTTTCTCTTTTCTCTTTTTCTTTTCTCTTTTCGCTTCTGTTCTCTTTACTCTTTTTATTTTATTCTCTTCTTATGTCTTTGCTATTATCTCTTTTCTCTTCTTTTCAATGCATTTCTCTTTCGTCTTTACTGTCTGTTCGCTCCTTTTCTCTTCTTTTCACTTTTCTCCTGTTTTCTCTTCTTTTCTCTTCTTTTCTGGGTTCTCCCATCTCCTTTCCCTTCGTTTCTATTCTGTTCTCTTCTTTTCTCTTTTCTCTTCTTTTCTCTTCATTTCTCTTCTTTTCATTTCACTTATCACTTTTCTGTACTTTACTCTTTTCTTTTCTCTTCTTTTCTCTTTTCTCATCTTTTCTCTTTTTGCTTCTTTTCTCTCTTATCTCTTTTCACGACTTCTCTGTTTTCTCGTTTTTCTTCTGTTCTCTTTTCCCTTTTCTTTGTTTTCTCTTTTTTTCTTCTATTCCCTCTTCTGTTTTCTCTTCTTTTCAATGCATTTCTCTTTTGTCTTTACTGTCTGTTCGCTCCTTTTCTCTTCTTTTCACTTTTCTCCTGTTTTCTCTTCTTTTCTCTTCTTTTCTGGGTTCTCCTATCTCCTTTCTCTTCTTTTCTATTCTGTGCTCTTCTTTTATCTTTTCTCTTCTTTTCTCTTCATTTATCTTCTTTTCATTTCACTTATCACTTTTCCCTACATTGCTCTTTTCTTTTGTCTTCTTTTCGCTTTTCTCATCTTTTCTCTTTTTGCTTCTTTTCTCTCTTATCTCTTTTCACTACTTTTCTTTTTTCTCGTTTTTCTTCTACTCTCTTCTTTTCCCTTTTCTTTTGTTTTCTCTTTTTTTCGTCTTTTCCCTTTTCTCTTTTCTCTTCTTTCCCCTTGCTCTTCTTTTCTCTTCTTTTGTATTTATTCTTCTTTTCTCTTCTTTTCTCTTTTCTCTTGTTTTCACTTCTTTACCCCTTTCGTTTTTCTCTTTTCTCTTGTTTTCTCTTCTTTCTCTTTTCTCTTTTCTCTTCTTTTCTCTTGTTTTCTCTTCTTTTCTCTTTTATTTTCTGTTCTTTTCTCTTCTTTTCTCTTCATTTCTCTTCTTTACTCTTTTCTCTTCTTTTCTCTTCATTTCTCTTCTTTTCACTTTTCTCTTGTTTTCTCTTCTTTTCTATTTTTTTCATTTCTCTTGTTTTCTCTTCTTTTCTCTTTTCTCTTGGTTTCTCTTCTTTTCTCTTTTCTTTTCTGTTCTTTTCTCTTCATTTCTCTTCTTTACTCTTTTCTCTTCTTTTGTCTTCATTTCTCTTCTTTTCACTTTTCTCTTGTTTTCTCTTCTTTTCTATTGTTGTCATTTCTCTTTTTTCTCTTCTTTTCTCTTTTCTCTGTTCTCTTCTTTTCCCTTTCCTCTTCTTTTCTCTTCTTTTGTATTTCTTCTTCTTTTCTCTTCATTTCTCTTCTTTTCTCTTCTTTTCACTTTTCTCTTTTCTCTTCTTTTCCCTTTTTTCTTTTCATTTATCACTTTTCTCTTCTTTACTCATTTCTTTTCTCTTCTTTTCTCTTTTCTCTTCTTTTCTCTTTTCTCTTGTTTTCTCTCTTTTCTCTTTTCTCTTTTCGCTTCTTTTCTCTCTTATCTCTTTTCACTACTTTTCTCTTTTCTCCTTTGTCTTCTATTCTCTTTTTTTCCTTTTCTATTATCTCTTTTCTCTTCATTTCTCTGCGTTTCTCTTTTGTCTTTACTGCCTGTTCGCTCCTTTTCTCTTCTTTTAATCTTCCCCTGTTTTCTCTTCTTTTCTCTTCTGTTCTCTTCTTTTCTCTTTGCTCTATTCTCTTCTTTTCTCTTTTCTGTTTTCTCTTATCTCCTTTACCTTCTTTTCTCTTCTTTTCTCTTTCTCTTTTCTCTTTTCTCTTCTATTTCCTTTTCTTTTCTCTTCTGTTCTCGTCTATTCTCTTTTCCTTTTGCTCTTCTTTTCTCTTTTCTCTTCTTTTGTCTTCTGTTCTCTTATTTTCACTTTTCTCCTTCATCTTCTTTTCTCTTCTATTCTCTTCTTTTCTCTTCTTTCACTTCTTTTCTTTTTTCTCTTCTTTTCTCTTTTCTCTTTTTCTTTTCTCTTTTCGCTTCTGTTCTCTTTACTCTTTTTATTTTATTCTCTTCTTATGTCTTTGCTATTATCTCTTTTCTCTTCTTTTCAATGCATTTCTCTTTCGTCTTTACTGTCTGTTCGCTCCTTTTCTCTTCTTTTCACTTTTCTCCTGTTTTCTCTTCTTTTCTCTTCTTTTCTGGGTTCTCCCATCTCCTTTCCCTTCGTTTCTATTCTGTTCTCTTCTTTTCTCTTTTCTCTTCTTTTCTCTTCATTTCTCTTCTTTTCATTTCACTTATCACTTTTCTGTACTTTACTCTTTTCTTTTCTCTTCTTTTCTCTTTTCTCATCTTTTCTCTTTTTGCTTCTTTTCTCTCTTATCTCTTTTCACTACTTTTCTTTTTTCTCGTTTTTCTTCTACTCTCTTCTTTTCCCTTTTCTTTTGTTTTCTCTTTTTTTCGTCTTTTCCCTTTTCTCTTTTCTCTTCTTTCCCCTTGCTCTTCTTTTCTCTTCTTTTGTAATTTTTTCTTCTTTTCTCTTCTTTTCTCTTTTCTCTTGTTTTCACTTCTTTACCCCTTTCGTTTTTCTCTTTTCTCTTGTTTTCTCTTCTTTCTCTTTTCTCTTTTCTCTTCTTTTCTCTTGTTTTCTCTTCTTTTCTCTTTTATTTTCTGTTCTTTTCTCTTCATTTCTCTTCTTTACTCTTTTCTCTTCTTTTCTCTTCATTTCTCTTCTTTTCACTTTTCTCTTGTTTTCTCTTCTTTTCTATTTTTTTCATTTCTCTTGTTTTCTCTTCTTTTCTCTTTTCTCTTGGTTTCTCTTCTTTTCTCTTTTCTTTTCTGTTCTTTTCTCTTCATTTCTCTTCTTTACTCTTTTCTCTTCTTTTGTCTTCATTTCTCTTCTTTTCACTTTTCTCTTGTTTTCTCTTCTTTTCTATTGTTGTCATTTCTCTTTTTTCTCTTCTTTTCTCTTTTCTCTGTTCTCTTCTTTTCCCTTTCCTCTTCTTTTCTCTTCTTTTGTATTTCTTCTTCTTTTCTCTTCATTTCTCTTCTTTTCTCTTCTTTTCACTTTTCTCTTTTCTCTTCTTTTCCCTTTTTTCTTTTCATTTATCACTTTTCTCTTCTTTACTCATTTCTTTTCTCTTCTTTTCTCTTTTCTCTTCTTTTCTCTTTTCTCTTGTTTTCTCTCTTTTCTCTTTTCTCTTTTCGCTTCTTTTCTCTCTTATCTCTTTTCACTACTTTTCTCTTTTCTCCTTTGTCTTCTATTCTCTTTTTTTCCTTTTCTATTATCTCTTTTCTCTTCATTTCTCTGCGTTTCTCTTTTGTCTTTACTGCCTGTTCGCTCCTTTTCTCTTCTTTTAATCTTCCCCTGTTTTCTCTTCTTTTCTCTTCTGTTCTCTTCTTTTCTCTTTGCTCTATTCTCTTCTTTTCTCTTTTCTGTTTTCTCTTATCTCCTTTACCTTCTTTTCTCTTCTTTTCTCTTTCTCTTTTCTCTTCTATTTCCTTTTCTTTTCTCTTCTGTTCTCGTCTATTCTCTTTTCCTTTTGCTCTTCTTTTCTCTTTTCTCTTCTTTTGTCTTCTGTTCTCTTATTTTCACTTTTCTCCTTCATCTTCTTTTCTCTTCTATTCTCTTCTTTTCTCTTCTTTCACTTCTTTTCTTTTTTCTCTTCTTTTCTCTTTTCTCTTTTTCTTTTCTCTTTTCGCTTCTGTTCTCTTTACTCTTTTTATTTTATTCTCTTCTTATGTCTTTGCTATTATCTCTTTTCTCTTCTTTTCAATGCATTTCTCTTTCGTCTTTACAATTGTTCGCTCCTTTCCTCTTCTTTTCACTTTTCTCCTGTTTTCTCTTCTTTTCTCTTCTTTTCTGGGTTCTCCCATCTCCTTTCCCTTCGTTTCTATTCTGTTCTCTTCTTTTCTCTTTTCTCTTCTTTTCTCTTCATTTCTCTTCTTTTCATTTCACTTATCACTTTTCTGTACTTTACTCTTTTCTTTTCTCTTCTTTTCTCTTTTCTCATCTTTTCTCTTTTTGCTTCTTTTCTCTCTTATCTCTTTTCACGACTTCTCTGTTTTCTCGTTTTTCTTCTGTTCTCTTTTCCCTTTTCTTTGTTTTCTCTTTTTTTCTTCTATTCCCTCTTCTGTTTTCTCTTCTTTTCAATGCATTTCTCTTTTGTCTTTACTGTCTGTTCGCTCCTTTTCTCTTCTTTTCACTTTTCTCCTGTTTTCTCTTCTTTTCTCTTCTTTTCTGGGTTCTCCTATCTCCTTTCTCTTCTTTTCTATTCTGTGCTCTTCTTTTATCTTTTCTCTTCTTTTCTCTTCATTTATCTTCTTTTCATTTCACTTATCACTTTTCCCTACATTGCTCTTTTCTTTTGTCTTCTTTTCGCTTTTCTCATCTTTTCTCTTTTTGCTTCTTTTCTCTCTTATCTCTTTTCACTACTTTTCTTTTTTCTCGTTTTTCTTCTACTCTCTTCTTTTCCCTTTTCTTTTGTTTTCTCTTTTTTTCGTCTTTTCCCTTTTCTCTTTTCTCTTCTTTCCCCTTGCTCTTCTTTTCTCTTCTTTTGTATTTATTCTTCTTTTCTCTTCTTTTCTCTTTTCTCTTGTTTTCACTTCTTTACCCCTTTCGTTTTTCTCTTTTCTCTTGTTTTCTCTTCTTTCTCTTTTCTCTTTTCTCTTCTTTTCTCTTGTTTTCTCTTCTTTTCTCTTTTATTTTCTGTTCTTTTCTCTTCTTTTCTCTTCATTTCTCTTCTTTACTCTTTTCTCTTCTTTTCTCTTCATTTCTCTTCTTTTCACTTTTCTCTTGTTTTCTCTTCTTTTCTATTTTTTTCATTTCTCTTGTTTTCTCTTCTTTTCTCTTTTCTCTTGGTTTCTCTTCTTTTCTCTTTTCTTTTCTGTTCTTTTCTCTTCATTTCTCTTCTTTACTCTTTTCTCTTCTTTTGTCTTCATTTCTCTTCTTTTCACTTTTCTCTTGTTTTCTCTTCTTTTCTATTGTTGTCATTTCTCTTTTTTCTCTTCTTTTCTCTTTTCTCTGTTCTCTTCTTTTCCCTTTCCTCTTCTTTTCTCTTCTTTTGTATTTCTTCTTCTTTTCTCTTCATTTCTCTTCTTTTCTCTTCTTTTCACTTTTCTCTTTTCTCTTCTTTTCCCTTTTTTCTTTTCATTTATCACTTTTCTCTTCTTTACTCATTTCTTTTCTCTTCTTTTCTCTTTTCTCTTCTTTTCTCTTTTCTCTTGTTTTCTCTCTTTTCTCTTTTCTTTTTTCGCTTCTTTTCTCTCTTATCTCTTTTCACTACTTTTCTCTTTTCTCCTTTGTCTTCTATTCTCTTTTTTTCCTTTTCTATTATCTCTTTTCTCTTCATTTCTCTGCGTTTCTCTTTTGTCTTTACTGCCTGTTCGCTCCTTTTCTCTTCTTTTAATCTTCCCCTGTTTTCTCTTCTTTTCTCTTCTGTTCTCTTCTTTTCTCTTTGCTCTATTCTCTTCTTTTCTCTTTTCTGTTTTCTCTTATCTCCTTTACCTTCTTTTCTCTTCTTTTCTCTTTCTCTTTTCTCTTCTATTTCCTTTTCTTTTCTCTTCTGTTCTCGTCTATTCTCTTTTCCTTTTGCTCTTCTTTTCTCTTTTCTCTTCTTTTGTCTTCTGTTCTCTTATTTTCACTTTTCTCCTTCATCTTCTTTTCTCTTCTATTCTCTTCTTTTCTCTTCTTTCACTTCTTTTCTTTTTTTTCTTCTTTTCTCTTTTCTCTTTTTCTTTTCTCTTTTCGCTTCTGTTCTCTTTACTCTTTTTATTTTATTCTCTTCTTATGTCTTTGCTATTATCTCTTTTCTCTTCTTTTCAATGCATTTCTCTTTCGTCTTTACTATCTGTTCGCTCCTTTTCTCTTCTTTTCACTTTTCTCCTGTTTTCTCTTCTTTTCTCTTCTTTTCTGGGTTCTCCCATCTCCTTTCCCTTCGTTTCTATTCTGTTCTCTTCTTTTCTCTTTTCTCTTCTTTTCTCTTCATTTCTCTTCTTTTCATTTCACTTATCACTTTTCTGTACTTTACTCTTTTCTTTTCTCTTCTTTTCTCTTTTCTCATCTTTTCTCTTTTTGCTTCTTTTCTCTCTTATCTCTTTTCACGACTTCTCTCTTTTCTCGTTTTTCTTCTGTTCTCTTTTCCCTTTTCTTTGTTTTCTCTTTTTTTCTTCTATTCCCTCTTCTGTTTTCTCTTCTTTTCAATGCATTTCTCTTTTGTCTTTACTGTCTGTTCGCTCCTTTTCTCTTCTTTTCACTTTTCTCCTGTTTTCTCTTCTTTTCTCTTCTTTTCTGGGTTCTCCTATCTCCTTTCTCTTCTTTTCTATTCTGTGCTCTTCTTTTATCTTTTCTCTTCTTTTCTCTTAATTTATCTTCTTTTCATTTCACTTATCACTTTTCCCTACATTGCTCTTTTCTTTTGTCTTCTTTTCGCTTTTCTCATCTTTTCTCTTTTTGCTTCTTTTCTCTCTTATCTCTTTTCACTACTTTTCTTTTTTCTCGTTTTTCTTCTACTCTCTTCTTTTCCCTTTTCTTTTGTTTTCTCTTTTTTTCGTCTTTTCCCTTTTCTCTTTTCTCTTCTTTCCCCTTGCTCTTCTTTTCTCTTCTTTTGTAATTTTTTCTTCTTTTCTCTTCTTTTCTCTTCTTTTCTCTTTTCTCTTGTTTTCACTTCTTTACCCCTTTCGTTTTTCTCTTTTCTCTTGTTTTCTCTTCTTTCTCTTTTCTCTTTTCTCTTCTTTTCTCTTGTTTTCTCTTCTTTTCTCTTTTATTTTCTGTTCTTTTCTCTTCTTTTCTCTTCATTTCTCTTCTTTACTCTTTTCTCTTCTTTTCTCTTCATTTCTCTTCTTTTCACTTTTCTCTTGTTTTCTCTTCTTTTCTATTTTTTTCATTTCTCTTGTTTTCTCTTCTTTTCTCTTTTCTCTTGGTTTCTCTTCTTTTCTCTTTTCTTTTCTGTTCTTTTCTCTTCATTTCTCTTCTTTACTCTTTTCTCTTCTTTTGTCTTCATTTCTCTTCTTTTCACTTTTCTCTTGTTTTCTCTTCTTTTCTATTGTTGTCATTTCTCTTTTTTCTCTTCTTTTCTCTTTTCTCTGTTCTCTTCTTTTCCCTTTCCTCTTCTTTTCTCTTCTTTTGTATTTCTTCTTCTTTTCTCTTCATTTCTCTTCTTTTCTCTTCTTTTCACTTTTCTCTTTTCTCTTCTTTTCCCTTTTTTCTTTTCATTTATCACTTTTCTCTTCTTTACTCATTTCTTTTCTCTTCTTTTCTCTTTTCTCTTCTTTTCTCTTTTCTCTTGTTTTCTCTCTTTTCTCTTTTCTCTTTTCGCTTCTTTTCTCTCTTATCTCTTTTCACTACTTTTCTCTTTTCTCCTTTGTCTTCTATTCTCTTTTTTTCCTTTTCTATTATCTCTTTTCTCTTCATTTCTCTGCGTTTCTCTTTTGTCTTTCTGCCTGTTCGCTCCTTTTCTCTTCTTTTAATCTTCCCCTGTTTTCTCTTCTTTTCTCTTCTGTTCTCTTGTTTTCTCTTTGCTCTATTCTCTTCTTTTCTCTTTTCTGTTTTCTCTTATCTCCTTTACCTTCTTTTCTCTTCTTTTCTCTTTCTCTTTTCTCTTTTCTCTTCTATTTCCTTTTCTTTTCTCTTCTGTTCTCGTCTATTCTCTTTTCCTTTTGCTCTTCTTTTCTCTTTTCTCTTCTTTTGTCTTCTGTTCTCTTATTTTCACTTTTCTCCTTCATCTTCTTTTCTCTTCTATTCTCTTCTTTTCTCTTCTTTCACTTCTTTTCTTTTTTCTCTTCTTTTCTCTTTTCTCTTTTTCTTTTCTCTTTTCGCTTCTGTTCTCTTTACTCTTTTTATTTTATTCTCTTCTTATGTCTTTGCTATTATCTCTTTTCTCTTCTTTTCAATGCATTTCTCTTTCGTCTTTACTATCTGTTCGCTCCTTTTCTCTTCTTTTCACTTTTCTCCTGTTTTCTCTTCTTTTCTCTTCTTTTCTGGGTTCTCCCATCTCCTTTCCCTTCGTTTCTATTCTGTTCTCTTCTTTTCTCTTTTCTCTTCTTTTCTCTTCATTTCTCTTCTTTTCATTTCACTTATCACTTTTCTGTACTTTACTCTTTTCTTTTCTCTTCTTTTCTCTTTTCTCATCTTTTCTCTTTTTGCTTCTTTTCTCTCTTATCTCTTTTCACGACTTCTCTGTTTTCTCGTTTTTCTTCTGTTCTCTTTTCCCTTTTCTTTGTTTTCTCTTTTTTTCTTCTATTCCCTCTTCTGTTTTCTCTTCTTTTCAATGCATTTCTCTTTTGTCTTTACTGTCTGTTCGCTCCTTTTCTCTTCTTTTCACTTTTCTCCTGTTTTCTCTTCTTTTCTCTTCTTTTCTGGGTTCTCCTATCTCCTTTCTCTTCTTTTCTATTCTGTGCTCTTCTTTTATCTTTTCTCTTCTTTTCTCTTCATTTATCTTCTTTTCATTTCACTTATCACTTTTCCCTACATTGCTCTTTTCTTTTGTCTTCTTTTCGCTTTTCTCATCTTTTCTCTTTTTGCTTCTTTTCTCTCTTATCTCTTTTCACTACTTTTCTTTTTTCTCGTTTTTCTTCTACTCTCTTCTTTTCCCTTTTCTTTTGTTTTCTCTTTTTTTCGTCTTTTCCCTTTTCTCTTTTCTCTTCTTTCCCCTTGCTCTTCTTTTCTCTTCTTTTGTAATTTTTTCTTCTTTTCTCTTCTTTTCTCTTTTCTCTTGTTTTCACTTCTTTACCCCTTTCGTTTTTCTCTTTTCTCTTGTTTTCTCTTCTTTCTCTTTTCTCTTTTCTCTTCTTTTCTCTTGTTTTCTCTTCTTTTCTCTTTTATTTTCTGTTCTTTTCTCTTCTTTTCTCTTCATTTCTCTTCTTTACTCTTTTCTCTTCTTTTCTCTTCATTTCTCTTCTTTTCACTTTTCTCTTGTTTTCTCTTCTTTTCTATTTTTTTCATTTCTCTTGTTTTCTCTTCTTTTCTCTTTTCTCTTGGTTTCTCTTCTTTTCTCTTTTCTTTTCTGTTCTTTTCTCTTCATTTCTCTTCTTTACTCTTTTCTCTTCTTTTGTCTTCATTTCTCTTCTTTTCACTTTTCTCTTGTTTTCTCTTCTTTTCTATTGTTGTCATTTCTCTTTTTTCTCTTCTTTTCTCTTTTCTCTGTTCTCTTCTTTTCCCTTTCCTCTTCTTTTCTCTTCTTTTGTATTTCTTCTTCTTTTCTCTTCATTTCTCTTCTTTTCTCTTCTTTTCACTTTTCTCTTTTCTCTTCTTTTCCCTTTTTTCTTTTCATTTATCACTTTTCTCTTCTTTACTCATTTCTTTTCTCTTCTTTTCTCTTTTCTCTTCTTTTCTCTTTTCTCTTGTTTTCTCTCTTTTCTCTTTTCTCTTTTCGCTTCTTTTCTCTCTTATCGCTTTTCACTACTTTTCTCTTTTCTCCTTTGTCTTCTATTCTCTTTTTTTCCTTTTCTATTATCTCTTTTCTCTTCATTTCTCTGCGTTTCTCTTTTGTCTTTACTGCCTGTTCGCTCCTTTTCTCTTCTTTTAATCTTCCCCTGTTTTCTCTTCTTTTCTCTTCTGTTCTCTTGTTTTCTCTTTGCTCTATTCTCTTCTTTTCTCTTTTCTGTTTTCTCTTATCTCCTTTACCTTCTTTTCTCTTCTTTTCTCTTTCTCTTTTCTCTTCTATTTCCTTTTCTTTTCTCTTCTGTTCTCGTCTATTCTCTTTTCCTTTTGCTCTTCTTTTCTCTTTTCTCTTCTTTTGTCTTCTGTTCTCTTATTTTCACTTTTCTCCTTCATCTTCTTTTCTCTTCTATTCTCTTCTTTTCTCTTCTTTCACTTCTTTTCTTTTTTCTCTTCTTTTCTCTTTTCTCTTTTTCTTTTCTCTTTTCGCTTCTGTTCTCTTTACTCTTTTTATTTTATTCTCTTCTTATGTCTTTGCTATTATCTCTTTTCTCTTCTTTTCAATGCATTTCTCTTTCGTCTTTACAATTGTTCGCTCCTTTCCTCTTCTTTTCACTTTTCTCCTGTTTTCTCTTCTTTTCTCTTCTTTTCTGGGTTCTCCCATCTCCTTTCCCTTCGTTTCTATTCTGTTCTCTTCTTTTCTCTTTTCTCTTCTTTTCTCTTCATTTCTCTTCTTTTCATTTCACTTATCACTTTTCTGTACTTTACTCTTTTCTTTTCTCTTATTTTCTCTTTTCTCATCTTTTCTCTTTTTGCTTCTTTTCTCTCTTATCTCTTTTCACGACTTCTCTGTTTTCTCGTTTTTCTTCTGTTCTCTTTTCCCTTTTCTTTGTTTTCTCTTTTTTTCTTCTATTCCCTCTTCTGTTTTCTCTTCTTTTCAATGCATTTCTCTTTTGTCTTTACTGTCTGTTCGCTCCTTTTCTCTTCTTTTCACTTTTCTCCTGTTTTCTCTTCTTTTCTCTTCTTTTCTGGGTTCTCCTATCTCCTTTCTCTTCTTTTCTATTCTGTGCTCTTCTTTTATCTTTTCTCTTCTTTTCTCTTCATTTATCTTCTTTTCATTTCACTTATCACTTT
The DNA here is from genome assembly GCF_047496795.1 of Chiloscyllium punctatum. Classification (NCBI taxonomy): domain Eukaryota; kingdom Metazoa; phylum Chordata; class Chondrichthyes; order Orectolobiformes; family Hemiscylliidae; genus Chiloscyllium; species Chiloscyllium punctatum. Next base: position 34,743,611 of record NC_092762.1, on the reverse strand, counting down.
TCCCTACATTGCTCTTTTCTTTTGTCTTCTTTTCGCTTTTCTCATCTTTTCTCTTTTTGCTTCTTTTCTCTCTTATCTCTTTTCACTACTTTTCTTTTTTCTCGTTTTTCTTCTACTCTCTTCTTTTCCCTTTTCTTTTGTTTTCTCTTTTTTTCGTCTTTTCCCTTTTCTCTTTTCTCTTCTTTCCCCTTGCTCTTCTTTTCTCTTCTTTTGTATTTATTCTTCTTTTCTCTTCTTTTCTCTTGTTTTCACTTCTTTACCCCTTTCGTTTTTCTCTTTTCTCTTGTTTTCTCTTCTTTCTCTTTTCTCTTTTCTCTTCTTTTCTCTTGTTTTCTCTTCTTTTCTCTTTTATTTTCTGTTCTTTTCTCTTCTTTTCTCTTCATTTCTCTTCTTTACTCTTTTCTCTTCTTTTCTCTTCATTTCTCTTCTTTTCACTTTTCTCTTGTTTTCTCTTCTTTTCTATTTTTTTCATTTCTCTTGTTTTCTCTTCTTTTCTCTTTTCTCTTGGTTTCTCTTCTTTTCTCTTTTCTTTTCTGTTCTTTTCTCTTCATTTCTCTTCTTTACTCTTTTCTCTTCTTTTGTCTTCATTTCTCTTCTTTTCACTTTTCTCTTGTTTTCTCTTCTTTTCTATTGTTGTCATTTCTCTTTTTTCTCTTCTTTTCTCTTTTCTCTGTTCTCTTCTTTTCCCTTTCCTCTTCTTTTCTCTTCTTTTGTATTTCTTCTTCTTTTCTCTTCATTTCTCTTCTTTTCTCTTCTTTTCACTTTTCTCTTTTCTCTTCTTTTCCCTTTTTTCTTTTCATTTATCACTTTTCTCTTCTTTACTCATTTCTTTTCTCTTCTTTTCTCTTTTCTCTTCTTTTCTCTTTTCTCTTGTTTTCTCTCTTTTCTCTTTTCTCTTTTCGCTTCTTTTCTCTCTTATCTCTTTTCACTACTTTTCTCTTTTCTCCTTTGTCTTCTATTCTCTTTTTTTCCTTTTCTATTATCTCTTTTCTCTTCATTTCTCTGCGTTTCTCTTTTGTCTTTACTGCCTGTTCGCTCCTTTTCTCTTCTTTTAATCTTCCCCTGTTTTCTCTTCTTTTCTCTTCTGTTCTCTTCTTTTCTCTTTGCTCTATTCTCTTCTTTTCTCTTTTCTGTTTTCTCTTATCTCCTTTACCTTCTTTTCTCTTCTTTTCTCTTTCTCTTTTCTCTTTTCTCTTCTATTTCCTTTTCTTTTCTCTTCTGTTCTCGTCTATTCTCTTTTCCTTTTGCTCTTCTTTTCTCTTTTCTCTTCTTTTGTCTTCTGTTCTCTTATTTTCACTTTTCTCCTTCATCTTCTTTTCTCTTCTATTCTCTTCTTTTCTCTTCTTTCACTTCTTTTCTTTTTTCTCTTCTTTTCTCTTTTCTCTTTTTCTTTTCTCTTTTCGCTTCTGTTCTCTTTACTCTTTTTATTTTATTCTCTTCTTATGTCTTTGCTATTATCTCTTTTCTCTTCTTTTCAATGCATTTCTCTTTCGTCTTTACTGTCTGTTCGCTCCTTTTCTCTTCTTTTCACTTTTCTCCTGTTTTCTCTTCTTTTCTCTTCTTTTCTGGGTTCTCCCATCTCCTTTCCCTTCGTTTCTATTCTGTTCTCTTCTTTTCTCTTTTCTCTTCTTTTCTCTTCATTTCTCTTCTTTTCATTTCACTTATCACTTTTCTGTACTTTACTCTTTTCTTTTCTCTTCTTTTCTCTTTTCTCATCTTTTCTCTTTTTGCTTCTTTTCTCTCTTATCTCTTTTCACTACTTTTCTTTTTTCTCGTTTTTCTTCTACTCTCTTCTTTTCCCTTTTCTTTTGTTTTCTCTTTTTTTCGTCTTTTCCCTTTTCTCTTTTCTCTTCTTTCCCCTTGCTCTTCTTTTCTCTTCTTTTGTAATTTTTTCTTCTTTTCTCTTCTTTTCTCTTTTCTCTTGTTTTCACTTCTTTACCCCTTTCGTTTTTCTCTTTTCTCTTGTTTTCTCTTCTTTCTCTTTTCTCTTTTCTCTTCTTTTCTCTTGTTTTCTCTTCTTTTCTCTTTTATTTTCTGTTCTTTTCTCTTCATTTCTCTTCTTTACTCTTTTCTCTTCTTTTCTCTTCATTTCTCTTCTTTTCACTTTTCTCTTGTTTTCTCTTCTTTTCTATTTTTTTCATTTCTCTTGTTTTCTCTTCTTTTCTCTTTTCTCTTGGTTTCTCTTCTTTTCTCTTTTCTTTTCTGTTCTTTTCTCTTCATTTCTCTTCTTTACTCTTTTCTCTTCTTTTGTCTTCATTTCTCTTCTTTTCACTTTTCTCTTGTTTTCTCTTCTTTTCTATTGTTGTCATTTCTCTTTTTTCTCTTCTTTTCTCTTTTCTCTGTTCTCTTCTTTTCCCTTTCCTCTTCTTTTCTCTTCTTTTGTATTTCTTCTTCTTTTCTCTTCATTTCTCTTCTTTTCTCTTCTTTTCACTTTTCTCTTTTCTCTTCTTTTCCCTTTTTTCTTTTCATTTATCACTTTTCTCTTCTTTACTCATTTCTTTTCTCTTCTTTTCTCTTTTCTCTTCTTTTCTCTTTTCTCTTGTTTTCTCTCTTTTCTCTTTTCTCTTTTCGCTTCTTTTCTCTCTTATCTCTTTTCACTACTTTTCTCTTTTCTCCTTTGTCTTCTATTCTCTTTTTTTCCTTTTCTATTATCTCTTTTCTCTTCATTTCTCTGCGTTTCTCTTTTGTCTTTACTGCCTGTTCGCTCCTTTTCTCTTCTTTTAATCTTCCCCTGTTTTCTCTTCTTTTCTCTTCTGTTCTCTTCTTTTCTCTTTGCTCTATTCTCTTCTTTTCTCTTTTCTGTTTTCTCTTATCTCCTTTACCTTCTTTTCTCTTCTTTTCTCTTTCTCTTTTCTCTTCTATTTCCTTTTCTTTTCTCTTCTGTTCTCGTCTATTCTCTTTTCCTTTTGCTCTTCTTTTCTCTTTTCTCTTCTTTTGTCTTCTGTTCTCTTATTTTCACTTTTCTCCTTCATCTTCTTTTCTCTTCTATTCTCTTCTTTTCTCTTCTTTCACTTCTTTTCTTTTTTCTCTTCTTTTCTCTTTTCTCTTTTTCTTTTCTCTTTTCGCTTCTGTTCTCTTTACTCTTTTTATTTTATTCTCTTCTTATGTCTTTGCTATTATCTCTTTTCTCTTCTTTTCAATGCATTTCTCTTTCGTCTTTACTGTCTGTTCGCTCCTTTTCTCTTCTTTTCACTTTTCTCCTGTTTTCTCTTCTTTTCTCTTCTTTTCTGGGTTCTCCCATCTCCTTTCCCTTCGTTTCTATTCTGTTCTCTTCTTTTCTCTTTTCTCTTCTTTTCTCTTCATTTCTCTTCTTTTCATTTCACTTATCACTTTTCTGTACTTTACTCTTTTCTTTTCTCTTCTTTTCTCTTTTCTCATCTTTTCTCTTTTTGCTTCTTTTCTCTCTTATCTCTTTTCACGACTTCTCTGTTTTCTCGTTTTTCTTCTGTTCTCTTTTCCCTTTTCTTTGTTTTCTCTTTTTTTCTTCTATTCCCTCTTCTGTTTTCTCTTCTTTTCAATGCATTTCTCTTTTGTCTTTACTGTCTGTTCGCTCCTTTTCTCTTCTTTTCACTTTTCTCCTGTTTTCTCTTCTTTTCTCTTCTTTTCTGGGTTCTCCTATCTCCTTTCTCTTCTTTTCTATTCTGTGCTCTTCTTTTATCTTTTCTCTTCTTTTCTCTTCATTTATCTTCTTTTCATTTCACTTATCACTTTTCCCTACATTGCTCTTTTCTTTTGTCTTCTTTTCGCTTTTCTCATCTTTTCTCTTTTTGCTTCTTTTCTCTCTTATCTCTTTTCACTACTTTTCTTTTTTCTCGTTTTTCTTCTACTCTCTTCTTTTCCCTTTTCTTTTGTTTTCTCTTTTTTTCGTCTTTTCCCTTTTCTCTTTTCTCTTCTTTCCCCTTGCTCTTCTTTTCTCTTCTTTTGTAATTTTTTCTTCTCTTCTCTTCTTTTCTCTTTTCTCTTGTTTTCACTTCTTTACCCCTTTCGTTTTTCTCTTTTCTCTTGTTTTCTCTTCTTTCTCTTTTCTCTTTTCTCTTCTTTTCTCTTGTTTTCTCTTCTTTTCTCTTTTATTTTCTGTTCTTTTCTCTTCATTTCTCTTCTTTACTCTTTTCTCTTCTTTTCTCTTCATTTCTCTTCTTTTCACTTTTCTCTTGTTTTCTCTTCTTTTCTATTTTTTTCATTTCTCTTGTTTTCTCTTCTTTTCTCTTTTCTCTTGGTTTCTCTTCTTTTCTCTTTTCTTTTCTGTTCTTTTCTCTTCATTTCTCTTCTTTACTCTTTTCTCTTCTTTTGTCTTCATTTCTCTTCTTTTCACTTTTCTCTTGTTTTCTCTTCTTTTCTATTGTTGTCATTTCTCTTTTTTCTCTTCTTTTCTCTTTTCTCTGTTCTCTTCTTTTCCCTTTCCTCTTCTTTTCTCTTCTTTTGTATTTCTTCTTCTTTTCTCTTCATTTCTCTTCTTTTCTCTTCTTTTCACTTTTCTCTTTTCTCTTCTTTTCCCTTTTTTCTTTTCATTTATCACTTTTCTCTTCTTTACTCATTTCTTTTCTCTTCTTTTCTCTTTTCTCTTCTTTTCTCTTTTCTCTTGTTTTCTCTCTTTTCTCTTTTCTCTTTTCGCTTCTTTTCTCTCTTATCTCTTTTCACTACTTTTCTCTTTTCTCCTTTGTCTTCTATTCTCTTTTTTTCCTTTTCTATTATCTCTTTTCTCTTCATTTCTCTGCGTTTCTCTTTTGTCTTTACTGCCTGTTCGCTCCTTTTCTCTTCTTTTAATCTTCCCCTGTTTTCTCTTCTTTTCTCTTCTGTTCTCTTGTTTTCTCTTTGCTCTATTCTCTTCTTTTCTCTTTTCTGTTTTCTCTTATCTCCTTTACCTTCTTTTCTCTTCTTTTCTCTTTCTCTTTTCTCTTCTATTTCCTTTTCTTTTCTCTTCTGTTCTCGTCTATTCTCTTTTCCTTTTGCTCTTCTTTTCTCTTTTCTCTTCTTTTGTCTTCTGTTCTCTTATTTTCACTTTTCTCCTTCATCTTCTTTTCTCTTCTATTCTCTTCTTTTCTCTTCTTTCACTTCTTTTCTTTTTTTTCTTCTTTTCTCTTTTCTCTTTTTCTTTTCTCTTTTCGCTTCTGTTCTCTTTACTCTTTTTATTTTATTCTCTTCTTATGTCTTTGCTATTATCTCTTTTCTCTTCTTTTCAATGCATTTCTCTTTCGTCTTTACTATCTGTTCGCTCCTTTTCTCTTCTTTTCACTTTTCTCCTGTTTTCTCTTCTTTTCTCTTCTTTTCTGGGTTCTCCCATCTCCTTTCCCTTCGTTTCTATTCTGTTCTCTTCTTTTCTCTTTTCTCTTCTTTTCTCTTCATTTCTCTTCTTTTCATTTCACTTATCACTTTTCTGTACTTTACTCTTTTCTTTTCTCTTCTTTTCTCTTTTCTCATCTTTTCTCTTTTTGCTTCTTTTCTCTCTTATCTCTTTTCACGACTTCTCTGTTTTCTCGTTTTTCTTCTGTTCTCTTTTCCCTTTTCTTTGTTTTCTCTTTTTTTCTTCTATTCCCTCTTCTGTTTTCTCTTCTTTTCAATGCATTTCTCTTTTGTCTTTACTGTCTGTTCGCTCCTTTTCTCTTCTTTTCACTTTTCTCCTGTTTTCTCTTCTTTTCTCTTCTTTTCTGGGTTCTCCTATCTCCTTTCTCTTCTTTTCTATTCTGTGCTCTTCTTTTATCTTTTCTCTTCTTTTCTCTTCATTTATCTTCTTTTCATTTCACTTATCACTTTTCCCTACATTGCTCTTTTCTTTTGTCTTCTTTTCGCTTTTCTCATCTTTTCTCTTTTTGCTTCTTTTCTCTCTTATCTCTTTTCACTACTTTTCTTTTTTCTCGTTTTTCTTCTACTCTCTTCTTTTCCCTTTTCTTTTGTTTTCTCTTTTTTTCGTCTTTTCCCTTTTCTCTTTTCTCTTCTTTCCCCTTGCTCTTCTTTTCTCTTCTTTTGTAATTTTTTCTTCTTTTCTCTTCTTTTCTCTTTTCTCTTGTTTTCACTTCTTTACCCCTTTCGTTTTTCTCTTTTCTCTTGTTTTCTCTTCTTTCTCTTTTCTCTTTTCTCTTCTTTTCTCTTGTTTTCTCTTCTTTTCTCTTTTATTTTCTGTTCTTTTCTCTTCTTTTCTCTTCATTTCTCTTCTTTACTCTTTTCTCTTCTTTTCTCTTCATTTCTCTTCTTTTCACTTTTCTCTTGTTTTCTCTTCTTTTCTATTTTTTTCATTTCTCTTGTTTTCTCTTCTTTTCTCTTTTCTCTTGGTTTCTCTTCTTTTCTCTTTTCTTTTCTGTTCTTTTCTCTTCATTTCTCTTCTTTACTCTTTTCTCTTCTTTTGTCTTCATTTCTCTTCTTTTCACTTTTCTCTTGTTTTCTCTTCTTTTCTATTGTTGTCATTTCTCTTTTTTCTCTTCTTTTCTCTTTTCTCTGTTCTCTTCTTTTCCCTTTCCTCTTCTTTTCTCTTCTTTTGTATTTCTTCTTCTTTTCTCTTCATTTCTCTTCTTTTCACTTTTCTCTTTTCTCTTTTCCCTTTTTTCTTTTCATTTATCACTTTTCTCTTCTTTACTCATTTCTTTTCTCTTCTTTTCTCTTTTCTCTTCTTTTCTCTTTTCTCTTGTTTTCTCTCTTTTCTCTTTTCTCTTTTCGCTTCTTTTCTCTCTTATCTCTTTTCACTACTTTTCTCTTTTCTCCTTTGTCTTCTATTCTCTTTTTTTCCTTTTCTATTATCTCTTTTCTCTTCATTTCTCTGCGTTTCTCTTTTGTCTTTACTGCCTGTTCGCTCCTTTTCTCTTCTTTTAATCTTCCCCTGTTTTCTCTTCTTTTCTCTTCTGTTCTCTTCTTTTCTCTTTGCTCTATTCTCTTCTTTTCTCTTTTCTGTTTTCTCTTATCTCCTTTACCTTCTTTTCTCTTCTTTTCTCTTTCTCTTTTCTCTTCTATTTCCTTTTCTTTTCTCTTCTGTTCTCGTCTATTCTCTTTTCCTTTTGCTCTTCTTTTCTCTTTTCTCTTCTTTTGTCTTCTGTTCTCTTATTTTCACTTTTCTCCTTCATCTTCTTTTCTCTTCTATTCTCTTCTTTTCTCTTCTTTCACTTCTTTTCTTTTTTTTCTTCTTTTCTCTTTTCTCTTTTTCTTTTCTCTTTTCGCTTCTGTTCTCTTTACTCTTTTTATTTTATTCTCTTCTTATGTCTTTGCTATTATCTCTTTTCTCTTCTTTTCAATGCATTTCTCTTTCGTCTTTACTATCTGTTCGCTCCTTTTCTCTTCTTTTCACTTTTCTCCTGTTTTCTCTTCTTTTCTCTTCTTTTCTGGGTTCTCCCATCTCCTTTCCCTTCGTTTCTATTCTGTTCTCTTCTTTTCTCTTTTCTCTTCTTTTCTCTTCATTTCTCTTCTTTTCATTTCACTTATCACTTTTCTGTACTTTACTCTTTTCTTTTCTCTTCTTTTCTCTTTTCTCATCTTTTCTCTTTTTGCTTCTTTTCTCTCTTATCTCTTTTCACGACTTCTCTGTTTTCTCGTTTTTCTTCTGTTCTCTTTTCCCTTTTCTTTGTTTTCTCTTTTTTTCTTCTATTCCCTCTTCTGTTTTCTCTTCTTTTCAATGCATTTCTCTTTTGTCTTTACTGTCTGTTCGCTCCTTTTCTCTTCTTTTCACTTTTCTCCTGTTTTCTCTTCTTTTCTCTTCTTTTCTGGGTTCTCCTATCTCCTTTCTCTTCTTTTCTATTCTGTGCTCTTCTTTTATCTTTTCTCTTCTTTTCTCTTCATTTATCTTCTTTTCATTTCACTTATCACTTTTCCCTACATTGCTCTTTTCTTTTGTCTTCTTTTCGCTTTTCTCATCTTTTCTCTTTTTGCTTCTTTTCTCTCTTATCTCTTTTCACTACTTTTCTTTTTTCTCGTTTTTCTTCTACTCTCTTCTTTTCCCTTTTCTTTTGTTTTCTCTTTTTTTCGTCTTTTCCCTTTTCTCTTTTCTCTTCTTTCCCCTTGCTCTTCTTTTCTCTTCTTTTGTAATTTTTTCTTCTTTTCTCTTCTTTTCTCTTTTCTCTTGTTTTCACTTCTTTACCCCTTTCGTTTTTCTCTTTTCTCTTGTTTTCTCTTCTTTCTCTTTTCTCTTTTCTCTTCTTTTCTCTTGTTTTCTCTTCTTTTCTCTTTTATTTTCTGTTCTTTTCTCTTCTTTTCTCTTCATTTCTCTTCTTTACTCTTTTCTCTTCTTTTCTCTTCATTTCTCTTCTTTTCACTTTTCTCTTGTTTTCTCTTCTTTTCTATTTTTTTCATTTCTCTTGTTTTCTCTTCTTTTCTCTTTTCTCTTGGTTTCTCTTCTTTTCTCTTTTCTTTTCTGTTCTTTTCTCTTCATTTCTCTTCTTTACTCTTTTCTCTTCTTTTGTCTTCATTTCTCTTCTTTTCACTTTTCTCTTGTTTTCTCTTCTTTTCTATTGTTGTCATTTCTCTTTTTTCTCTTCTTTTCTCTTTTCTCTGTTCTCTTCTTTTCCCTTTCCTCTTCTTTTCTCTTCTTTTGTATTTCTTCTTCTTTTCTCTTCATTTCTCTTCTTTTCTCTTCTTTTCACTTTTCTCTTTTCTCTTCTTTTCCCTTTTTTCTTTTCATTTATCACTTTTCTCTTCTTTACTCATTTCTTTTCTCTTCTTTTCTCTTTTCTCTTCTTTTCTCTTTTCTCTTGTTTTCTCTCTTTTCTCTTTTCTTTTTTCGCTTCTTTTCTCTCTTATCTCTTTTCACTACTTTTCTCTTTTCTCCTTTGTCTTCTATTCTCTTTTTTTCCTTTTCTATTATCTCTTTTCTCTTCATTTCTCTGCGTTTCTCTTTTGTCTTTACTGCCTGTTCGCTCCTTTTCTCTTCTTTTAATCTTCCCCTGTTTTCTCTTCTTTTCTCTTCTGTTCTCTTGTTTTCTCTTTGCTCTATTCTCTTCTTTTCTCTTTTCTGTTTTCTCTTATCTCCTTTACCTTCTTTTCTCTTCTTTTCTCTTTCTCTTTTCTCTTCTATTTCCTTTTCTTTTCTCTTCTGTTCTCGTCTATTCTCTTTTCCTTTTGCTCTTCTTTTCTCTTTTCTCTTCTTTTGTCTTCTGTTCTCTTATTTTCACTTTTCTCCTTCATCTTCTTTTCTCTTCTATTCTCTTCTTTTCTCTTCTTTCACTTCTTTTCTTTTTTTTCTTCTTTTCTCTTTTCTCTTTTTCTTTTCTCTTTTCGCTTCTGTTCTCTTTACTCTTTTTATTTTATTCTCTTCTTATGTCTTTGCTATTATCTCTTTTCTCTTCTTTTCAATGCATTTCTCTTTCGTCTTTACTATCTGTTCGCTCCTTTTCTCTTCTTTTCACTTTTCTCCTGTTTTCTCTTCTTTTCTCTTCTTTTCTGGGTTCTCCCATCTCCTTTCCCTTCGTTTCTATTCTGTTCTCTTCTTTTCTCTTTTCTCTTCTTTTCTCTTCATTTCTCTTCTTTTCATTTCACTTATCACTTTTCTGTACTTTACTCTTTTCTTTTCTCTTCTTTTCTCTTTTCTCATCTTTTCTCTTTTTGCTTCTTTTCTCTCTTATCTCTTTTCACGACTTCTCTCTTTTCTCGTTTTTCTTCTGTTCTCTTTTCCCTTTTCTTTGTTTTCTCTTTTTTTCTTCTATTCCCTCTTCTGTTTTCTCTTCTTTTCAATGCATTTCTCTTTTGTCTTTACTGTCTGTTCGCTCCTTTTCTCTTCTTTTCACTTTTCTCCTGTTTTCTCTTCTTTTCTCTTCTTTTCTGGGTTCTCCTATCTCCTTTCTCTTCTTTTCTATTCTGTGCTCTTCTTTTATCTTTTCTCTTCTTTTCTCTTAATTTATCTTCTTTTCATTTCACTTATCACTTTTCCCTACATTGCTCTTTTCTTTTGTCTTCTTTTCGCTTTTCTCATCTTTTCTCTTTTTGCTTCTTTTCTCTCTTATCTCTTTTCACTACTTTTCTTTTTTCTCGTTTTTCTTCTACTCTCTTCTTTTCCCTTTTCTTTTGTTTTCTCTTTTTTTCGTCTTTTCCCTTTTCTCTTTTCTCTTCTTTCCCCTTGCTCTTCTTTTCTCTTCTTTTGTAATTTTTTCTTCTTTTCTCTTCTTTTCTCTTCTTTTCTCTTTTCTCTTGTTTTCACTTCTTTACCCCTTTCGTTTTTCTCTTTTCTCTTGTTTTCTCTTCTTTCTCTTTTCTCTTTTCTCTTCTTTTCTCTTGTTTTCTCTTCTTTTCTCTTTTATTTTCTGTTCTTTTCTCTTCTTTTCTCTTCATTTCTCTTCTTTACTCTTTTCTCTTCTTTTCTCTTCATTTCTCTTCTTTTCACTTTTCTCTTGTTTTCTCTTCTTTTCTATTTTTTTCATTTCTCTTGTTTTCTCTTCTTTTCTCTTTTCTCTTGGTTTCTCTTCTTTTCTCTTTTCTTTTCTGTTCTTTTCTCTTCATTTCTCTTCTTTACTCTTTTCTCTTCTTTTGTCTTCATTTCTCTTCTTTTCACTTTTCTCTTGTTTTCTCTTCTTTTCTATTGTTGTCATTTCTCTTTTTTCTCTTCTTTTCTCTTTTCTCTGTTCTCTTCTTTTCCCTTTCCTCTTCTTTTCTCTTCTTTTGTATTTCTTCTTCTTTTCTCTTCATTTCTCTTCTTTTCTCTTCTTTTCACTTTTCTCTTTTCTCTTCTTTTCCCTTTTTTCTTTTCATTTATCACTTTTCTCTTCTTTACTCATTTCTTTTCTCTTCTTTTCTCTTTTCTCTTCTTTTCTCTTTTCTCTTGTTTTCTCTCTTTTCTCTTTTCTCTTTTCGCTTCTTTTCTCTCTTATCTCTTTTCACTACTTTTCTCTTTTCTCCTTTGTCTTCTATTCTCTTTTTTTCCTTTTCTATTATCTCTTTTCTCTTCATTTCTCTGCGTTTCTCTTTTGTCTTTCTGCCTGTTCGCTCCTTTTCTCTTCTTTTAATCTTCCCCTGTTTTCTCTTCTTTTCTCTTCTGTTCTCTTGTTTTCTCTTTGCTCTATTCTCTTCTTTTCTCTTTTCTGTTTTCTCTTATCTCCTTTACCTTCTTTTCTCTTCTTTTCTCTTTCTCTTTTCTCTTTTCTCTTCTATTTCCTTTTCTTTTCTCTTCTGTTCTCGTCTATTCTCTTTTCCTTTTGCTCTTCTTTTCTCTTTTCTCTTCTTTTGTCTTCTGTTCTCTTATTTTCACTTTTCTCCTTCATCTTCTTTTCTCTTCTATTCTCTTCTTTTCTCTTCTTTCACTTCTTTTCTTTTTTCTCTTCTTTTCTCTTTTCTCTTTTTCTTTTCTCTTTTCGCTTCTGTTCTCTTTACTCTTTTTATTTTATTCTCTTCTTATGTCTTTGCTATTATCTCTTTTCTCTTCTTTTCAATGCATTTCTCTTTCGTCTTTACTATCTGTTCGCTCCTTTTCTCTTCTTTTCACTTTTCTCCTGTTTTCTCTTCTTTTCTCTTCTTTTCTGGGTTCTCCCATCTCCTTTCCCTTCGTTTCTATTCTGTTCTCTTCTTTTCTCTTTTCTCTTCTTTTCTCTTCATTTCTCTTCTTTTCATTTCACTTATCACTTTTCTGTACTTTACTCTTTTCTTTTCTCTTCTTTTCTCTTTTCTCATCTTTTCTCTTTTTGCTTCTTTTCTCTCTTATCTCTTTTCACGACTTCTCTGTTTTCTCGTTTTTCTTCTGTTCTCTTTTCCCTTTTCTTTGTTTTCTCTTTTTTTCTTCTATTCCCTCTTCTGTTTTCTCTTCTTTTCAATGCATTTCTCTTTTGTCTTTACTGTCTGTTCGCTCCTTTTCTCTTCTTTTCACTTTTCTCCTGTTTTCTCTTCTTTTCTCTTCTTTTCTGGGTTCTCCTATCTCCTTTCTCTTCTTTTCTATTCTGTGCTCTTCTTTTATCTTTTCTCTTCTTTTCTCTTCATTTATCTTCTTTTCATTTCACTTATCACTTTTCCCTACATTGCTCTTTTCTTTTGTCTTCTTTTCGCTTTTCTCATCTTTTCTCTTTTTGCTTCTTTTCTCTCTTATCTCTTTTCACTACTTTTCTTTTTTCTCGTTTTTCTTCTACTCTCTTCTTTTCCCTTTTCTTTTGTTTTCTCTTTTTTTCGTCTTTTCCCTTTTCTCTTTTCTCTTCTTTCCCCTTGCTCTTCTTTTCTCTTCTTTTGTAATTTTTTCTTCTTTTCTCTTCTTTTCTCTTTTCTCTTGTTTTCACTTCTTTACCCCTTTCGTTTTTCTCTTTTCTCTTGTTTTCTCTTCTTTCTCTTTTCTCTTTTCTCTTCTTTTCTCTTGTTTTCTCTTCTTTTCTCTTTTATTTTCTGTTCTTTTCTCTTCTTTTCTCTTCATTTCTCTTCTTTACTCTTTTCTCTTCTTTTCTCTTCATTTCTCTTCTTTTCACTTTTCTCTTGTTTTCTCTTCTTTTCTATTTTTTTCATTTCTCTTGTTTTCTCTTCTTTTCTCTTTTCTCTTGGTTTCTCTTCTTTTCTCTTTTCTTTTCTGTTCTTTTCTCTTCATTTCTCTTCTTTACTCTTTTCTCTTCTTTTGTCTTCATTTCTCTTCTTTTCACTTTTCTCTTGTTTTCTCTTCTTTTCTATTGTTGTCATTTCTCTTTTTTCTCTTCTTTTCTCTTTTCTCTGTTCTCTTCTTTTCCCTTTCCTCTTCTTTTCTCTTCTTTTGTATTTCTTCTTCTTTTCTCTTCATTTCTCTTCTTTTCTCTTCTTTTCACTTTTCTCTTTTCTCTTTTCCCTTTTTTCTTTTCATTTATCACTTTTCTCTTCTTTACTCATTTCTTTTCTCTTCTTTTCTCTTTTCTCTTCTTTTCTCTTTTCTCTTGTTTTCTCTCTTTTCTCTTTTCTCTTTTCGCTTCTTTTCTCTCTTATCTCTTTTCACTACTTTTCTCTTTTCTCCTTTGTCTTCTATTCTCTTTTTTTCCTTTTCTATTATCTCTTTTCTCTTCATTTCTCTGCGTTTCTCTTTTGTCTTTACTGCCTGTTCGCTCCTTTTCTCTTCTTTTAATCTTCCCCTGTTTTCTCTTCTTTTCTCTTCTGTTCTCTTCTTTTCTCTTTGCTCTATTCTCTTCTTTTCTCTTTTCTGTTTTCTCTTATCTCCTTTACCTTCTTTTCTCTTCTTTTCTCTTTCTCTTTTCTCTTCTATTTCCTTTTCTTTTCTCTTCTGTTCTCGTCTATTCTCTTTTCCTTTTGCTCTTCTTTTCTCTTTTCTCTTCTTTTGTCTTCTGTTCTCTTATTTTCACTTTTCTCCTTCATCTTCTTTTCTCTTCTATTCTCTTCTTTTCTCTTCTTTCACTTCTTTTCTTTTTTTTCTTCTTTTCTCTTTTCTCTTTTTCTTTTCTCTTTTCGCTTCTGTTCTCTTTACTCTTTTTATTTTATTCTCTTCTTATGTCTTTGCTATTATCTCTTTTCTCTTCTTTTCAATGCATTTCTCTTTCGTCTTTACTATCTGTTCGCTCCTTTTCTCTTCTTTTCACTTTTCTCCTGTTTTCTCTTCTTTTCTCTTCTTTTCTGGGTTCTCCCATCTCCTTTCCCTTCGTTTCTATTCTGTTCTCTTCTTTTCTCTTTTCTCTTCTTTTCTCTTCATTTCTCTTCTTTTCATTTCACTTATCACTTTTCTGTACTTTACTCTTTTCTTTTCTCTTCTTTTCTCTTTTCTCATCTTTTCTCTTTTTGCTTCTTTTCTCTCTTATCTCTTTTCACGACTTCTCTGTTTTCTCGTTTTTCTTCTGTTCTCTTTTCCCTTTTCTTTGTTTTCTCTTTTTTTCTTCTATTCCCTCTTCTGTTTTCTCTTCTTTTCAATGCATTTCTCTTTTGTCTTTACTGTCTGTTCGCTCCTTTTCTCTTCTTTTCACTTTTCTCCTGTTTTCTCTTATTTTCTCTTCTTTTCTGGGTTCTCCTATCTCCTTTCTCTTCTTTTCTATTCTGTGCTCTTCTTTTATCTTTTCTCTTCTTTTCTCTTCATTTATCTTCTTTTCATTTCACTTATCACTTTTCCCTACATTGCTCTTTTCTTTTGTCTTCTTTTCGCTTTTCTCATCTTTTCTCTTTTTGCTTCTTTTCTCTCTTATCTCTTTTCACTACTTTTCTTTTTTCTCGTTTTTCTTCTACTCTCTTCTTTTCCCTTTTCTTTTGTTTTCTCTTTTTTTCGTCTTTTCCCTTTTCTCTTTTCTCTTCATTCCCCTTGCTCTTCTTTTCTCTTCTTTTGTAATTTTTTCTTCTTTTCTCTTCTTTTCTCTTTTCTCTTGTTTTCACTTCTTTACCCCTTTCGTTTTTCTCTTTTCTCTTGTTTTCTCTTCTTTCTCTTTTCTCTTTTCTCTTCTTTTCTCTTGTTTTCTCTTCTTTTCTCTTTTATTTTCTGTTCTTTTCTCTTCTTTTCTCTTCATTTCTCTTCTTTACTCTTTTCTCTTCTTTTCTCTTCATTTCTCTTCTTTTCACTTTTCTCTTGTTTTCTCTTCTTTTCTATTTTTTTCATTTCTCTTGTTTTCTCTTCTTTTCTCTTTTCTCTTGGTTTCTCTTCTTTTCTCTTTTCTTTTCTGTTCTTTTCTCTTCATTTCTCTTCTTTACTCTTTTCTCTTCTTTTGTCTTCATTTCTCTTCTTTTCACTTTTCTCTTGTTTTCTCTTCTTTTCTATTGTTGTCATTTCTCTTTTTTCTCTTCTTTTCTCTTTTCTCTGTTCTCTTCTTTTCCCTTTCCTCTTCTTTTCTCTTCTTTTGTATTTCTTCTTCTTTTCTCTTCATTTCTCTTCTTTTCTCTTCTTTTCACTTTTCTCTTTTCTCTTCTTTTCCCTTTTTTCTTTTCATTTATCACTTTTCTCTTCTTTACTCATTTCTTTTCTCTTCTTTTCTCTTTTCTCTTCTTTTCTCTTTTCTCTTGTTTTCTCTCTTTTCTCTTTTCTTTTTTCGCTTCTTTTCTCTCTTATCTCTTTTCACTACTTTTCTCTTTTCTCCTTTGTCTTCTATTCTCTTTTTTTCCTTTTCTATTATCTCTTTTCTCTTCATTTCTCTGCGTTTCTCTTTTGTCTTTACTGCCTGTTCGCTCCTTTTCTCTTCTTTTAATCTTCCCCTGTTTTCTCTTCTTTTCTCTTCTGTTCTCTTCTTTTCTCTTTGCTCTATTCTCTTCTTTTCTCTTTTCTGTTTTCTCTTATCTCCTTTACCTTCTTTTCTCTTCTTTTCTCTTTCTCTTTTCTCTTCTATTTCCTTTTCTTTTCTCTTCTGTTCTCGTCTATTCTCTTTTCCTTTTGCTCTTCTTTTCTCTTTTCTCTTCTTTTGTCTTCTGTTCTCTTATTTTCACTTTTCTCCTTCATCTTCTTTTCTCTTCTATTCTCTTCTTTTCTCTTCTTTCACTTCTTTTCTTTTTTTTCTTCTTTTCTCTTTTCTCTTTTTCTTTTCTCTTTTCGCTTCTGTTCTCTTTACTCTTTTTATTTTATTCTCTTCTTATGTCTTTGCTATTATCTCTTTTCTCTTCTTTTCAATGCATTTCTCTTTCGTCTTTACTATCTGTTCGCTCCTTTTCTCTTCTTTTCACTTTTCTCCTGTTTTCTCTTCTTTTCTCTTCTTTTCTGGGTTCTCCCATCTCCTTTCCCTTCGTTTCTATTCTGTTCTCTTCTTTTCTCTTTTCTCTTCTTTTCTCTTCATTTCTCTTCTTTTCATTTCACTTATCACTTTTCTGTACTTTACTCTTTTCTTTTCTCTTCTTTTCTCTTTTCTCATCTTTTCTCTTTTTGCTTCTTTTCTCTCTTATCTCTTTTCACGACTTCTCTCTTTTCTCGTTTTTCTTCTGTTCTCTTTTCCCTTTTCTTTGTTTTCTCTTTTTTTCTTCTATTCCCTCTTCTGTTTTCTCTTCTTTTCAATGCATTTCTCTTTTGTCTTTACTGTCTGTTCGCTCCTTTTCTCTTCTTTTCACTTTTCTCCTGTTTTCTCTTCTTTTCTCTTCTTTTCTGGGTTCTCCTATCTCCTTTCTCTTCTTTTCTATTCTGTGCTCTTCTTTTATCTTTTCTCTTCTTTTCTCTTAATTTATCTTCTTTTCATTTCACTTATCACTTTTCCCTACATTGCTCTTTTCTTTTGTCTTCTTTTCGCTTTTCTCATCTTTTCTCTTTTTGCTTCTTTTCTCTCTTATCTCTTTTCACTACTTTTCTTTTTTCTCGTTTTTCTTCTACTCTCTTCTTTTCCCTTTTCTTTTGTTTTCTCTTTTTTTCGTCTTTTCCCTTTTCTCTTTTCTCTTCTTTCCCCTTGCTCTTCTTTTCTCTTCTTTTGTAATTTTTTCTTCTTTTCTCTTCTTTTCTCTTCTTTTCTCTTTTCTCTTGTTTTCACTTCTTTACCCCTTTCGTTTTTCTCTTTTCTCTTGTTTTCTCTTCTTTCTCTTTTCTCTTTTCTCTTCTTTTCTCTTGTTTTCTCTTCTTTTCTCTTTTATTTTCTGTTCTTTTCTCTTCTTTTCTCTTCATTTCTCTTCTTTACTCTTTTCTCTTCTTTTCTCTTCATTTCTCTTCTTTTCACTTTTCTCTTGTTTTCTCTTCTTTTCTATTTTTTTCATTTCTCTTGTTTTCTCTTCTTTTCTCTTTTCTCTTGGTTTCTCTTCTTTTCTCTTTTCTTTTCTGTTCTTTTCTCTTCATTTCTCTTCTTTACTCTTTTCTCTTCTTTTGTCTTCATTTCTCTTCTTTTCACTTTTCTCTTGTTTTCTCTTCTTTTCTATTGTTGTCATTTCTCTTTTTTCTCTTCTTTTCTCTTTTCTCTGTTCTCTTCTTTTCCCTTTCCTCTTCTTTTCTCTTCTTTTGTATTTCTTCTTCTTTTCTCTTCATTTCTCTTCTTTTCTCTTCTTTTCACTTTTCTCTTTTCTCTTCTTTTCCCTTTTTTCTTTTCATTTATCACTTTTCTCTTCTTTACTCATTTCTTTTCTCTTCTTTTCTCTTTTCTCTTCTTTTCTCTTTTCTCTTGTTTTCTCTCTTTTCTCTTTTCTCTTTTCGCTTCTTTTCTCTCTTATCTCTTTTCACTACTTTTCTCTTTTCTCCTTTGTCTTCTATTCTCTTTTTTTCCTTTTCTATTATCTCTTTTCTCTTCATTTCTCTGCGTTTCTCTTTTGTCTTTCTGCCTGTTCGCTCCTTTTCTCTTCTTTTAATCTTCCCCTGTTTTCTCTTCTTTTCTCTTCTGTTCTCTTGTTTTCTCTTTGCTCTATTCTCTTCTTTTCTCTTTTCTGTTTTCTCTTATCTCCTTTACCTTCTTTTCTCTTCTTTTCTCTTTCTCTTTTCTCTTTTCTCTTCTATTTCCTTTTCTTTTCTCTTCTGTTCTCGTCTATTCTCTTTTCCTTTTGCTCTTCTTTTCTCTTTTCTCTTCTTTTGTCTTCTGTTCTCTTATTTTCACTTTTCTCCTTCATCTTCTTTTCTCTTCTATTCTCTTCTTTTCTCTTCTTTCACTTCTTTTCTTTTTTCTCTTCTTTTCTCTTTTCTCTTTTTCTTTTCTCTTTTCGCTTCTGTTCTCTTTACTCTTTTTATTTTATTCTCTTCTTATGTCTTTGCTATTATCTCTTTTCTCTTCTTTTCAATGCATTTCTCTTTCGTCTTTACTATCTGTTCGCTCCTTTTCTCTTCTTTTCACTTTTCTCCTGTTTTCTCTTCTTTTCTCTTCTTTTCTGGGTTCTCCCATCTCCTTTCCCTTCGTTTCTATTCTGTTCTCTTCTTTTCTCTTTTCTCTTCTTTTCTCTTCATTTCTCTTCTTTTCATTTCACTTATCACTTTTCTGTACTTTACTCTTTTCTTTTCTCTTCTTTTCTCTTTTCTCATCTTTTCTCTTTTTGCTTCTTTTCTCTCTTATCTCTTTTCACGACTTCTCTGTTTTCTCGTTTTTCTTCTGTTCTCTTTTCCCTTTTCTTTGTTTTCTCTTTTTTTCTTCTATTCCCTCTTCTGTTTTCTCTTCTTTTCAATGCATTTCTCTTTTGTCTTTACTGTCTGTTCGCTCCTTTTCTCTTCTTTTCACTTTTCTCCTGTTTTCTCTTCTTTTCTCTTCTTTTCTGGGTTCTCCTATCTCCTTTCTCTTCTTTTCTATTCTGTGCTCTTCTTTTATCTTTTCTCTTCTTTTCTCTTCATTTATCTTCTTTTCATTTCACTTATCACTTTTCCCTACATTGCTCTTTTCTTTTGTCTTCTTTTCGCTTTTCTCATCTTTTCTCTTTTTGCTTCTTTTCTCTCTTATCTCTTTTCACTACTTTTCTTTTTTCTCGTTTTTCTTCTACTCTCTTCTTTTCCCTTTTCTTTTGTTTTCTCTTTTTTTCGTCTTTTCCCTTTTCTCTTTTCTCTTCTTTCCCCTTGCTCTTCTTTTCTCTTCTTTTGTAATTTTTTCTTCTTTTCTCTTCTTTTCTCTTTTCTCTTGTTTTCACTTCTTTACCCCTTTCGTTTTTCTCTTTTCTCTTGTTTTCTCTTCTTTCTCTTTTCTCTTTTCTCTTCTTTTCTCTTGTTTTCTCTTCTTTTCTCTTTTATTTTCTGTTCTTTTCTCTTCTTTTCTCTTCATTTCTCTTCTTTACTCTTTTCTCTTCTTTTCTCTTCATTTCTCTTCTTTTCACTTTTCTCTTGTTTTCTCTTCTTTTCTATTTTTTTCATTTCTCTTGTTTTCTCTTCTTTTCTCTTTTCTCTTGGTTTCTCTTCTTTTCTCTTTTCTTTTCTGTTCTTTTCTCTTCATTTCTCTTCTTTACTCTTTTCTCTTCTTTTGTCTTCATTTCTCTTCTTTTCACTTTTCTCTTGTTTTCTCTTCTTTTCTATTGTTGTCATTTCTCTTTTTTCTCTTCTTTTCTCTTTTCTCTGTTCTCTTCTTTTCCCTTTCCTCTTCTTTTCTCTTCTTTTGTATTTCTTCTTCTTTTCTCTTCATTTCTCTTCTTTTCTCTTCTTTTCACTTTTCTCTTTTCTCTTCTTTTCCCTTTTTTCTTTTCATTTATCACTTTTCTCTTCTTTACTCATTTCTTTTCTCTTCTTTTCTCTTTTCTCTTCTTTTCTCTTTTCTCTTGTTTTCTCTCTTTTCTCTTTTCTCTTTTCGCTTCTTTTCTCTCTTATCGCTTTTCACTACTTTTCTCTTTTCTCCTTTGTCTTCTATTCTCTTTTTTTCCTTTTCTATTATCTCTTTTCTCTTCATTTCTCTGCGTTTCTCTTTTGTCTTTACTGCCTGTTCGCTCCTTTTCTCTTCTTTTAATCTTCCCCTGTTTTCTCTTCTTTTCTCTTCTGTTCTCTTGTTTTCTCTTTGCTCTATTCTCTTCTTTTCTCTTTTCTGTTTTCTCTTATCTCCTTTACCTTCTTTTCTCTTCTTTTCTCTTTCTCTTTTCTCTTCTATTTCCTTTTCTTTTCTCTTCTGTTCTCGTCTATTCTCTTTTCCTTTTGCTCTTCTTTTCTCTTTTCTCTTCTTTTGTCTTCTGTTCTCTTATTTTCACTTTTCTCCTTCATCTTCTTTTCTCTTCTATTCTCTTCTTTTCTCTTCTTTCACTTCTTTTCTTTTTTCTCTTCTTTTCTCTTTTCTCTTTTTCTTTTCTCTTTTCGCTTCTGTTCTCTTTACTCTTTTTATTTTATTCTCTTCTTATGTCTTTGCTATTATCTCTTTTCTCTTCTTTTCAATGCATTTCTCTTTCGTCTTTACAATTGTTCGCTCCTTTCCTCTTCTTTTCACTTTTCTCCTGTTTTCTCTTCTTTTCTCTTCTTTTCTGGGTTCTCCCATCTCCTTTCCCTTCGTTTCTATTCTGTTCTCTTCTTTTCTCTTTTCTCTTCTTTTCTCTTCATTTCTCTTCTTTTCATTTCACTTATCACTTTTCTGTACTTTACTCTTTTCTTTTCTCTTCTTTTCTCTTTTCTCATCTTTTCTCTTTTTGCTTCTTTTCTCTCTTATCTCTTTTCACGACTTCTCTGTTTTCTCGTTTTTCTTCTGTTCTCTTTTCCCTTTTCTTTGTTTTCTCTTTTTTTCTTCTATTCCCTCTTCTGTTTTCTCTTCTTTTCAATGCATTTCTCTTTTGTCTTTACTGTCTGTTCGCTCCTTTTCTCTTCTTTTCACTTTTCTCCTGTTTTCTCTTCTTTTCTCTTCTTTTCTGGGTTCTCCTATCTCCTTTCTCTTCTTTTCTATTCTGTGCTCTTCTTTTATCTTTTCTCTTCTTTTCTCTTCATTTATCTTCTTTTCATTTCACTTATCACTTTTCCCTACATTGCTCTTTTCTTTTGTCTTCTTTTCGCTTTTCTCATCTTTTCTCTTTTTGCTTCTTTTCTCTCTTATCTCTTTTCACTACTTTTCTTTTTTCTCGTTTTTCTTCTACTCTCTTCTTTTCCCTTTTCTTTTGTTTTCTCTTTTTTTCGTCTTTTCCCTTTTCTCTTTTCTCTTCTTTCCCCTTGCTCTTCTTTTCTCTTCTTTTGTATTTATTCTTCTTTTCTCTTCTTTTCTCTTTTCTCTTGTTTTCACTTCTTTACCCCTTTCGTTTTTCTCTTTTCTCTTGTTTTCTCTTCTTTCTCTTTTCTCTTTTCTCTTCTTTTCTCTTGTTTTCTCTTCTTTTCTCTTTTATTTTCTGTTCTTTTCTCTTCTTTTCTCTTCATTTCTCTTCTTTACTCTTTTCTCTTCTTTTCTCTTCATTTCTCTTCTTTTCACTTTTCTCTTGTTTTCTCTTCTTTTCTATTTTTTTCATTTCTCTTGTTTTCTCTTCTTTTCTCTTTTCTCTTGGTTTCTCTTCTTTTCTCTTTTCTTTTCTGTTCTTTTCTCTTCATTTCTCTTCTTTACTCTTTTCTCTTCTTTTGTCTTCATTTCTCTTCTTTTCACTTTTCTCTTGTTTTCTCTTCTTTTCTATTGTTGTCATTTCTCTTTTTTCTCTTCTTTTCTCTTTTCTCTGTTCTCTTCTTTTCCCTTTCCTCTTCTTTTCTCTTCTTTTGTATTTCTTCTTCTTTTCTCTTCATTTCTCTTCTTTTCTCTTCTTTTCACTTTTCTCTTTTCTCTTCTTTTCCCTTTTTTCTTTTCATTTATCACTTTTCTCTTCTTTACTCATTTCTTTTCTCTTCTTTTCTCTTTTCTCTTCTTTTCTCTTTTCTCTTGTTTTCTCTCTTTTCTCTTTTCTCTTTTCGCTTCTTTTCTCTCTTATCGCTTTTCACTACTTTTCTCTTTTCTCCTTTGTCTTCTATTCTCTTTTTTTCCTTTTCTATTATCTCTTTTCTCTTCATTTCTCTGCGTTTCTCTTTTGTCTTTACTGCCTGTTCGCTCCTTTTCTCTTCTTTTAATCTTCCCCTGTTTTCTCTTCTTTTCTCTTCTGTTCTCTTGTTTTCTCTTTGCTCTATTCTCTTCTTTTCTCTTTTCTGTTTTCTCTTATCTCCTTTACCTTCTTTTCTCTTCTTTTCTCTTTCTCTTTTCTCTTCTATTTCCTTTTCTTTTCTCTTCTGTTCTCGTCTATTCTCTTTTCCTTTTGCTCTTCTTTTCTCTTTTCTCTTCTTTTGTCTTCTGTTCTCTTATTTTCACTTTTCTCCTTCATCTTCTTTTCTCTTCTATTCTCTTCTTTTCTCTTCTTTCACTTCTTTTCTTTTTTCTCTTCTTTTCTCTTTTCTCTTTTTCTTTTCTCTTTTCGCTTCTGTTCTCTTTACTCTTTTTATTTTATTCTCTTCTTATGTCTTTGCTATTATCTCTTTTCTCTTCTTTTCAATGCATTTCTCTTTCGTCTTTACTATCTGTTCGCTCCTTTTCTCTTCTTTTCACTTTTCTCCTGTTTTCTCTTCTTTTCTCTTCTTTTCTGGGTTCTCCCATCTCCTTTCCCTTCGTTTCTATTCTGTTCTCTTCTTTTCTCTTTTCTCTTCTTTTCTCTTCATTTCTCTTCTTTTCATTTCACTTATCACTTTTCTGTACTTTACTCTTTTCTTTTCTCTTCTTTTCTCTTTTCTCATCTTTTCTCTTTTTGCTTCTTTTCTCTCTTATCTCTTTTCACGACTTCTCTGTTTTCTCGTTTTTCTTCTGTTCTCTTTTCCCTTTTCTTTGTTTTCTCTTTTTTTCTTCTATTCCCTCTTCTGTTTTCTCTTCTTTTCAATGCATTTCTCTTTTGTCTTTACTGTCTGTTCGCTCCTTTTCTCTTCTTTTCACTTTTCTCCTGTTTTCTCTTCTTTTCTCTTCTTTTCTGGGTTCTCCTATCTCCTTTCTCTTCTTTTCTATTCTGTGCTCTTCTTTTATCTTTTCTCTTCTTTTCTCTTCATTTCTCTTCTTTTCATTTCACTTATCACTTTTCCCTACATTGCTCTTTTCTTTTGTCTTCTTTTCGCTTTTCTCATCTTTTCTCTTTTTGCTTCTTTTCTCTCTTATCTCTTTACACTACTTTTCTTTTTTCTCGTTTTTCTTCTACTCTCTTCTTTTCCCTTTTCTTTTGTTTTCTCTTTTTTTCGTCTTTTCCCTTTTCTCTTTTCTCTTCTTTCCCCTTGCTCTTCTTTTCTCTTCTTTTGTAATTTTTTCTTCTTTTCTCTTCTTTTCTCTTCTTTTCTCTTTTCTCTTGTTTTCACTTCTTTACCCCTTTCGTTTTTCTCTTTTCTCTTGTTTTCTCTTCTTTCTCTTTTCTCTTTTCTCTTCTTTTCTCTTGTTTTCTCTTCTTTTCTCTTTTATTTTCTGTTCTTTTCTCTTCTTTTCTCTTCATTTCTCTTCTTTACTCTTTTCTCTTCTTTTCTCTTCATTTCTCTTCTTTTCACTTTTCTCTTGTTTTCTCTTCTTTTCTATTTTTTTCATTTCTCTTGTTTTCTCTTCTTTTCTCTTTTCTCTTGGTTTCTCTTCTTTTCTCTCTTCTTTTCTGTTCTTTTCTCTTCATTTCTCTTCTTTACTCTTTTCTCTTCTTTTGTCTTCATTTCTCTTCTTTTCACTTTTCTCTTGTTTTCTCTTCTTTTCTATTGTTGTCATTTCTCTTTTTTCTCTTCTTTTCTCTTTTCTCTGTTCTCTTCTTTTCCCTTTCCTCTTCTTTTCTCTTCTTTTGTATTTCTTCTTCTTTTCTCTTCATTTCTCTTCTTTTCTCTTCTTTTCACTTTTCTCTTTTCTCTTCTTTTCCCTTTTTTCTTTTCATTTATCACTTTTCTCTTCTTTACTCATTTCTTTTCTCTTCTTTTCTCTTTTCTCTTCTTTTCTCTTTTCTCTTGTTTTCTCTCTTTTCTCTTTTCTCTTTTCGCTTCTTTTCTCTCTTATCTCTTTTCACTACTTTTCTCTTTTCTCCTTTGTCTTCTATTCTCTTTTTTTCCTTTTCTATTATCTCTTTTCTCTTCATTTCTCTGCGTTTCTCTTTTGTCTTTCTGCCTGTTCGCTCCTTTTCTCTTCTTTTAATCTTCCCCTGTTTTCTCTTCTTTTCTCTTCTGTTCTCTTGTTTTCTCTTTGCTCTATTCTCTTCTTTTCTCTTTTCTGTTTTCTCTTATCTCCTTTACCTTCTTTTCTCTTCTTTTCTCTTTCTCTTTTCTCTTTTCTCTTCTATTTCCTTTTCTTTTCTCTTCTGTTCTCGTCTATTCTCTTTTCCTTTTGCTCTTCTTTTCTCTTTTCTCTTCTTTTGTCTTCTGTTCTCTTATTTTCACTTTTCTCCTTCATCTTCTTTTCTCTTCTATTCTCTTCTTTTCTCTTCTTTCACTTCTTTTCTTTTTTCTCTTCTTTTCTCTTTTCTCTTTTTCTTTTCTCTTTTCGCTTCTGTTCTCTTTACTCTTTTTATTTTATTCTCTTCTTATGTCTTTGCTATTATCTCTTTTCTCTTCTTTTCAATGCATTTCTCTTTCGTCTTTACTATCTGTTCGCTCCTTTTCTCTTCTTTTCACTTTTCTCCTGTTTTCTCTTCTTTTCTCTTCTTTTCTGGGTTCTCCCATCTCCTTTCCCTTCGTTTCTATTCTGTTCTCTTCTTTTCTCTTTTCTCTTCTTTTCTCTTCATTTCTCTTCTTTTCATTTCACTTATCACTTTTCTGTACTTTACTCTTTTCTTTTCTCTTCTTTTCTCTTTTCTCATCTTTTCTCTTTTTGCTTCTTTTCTCTCTTATCTCTTTTCACGACTTCTCTGTTTTCTCGTTTTTCTTCTGTTCTCTTTTCCCTTTTCTTTGTTTTCTCTTTTTTTCTTCTATTCCCTCTTCTGTTTTCTCTTCTTTTCAATGCATTTCTCTTTTGTCTTTACTGTCTGTTCGCTCCTTTTCTCTTCTTTTCACTTTTCTCCTGTTTTCTCTTCTTTTCTCTTCTTTTCTGGGTTCTCCTATCTCCTTTCTCTTCTTTTCTATTCTGTGCTCTTCTTTTATCTTTTCTCTTCTTTTCTCTTCATTTATCTTCTTTTCATTTCACTTATCACTTTTCCCTACATTGCTCTTTTCTTTTGTCTTCTTTTCGCTTTTCTCATCTTTTCTCTTTTTGCTTCTTTTCTCTCTTATCTCTTTTCACTACTTTTCTTTTTTCTCGTTTTTCTTCTACTCTCTTCTTTTCCCTTTTCTTTTGTTTTCTCTTTTTTTCGTCTTTTCCCTTTTCTCTTTTCTCTTCTTTCCCCTTGCTCTTCTTTTCTCTTCTTTTGTAATTTTTTCTTCTTTTCTCTTCTTTTCTCTTTTCTCTTGTTTTCACTTCTTTACCCCTTTCGTTTTTCTCTTTTCTCTTGTTTTCTCTTCTTTCTCTTTTCTCTTTTCTCTTCTTTTCTCTTGTTTTCTCTTCTTTTCTCTTTTATTTTCTGTTCTTTTCTCTTCTTTTCTCTTCATTTCTCTTCTTTACTCTTTTCTCTTCTTTTCTCTTCATTTCTCTTCTTTTCACTTTTCTCTTGTTTTCTCTTCTTTTCTATTTTTTTCATTTCTCTTGTTTTCTCTTCTTTTCTCTTTTCTCTTGGTTTCTCTTCTTTTCTCTTTTCTTTTCTGTTCTTTTCTCTTCATTTCTCTTCTTTACTCTTTTCTCTTCTTTTGTCTTCATTTCTCTTCTTTTCACTTTTCTCTTGTTTTCTCTTCTTTTCTATTGTTGTCATTTCTCTTTTTTCTCTTCTTTTCTCTTTTCTCTGTTCTCTTCTTTTCCCTTTCCTCTTCTTTTCTCTTCTTTTGTATTTCTTCTTCTTTTCTCTTCATTTCTCTTCTTTTCTCTTCTTTTCACTTTTCTCTTTTCTCTTCTTTTCCCTTTTTTCTTTTCATTTATCACTTTTCTCTTCTTTACTCATTTCTTTTCTCTTCTTTTCTCTTTTCTCTTCTTTTCTCTTTTCTCTTGTTTTCTCTCTTTTCTCTTTTCTCTTTTCGCTTCTTTTCTCTCTTATCGCTTTTCACTACTTTTCTCTTTTCTCCTTTGTCTTCTATTCTCTTTTTTTCCTTTTCTATTATCTCTTTTCTCTTCATTTCTCTGCGTTTCTCTTTTGTCTTTACTGCCTGTTCGCTCCTTTTCTCTTCTTTTAATCTTCCCCTGTTTTCTCTTCTTTTCTCTTCTGTTCTCTTGTTTTCTCTTTGCTCTATTCTCTTCTTTTCTCTTTTCTGTTTTCTCTTATCTCCTTTACCTTCTTTTCTCTTCTTTTCTCTTTCTCTTTTCTCTTCTATTTCCTTTTCTTTTCTCTTCTGTTCTCGTCTATTCTCTTTTCCTTTTGCTCTTCTTTTCTCTTTTCTCTTCTTTTGTCTTCTGTTCTCTTATTTTCACTTTTCTCCTTCATCTTCTTTTCTCTTCTATTCTCTTCTTTTCTCTTCTTTCACTTCTTTTCTTTTTTCTCTTCTTTTCTCTTTTCTCTTTTTCTTTTCTCTTTTCGCTTCTGTTCTCTTTACTCTTTTTATTTTATTCTCTTCTTATGTCTTTGCTATTATCTCTTTTCTCTTCTTTTCAATGCATTTCTCTTTCGTCTTTACAATTGTTCGCTCCTTTCCTCTTCTTTTCACTTTTCTCCTGTTTTCTCTTCTTTTCTCTTCTTTTCTGGGTTCTCCCATCTCCTTTCCCTTCGTTTCTATTCTGTTCTCTTCTTTTCTCTTTTCTCTTCTTTTCTCTTCATTTCTCTTCTTTTCATTTCACTTATCACTTTTCTGTACTTTACTCTTTTCTTTTCTCTTCTTTTCTCTTTTCTCATCTTTTCTCTTTTTGCTTCTTTTCTCTCTTATCTCTTTTCACGACTTCTCTGTTTTCTCGTTTTTCTTCTGTTCTCTTTTCCCTTTTCTTTGTTTTCTCTTTTTTTCTTCTATTCCCTCTTCTGTTTTCTCTTCTTTTCAATGCATTTCTCTTTTGTCTTTACTGTCTGTTCGCTCCTTTTCTCTTCTTTTCACTTTTCTCCTGTTTTCTCTTCTTTTCTCTTCTTTTCTGGGTTCTCCTATCTCCTTTCTCTTCTTTTCTATTCTGTGCTCTTCTTTTATCTTTTCTCTTCTTTTCTCTTCATTTATCTTCTTTTCATTTCACTTATCACTTTTCCCTACATTGCTCTTTTCTTTTGTCTTCTTTTCGCTTTTCTCATCTTTTCTCTTTTTGCTTCTTTTCTCTCTTATCTCTTTTCACTACTTTTCTTTTTTCTCGTTTTTCTTCTACTCTCTTCTTTTCCCTTTTCTTTTGTTTTCTCTTTTTTTCGTCTTTTCCCTTTTCTCTTTTCTCTTCTTTCCCCTTGCTCTTCTTTTCTCTTCTTTTGTATTTATTCTTCTTTTCTCTTCTTTTCTCTTTTCTCTTGTTTTCACTTCTTTACCCCTTTCGTTTTTCTCTTTTCTCTTGTTTTCTCTTCTTTCTCTTTTCTCTTTTCTCTTCTTTTCTCTTGTTTTCTCTTCTTTTCTCTTTTATTTTCTGTTCTTTTCTCTTCTTTTCTCTTCATTTCTCTTCTTTACTCTTTTCTCTTCTTTTCTCTTCATTTCTCTTCTTTTCACTTTTCTCTTGTTTTCTCTTCTTTTCTATTTTTTTCATTTCTCTTGTTTTCTCTTCTTTTCTCTTTTCTCTTGGTTTCTCTTCTTTTCTCTTTTCTTTTCTGTTCTTTTCTCTTCATTTCTCTTCTTTACTCTTTTCTCTTCTTTTGTCTTCATTTCTCTTCTTTTCACTTTTCTCTTGTTTTCTCTTCTTTTCTATTGTTGTCATTTCTCTTTTTTCTCTTCTTTTCTCTTTTCTCTGTTCTCTTCTTTTCCCTTTCCTCTTCTTTTCTCTTCTTTTGTATTTCTTCTTCTTTTCTCTTCATTTCTCTTCTTTTCTCTTCTTTTCACTTTTCTCTTTTCTCTTCTTTTCCCTTTTTTCTTTTCATTTATCACTTTTCTCTTCTTTACTCATTTCTTTTCTCTTCTTTTCTCTTTTCTCTTCTTTTCTCTTTTCTCTTGTTTTCTCTCTTTTCTCTTTTCTCTTTTCGCTTCTTTTCTCTCTTATCGCTTTTCACTACTTTTCTCTTTTCTCCTTTGTCTTCTATTCTCTTTTTTTCCTTTTCTATTATCTCTTTTCTCTTCATTTCTCTGCGTTTCTCTTTTGTCTTTACTGCCTGTTCGCTCCTTTTCTCTTCTTTTAATCTTCCCCTGTTTTCTCTTCTTTTCTCTTCTGTTCTCTTGTTTTCTCTTTGCTCTATTCTCTTCTTTTCTCTTTTCTGTTTTCTCTTATCTCCTTTACCTTCTTTTCTCTTCTTTTCTCTTTCTCTTTTCTCTTCTATTTCCTTTTCTTTTCTCTTCTGTTCTCGTCTATTCTCTTTTCCTTTTGCTCTTCTTTTCTCTTTTCTCTTCTTTTGTCTTCTGTTCTCTTATTTTCACTTTTCTCCTTCATCTTCTTTTCTCTTCTATTCTCTTCTTTTCTCTTCTTTCACTTCTTTTCTTTTTTCTCTTCTTTTCTCTTTTCTCTTTTTCTTTTCTCTTTTCGCTTCTGTTCTCTTTACTCTTTTTATTTTATTCTCTTCTTATGTCTTTGCTATTATCTCTTTTCTCTTCTTTTCAATGCATTTCTCTTTCGTCTTTACTATCTGTTCGCTCCTTTTCTCTTCTTTTCACTTTTCTCCTGTTTTCTCTTCTTTTCTCTTCTTTTCTGGGTTCTCCCATCTCCTTTCCCTTCGTTTCTATTCTGTTCTCTTCTTTTCTCTTTTCTCTTCTTTTCTCTTCATTTCTCTTCTTTTCATTTCACTTATCACTTTTCTGTACTTTACTCTTTTCTTTTCTCTTCTTTTCTCTTTTCTCATCTTTTCTCTTTTTGCTTCTTTTCTCTCTTATCTCTTTTCACGACTTCTCTGTTTTCTCGTTTTTCTTCTGTTCTCTTTTCCCTTTTCTTTGTTTTCTCTTTTTTTCTTCTATTCCCTCTTCTGTTTTCTCTTCTTTTCAATGCATTTCTCTTTTGTCTTTACTGTCTGTTCGCTCCTTTTCTCTTCTTTTCACTTTTCTCCTGTTTTCTCTTCTTTTCTCTTCTTTTCTGGGTTCTCCTATCTCCTTTCTCTTCTTTTCTATTCTGTGCTCTTCTTTTATCTTTTCTCTTCTTTTCTCTTCATTTCTCTTCTTTTCATTTCACTTATCACTTTTCCCTACATTGCTCTTTTCTTTTGTCTTCTTTTCGCTTTTCTCATCTTTTCTCTTTTTGCTTCTTTTCTCTCTTATCTCTTTTCACTACTTTTCTTTTTTCTCGTTTTTCTTCTACTCTCTTCTTTTCCCTTTTCTTTTGTTTTCTCTTTTTTTCGTCTTTTCCCTTTTCTCTTTTCTCTTCTTTCCCCTTGCTCTTCTTTTCTCTTCTTTTGTATTTATTCTTCTTTTCTCTTCTTTTCTCTTCTTTTCTCTTTTCTCTTGTTTTCACTTCTTTACCCCTTTCGTTTTTCTCTTTTCTCTTGTTTTCTCTTCTTTCTCTTTTCTCTTTTCTCTTCTTTTCTCTTGTTTTCTCTTCTTTTCTCTTTTATTTTCTGTTCTTTTCTCTTCTTTTCTCTTCATTTCTCTTCTTTACTCTTTTCTCTTCTTTTCTCTTCATTTCTCTTCTTTTCACTTTTCTCTTGTTTTCTCTTCTTTTCTATTTTTTTCATTTCTCTTGTTTTCTCTTCTTTTCTCTTTTCTCTTGGTTTCTCTTCTTTTCTCTTTTCTTTTCTGTTCTTTTCTCTTCATTTCTCTTCTTTACTCTTTTCTCTTCTTTTGTCTTCATTTCTCTTCTTTTCACTTTTCTCTTGTTTTCTCTTCTTTTCTATTGTTGTCATTTCTCTTTTTTCTCTTCTTTTCTCTTTTCTCTGTTCTCTTCTTTTCCCTTTCCTCTTCTTTTCTCTTCTTTTGTATTTCTTCTTCTTTTCTCTTCATTTCTCTTCTTTTCTCTTCTTTTCACTTTTCTCTTTTCTCTTCTTTTCCCTTTTTTCTTTTCATTTATCACTTTTCTCTTCTTTACTCATTTCTTTTCTCTTCTTTTCTCTTTTCTCTTCTTTTCTCTTTTCTCTTGTTTTCTCTCTTTTCTCTTTTCTCTTTTCGCTTCTTTTCTCTCTTATCTCTTTTCACTACTTTTCTCTTTTCTCCTTTGTCTTCTATTCTCTTTTTTTCCTTTTCTATTATCTCTTTTCTCTTCATTTCTCTGCGTTTCTCTTTTGTCTTTACTGCCTGTTCGCTCCTTTTCTCTTCTTTTAATCTTCCCCTGTTTTCTCTTCTTTTCTCTTCTGTTCTCTTCTTTTCTCTTTGCTCTATTCTCTTCTTTTCTCTTTTCTGTTTTCTCTTATCTCCTTTACCTTCTTTTCTCTTCTTTTCTCTTTTCTCTTTTCTCTTCTATTTCCTTTTCTTTTCTCTTCTGTTCTCGTCTATTCTCTTTTCCTTTTGCTCTTCTTTTCTCTTTTCTCTTCTTTTGTCTTCTGTTCTCTTATTTTCACTTTTCTCCTTCATCTTCTTTTCTCTTCTATTCTCTTCTTTTCTCTTCTTTCACTTCTTTTCTTTTTTCTCTTCTTTTCTCTTTTCTCTTTTTCTTTTCTCTTTTCGCTTCTGTTCTCTTTACTCTTTTTATTTTATTCTCTTCTTATGTCTTTGCTATTATCTCTTTTCTCTTCTTTTCAATGCATTTCTCTTTCGTCTTTACTATCTGTTCGCTCCTTTTCTCTTCTTTTCACTTTTCTCCTGTTTTCTCTTCTTTTCTCTTCTTTTCTGGGTTCTCCCATCTCCTTTCCCTTCGTTTCTATTCTGTTCTCTTCTTTTCTCTTTTCTCTTCTTTTCTCTTCATTTCTCTTCTTTTCATTTCACTTATCACTTTTCTGTACTTTACTCTTTTCTTTTCTCTTCTTTTCTCTTTTCTCATCTTTTCTCTTTTTGCTTCTTTTCTCTCTTATCTCTTTTCACGACTTCTCTGTTTTCTCGTTTTTCGTCTGTTCTCTTTTCCCTTTTCTTTGTTTTCTCTTTTTTTCTTCTATTCCCTCTTCTGTTTTCTCTTCTTTTCAATGCATTTCTCTTTTGTCTTTACTGTCTGTTCGCTCCTTTTCTCTTCTTTTCACTTTTCTCCTGTTTTCTCTTCTTTTCTCTTCTTTTCTGGGTTCTCCTATCTCCTTTCTCTTCTTTTCTATTCTGTGCTCTTCTTTTATCTTTTCTCTTCTTTTCTCTTCATTTATCTTCTTTTCATTTCACTTATCACTTTTCCCTACATTGCTCTTTTCTTTTGTCTTCTTTTCGCTTTTCTCATCTTTTCTCTTTTTGCTTCTTTTCTCTCTTATCTCTTTTCACTACTTTTCTTTTTTCTCGTTTTTCTTCTACTCTCTTCTTTTCCCTTTTCTTTTGTTTTCTCTTTTTTTCGTCTTTTCCCTTTTCTCTTTTCTCTTCTTTCCCCTTGCTCTTCTTTTCTCTTCTTTTGTATTTATTCTTCTTTTCTCTTCTTTTCTCTTTTCTCTTGTTTTCACTTCTTTACCCCTTTCGTTTTTCTCTTTTCTCTTGTTTTCTCTTCTTTCTCTTTTCTCTTTTCTCTTCTTTTCTCTTGTTTTCTCTTCTTTTCTCTTTTATTTTCTGTTCTTTTCTCTTCTTTTCTCTTCATTTCTCTTCTTTACTCTTTTCTCTTCTTTTCTCTTCATTTCTCTTCTTTTCACTTTTCTCTTGTTTTCTCTTCTTTTCTATTTTTTTCATTTCTCTTGTTTTCTCTTCTTTTCTCTTTTCTCTTGGTTTCTCTTCTTTTCTCTTTTCTTTTCTGTTCTTTTCTCTTCATTTCTCTTCTTTACTCTTTTCTCTTCTTTTGTCTTCATTTCTCTTCTTTTCACTTTTCTCTTGTTTTCTCTTCTTTTCTATTGTTGTCATTTCTCTTTTTTCTCTTCTTTTCTCTTTTCTCTGTTCTCTTCTTTTCCCTTTCCTCTTCTTTTCTCTTCTTTTGTATTTCTTCTTCTTTTCTCTTCATTTCTCTTCTTTTCTCTTCTTTTCACTTTTCTCTTTTCTCTTCTTTTCCCTTTTTTCTTTTCATTTATCACTTTTCTCTTCTTTACTCATTTCTTTTCTCTTCTTTTCTCTTTTCTCTTCTTTTCTCTTTTCTCTTGTTTTCTCTCTTTTCTCTTTTCTCTTTTCGCTTCTTTTCTCTCTTATCTCTTTTCACTACTTTTCTCTTTTCTCCTTTGTCTTCTATTCTCTTTTTTTCCTTTTCTATTATCTCTTTTCTCTTCATTTCTCTGCGTTTCTCTTTTGTCTTTACTGCCTGTTCGCTCCTTTTCTCTTCTTTTAATCTTCCCCTGTTTTCTCTTCTTTTCTCTTCTGTTCTCTTCTTTTCTCTTTGCTCTATTCTCTTCTTTTCTCTTTTCTGTTTTCTCTTATCTCCTTTACCTTCTTTTCTCTTCTTTTCTCTTTCTCTTTTCTCTTTTCTCTTCTATTTCCTTTTCTTTTCTCTTCTGTTCTCGTCTATTCTCTTTTCCTTTTGCTCTTCTTTTCTCTTTTCTCTTCTTTTGTCTTCTGTTCTCTTATTTTCACTTTTCTCCTTCATCTTCTTTTCTCTTCTATTCTCTTCTTTTCTCTTCTTTCACTTCTTTTCTTTTTTCTCTTCTTTTCTCTTTTCTCTTTTTCTTTTCTCTTTTCGCTTCTGTTCTCTTTACTCTTTTTATTTTATTCTCTTCTTATGTCTTTGCTATTATCTCTTTTCTCTTCTTTTCAATGCATTTCTCTTTCGTCTTTACTGTCTGTTCGCTCCTTTTCTCTTCTTTTCACTTTTCTCCTGTTTTCTCTTCTTTTCTCTTCTTTTCTGGGTTCTCCCATCTCCTTTCCCTTCGTTTCTATTCTGTTCTCTTCTTTTCTCTTTTCTCTTCTTTTCTCTTCATTTCTCTTCTTTTCATTTCACTTATCACTTTTCTGTACTTTACTCTTTTCTTTTCTCTTCTTTTCTCTTTTCTCATCTTTTCTCTTTTTGCTTCTTTTCTCTCTTATCTCTTTTCACGACTTCTCTGTTTTCTCGTTTTTCTTCTGTTCTCTTTTCCCTTTTCTTTGTTTTCTCTTTTTTTCTTCTATTCCCTCTTCTGTTTTCTCTTCTTTTCAATGCATTTCTCTTTTGTCTTTACTGTCTGTTCGCTCCTTTTCTCTTCTTTTCACTTTTCTCCTGTTTTCTCTTCTTTTCTGGGTTCTCCTATCTCCTTTCTCTTCTTTTCTATTCTGTGCTCTTCTTTTATCTTTTCTCTTCTTTTCTCTTCATTTATCTTCTTTTCATTTCACTTATCACTTTTCCCTACATTGCTCTTTTCTTTTGTCTTCTTTTCGCTTTTCTCATCTTTTCTCTTTTTGCTTCTTTTCTCTCTTATCTCTTTTCACTACTTTTCTTTTTTCTCGTTTTTCTTCTACTCTCTTCTTTTCCCTTTTCTTTTGTTTTCTCTTTTTTTCGTCTTTTCCCTTTTCTCTTTTCTCTTCTTTCCCCTTGCTCTTCTTTTCTCTTCTTTTGTATTTATTCTTCTTTTCTCTTCTTTTCTCTTCTTTTCTCTTTTCTCTTGTTTTCACTTCTTTACCCCTTTCGTTTTTCTCTTTTCTCTTGTTTTCTCTTCTTTCTCTTTTCTCTTTTCTCTTCTTTTCTCTTGTTTTCTCTTCTTTTCTCTTTTATTTTCTGTTCTTTTCTCTTCTTTTCTCTTCATTTCTCTTCTTTACTCTTTTCTCTTCTTTTCTCTTCATTTCTCTTCTTTTCACTTTTCTCTTGTTTTCTCTTCTTTTCTATTTTTTTCATTTCTCTTGTTTTCTCTTCTTTTCTCTTTTCTCTTGGTTTCTCTTCTTTTCTCTTTTCTTTTCTGTTCTTTTCTCTTCATTTCTCTTCTTTACTCTTTTCTCTTCTTTTGTCTTCATTTCTCTTCTTTTCACTTTTCTCTTGTTTTCTCTTCTTTTCTATTGTTGTCATTTCTCTTTTTTCTCTTCTTTTCTCTTTTCTCTGTTCTCTTCTTTTCCCTTTCCTCTTCTTTTCTCTTCTTTTGTATTTCTTCTTCTTTTCTCTTCATTTCTCTTCTTTTCTCTTCTTTTCACTTTTCTCTTTTCTCTTCTTTTCCCTTTTTTCTTTTCATTTATCACTTTTCTCTTCTTTACTCATTTCTTTTCTCTTCTTTTCTCTTTTCTCTTCTTTTCTCTTTTCTCTTGTTTTCTCTCTTTTCTCTTTTCTCTTTTCGCTTCTTTTCTCTCTTATCTCTTTTCACTACTTTTCTCTTTTCTCCTTTGTCTTCTATTCTCTTTTTTTCCTTTTCTATTATCTCTTTTCTCTTCATTTCTCTGCGTTTCTCTTTTGTCTTTACTGCCTGTTCGCTCCTTTTCTCTTCTTTTAATCTTCCCCTGTTTTCTCTTCTTTTCTCTTCTGTTCTCTTCTTTTCTCTTTGCTCTATTCTCTTCTTTTCTCTTTTCTGTTTTCTCTTATCTCCTTTACCTTCTTTTCTCTTCTTTTCTCTTTCTCTTTTCTCTTTTCTCTTCTATTTCCTTTTCTTTTCTCTTCTGTTCTCGTCTATTCTCTTTTCCTTTTGCTCTTCTTTTCTCTTTTCTCTTCTTTTGTCTTCTGTTCTCTTATTTTCACTTTTCTCCTTCATCTTCTTTTCTCTTCTATTCTCTTCTTTTCTCTTCTTTCACTTCTTTTCTTTTTTCTCTTCTTTTCTCTTTTCTCTTTTTCTTTTCTCTTTTCGCTTCTGTTCTCTTTACTCTTTTTATTTTATTCTCTTCTTATGTCTTTGCTATTATCTCTTTTCTCTTCTTTTCAATGCATTTCTCTTTCGTCTTTACTGTCTGTTCGCTCCTTTTCTCTTCTTTTCACTTTTCTCCTGTTTTCTCTTCTTTTCTCTTCTTTTCTGGGTTCTCCCATCTCCTTTCCCTTCGTTTCTATTCTGTTCTCTTCTTTTCTCTTTTCTCTTCTTTTCTCTTCATTTCTCTTCTTTTCATTTCACTTATCACTTTTCTGTACTTTACTCTTTTCTTTTCTCTTCTTTTCTCTTTTCTCATCTTTTCTCTTTTTGCTTCTTTTCTCTCTTATCTCTTTTCACGACTTCTCTGTTTTCTCGTTTTTCTTCTGTTCTCTTTTCCCTTTTCTTTGTTTTCTCTTTTTTTCTTCTATTCCCTCTTCTGTTTTCTCTTCTTTTCAATGCATTTCTCTTTTGTCTTTACTGTCTGTTCGCTCCTTTTCTCTTCTTTTCACTTTTCTCCTGTTTTCTCTTCTTTTCTCTTCTTTTCTGGGTTCTCCTATCTCCTTTCTCTTCTTTTCTATTCTGTGCTCTTCTTTTATCTTTTCTCTTCTTTTCTCTTCATTTATCTTCTTTTCATTTCACTTATCACTTTTCCCTACATTGCTCTTTTCTTTTGTCTTCTTTTCGCTTTTCTCATCTTTTCTCTTTTTGCTTCTTTTCTCTCTTATCTCTTTTCACTACTTTTCTTTTTTCTCGTTTTTCTTCTACTCTCTTCTTTTCCCTTTTCTTTTGTTTTCTCTTTTTTTCGTCTTTTCCCTTTTCTCTTTTCTCTTCTTTCCCCTTGCTCTTCTTTTCTCTTCTTTTGTATTTATTCTTCTTTTCTCTTCTTTTCTCTTTTCTCTTGTTTTCACTTCTTTACCCCTTTCGTTTTTCTCTTTTCTCTTGTTTTCTCTTCTTTCTCTTTTCTCTTTTCTCTTCTTTTCTCTTGTTTTCTCTTCTTTTCTCTTTTATTTTCTGTTCTTTTCTCTTCTTTTCTCTTCATTTCTCTTCTTTACTCTTTTCTCTTCTTTTCTCTTCATTTCTCTTCTTTTCACTTTTCTCTTGTTTTCTCTTCTTTTCTATTTTTTTCATTTCTCTTGTTTTCTCTTCTTTTCTCTTTTCTCTTGGTTTCTCTTCTTTTCTCTTTTCTTTTCTGTTCTTTTCTCTTCATTTCTCTTCTTTACTCTTTTCTCTTCTTTTGTCTTCATTTCTCTTCTTTTCACTTTTCTCTTGTTTTCTCTTCTTTTCTATTGTTGTCATTTCTCTTTTTTCTCTTCTTTTCTCTTTTCTCTGTTCTCTTCTTTTCCCTTTCCTCTTCTTTTCTCTTCTTTTGTATTTCTTCTTCTTTTCTCTTCATTTCTCTTCTTTTCTCTTCTTTTCACTTTTCTCTTTTCTCTTCTTTTCCCTTTTTTCTTTTCATTTATCACTTTTCTCTTCTTTACTCATTTCTTTTCTCTTCTTTTCTCTTTTCTCTTCTTTTCTCTTTTCTCTTGTTTTCTCTCTTTTCTCTTTTCTCTTTTCGCTTCTTTTCTCTCTTATCTCTTTTCACTACTTTTCTCTTTTCTCCTTTGTCTTCTATTCTCTTTTTTTCCTTTTCTATTATCTCTTTTCTCTTCATTTCTCTGCGTTTCTCTTTTGTCTTTACTGCCTGTTCGCTCCTTTTCTCTTCTTTTAATCTTCCCCTGTTTTCTCTTCTTTTCTCTTCTGTTCTCTTCTTTTCTCTTTGCTCTATTCTCTTCTTTTCTCTTTTCTGTTTTCTCTTATCTCCTTTACCTTCTTTTCTCTTCTTTTCTCTTTCTCTTTTCTCTTTTCTCTTCTATTTCCTTTTCTTTTCTCTTCTGTTCTCGTCTATTCTCTTTTCCTTTTGCTCTTCTTTTCTCTTTTCTCTTCTTTTGTCTTCTGTTCTCTTATTTTCACTTTTCTCCTTCATCTTCTTTTCTCTTCTATTCTCTTCTTTTCTCTTCTTTCACTTCTTTTCTTTTTTCTCTTCTTTTCTCTTTTCTCTTTTTCTTTTCTCTTTTCGCTTCTGTTCTCTTTACTCTTTTTATTTTATTCTCTTCTTATGTCTTTGCTATTATCTCTTTTCTCTTCTTTTCAATGCATTTCTCTTTCGTCTTTACTGTCTGTTCGCTCCTTTTCTCTTCTTTTCACTTTTCTCCTGTTTTCTCTTCTTTTCTCTTCTTTTCTGGGTTCTCCCATCTCCTTTCCCTTCGTTTCTATTCTGTTCTCTTCTTTTCTCTTTTCTCTTCTATTCTCTTCATTTCTCTTCTTTTCATTTCACTTATCACTTTTCTGTACTTTACTCTTTTCTTTTCTCTTCTTTTCTCTTTTCTCATCTTTTCTCTTTTTGCTTCTTTTCTCTCTTATCTCTTTTCACGACTTCTCTGTTTTCTCGTTTTTCTTCTGTTCTCTTTTCCCTTTTCTTTGTTTTCTCTTTTTTTCTTCTATTCCCTCTTCTGTTTTCTCTTCTTTTCAATGCATTTCTCTTTTGTCTTTACTGTCTGTTCGCTCCTTTTCTCTTCTTTTCACTTTTCTCCTGTTTTCTCTTCTTTTCTCTTCTTTTCTGGGTTCTCCTATCTCCTTTCTCTTCTTTTCTATTCTGTGCTCTTCTTTTATCTTTTCTCTTCTTTTCTCTTCATTTATCTTCTTTTCATTTCACTTATCACTTTTCCCTACATTGCTCTTTTCTTTTGTCTTCTTTTCGCTTTTCTCATCTTTTCTCTTTTTGCTTCTTTTCTCTCTTATCTCTTTTCACTACTTTTCTTTTTTCTCGTTTTTCTTCTACTCTCTTCTTTTCCCTTTTCTTTTGTTTTCTCTTTTTTTCGTCTTTTCCCTTTTCTCTTTTCTCTTCTTTCCCCTTGCTCTTCTTTTCTCTTCTTTTGTATTTATTCTTCTTTTCTCTTCTTTTCTCTTCTTTTCTCTTTTCTCTTGTTTTCACTTCTTTACCCCTTTCGTTTTTCTCTTTTCTCTTGTTTTCTCTTCTTTCTCTTTTCTCTTTTCTCTTCTTTTCTCTTGTTTTCTCTTCTTTTCTCTTTTATTTTCTGTTCTTTTCTCTTCTTTTCTCTTCATTTCTCTTCTTTACTCTTTTCTCTTCTTTTCTCTTCATTTCTCTTCTTTTCACTTTTCTCTTGTTTTCTCTTCTTTTCTATTTTTTTCATTTCTCTTGTTTTCTCTTCTTTTCTCTTTTCTCTTGGTTTCTCTTCTTTTCTCTTTTCTTTTCTGTTCTTTTCTCTTCATTTCTCTTCTTTACTCTTTTCTCTTCTTTTGTCTTCATTTCTCTTCTTTTCACTTTTCTCTTGTTTTCTCTTCTTTTCTATTGTTGTCATTTCTCTTTTTTCTCTTCTTTTCTCTTTTCTCTGTTCTCTTCTTTTCCCTTTCCTCTTCTTTTCTCTTCTTTTGTATTTCTTCTTCTTTTCTCTTCATTTCTCTTCTTTTCTCTTCTTTTCACTTTTCTCTTTTCTCTTCTTTTCCCTTTTTTCTTTTCATTTATCACTTTTCTCTTCTTTACTCATTTCTTTTCTCTTCTTTTCTCTTTTCTCTTCTTTTCTCTTTTCTCTTGTTTTCTCTCTTTTCTCTTTTCTCTTTTCGCTTCTTTTCTCTCTTATCTCTTTTCACTACTTTTCTCTTTTCTCCTTTGTCTTCTATTCTCTTTTTTTCCTTTTCTATTATCTCTTTTCTCTTCATTTCTCTGCGTTTCTCTTTTGTCTTTACTGCCTGTTCGCTCCTTTTCTCTTCTTTTAATCTTCCCCTGTTTTCTCTTCTTTTCTCTTCTGTTCTCTTCTTTTCTCTTTGCTCTATTCTCTTCTTTTCTCTTTTCTGTTTTCTCTTATCTCCTTTACCTTCTTTTCTCTTCTTTTCTCTTTCTCTTTTCTCTTTTCTCTTCTATTTTCTTTTCTTTTCTCTTCTGTTCTCGTCTATTCTCTTTTCCTTTTGCTCTTCTTTTCTCTTTTCTCTTCTTTTGTCTTCTCTTCTCTTATTTTCACTTTTCTCCTTCATCTTCTTTTCTCTTCTATTCTCTTCTTTTCTCTTCTTTCACTTCTTTTCTTTTTTCTCTTCTTTTCTCTTTTCTCTTTTTCTTTTCTCTTTTCGCTTCTGTTCTCTTTACTCTTTTTATTTTATTCTCTTCTTATGTCTTTGCTATTATCTCTTTTCTCTTCTTTTCAATGCATTTCTCTTTCGTCTTTACTGTCTGTTCGCTCCTTTTCTCTTCTTTTCACTTTTCTCCTGTTTTCTCTTCTTTTCTCTTCTTTTCTGGGTTCTCCCATCTCCTTTCCCTTCGTTTCTATTCTGTTCTCTTCTTTTCTCTTTTCTCTTCTTTTCTCTTCATTTCTCTTCTTTTCATTTCACTTATCACTTTTCTGTACTTTACTCTTTTCTTTTCTCTTCTTTTCTCTTTTCTCATCTTTTCTCTTTTTGCTTCTTTTCTCTCTTATCTCTTTTCACGACTTCTCTGTTTTCTCGTTTTTCTTCTGTTCTCTTTTCCCTTTTCTTTGTTTTCTCTTTTTTTCTTCTATTCCCTCTTCTGTTTTCTCTTCTTTTCAATGCATTTCTCTTTTGTCTTTACTGTCTGTTCGCTCCTTTTCTCTTCTTTTCACTTTTCTCCTGTTTTCTCTTCTTTTCTCTTCTTTTCTGGGTTCTCCTATCTCCTTTCTCTTCTTTTCTATTCTGTGCTCTTCTTTTATCTTTTCTCTTCTTTTCTCTTCATTTATCTTCTTTTCATTTCACTTATCACTTTTCCCTACATTGCTCTTTTCTTTTGTCTTCTTTTCGCTTTTCTCATCTTTTCTCTTTTTGCTTCTTTTCTCTCTTATCTCTTTTCACTACTTTTCTTTTTTCTCGTTTTTCTTCTACTCTCTTCTTTTCCCTTTTCTTTTGTTTTCTCTTTTTTTCGTCTTTTCCCTTTTCTCTTTTCTCTTCTTTCCCCTTGCTCTTCTTTTCTCTTCTTTTGTATTTATTCTTCTTTTCTCTTCTTTTCTCTTCTTTTCTCTTTTCTCTTGTTTTCACTTCTTTACCCCTTTCGTTTTTCTCTTTTCTCTTGTTTTCTCTTCTTTCTCTTTTCTCTTTTCTCTTCTTTTCTCTTGTTTTCTCTTCTTTTCTCTTTTATTTTCTGTTCTTTTCTCTTCTTTTCTCTTCATTTCTCTTCTTTACTCTTTTCTCTTCTTTTCTCTTCATTTCTCTTCTTTTCACTTTTCTCTTGTTTTCTCTTCTTTTCTATTTTTTTCATTTCTCTTGTTTTCTCTTCTTTTCTCTTTTCTCTTGGTTTCTCTTCTTTTCTCTTTTCTTTTCTGTTCTTTTCTCTTCATTTCTCTTCTTTACTCTTTTCTCTTCTTTTGTCTTCATTTCTCTTCTTTTCACTTTTCTCTTGTTTTCTCTTCTTTTCTATTGTTGTCATTTCTCTTTTTTCTCTTCTTTTCTCTTTTCTCTGTTCTCTTCTTTTCCCTTTCCTCTTCTTTTCTCTTCTTTTGTATTTCTTCTTCTTTTCTCTTCATTTCTCTTCTTTTCTCTTCTTTTCACTTTTCTCTTTTCTCTTCTTTTCCCTTTTTTCTTTTCATTTATCACTTTTCTCTTCTTTACTCATTTCTTTTCTCTTCTTTTCTCTTTTCTCTTCTTTTCTCTTTTCTCTTGTTTTCTCTCTTTTCTCTTTTCTCTTTTCGCTTCTTTTCTCTCTTATCTCTTTTCACTACTTTTCTCTTTTCTCCTTTGTCTTCTATTCTCTTTTTTTCCTTTTCTATTATCTCTTTTCTCTTCATTTCTCTGCGTTTCTCTTTTGTCTTTACTGCCTGTTCGCTCCTTTTCTCTTCTTTTAATCTTCCCCTGTTTTCTCTTCTTTTCTCTTCTGTTCTCTTGTTTTCTCTTTGCTCTATTCTCTTCTTTTCTCTTTTCTGTTTTCTCTTATCTCCTTTACCTTCTTTTCTCTTCTTTTCTCTTTCTCTTTTCTCTTCTATTTCCTTTTCTTTTCTCTTCTGTTCTCGTCTATTCTCTTTTCCTTTTGCTCTTCTTTTCTCTTTTCTCTTCTTTTGTCTTCTGTTCTCTTATTTTCACTTTTCTCCTTCATCTTCTTTTCTCTTCTATTCTCTTCTTTTCTCTTCTTTCACTTCTTTTCTTTTTTCTCTTCTTTTCTCTTTTCTCTTTTTCTTTTCTCTTTTCGCTTCTGTTCTCTTTACTCTTTTTATTTTATTCTCTTCTTATGTCTTTGCTATTATCTCTTTTCTCTTCTTTTCAATGCATTTCTCTTTCGTCTTTACTGTCTGTTCGCTCCTTTTCTCTTCTTTTCACTTTTCTCCTGTTTTCTCTTCTTTTCTCTTCTTTTCTGGGTTCTCCCATCTCCTTTCCCTTCGTTTCTATTCTGTTCTCTTCTTTTCTCTTTTCTCTTCTTTTCTCTTCATTTCTCTTCTTTTCATTTCACTTATCACTTTTCTGTACTTTACTCTTTTCTTTTCTCTTCTTTTCTCTTTTCTCATCTTTTCTCTTTTTGCTTCTTTTCTCTCTTATCTCTTTTCACGACTTCTCTGTTTTCTCGTTTTTCTTCTGTTCTCTTTTCCCTTTTCTTTGTTTTCTCTTTTTTTCTTCTATTCCCTCTTCTGTTTTCTCTTCTTTTCAATGCATTTCTCTTTTGTCTTTACTGTCTGTTCGCTCCTTTTCTCTTCTTTTCACTTTTCTCCTGTTTTCTCTTCTTTTCTCTTCTTTTCTGGGTTCTCCTATCTCCTTTCTCTTCTTTTCTATTCTGTGCTCTTCTTTTATCTTTTCTCTTCTTTTCTCTTCATTTATCTTCTTTTCATTTCACTTATCACTTTTCCCTACATTGCTCTTTTCTTTTGTCTTCTTTTCGCTTTTCTCATCTTTTCTCTTTTTGCTTCTTTTCTCTCTTATCTCTTTTCACTACTTTTCTTTTTTCTCGTTTTTCTTCTACTCTCTTCTTTTCCCTTTTCTTTTGTTTTCTCTTTTTTTCGTCTTTTCCCTTTTCTCTTTTCTCTTCTTTCCCCTTGCTCTTCTTTTCTCTTCTTTTGTATTTATTCTTCTTTTCTCTTCTTTTCTCTTCTTTTCTCTTTTCTCTTGTTTTCACTTCTTTACCCCTTTCGTTTTTCTCTTTTCTCTTGTTTTCTCTTCTTTCTCTTTTCTCTTTTCTCTTCTTTTCTCTTGTTTTCTCTTCTTTTCTCTTTTATTTTCTGTTCTTTTCTCTTCTTTTCTCTTCATTTCTCTTCTTTACTCTTTTCTCTTCTTTTCTCTTCATTTCTCTTCTTTTCACTTTTCTCTTGTTTTCTCTTCTTTTCTATTTTTTTCATTTCTCTTGTTTTCTCTTCTTTTCTCTTTTCTCTTGGTTTCTCTTCTTTTCTCTTTTCTTTTCTGTTCTTTTCTCTTCATTTCTCTTCTTTACTCTTTTCTCTTCTTTTGTCTTCATTTCTCTTCTTTTCACTTTTCTCTTGTTTTCTCTTCTTTTCTATTGTTGTCATTTCTCTTTTTTCTCTTCTTTTCTCTTTTCTCTGTTCTCTTCTTTTCCCTTTCCTCTTCTTTTCTCTTCTTTTGTATTTCTTCTTCTTTTCTCTTCATTTCTCTTCTTTTCTCTTCTTTTCACTTTTCTCTTTTCTCTTCTTTTCCCTTTTTTCTTTTCATTTATCACTTTTCTCTTCTTTACTCATTTCTTTTCTCTTCTTTTCTCTTTTCTCTTCTTTTCTCTTTTCTCTTGTTTTCTCTCTTTTCTCTTTTCTCTTTTCGCTTCTTTTCTCTCTTATCTCTTTTCACTACTTTTCTCTTTTCTCCTTTGTCTTCTATTCTCTTTTTTTCCTTTTCTATTATCTCTTTTCTCTTCATTTCTCTGCGTTTCTCTTTTGTCTTTACTGCCTGTTCGCTCCTTTTCTCTTCTTTTAATCTTCCCCTGTTTCTCTTCTTTTCTCTTCTGTTCTCTTCTTTTCTCTTTGCTCTATTCTCTTCTTTTCTCTTTTCTGTTTTCTCTTATCTCCTTTACCTTCTTTTCTCTTCTTTTCTCTTTCTCTTTTCTCTTTTCTCTTCTATTTTCTTTTCTTTTCTCTTCTGTTCTCGTCTATTCTCTTTTCCTTTTGCTCTTCTTTTCTCTTTTCTCTTCTTTTGTCTTCTGTTCTCTTATTTTCACTTTTCTCCTTCATCTTCTTTTCTCTTCTATTCTCTTCTTTTCTCTTCTTTCACTTCTTTTCTTTTTTCTCTTCTTTTCTCTTTTCTCTTTTTCTTTTCTCTTTTCGCTTCTGTTCTCTTTACTCTTTTTATTTTATTCTCTTCTTATGTCTTTGCTATTATCTCTTTTCTCTTCTTTTCAATGCATTTCTCTTTCGTCTTTACTGTCTGTTCGCTCCTTTTCTCTTCTTTTCACTTTTCTCCTGTTTTCTCTTCTTTTCTCTTCTTTTCTGGGTTCTCCCATCTCCTTTCCCTTCGTTTCTATTCTGTTCTCTTCTTTTCTCTTTTCTCTTCTTTTCTCTTCATTTCTCTTCTTTTCATTTCACTTATCACTTTTCTGTACTTTACTCTTTTCTTTTCTCTTCTTTTCTCTTTTCTCATCTTTTCTCTTTTTGCTTCTTTTCTCTCTTATCTCTTTTCACGACTTCTCTGTTTTCTCGTTTTTCTTCTGTTCTCTTTTCCCTTTTCTTTGTTTTCTCTTTTTTTCTTCTATTCCCTCTTCTGTTTTCTCTTCTTTTCAATGCATTTCTCTTTTGTCTTTACTGTCTGTTCGCTCCTTTTCTCTTCTTTTCACTTTTCTCCTGTTTTCTCTTCTTTTCTGGGTTCTCCTATCTCCTTTCTCTTCTTTTCTATTCTGTGCTCTTCTTTTATCTTTTCTCTTCTTTTCTCTTCATTTATCTTCTTTTCATTTCACTTATCACTTTTCCCTACATTGCTCTTTTCTTTTGTCTTCTTTTCGCTTTTCTCATCTTTTCTCTTTTTGCTTCTTTTCTCTCTTATCTCTTTTCACTACTTTTCTTTTTTCTCGTTTTTCTTCTACTCTCTTCTTTTCCCTTTTCTTTTGTTTTCTCTTTTTTTCGTCTTTTCCCTTTTCTCTTTTCTCTTCTTTCCCCTTGCTCTTCTTTTCTCTTCTTTTGTATTTATTCTTCTTTTCTCTTCTTTTCTCTTCTTTTCTCTTTTCTCTTGTTTTCACTTCTTTACCCCTTTCGTTTTTCTCTTTTCTCTTGTTTTCTCTTCTTTCTCTTTTCTCTTTTCTCTTCTTTTCTCTTGTTTTCTCTTCTTTTCTCTTTTATTTTCTGTTCTTTTCTCTTCTTTTCTCTTCATTTCTCTTCTTTACTCTTTTCTCTTCTTTTCTCTTCATTTCTCTTCTTTTCACTTTTCTCTTGTTTTCTCTTCTTTTCTATTTTTTTCATTTCTCTTGTTTTCTCTTCTTTTCTCTTTTCTCTTGGTTTCTCTTCTTTTCTCTTTTCTTTTCTGTTCTTTTCTCTTCATTTCTCTTCTTTACTCTTTTCTCTTCTTTTGTCTTCATTTCTCTTCTTTTCACTTTTCTCTTGTTTTCTCTTCTTTTCTATTGTTGTCATTTCTCTTTTTTCTCTTCTTTTCTCTTTTCTCTGTTCTCTTCTTTTCCCTTTCCTCTTCTTTTCTCTTCTTTTGTATTTCTTCTTCTTTTCTCTTCATTTCTCTTCTTTTCTCTTCTTTTCACTTTTCTCTTTTCTCTTCTTTTCCCTTTTTTCTTTTCATTTATCACTTTTCTCTTCTTTACTCATTTCTTTTCTCTTCTTTTCTCTTTTCTCTTCTTTTCTCTTTTCTCTTGTTTTCTCTCTTTTCTCTTTTCTCTTTTCGCTTCTTTTCTCTCTTATCTCTTTTCAC
Source organism: Chiloscyllium punctatum (assembly GCF_047496795.1). Classification (NCBI taxonomy): domain Eukaryota; kingdom Metazoa; phylum Chordata; class Chondrichthyes; order Orectolobiformes; family Hemiscylliidae; genus Chiloscyllium; species Chiloscyllium punctatum. Next base: position 34,699,928 of record NC_092762.1, on the reverse strand, counting down.
TACTTTTCTCTTTTCTCCTTTGTCTTCTATTCTCTTTTTTTCCTTTTCTATTATCTCTTTTCTCTTCATTTCTCTGCGTTTCTCTTTTGTCTTTACTGCCTGTTCGCTCCTTTTCTCTTCTTTTAATCTTCCCCTGTTTTCTCTTCTTTTCTCTTCTGTTCTCTTCTTTTCTCTTTGCTCTATTCTCTTCTTTTCTCTTTTCTGTTTTCTCTTATCTCCTTTACCTTCTTTTCTCTTCTTTTCTCTTTCTCTTTTCTCTTTTCTCTTCTATTTCCTTTTCTTTTCTCTTCTGTTCTCGTCGATTCTCTTTTCCTTTTGCTCTTCTTTTCTCTTTTCTCTTCTTTTGTCTTCTGTTCTCTTATTTTCACTTTTCTCCTTCATCTTCTTTTCTCTTCTATTCTCTTCTTTTCTCTTCTTTCACTTCTTTTCTTTTTTCTCTTCTTTTCTCTTTTCTCTTTTTCTTTTCTCTTTTCGCTTCTGTTCTCTTTACTCTTTTTATTTTATTCTCTTCTTATGTCTTTGCTATTATCTCTTTTCTCTTCTTTTCAATGCATTTCTCTTTCGTCTTTACTGTCTGTTCGCTCCTTTTCTCTTCTTTTCACTTTTCTCCTGTTTTCTCTTCTTTTCTCTTCTTTTCTGGGTTCTCCCATCTCCTTTCCCTTCGTTTCTATTCTGTTCTCTTCTTTTCTCTTTTCTCTTCTTTTCTCTTCATTTCTCTTCTTTTCATTTCACTTATCACTTTTCTGTACTTTACTCTTTTCTTTTCTCTTCTTTTCTCTTTTCTCATCTTTTCTCTTTTTGCTTCTTTTCTCTCTTATCTCTTTTCACGACTTCTCTGTTTTCTCGTTTTTCTTCTGTTCTCTTTTCCCTTTTCTTTGTTTTCTCTTTTTTTCTTCTATTCCCTCTTCTGTTTTCTCTTCTTTTCAATGCATTTCTCTTTTGTCTTTACTGTCTGTTCGCTCCTTTTCTCTTCTTTTCACTTTTCTCCTGTTTTCTCTTCTTTTCTCTTCTTTTCTGGGTTCTCCTATCTCCTTTCTCTTCTTTTCTATTCTGTGCTCTTCTTTTATCTTTTCTCTTCTTTTCTCTTCATTTATCTTCTTTTCATTTCACTTATCACTTTTCCCTACATTGCTCTTTTCTTTTGTCTTCTTTTCGCTTTTCTCATCTTTTCTCTTTTTGCTTCTTTTCTCTCTTATCTCTTTTCACTACTTTTCTTTTTTCTCGTTTTTCTTCTACTCTCTTCTTTTCCCTTTTCTTTTGTTTTCTCTTTTTTTCGTCTTTTCCCTTTTCTCTTTTCTCTTCTTTCCCCTTGCTCTTCTTTTCTCTTCTTTTGTATTTATTCTTCTTTTCTCTTCTTTTCTCTTCTTTTCTCTTTTCTCTTGTTTTCACTTCTTTACCCCTTTCGTTTTTCTCTTTTCTCTTGTTTTCTCTTCTTTCTCTTTTCTCTTTTCTCTTCTTTTCTCTTGTTTTCTCTTCTTTTCTCTTTTATTTTCTGTTCTTTTCTCTTCTTTTCTCTTCATTTCTCTTCTTTACTCTTTTCTCTTCTTTTCTCTTCATTTCTCTTCTTTTCACTTTTCTCTTGTTTTCTCTTCTTTTCTATTTTTTTCATTTCTCTTGTTTTCTCTTCTTTTCTCTTTTCTCTTGGTTTCTCTTCTTTTCTCTTTTCTTTTCTGTTCTTTTCTCTTCATTTCTCTTCTTTACTCTTTTCTCTTCTTTTGTCTTCATTTCTCTTCTTTTCACTTTTCTCTTGTTTTCTCTTCTTTTCTATTGTTGTCATTTCTCTTTTTTCTCTTCTTTTCTCTTTTCTCTGTTCTCTTCTTTTCCCTTTCCTCTTCTTTTCTCTTCTTTTGTATTTCTTCTTCTTTTCTCTTCTTTTCTCTTCTTTTCACTTTTCTCTTTTCTCTTCTTTTCCCTTTTTTCTTTTCATTTATCACTTTTCTCTTCTTTACTCATTTCTTTTCTCTTCTTTTCTCTTTTCTCTTCTTTTCTCTTTTCTCTTGTTTTCTCTCTTTTCTCTTTTCTCTTTTCGCTTCTTTTCTCTCTTATCTCTTTTCACTACTTTTCTCTTTTCTCCTTTGTCTTCTATTCTCTTTTTTTCCTTTTCTATTATCTCTTTTCTCTTCATTTCTCTGCGTTTCTCTTTTGTCTTTACTGCCTGTTCGCTCCTTTTCTCTTCTTTTAATCTTCCCCTGTTTCTCTTCTTTTCTCTTCTGTTCTCTTCTTTTCTCTTTGCTCTATTCTCTTCTTTTCTCTTTTCTGTTTTCTCTTATCTCCTTTACCTTCTTTTCTCTTCTTTTCTCTTTCTCTTTTCTCTTTTCTCTTCTATTTTCTTTTCTTTTCTCTTCTGTTCTCGTCTATTCTCTTTTCCTTTTGCTCTTCTTTTCTCTTTTCTCTTCTTTTGTCTTCTGTTCTCTTATTTTCACTTTTCTCCTTCATCTTCTTTTCTCTTCTATTCTCTTCTTTTCTCTTCTTTCACTTCTTTTCTTTTTTCTCTTCTTTTCTCTTTTCTCTTTTTCTTTTCTCTTTTCGCTTCTGTTCTCTTTACTCTTTTTATTTTATTCTCTTCTTATGTCTTTGCTATTATCTCTTTTCTCTTCTTTTCAATGCATTTCTCTTTCGTCTTTACTATCTGTTCGCTCCTTTTCTCTTCTTTTCACTTTTCTCCTGTTTTCTCTTCTTTTCTCTTCTTTTCTGGGTTCTCCCATCTCCTTTCCCTTCGTTTCTATTCTGTTCTCTTCTTTTCTCTTTTCTCTTCTTTTCTCTTCATTTCTCTTCTTTTCATTTCACTTATCACTTTTCTGTACTTTACTCTTTTCTTTTCTCTTCTTTTCTCTTTTCTCATCTTTTCTCTTTTTGCTTCTTTTCTCTCTTATCTCTTTTCACGACTTCTCTGTTTTCTCGTTTTTCTTCTGTTCTCTTTTCCCTTTTCTTTGTTTTCTCTTTTTTTCTTCTATTCCCTCTTCTGTTTTCTCTTCTTTTCAATGCATTTCTCTTTTGTCTTTACTGTCTGTTCGCTCCTTTTCTCTTCTTTTCACTTTTCTCCTGTTTTCTCTTCTTTTCTCTTCTTTTCTGGGTTCTCCTATCTCCTTTCTCTTCTTTTCTATTCTGTGCTCTTCTTTTATCTTTTCTCTTCTTTTCTCTTCATTTATCTTCTTTTCATTTCACTTATCACTTTTCCCTACATTGCTCTTTTCTTTTGTCTTCTTTTCGCTTTTCTCATCTTTTCTCTTTTTGCTTCTTTTCTCTCTTATCTCTTTTCACTACTTTTCTTTTTTCTCGTTTTTCTTCTACTCTCTTCTTTTCCCTTTTCTTTTGTTTTCTCTTTTTTTCGTCTTTTCCCTTTTCTCTTTTCTCTTCTTTCCCCTTGCTCTTCTTTTCTCTTCTTTTGTATTTATTCTTCTTTTCTCTTCTTTTCTCTTCTTTTCTCTTTTCTCTTGTTTTCACTTCTTTACCCCTTTCGTTTTTCTCTTTTCTCTTGTTTTCTCTTCTTTCTCTTTTCTCTTTTCTCTTCTTTTCTCTTGTTTTCTCTTCTTTTCTCTTTTATTTTCTGTTCTTTTCTCTTCTTTTCTCTTCATTTCTCTTCTTTACTCTTTTCTCTTCTTTTCTCTTCATTTCTCTTCTTTTCACTTTTCTCTTGTTTTCTCTTCTTTTCTATTTTTTTCATTTCTCTTGTTTTCTCTTCTTTTCTCTTTTCTCTTGGTTTCTCTTCTTTTCTCTTTTCTTTTCTGTTCTTTTCTCTTCATTTCTCTTCTTTACTCTTTTCTCTTCTTTTGTCTTCATTTCTCTTCTTTTCACTTTTCTCTTGTTTTCTCTTCTTTTCTATTGTTGTCATTTCTCTTTTTTCTCTTCTTTTCTCTTTTCTCTGTTCTCTTCTTTTCCCTTTCCTCTTCTTTTCTCTTCTTTTGTATTTCTTCTTCTTTTCTCTTCATTTCTCTTCTTTTCTCTTCTTTTCACTTTTCTCTTTTCTCTTCTTTTCCCTTTTTTCTTTTCATTTATCACTTTTCTCTTCTTTACTCATTTCTTTTCTCTTCTTTTCTCTTTTCTCTTCTTTTCTCTTTTCTCTTGTTTTCTCTCTTTTCTCTTTTCTCTTTTCGCTTCTTTTCTCTCTTATCTCTTTTCACTACTTTTCTCTTTTCTCCTTTGTCTTCTATTCTCTTTTTTTCCTTTTCTATTATCTCTTTTCTCTTCATTTCTCTGCGTTTCTCTTTTGTCTTTACTGCCTGTTCGCTCCTTTTCTCTTCTTTTAATCTTCCCCTGTTTCTCTTCTTTTCTCTTCTGTTCTCTTCTTTTCTCTTTGCTCTATTCTCTTCTTTTCTCTTTTCTGTTTTCTCTTATCTCCTTTACCTTCTTTTCTCTTCTTTTCTCTTTCTCTTTTCTCTTTTCTCTTCTATTTCCTTTTCTTTTCTCTTCTGTTCTCGTCTATTCTCTTTTCCTTTTGCTCTTCTTTTCTCTTTTCTCTTCTTTTGTCTTCTGTTCTCTTATTTTCACTTTTCTCCTTCATCTTCTTTTCTCTTCTATTCTCTTCTTTTCTCTTCTTTCACTTCTTTTCTTTTTTCTCTTCTTTTCTCTTTTCTCTTTTTCTTTTCTCTTTTCGCTTCTGTTCTCTTTACTCTTTTTATTTTATTCTCTTCTTATGTCTTTGCTATTATCTCTTTTCTCTTCTTTTCAATGCATTTCTCTTTCGTCTTTACTGTCTGTTCGCTCCTTTTCTCTTCTTTTCACTTTTCTCCTGTTTTCTCTTCTTTTCTCTTCTTTTCTGGGTTCTCCCATCTCCTTTCCCTTCGTTTCTATTCTGTTCTCTTCTTTTCTCTTTTCTCTTCTTTTCTCTTCATTTCTCTTCTTTTCATTTCACTTATCACTTTTCTGTACTTTACTCTTTTCTTTTCTCTTCTTTTCTCTTTTCTCATCTTTTCTCTTTTTGCTTCTTTTCTCTCTTATCTCTTTTCACGACTTCTCTGTTTTCTCGTTTTTCTTCTGTTCTCTTTTCCCTTTTCTTTGTTTTCTCTTTTTTTCTTCTATTCCCTCTTCTGTTTTCTCTTCTTTTCAATGCATTTCTCTTTTGTCTTTACTGTCTGTTCGCTCCTTTTCTCTTCTTTTCACTTTTCTCCTGTTTTCTCTTCTTTTCTCTTCTTTTCTGGGTTCTCCTATCTCCTTTCTCTTCTTTTCTATTCTGTGCTCTTCTTTTATCTTTTCTCTTCTTTTCTCTTCATTTATCTTCTTTTCATTTCACTTATCACTTTTCCCTACATTGCTCTTTTCTTTTGTCTTCTTTTCGCTTTTCTCATCTTTTCTCTTTTTGCTTCTTTTCTCTCTTATCTCTTTTCACTACTTTTCTTTTTTCTCGTTTTTCTTCTACTCTCTTCTTTTCCCTTTTCTTTTGTTTTCTCTTTTTTTCGTCTTTTCCCTTTTCTCTTTTCTCTTCTTTCCCCTTGCTCTTCTTTTCTCTTCTTTTGTATTTATTCTTCTTTTCTCTTCTTTTCTCTTCTTTTCTCTTTTCTCTTGTTTTCACTTCTTTACCCCTTTCGTTTTTCTCTTTTCTCTTGTTTTCTCTTCTTTCTCTTTTCTCTTTTCTCTTCTTTTCTCTTGTTTTCTCTTCTTTTCTCTTTTATTTTCTGTTCTTTTCTCTTCTTTTCTCTTCATTTCTCTTCTTTACTCTTTTCTCTTCTTTTCTCTTCATTTCTCTTCTTTTCACTTTTCTCTTGTTTTCTCTTCTTTTCTATTTTTTTCATTTCTCTTGTTTTCTCTTCTTTTCTCTTTTCTCTTGGTTTCTCTTCTTTTCTCTTTTCTTTTCTGTTCTTTTCTCTTCATTTCTCTTCTTTACTCTTTTCTCTTCTTTTGTCTTCATTTCTCTTCTTTTCACTTTTCTCTTGTTTTCTCTTCTTTTCTATTGTTGTCATTTCTCTTTTTTCTCTTCTTTTCTCTTTTCTCTGTTCTCTTCTTTTCCCTTTCCTCTTCTTTTCTCTTCTTTTGTATTTCTTCTTCTTTTCTCTTCATTTCTCTTCTTTTCTCTTCTTTTCACTTTTCTCTTTTCTCTTCTTTTCCCTTTTTTCTTTTCATTTATCACTTTTCTCTTCTTTACTCATTTCTTTTCTCTTCTTTTCTCTTTTCTCTTCTTTTCTCTTTTCTCTTGTTTTCTCTCTTTTCTCTTTTCTCTTTTCGCTTCTTTTCTCTCTTATCTCTTTTCACTACTTTTCTCTTTTCTCCTTTGTCTTCTATTCTCTTTTTTTCCTTTTCTATTATCTCTTTTCTCTTCATTTCTCTGCGTTTCTCTTTTGTCTTTACTGCCTGTTCGCTCCTTTTCTCTTCTTTTAATCTTCCCCTGTTTTCTCTTCTTTTCTCTTCTGTTCTCTTCTTTTCTCTTTGCTCTATTCTCTTCTTTTCTCTTTTCTGTTTTCTCTTATCTCCTTTACCTTCTTTTCTCTTCTTTTCTCTTTCTCTTTTCTCTTCTATTTCCTTTTCTTTTCTCTTCTGTTCTCGTCTATTCTCTTTTCCTTTTGCTCTTCTTTTCTCTTTTCTCTTCTTTTGTCTTCTGTTCTCTTATTTTCACTTTTCTCCTTCATCTTCTTTTCTCTTCTATTCTCTTCTTTTCTCTTCTTTCACTTCTTTTCTTTTTTCTCTTCTTTTCTCTTTTCTCTTTTTCTTTTCTCTTTTCGCTTCTGTTCTCTTTACTCTTTTTATTTTATTCTCTTCTTATGTCTTTGCTATTATCTCTTTTCTCTTCTTTTCAATGCATTTCTCTTTCGTCTTTACTATCTGTTCGCTCCTTTTCTCTTCTTTTCACTTTTCTCCTGTTTTATCTTCTTTTCTCTTCTTTTCTGGGTTCTCCCATCTCCTTTCCCTTCGTTTCTATTCTGTTCTCTTCTTTTCTCTTTTCTCTTCTTTTCTCTTCATTTCTCTTCTTTTCATTTCACTTATCACTTTTCTGTACTTTACTCTTTTCTTTTCTCTTCTTTTCTCTTTTCTCATCTTTTCTCTTTTTGCTTCTTTTCTCTCTTATCTCTTTTCACGACTTCTCTGTTTTCTCGTTTTTCTTCTGTTCTCTTTTCCCTTTTCTTTGTTTTCTCTTTTTTCTTCTATTCCCTCTTCTGTTTTCTCTTCTTTTCAATGCATTTCTCTTTTGTCTTTACTGTCTGTTCGCTCCTTTTCTCTTCTTTTCACTTTTCTCCTGTTTTCTCTTCTTTTCTGGGTTCTCCTATCTCCTTTCTCTTCTTTTCTATTCTGTGCTCTTCTTTTATCTTTTCTCTTCTTTTCTCTTCATTTATCTTCTTTTCATTTCACTTATCACTTTTCCCTACATTGCTCTTTTCTTTTGTCTTCTTTTCGCTTTTCTCATCTTTTCTCTTTTTGCTTCTTTTCTCTCTTATCTCTTTTCACTACTTTTCTTTTTTCTCGTTTTTCTTCTACTCTCTTCTTTTCCCTTTTCTTTTGTTTTCTCTTTTTTTCGTCTTTTCCCTTTTCTCTTTTCTCTTCTTTCCCCTTGCTCTTCTTTTCTCTTCTTTTGTATTTATTCTTCTTTTCTCTTCTTTTCTCTTCTTTTCTCTTGTTTTCACTTCTTTACCCCTTTCGTTTTTCTCTTTTCTCTTGTTTTCTCTTCTTTCTCTTTTCTCTTTTCTCTTCTTTTCTCTTGTTTTCTCTTCTTTTCTCTTTTATTTTCTGTTCTTTTCTCTTCTTTTCTCTTCATTTCTCTTCTTTACTCTTTTCTCTTCTTTTCACTTTTCTCTTGTTTTCTCTTCTTTTCTATTTTTTTCATTTCTCTTGTTTTCTCTTCTTTTCTCTTTTCTCTTGGTTTCTCTTCTTTTCTCTTTTCTTTTCTGTTCTTTTCTCTTCATTTCTCTTCTTTACTCTTTTCTCTTCTTTTGTCTTCATTTCTCTTCTTTTCACTTTTCTCTTGTTTTCTCTTCTTTTCTATTGTTGTCATTTCTCTTTTTTCTCTTCTTTTCTCTTTTCTCTGTTCTCTTCTTTTCCCTTTCCTCTTCTTTTCTCTTCTTTTGTATTTCTTCTTCTTTTCTCTTCATTTCTCTTCTTTTCTCTTCTTTTCACTTTTCTCTTTTCTCTTCTTTTCCCTTTTTTCTTTTCATTTATCACTTTTCTCTTCTTTACTCATTTCTTTTCTCTTCTTTTCTCTTTTCTCTTCTTTTCTCTTTTCTCTTGTTTTCTCTCTTTTCTCTTTTCTCTTTTCGCTTCTTTTCTCTCTTATCTCTTTTCACTACTTTTCTCTTTTCTCCTTTGTCTTCTATTCTCTTTTTTTCCTTTTCTATTATCTCTTTTCTCTTCATTTCTCTGCGTTTCTCTTTTGTCTTTACTGCCTGTTCGCTCCTTTTCTCTTCTTTTAATCTTCCCCTGTTTCTCTTCTTTTCTCTTCTGTTCTCTTCTTTTCTCTTTGCTCTATTCTCTTCTTTTCTCTTTTCTGTTTTCTCTTATCTCCTTTACCTTCTTTTCTCTTCTTTTCTCTTTCTCTTTTCTCTTTTCTCTTCTATTTCCTTTTCTTTTCTCTTCTGTTCTCGTCTATTCTCTTTTCCTTTTGCTCTTCTTTTCTCTTTTCTCTTCTTTTGTCTTCTGTTCTCTTATTTTCACTTTTCTCCTTCATCTTCTTTTCTCTTCTATTCTCTTCTTTTCTCTTCTTTCACTTCTTTTCTTTTTTCTCTTCTTTTCTCTTTTCTCTTTTTCTTTTCTCTTTTCGCTTCTGTTCTCTTTACTCTTTTTATTTTATTCTCTTCTTATGTCTTTGCTATTATCTCTTTTCTCTTCTTTTCAATGCATTTCTCTTTCGTCTTTACTGTCTGTTCGCTCCTTTTCTCTTCTTTTCACTTTTCTCCTGTTTTCTCTTCTTTTCTCTTCTTTTCTGGGTTCTCCCATCTCCTTTCCCTTCGTTTCTATTCTGTTCTCTTCTTTTCTCTTTTCTCTTCTTTTCTCTTCATTTCTCTTCTTTTCATTTCACTTATCACTTTTCTGTACTTTACTCTTTTCTTTTCTCTTCTTTTCTCTTTTCTCATCTTTTCTCTTTTTGCTTCTTTTCTCTCTTATCTCTTTTCACGACTTCTCTGTTTTCTCGTTTTTCTTCTGTTCTCTTTTCCCTTTTCTTTGTTTTCTCTTTTTTTCTTCTATTCCCTCTTCTGTTTTCTCTTCTTTTCAATGCATTTCTCTTTTGTCTTTACTGTCTGTTCGCTCCTTTTCTCTTCTTTTCACTTTTCTCCTGTTTTCTCTTCTTTTCTCTTCTTTTCTGGGTTCTCCTATCTCCTTTCTCTTCTTTTCTATTCTGTGCTCTTCTTTTATCTTTTCTCTTCTTTTCTCTTCATTTATCTTCTTTTCATTTCACTTATCACTTTTCCCTACATTGCTCTTTTCTTTTGTCTTCTTTTCGCTTTTCTCATCTTTTCTCTTTTTGCTTCTTTTCTCTCTTATCTCTTTTCACTACTTTTCTTTTTTCTCGTTTTTCTTCTACTCTCTTCTTTTCCCTTTTCTTTTGTTTTCTCTTTTTTTCGTCTTTTCCCTTTTCTCTTTTCTCTTCTTTCCCCTTGCTCTTCTTTTCTCTTCTTTTGTATTTATTCTTCTTTTCTCTTCTTTTCTCTTCTTTTCTCTTTTCTCTTGTTTTCACTTCTTTACCCCTTTCGTTTTTCTCTTTTCTCTTGTTTTCTCTTCTTTCTCTTTTCTCTTTTCTCTTCTTTTCTCTTGTTTTCTCTTCTTTTCTCTTTTATTTTCTGTTCTTTTCTCTTCTTTTCTCTTCATTTCTCTTCTTTACTCTTTTCTCTTCTTTTCTCTTCATTTCTCTTCTTTTCACTTTTCTCTTGTTTTCTCTTCTTTTCTATTTTTTTCATTTCTCTTGTTTTCTCTTCTTTTCTCTTTTCTCTTGGTTTCTCTTCTTTTCTCTTTTCTTTTCTGTTCTTTTCTCTTCATTTCTCTTCTTTACTCTTTTCTCTTCTTTTGTCTTCATTTCTCTTCTTTTCACTTTTCTCTTGTTTTCTCTTCTTTTCTATTGTTGTCATTTCTCTTTTTTCTCTTCTTTTCTCTTTTCTCTGTTCTCTTCTTTTCCCTTTCCTCTTCTTTTCTCTTCTTTTGTATTTCTTCTTCTTTTCTCTTCATTTCTCTTCTTTTCTCTTCTTTTCACTTTTCTCTTTTCTCTTCTTTTCCCTTTTTTCTTTTCATTTATCACTTTTCTCTTCTTTACTCATTTCTTTTCTCTTCTTTTCTCTTTTCTCTTCTTTTCTCTTTTCTCTTGTTTTCTCTCTTTTCTCTTTTCTCTTTTCGCTTCTTTTCTCTCTTATCTCTTTTCACTACTTTTCTCTTTTCTCCTTTGTCTTCTATTCTCTTTTTTTCCTTTTCTATTATCTCTTTTCTCTTCATTTCTCTGCGTTTCTCTTTTGTCTTTACTGCCTGTTCGCTCCTTTTCTCTTCTTTTAATCTTCCCCTGTTTTCTCTTCTTTTCTCTTCTGTTCTCTTCTTTTCTCTTTGCTCTATTCTCTTCTTTTCTCTTTTCTGTTTTCTCTTATCTCCTTTACCTTCTTTTCTCTTCTTTTCTCTTTCTCTTTTCTCTTCTATTTCCTTTTCTTTTCTCTTCTGTTCTCGTCTATTCTCTTTTCCTTTTGCTCTTCTTTTCTCTTTTCTCTTCTTTTGTCTTCTGTTCTCTTATTTTCACTTTTCTCCTTCATCTTCTTTTCTCTTCTATTCTCTTCTTTTCTCTTCTTTCACTTCTTTTCTTTTTTCTCTTCTTTTCTCTTTTCTCTTTTTCTTTTCTCTTTTCGCTTCTGTTCTCTTTACTCTTTTTATTTTATTCTCTTCTTATGTCTTTGCTATTATCTCTTTTCTCTTCTTTTCAATGCATTTCTCTTTCGTCTTTACTATCTGTTCGCTCCTTTTCTCTTCTTTTCACTTTTCTCCTGTTTTATCTTCTTTTCTCTTCTTTTCTGGGTTCTCCCATCTCCTTTCCCTTCGTTTCTATTCTGTTCTCTTCTTTTCTCTTTTCTCTTCTTTTCTCTTCATTTCTCTTCTTTTCATTTCACTTATCACTTTTCTGTACTTTACTCTTTTCTTTTCTCTTCTTTTCTCTTTTCTCATCTTTTCTCTTTTTGCTTCTTTTCTCTCTTATCTCTTTTCACGACTTCTCTGTTTTCTCGTTTTTCTTCTGTTCTCTTTTCCCTTTTCTTTGTTTTCTCTTTTTTCTTCTATTCCCTCTTCTGTTTTCTCTTCTTTTCAATGCATTTCTCTTTTGTCTTTACTGTCTGTTCGCTCCTTTTCTCTTCTTTTCACTTTTCTCCTGTTTTCTCTTCTTTTCTGGGTTCTCCTATCTCCTTTCTCTTCTTTTCTATTCTGTGCTCTTCTTTTATCTTTTCTCTTCTTTTCTCTTCATTTATCTTCTTTTCATTTCACTTATCACTTTTCCCTACATTGCTCTTTTCTTTTGTCTTCTTTTCGCTTTTCTCATCTTTTCTCTTTTTGCTTCTTTTCTCTCTTATCTCTTTTCACTACTTTTCTTTTTTCTCGTTTTTCTTCTACTCTCTTCTTTTCCCTTTTCTTTTGTTTTCTCTTTTTTTCGTCTTTTCCCTTTTCTCTTTTCTCTTCTTTCCCCTTGCTCTTCTTTTCTCTTCTTTTGTATTTATTCTTCTTTTCTCTTCTTTTCTCTTCTTTTCTCTTGTTTTCACTTCTTTACCCCTTTCGTTTTTCTCTTTTCTCTTGTTTTCTCTTCTTTCTCTTTTCTCTTTTCTCTTCTTTTCTCTTGTTTTCTCTTCTTTTCTCTTTTATTTTCTGTTCTTTTCTCTTCTTTTCTCTTCATTTCTCTTCTTTACTCTTTTCTCTTCTTTTCACTTTTCTCTTGTTTTCTCTTCTTTTCTATTTTTTTCATTTCTCTTGTTTTCTCTTCTTTTCTCTTTTCTCTTGGTTTCTCTTCTTTTCTCTTTTCTTTTCTGTTCTTTTCTCTTCATTTCTCTTCTTTACTCTTTTCTCTTCTTTTGTCTTCATTTCTCTTCTTTTCACTTTTCTCTTGTTTTCTCTTCTTTTCTATTGTTGTCATTTCTCTTTTTTCTCTTCTTTTCTCTTTTCTCTGTTCTCTTCTTTTCCCTTTCCTCTTCTTTTCTCTTCTTTTGTATTTCTTCTTCTTTTCTCTTCATTTCTCTTCTTTTCTCTTCTTTTCACTTTTCTCTTTTCTCTTCTTTTCCCTTTTTTCTTTTCATTTATCACTTTTCTCTTCTTTACTCATTTCTTTTCTCTTCTTTTCTCTTTTCTCTTCTTTTCTCTTTTCTCTTGTTTTCTCTCTTTTCTCTTTTCTCTTTTCGCTTCTTTTCTCTCTTATCTCTTTTCACTACTTTTCTCTTTTCTCCTTTGTCTTCTATTCTCTTTTTTTCCTTTTCTATTATCTCTTTTCTCTTCATTTCTCTGCGTTTCTCTTTTGTCTTTACTGCCTGTTCGCTCCTTTTCTCTTCTTTTAATCTTCCCCTGTTTTCTCTTCTTTTCTCTTCTGTTCTCTTCTTTTCTCTTTGCTCTTTCTCTTCTTTTCTCTTTTCTGTTTTCTCTTATCTCCTTTACCTTCTTTTCTCTTCTTTTCTCTTTCTCTTTTCTCTTTTCTCTTCTATTTCCTTTTCTTTTCTCTTCTGTTCTCGTCTATTCTCTTTTCCTTTTGCTCTTCTTTTCTCTTTTCTCTTCTTTTGTCTTCTGTTCTCTTATTTTCACTTTTCTCCTTCATCTTCTTTTCTCTTCTATTCTCTTCTTTTCTCTTCTTTCACTTCTTTTCTTTTTTCTCTTCTTTTCTCTTTTCTCTTTTTCTTTTCTCTTTTCGCTTCTGTTCTCTTTACTCTTTTTATTTTATTCTCTTCTTATGTCTTTGCTATTATCTCTTTTCTCTTCTTTTCAATGCATTTCTCTTTCGTCTTTACTGTCTGTTCGCTCCTTTTCTCTTCTTTTCACTTTTCTCCTGTTTTCTCTTCTTTTCTCTTCTTTTCTGGGTTCTCCCATCTCCTTTCCCTTCGTTTCTATTCTGTTCTCTTCTTTTCTCTTTTCTCTTCTTTTCTCTTCATTTCTCTTCTTTTCATTTCACTTATCACTTTTCTGTACTTTACTCTTTTCTTTTCTCTTCTTTTCTCTTTTCTCATCTTTTCTCTTTTTGCTTCTTTTCTCTCTTATCTCTTTTCACGACTTCTCTGTTTTCTCGTTTTTCTTCTGTTCTCTTTTCCCTTTTCTTTGTTTTCTCTTTTTTTCTTCTATTCCCTCTTCTGTTTTCTCTTCTTTTCAATGCATTTCTCTTTTGTCTTTACTGTCTGTTCGCTCCTTTTCTCTTCTTTTCACTTTTCTCCTGTTTTCTCTTCTTTTCTCTTCTTTTCTGGGTTCTCCTATCTCCTTTCTCTTCTTTTCTATTCTGTGCTCTTCTTTTATCTTTTCTCTTCTTTTCTCTTCATTTATCTTCTTTTCATTTCACTTATCACTTTTCCCTACATTGCTCTTTTCTTTTGTCTTCTTTTCGCTTTTCTCATCTTTTCTCTTTTTGCTTCTTTTCTCTCTTATCTCTTTTCACTACTTTTCTTTTTTCTCGTTTTTCTTCTACTCTCTTTTCCCTTTTCTTTTGTTTACTCTTTTTTTCGTCTTTTCCCTTTTCTCTTTTCTCTTCTTTCCCCTTGCTCTTCTTTTCTCTTCTTTTGTATTTATTCTTCTTTTCTCTTCTTTTCTCTTCTTTTCTCTTTTCTCTTGTTTTCACTTCTTTACCCCTTTCGTTTTTCTCTTTTCTCTTGTTTTCTCTTCTTTCTCTTTTCTCTTTTCTCTTCTTTTCTCTTGTTTTCTCTTCTTTTCTCTTTTATTTTCTGTTCTTTTCTCTTCTTTTCTCTTCATTTCTCTTCTTTACTCTTTTCTCTTCTTTTCTCTTCATTTCTCTTCTTTTCACTTTTCTCTTGTTTTCTCTTCTTTTCTATTTTTTTCATTTCTCTTGTTTTCTCTTCTTTTCTCTTTTCTCTTGGTTTCTCTTCTTTTCTCTTTTCTTTTCTGTTCTTTTCTCTTCATTTCTCTTCTTTACTCTTTTCTCTTCTTTTGTCTTCATTTCTCTTCTTTTCACTTTTCTCTTGTTTTCTCTTCTTTTCTATTGTTGTCATTTCTCTTTTTTCTCTTCTTTTCTCTTTTCTCTGTTCTCTTCTTTTCCCTTTCCTCTTCTTTTCTCTTCTTTTGTATTTCTTCTTCTTTTCTCTTCATTTCTCTTCTTTTCTCTTCTTTTCACTTTTCTCTTTTCTCTTTTCCCTTTTTTCTTTTCATTTATCACTTTTCTCTTCTTTACTCATTTCTTTTCTCTTCTTTTCTCTTTTCTCTTCTTTTCTCTTTTCTCTTGTTTTCTCTCTTTTCTCTTTTCTCTTTTCGCTTCTTTTCTCTCTTATCTCTTTTCACTACTTTTCTCTTTTCTCCTTTGTCTTCTATTCTCTTTTTTTCCTTTTCTATTATCTCTTTTCTCTTCATTTCTCTGCGTTTCTCTTTTGTCTTTACTGCCTGTTCGCTCCTTTTCTCTTCTTTTAATCTTCCCCTGTTTTCTCTTCTTTTCTCTTCTGTTCTCTTCTTTTCTCTTTGCTCTTTCTCTTCTTTTCTCTTTTCTGTTTTCTCTTATCTCCTTTACCTTCTTTTCTCTTCTTTTCTCTTTCTCTTTTCTCTTTTCTCTTCTATTTCCTTTTCTTTTCTCTTCTGTTCTCGTCTATTCTCTTTTCCTTTTGCTCTTCTTTTCTCTTTTCTCTTCTTTTGTCTTCTGTTCTCTTATTTTCACTTTTCTCCTTCATCTTCTTTTCTCTTCTATTCTCTTCTTTTCTCTTCTTTCACTTCTTTTCTTTTTTCTCTTCTTTTCTCTTTTCTCTTTTTCTTTTCTCTTTTCGCTTCTGTTCTCTTTACTCTTTTTATTTTATTCTCTTCTTATGTCTTTGCTATTATCTCTTTTCTCTTCTTTTCAATGCATTTCTCTTTCGTCTTTACTGTCTGTTCGCTCCTTTTCTCTTCTTTTCACTTTTCTCCTGTTTTCTCTTCTTTTCTCTTCTTTTCTGGGTTCTCCCATCTCCTTTCCCTTCGTTTCTATTCTGTTCTCTTCTTTTCTCTTTTCTCTTCTTTTCTCTTCATTTCTCTTCTTTTCATTTCACTTATCACTTTTCTGTACTTTACTCTTTTCTTTTCTCTTCTTTTCTCTTTTCTCATCTTTTCTCTTTTTGCTTCTTTTCTCTCTTATCTCTTTTCACGACTTCTCTGTTTTCTCGTTTTTCTTCTGTTCTCTTTTCCCTTTTCTTTGTTTTCTCTTTTTTTCTTCTATTCCCTCTTCTGTTTTCTCTTCTTTTCAATGCATTTCTCTTTTGTCTTTACTGTCTGTTCGCTCCTTTTCTCTTCTTTTCACTTTTCTCCTGTTTTCTCTTCTTTTCTCTTCTTTTCTGGGTTCTCCTATCTCCTTTCTCTTCTTTTCTATTCTGTGCTCTTCTTTTATCTTTTCTCTTCTTTTCTCTTCATTTATCTTCTTTTCATTTCACTTATCACTTTTCCCTACATTGCTCTTTTCTTTTGTCTTCTTTTCGCTTTTCTCATCTTTTCTCTTTTTGCTTCTTTTCTCTCTTATCTCTTTTCACTACTTTTCTTTTTTCTCGTTTTTCTTCTACTCTCTTTTCCCTTTTCTTTTGTTTACTCTTTTTTTCGTCTTTTCCCTTTTCTCTTTTCTCTTCTTTCCCCTTGCTCTTCTTTTCTCTTCTTTTGTATTTATTCTTCTTTTCTCTTCTTTTCTCTTCTTTTCTCTTTTCTCTTGTTTTCACTTCTTTACCCCTTTCGTTTTTCTCTTTTCTCTTGTTTTCTCTTCTTTCTCTTTTCTCTTTTCTCTTCTTTTCTCTTGTTTTCTCTTCTTTTCTCTTTTATTTTCTGTTCTTTTCTCTTCTTTTCTCTTCATTTCTCTTCTTTACTCTTTTCTCTTCTTTTCTCTTCATTTCTCTTCTTTTCACTTTTCTCTTGTTTTCTCTTCTTTTCTATTTTTTTCATTTCTCTTGTTTTCTCTTCTTTTCTCTTTTCTCTTGGTTTCTCTTCTTTTCTCTTTTCTTTTCTGTTCTTTTCTCTTCATTTCTCTTCTTTACTCTTTTCTCTTCTTTTGTCTTCATTTCTCTTCTTTTCACTTTTCTCTTGTTTTCTCTTCTTTTCTATTGTTGTCATTTCTCTTTTTTCTCTTCTTTTCTCTTTTCTCTGTTCTCTTCTTTTCCCTTTCCTCTTCTTTTCTCTTCTTTTGTATTTCTTCTTCTTTTCTCTTCATTTCTCTTCTTTTCTCTTCTTTTCACTTTTCTCTTTTCTCTTTTCCCTTTTTTCTTTTCATTTATCACTTTTCTCTTCTTTACTCATTTCTTTTCTCTTCTTTTCTCTTTTCTCTTCTTTTCTCTTTTCTCTTGTTTTCTCTCTTTTCTCTTTTCTCTTTTCGCTTCTTTTCTCTCTTATCTCTTTTCACTACTTTTCTCTTTTCTCCTTTGTCTTCTATTCTCTTTTTTTCCTTTTCTATTATCTCTTTTCTCTTCATTTCTCTGCGTTTCTCTTTTGTCTTTACTGCCTGTTCGCTCCTTTTCTCTTCTTTTAATCTTCCCCTGTTTTCTCTTCTTTTCTCTTCTGTTCTCTTCTTTTCTCTTTGCTCTTTCTCTTCTTTTCTCTTTTCTGTTTTCTCTTATCTCCTTTACCTTCTTTTCTCTTCTTTTCTCTTTCTCTTTTCTCTTTTCTCTTCTATTTCCTTTTCTTTTCTCTTCTGTTCTCGTCTATTCTCTTTTCCTTTTGCTCTTCTTTTCTCTTTTCTCTTCTTTTGTCTTCTGTTCTCTTATTTTCACTTTTCTCCTTCATCTTCTTTTCTCTTCTATTCTCTTCTTTTCTCTTCTTTCACTTCTTTTCTTTTTTCTCTTCTTTTCTCTTTTCTCTTTTTCTTTTCTCTTTTCGCTTCTGTTCTCTTTACTCTTTTTATTTTATTCTCTTCTTATGTCTTTGCTATTATCTCTTTTCTCTTCTTTTCAATGCATTTCTCTTTCGTCTTTACTGTCTGTTCGCTCCTTTTCTCTTCTTTTCACTTTTCTCCTGTTTTCTCTTCTTTTCTCTTCTTTTCTGGGTTCTCCCATCTCCTTTCCCTTCGTTTCTATTCTGTTCTCTTCTTTTCTCTTTTCTCTTCTTTTCTCTTCATTTCTCTTCTTTTCATTTCACTTATCACTTTTCTGTACTTTACTCTTTTCTTTTCTCTTCTTTTCTCTTTTCTCATCTTTTCTCTTTTTGCTTCTTTTCTCTCTTATCTCTTTTCACGACTTCTCTGTTTTCTCGTTTTTCTTCTGTTCTCTTTTCCCTTTTCTTTGTTTTCTCTTTTTTTCTTCTATTCCCTCTTCTGTTTTCTCTTCTTTTCAATGCATTTCTCTTTTGTCTTTACTGTCTGTTCGCTCCTTTTCTCTTCTTTTCACTTTTCTCCTGTTTTCTCTTCTTTTCTCTTCTTTTCTGGGTTCTCCTATCTCCTTTCTCTTCTTTTCTATTCTGTGCTCTTCTTTTATCTTTTCTCTTCTTTTCTCTTCATTTATCTTCTTTTCATTTCACTTATCACTTTTCCCTACATTGCTCTTTTCTTTTGTCTTCTTTTCGCTTTTCTCATCTTTTCTCTTTTTGCTTCTTTTCTCTCTTATCTCTTTTCACTACTTTTCTTTTTTCTCGTTTTTCTTCTACTCTCTTTTCCCTTTTCTTTTGTTTACTCTTTTTTTCGTCTTTTCCCTTTTCTCTTTTCTCTTCTTTCCCCTTGCTCTTCTTTTCTCTTCTTTTGTATTTATTCTTCTTTTCTCTTCTTTTCTCTTCTTTTCTCTTTTCTCTTGTTTTCACTTCTTTACCCCTTTCGTTTTTCTCTTTTCTCTTGTTTTCTCTTCTTTCTCTTTTCTCTTTTCTCTTCTTTTCTCTTGTTTTCTCTTCTTTTCTCTTTTATTTTCTGTTCTTTTCTCTTCTTTTCTCTTCATTTCTCTTCTTTACTCTTTTCTCTTCTTTTCTCTTCATTTCTCTTCTTTTCACTTTTCTCTTGTTTTCTCTTCTTTTCTATTTTTTTCATTTCTCTTGTTTTCTCTTCTTTTCTCTTTTCTCTTGGTTTCTCTTCTTTTCTCTTTTCTTTTCTGTTCTTTTCTCTTCATTTCTCTTCTTTACTCTTTTCTCTTCTTTTGTCTTCATTTCTCTTCTTTTCACTTTTCTCTTGTTTTCTCTTCTTTTCTATTGTTGTCATTTCTCTTTTTTCTCTTCTTTTCTCTTTTCTCTGTTCTCTTCTTTTCCCTTTCCTCTTCTTTTCTCTTCTTTTGTATTTCTTCTTCTTTTCTCTTCATTTCTCTTCTTTTCTCTTCTTTTCACTTTTCTCTTTTCTCTTCTTTTCCCTTTTTTCTTTTCATTTATCACTTTTCTCTTCTTTACTCATTTCTTTTCTCTTCTTTTCTCTTTTCTCTTCTTTTCTCTTTTCTCTTGTTTTCTCTCTTTTTTCTTTTCTCTTTTCGCTTCTTTTCTCTCTTATCTCTTTTCACTACTTTTCTCTTTTCTCCTTTGTCTTCTATTCTCTTTTTTTCCTTTTCTATTATCTCTTTTCTCTTCATTTCTCTGCGTTTCTCTTTTGTCTTTACTGCCTGTTCGCTCCTTTTCTCTTCTTTTAATCTTCCCCTGTTTTCTCTTCTTTTCTCTTCTGTTCTCTTCTTTTCTCTTTGCTCTATTCTCTTCTTTTCTCTTTTCTGTTTTCTCTTATCTCCTTTACCTTCTTTTCTCTTCTTTTCTCTTTCTCTTTTCTCTTTTCTCTTCTATTTCCTTTTCTTTTCTCTTCTGTTCTCGTCGATTCTCTTTTCCTTTTGCTCTTCTTTTCTCTTTTCTCTTCTTTTGTCTTCTGTTCTCTTATTTTCACTTTTCTCCTTCATCTTCTTTTCTCTTCTATTCTCTTCTTTTCTCTTCTTTCACTTCTTTTCTTTTTTCTCTTCTTTTCTCTTTTCTCTTTTTCTTTTCTCTTTTCGCTTCTGTTCTCTTTACTCTTTTTATTTTATTCTCTTCTTATGTCTTTGCTATTATCTCTTTTCTCTTCTTTTCAATGCATTTCTCTTTCGTCTTTACTGTCTGTTCGCTCCTTTTCTCTTCTTTTCACTTTTCTCCTGTTTTCTCTTCTTTTCTCTTCTTTTCTGGGTTCTCCCATCTCCTTTCCCTTCGTTTCTATTCTGTTCTCTTCTTTTCTCTTTTCTCTTCTTTTCTCTTCATTTCTCTTCTTTTCATTTCACTTATCACTTTTCTGTACTTTACTCTTTTCTTTTCTCTTCTTTTCTCTTTTCTCATCTTTTCTCTTTTTGCTTCTTTTCTCTCTTATCTCTTTTCACGACTTCTCTGTTTTCTCGTTTTTCTTCTGTTCTCTTTTCCCTTTTCTTTGTTTTCTCTTTTTTTCTTCTATTCCCTCTTCTGTTTTCTCTTCTTTTCAATGCATTTCTCTTTTGTCTTTACTGTCTGTTCGCTCCTTTTCTCTTCTTTTCACTTTTCTCCTGTTTTCTCTTCTTTTCTCTTCTTTTCTGGGTTCTCCTATCTCCTTTCTCTTCTTTTCTATTCTGTGCTCTTCTTTTATCTTTTCTCTTCTTTTCTCTTCATTTATCTTCTTTTCATTTCACTTATCACTTTTCCCTACATTGCTCTTTTCTTTTGTCTTCTTTTCGCTTTTCTCATCTTTTCTCTTTTTGCTTCTTTTCTCTCTTATCTCTTTTCACTACTTTTCTTTTTTCTCGTTTTTCTTCTACTCTCTTCTTTTCCCTTTTCTTTTGTTTTCTCTTTTTTTCGTCTTTTCCCTTTTCTCTTTTCTCTTCTTTCCCCTTGCTCTTCTTTTCTCTTCTTTTGTATTTATTCTTCTTTTCTCTTCTTTTCTCTTCTTTTCTCTTTTCTCTTGTTTTCACTTCTTTACCCCTTTCGTTTTTCTCTTTTCTCTTGTTTTCTCTTCTTTCTCTTTTCTCTTTTCTCTTCTTTTCTCTTGTTTTCTCTTCTTTTCTCTTTTATTTTCTGTTCTTTTCTCTTCTTTTCTCTTCATTTCTCTTCTTTACTCTTTTCTCTTCTTTTCTCTTCATTTCTCTTCTTTTCACTTTTCTCTTGTTTTCTCTTCTTTTCTATTTTTTTCATTTCTCTTGTTTTCTCTTCTTTTCTCTTTTCTCTTGGTTTCTCTTCTTTTCTCTTTTCTTTTCTGTTCTTTTCTCTTCATTTCTCTTCTTTACTCTTTTCTCTTCTTTTGTCTTCATTTCTCTTCTTTTCACTTTTCTCTTGTTTTCTCTTCTTTTCTATTGTTGTCATTTCTCTTTTTTCTCTTCTTTTCTCTTTTCTCTGTTCTCTTCTTTTCCCTTTCCTCTTCTTTTCTCTTCTTTTGTATTTCTTCTTCTTTTCTCTTCATTTCTCTTCTTTTCTCTTCTTTTCACTTTTCTCTTTTCTCTTCTTTTCCCTTTTTTCTTTTCATTTATCACTTTTCTCTTCTTTACTCATTTCTTTTCTCTTCTTTTCTCTTTTCTCTTCTTTTCTCTTTTCTCTTGTTTTCTCTCTTTTCTCTTTTCTCTTTTCGCTTCTTTTCTCTCTTATCTCTTTTCACTACTTTTCTCTTTTCTCCTTTGTCTTCTATTCTCTTTTTTTCCTTTTCTATTATCTCTTTTCTCTTCATTTCTCTGCGTTTCTCTTTTGTCTTTACTGCCTGTTCGCTCCTTTTCTCTTCTTTTAATCTTCCCCTGTTTCTCTTCTTTTCTCTTCTGTTCTCTTCTTTTCTCTTTGCTCTATTCTCTTCTTTTCTCTTTTCTGTTTTCTCTTATCTCCTTTACCTTCTTTTCTCTTCTTTTCTCTTTCTCTTTTCTCTTTTCTCTTCTATTTTCTTTTCTTTTCTCTTCTGTTCTCGTCTATTCTCTTTTCCTTTTGCTCTTCTTTTCTCTTTTCTCTTCTTTTGTCTTCTGTTCTCTTATTTTCACTTTTCTCCTTCATCTTCTTTTCTCTTCTATTCTCTTCTTTTCTCTTCTTTCACTTCTTTTCTTTTTTCTCTTCTTTTCTCTTTTCTCTTTTTCTTTTCTCTTTTCGCTTCTGTTCTCTTTACTCTTTTTATTTTATTCTCTTCTTATGTCTTTGCTATTATCTCTTTTCTCTTCTTTTCAATGCATTTCTCTTTCGTCTTTACTATCTGTTCGCTCCTTTTCTCTTCTTTTCACTTTTCTCCTGTTTTCTCTTCTTTTCTCTTCTTTTCTGGGTTCTCCCATCTCCTTTCCCTTCGTTTCTATTCTGTTCTCTTCTTTTCTCTTTTCTCTTCTTTTCTCTTCATTTCTCTTCTTTTCATTTCACTTATCACTTTTCTGTACTTTACTCTTTTCTTTTCTCTTCTTTTCTCTTTTCTCATCTTTTCTCTTTTTGCTTCTTTTCTCTCTTATCTCTTTTCACGACTTCTCTGTTTTCTCGTTTTTCTTCTGTTCTCTTTTCCCTTTTCTTTGTTTTCTCTTTTTTTCTTCTATTCCCTCTTCTGTTTTCTCTTCTTTTCAATGCATTTCTCTTTTGTCTTTACTGTCTGTTCGCTCCTTTTCTCTTCTTTTCACTTTTCTCCTGTTTTCTCTTCTTTTCTCTTCTTTTCTGGGTTCTCCTATCTCCTTTCTCTTCTTTTCTATTCTGTGCTCTTCTTTTATCTTTTCTCTTCTTTTCTCTTCATTTATCTTCTTTTCATTTCACTTATCACTTTTCCCTACATTGCTCTTTTCTTTTGTCTTCTTTTCGCTTTTCTCATCTTTTCTCTTTTTGCTTCTTTTCTCTCTTATCTCTTTTCACTACTTTTCTTTTTTCTCGTTTTTCTTCTACTCTCTTCTTTTCCCTTTTCTTTTGTTTTCTCTTTTTTTCGTCTTTTCCCTTTTCTCTTTTCTCTTCTTTCCCCTTGCTCTTCTTTTCTCTTCTTTTGTATTTATTCTTCTTTTCTCTTCTTTTCTCTTCTTTTCTCTTGTTTTCACTTCTTTACCCCTTTCGTTTTTCTCTTTTCTCTTGTTTTCTCTTCTTTCTCTTTTCTCTTTTCTCTTCTTTTCTCTTGTTTTCTCTTCTTTTCTCTTTTATTTTCTGTTCTTTTCTCTTCTTTTCTCTTCATTTCTCTTCTTTACTCTTTTCTCTTCTTTTCTCTTCATTTCTCTTCTTTTCACTTTTCTCTTGTTTTCTCTTCTTTTCTATTTTTTTCATTTCTCTTGTTTTCTCTTCTTTTCTCTTTTCTCTTGGTTTCTCTTCTTTTCTCTTTTCTTTTCTGTTCTTTTCTCTTCATTTCTCTTCTTTACTCTTTTCTCTTCTTTTGTCTTCATTTCTCTTCTTTTCACTTTTCTCTTGTTTTCTCTTCTTTTCTATTGTTGTCATTTCTCTTTTTTCTCTTCTTTTCTCTTTTCTCTGTTCTCTTCTTTTCCCTTTCCTCTTCTTTTCTCTTCTTTTGTATTTCTTCTTCTTTTCTCTTCATTTCTCTTCTTTTCTCTTCTTTTCACTTTTCTCTTTTCTCTTCTTTTCCCTTTTTTCTTTTCATTTATCACTTTTCTCTTCTTTACTCATTTCTTTTCTCTTCTTTTCTCTTTTCTCTTCTTTTCTCTTTTCTCTTGTTTTCTCTCTTTTCTCTTTTCTCTTTTCGCTTCTTTTCTCTCTTATCTCTTTTCACTACTTTTCTCTTTTCTCCTTTGTCTTCTATTCTCTTTTTTTCCTTTTCTATTATCTCTTTTCTCTTCATTTCTCTGCGTTTCTCTTTTGTCTTTACTGCCTGTTCGCTCCTTTTCTCTTCTTTTAATCTTCCCCTGTTTTCTCTTCTTTTCTCTTCTGTTCTCTTCTTTTCTCTTTGCTCTATTCTCTTCTTTTCTCTTTTCTGTTTTCTCTTATCTCCTTTAACTTCTTTTCTCTTCTTTTCTCTTTCTCTTTTCTCTTTTCTCTTCTATTTCCTTTTCTTTTCTCTTCTGTTCTCGTCTATTCTCTTTTCCTTTTGCTCTTCTTTTCTCTTTTCTCTTCTTTTGTCTTCTGTTCTCTTATTTTCACTTTTCTCCTTCATCTTCTTTTCTCTTCTATTCTCTTCTTTTCTCTTCTTTCACTTCTTTTCTTTTTTCTCTTCTTTTCTCTTTTCTCTTTTTCTTTTCTCTTTTCGCTTCTGTTCTCTTTACTCTTTTTATTTTATTCTCTTCTTATGTCTTTGCTATTATCTCTTTTCTCTTCTTTTCAATGCATTTCTCTTTCGTCTTTACTGTCTGTTCGCTCCTTTTCTCTTCTTTTCACTTTTCTCCTGTTTTCTCTTCTTTTCTCTTCTTTTCTGGGTTCTCCCATCTCCTTTCCCTTCGTTTCTATTCTGTTCTCTTCTTTTCTCTTTTCTCTTCTTTTCTCTTCATTTCTCTTCTTTTCATTTCACTTATCACTTTTCTGTACTTTACTCTTTTCTTTTCTCTTCTTTTCTCTTTTCTCATCTTTTCTCTTTTTGCTTCTTTTCTCTCTTATCTCTTTTCACGACTTCTCTGTTTTCTCGTTTTTCTTCTGTTCTCTTTTCCCTTTTCTTTGTTTTCTCTTTTTTTCTTCTATTCCCTCTTCTGTTTTCTCTTCTTTTCAATGCATTTCTCTTTTGTCTTTACTGTCTGTTCGCTCCTTTTCTCTTCTTTTCACTTTTCTCCTGTTTTCTCTTCTTTTCTCTTCTTTTCTGGGTTCTCCTATCTCCTTTCTCTTCTTTTCTATTCTGTGCTCTTCTTTTATCTTTTTTCTTCTTTTCTCTTCATTTATCTTCTTTTCATTTCACTTATCACTTTTCCCTACATTGCTCTTTTCTTTTGTCTTCTTTTCGCTTTTCTCATCTTAACTCTTTTTGCTTCTTTTCTCTCTTATCTCTTTTCACTACTTTTCTTTTTTCTCGTTTTTCTTCTACTCTCTTCTTTTCCCTTTTCTTTTGTTTTCTCTTTTTTTCGTCTTTTCCCTTTTCTCTTTTCTCTTCTTTCCCCTTGCTCTTCTTTTCTCTTCTTTTGTATTTATTCTTCTTTTCTCTTCTTTTCTCTTTTCTCTTGTTTTCACTTCTTTACCCCTTTCGTTTTTCTCTTTTCTCTTGTTTTCTCTTCTTTCTCTTTTCTCTTTTCTCTTCTTTTCTCTTGTTTTCTCTTCTTTTCTCTTTTATTTTCTGTTCTTTTCTCTTCTTTTCTCTTCATTTCTCTTCTTTACTCTTTTCTCTTCTTTTCTCTTCATTTCTCTTCTTTTCACTTTTCTCTTGTTTTCTCTTCTTTTCTATTTTTTTCATTTCTCTTGTTTTCTCTTCTTTTCTCTTTTCTCTTGGTTTCTCTTCTTTTCTCTTTTCTTTTCTGTTCTTTTCTCTTCATTTCTCTTCTTTACTCTTTTCTCTTCTTTTGTCTTCATTTCTCTTCTTTTCACTTTTCTCTTGTTTTCTCTTCTTTTCTATTGTTGTCATTTCTCTTTTTTCTCTTCTTTTCTCTTTTCTCTGTTCTCTTCTTTTCCCTTTCCTCTTCTTTTCTCTTCTTTTGTATTTCTTCTTCTTTTCTCTTCATTTCTCTTCTTTTCTCTTCTTTTCACTTTTCTCTTTTCTCTTCTTTTCCCTTTTTTCTTTTCATTTATCACTTTTCTCTTCTTTACTCATTTCTTTTCTCTTCTTTTCTCTTTTCTCTTCTTTTCTCTTTTCTCTTGTTTTCTCTCTTTTCTCTTTTCTCTTTTCGCTTCTTTTCTCTCTTATCTCTTTTCACTACTTTTCTCTTTTCTCCTTTGTCTTCTATTCTCTTTTTTTCCTTTTCTATTATCTCTTTTCTCTTCATTTCTCTGCGTTTCTCTTTTGTCTTTACTGCCTGTTCGCTCCTTTTCTCTTCTTTTAATCTTCCCCTGTTTTCTCTTCTTTTCTCTTCTGTTCTCTTCTTTTCTCTTTGCTCTATTCTCTTCTTTTCTCTTTTCTGTTTTCTCTTATCTCCTTTACCTTCTTTTCTCTTCTTTTCTCTTTCTCTTTTCTCTTCTATTTCCTTTTCTTTTCTCTTCTGTTCTCGTCTATTCTCTTTTCCTTTTGCTCTTCTTTTCTCTTTTCTCTTCTTTTGTCTTCTGTTCTCTTATTTTCACTTTTCTCCTTCATCTTCTTTTCTCTTCTATTCTCTTCTTTTCTCTTCTTTCACTTCTTTTCTTTTTTCTCTTCTTTTCTCTTTTCTCTTTTTCTTTTCTCTTTTCGCTTCTGTTCTCTTTACTCTTTTTATTTTATTCTCTTCTTATGTCTTTGCTATTATCTCTTTTCTCTTCTTTTCAATGCATTTCTCTTTCGTCTTTACTGTCTGTTCGCTCCTTTTCTCTTCTTTTCACTTTTCTCCTGTTTTCTCTTCTTTTCTCTTCTTTTCTGGGTTCTCCCATCTCCTTTCCCTTCGTTTCTATTCTGTTCTCTTCTTTTCTCTTTTCTCTTCTTTTCTCTTCATTTCTCTTCTTTTCATTTCACTTATCACTTTTCTGTACTTTACTCTTTTCTTTTCTCTTCTTTTCTCTTTTCTCATCTTTTCTCTTTTTGCTTCTTTTCTCTCTTATCTCTTTTCACGACTTCTCTGTTTTCTCGTTTTTCTTCTGTTCTCTTTTCCCTTTTCTTTGTTTTCTCTTTTTTTCTTCTATTCCCTCTTCTGTTTTCTCTTCTTTTCAATGCATTTCTCTTTTGTCTTTACTGTCTGTTCGCTCCTTTTCTCTTCTTTTCACTTTTCTCCTGTTTTCTCTTCTTTTCTCTTCTTTTCTGGGTTCTCCTATCTCCTTTCTCTTCTTTTCTATTCTGTGCTCTTCTTTTATCTTTTCTCTTCTTTTCTCTTCATTTATCTTCTTTTCATTTCACTTATCACTTTTCCCTACATTGCTCTTTTCTTTTGTCTTCTTTTCGCTTTTCTCATCTTTTCTCTTTTTGCTTCTTTTCTCTCTTATCTCTTTTCACTACTTTTCTTTTTTCTCGTTTTTCTTCTACTCTCTTCTTTTCCCTTTTCTTTTGTTTTCTCTTTTTTTCGTCTTTTCCCTTTTCTCTTTTCTCTTCTTTCCCCTTGCTCTTCTTTTCTCTTCTTTTGTATTTATTCTTCTTTTCTCTTCTTTTCTCTTCTTTTCTCTTTTCTCTTGTTTTCACTTCTTTACCCCTTTCGTTTTTCTCTTTTCTCTTGTTTTCTCTTCTTTCTCTTTTCTCTTTTCTCTTCTTTTCTCTTGTTTTCTCTTCTTTTCTCTTTTATTTTCTGTTCTTTTCTCTTCTTTTCTCTTCATTTCTCTTCTTTACTCTTTTCTCTTCTTTTCTCTTCATTTCTCTTCTTTTCACTTTTCTCTTGTTTTCTCTTCTTTTCTATTTTTTTCATTTCTCTTGTTTTCTCTTCTTTTCTCTTTTCTCTTGGTTTCTCTTCTTTTCTCTTTTCTTTTCTGTTCTTTTCTCTTCATTTCTCTTCTTTACTCTTTTCTCTTCTTTTGTCTTCATTTCTCTTCTTTTCACTTTTCTCTTGTTTTCTCTTCTTTTCTATTGTTGTCATTTCTCTTTTTTCTCTTCTTTTCTCTTTTCTCTGTTCTCTTCTTTTCCCTTTCCTCTTCTTTTCTCTTCTTTTGTATTTCTTCTTCTTTTCTCTTCATTTCTCTTCTTTTCTCTTCTTTTCACTTTTCTCTTTTCTCTTCTTTTCCCTTTTTTCTTTTCATTTATCACTTTTCTCTTCTTTACTCATTTCTTTTCTCTTCTTTTCTCTTTTCTCTTCTTTTCTCTTTTCTCTTGTTTTCTCTCTTTTCTCTTTTCTCTTTTCGCTTCTTTTCTCTCTTATCTCTTTTCACTACTTTTCTCTTTTCTCCTTTGTCTTCTATTCTCTTTTTTTCCTTTTCTATTATCTCTTTTCTCTTCATTTCTCTGCGTTTCTCTTTTGTCTTTACTGCCTGTTCGCTCCTTTTCTCTTCTTTTAATCTTCCCCTGTTTCTCTTCTTTTCTCTTCTGTTCTCTTCTTTTCTCTTTGCTCTATTCTCTTCTTTTCTCTTTTCTGTTTTCTCTTATCTCCTTTACCTTCTTTTCTCTTCTTTTCTCTTTCTCTTTTCTCTTTTCTCTTCTATTTTCTTTTCTTTTCTCTTCTGTTCTCGTCTATTCTCTTTTCCTTTTGCTCTTCTTTTCTCTTTTCTCTTCTTTTGTCTTCTGTTCTCTTATTTTCACTTTTCTCCTTCATCTTCTTTTCTCTTCTATTCTCTTCTTTTCTCTTCTTTCACTTCTTTTCTTTTTTCTCTTCTTTTCTCTTTTCTCTTTTTCTTTTCTCTTTTCGCTTCTGTTCTCTTTACTCTTTTTATTTTATTCTCTTCTTATGTCTTTGCTATTATCTCTTTTCTCTTCTTTTCAATGCATTTCTCTTTCGTCTTTACTGTCTGTTCGCTCCTTTTCTCTTCTTTTCACTTTTCTCCTGTTTTCTCTTCTTTTCTCTTCTTTTCTGGGTTCTCCCATCTCCTTTCCCTTCGTTTCTATTCTGTTCTCTTCTTTTCTCTTTTCTCTTCTTTTCTCTTCATTTCTCTTCTTTTCATTTCACTTATCACTTTTCTGTACTTTACTCTTTTCTTTTCTCTTCTTTTCTCTTTTCTCATCTTTTCTCTTTTTGCTTCTTTTCTCTCTTATCTCTTTTCACGACTTCTCTGTTTTCTCGTTTTTCTTCTGTTCTCTTTTCCCTTTTCTTTGTTTTCTCTTTTTTTCTTCTATTCCCTCTTCTGTTTTCTCTTCTTTTCAATGCATTTCTCTTTTGTCTTTACTGTCTGTTCGCTCCTTTTCTCTTCTTTTCACTTTTCTCCTGTTTTCTCTTCTTTTCTGGGTTCTCCTATCTCCTTTCTCTTCTTTTCTATTCTGTGCTCTTCTTTTATCTTTTCTCTTCTTTTCTCTTCATTTATCTTCTTTTCATTTCACTTATCACTTTTCCCTACATTGCTCTTTTCTTTTGTCTTCTTTTCGCTTTTCTCATCTTTTCTCTTTTTGCTTCTTTTCTCTCTTATCTCTTTTCACTACTTTTCTTTTTTCTCGTTTTTCTTCTACTCTCTTCTTTTCCCTTTTCTTTTGTTTTCTCTTTTTTTCGTCTTTTCCCTTTTCTCTTTTCTCTTCTTTCCCCTTGCTCTTCTTTTCTCTTCTTTTGTATTTATTCTTCTTTTCTCTTCTTTTCTCTTCTTTTCTCTTTTCTCTTGTTTTCACTTCTTTACCCCTTTCGTTTTTCTCTTTTCTCTTGTTTTCTCTTCTTTCTCTTTTCTCTTTTCTCTTCTTTTCTCTTGTTTTCTCTTCTTTTCTCTTTTATTTTCTGTTCTTTTCTCTTCTTTTCTCTTCATTTCTCTTCTTTACTCTTTTCTCTTCTTTTCTCTTCATTTCTCTTCTTTTCACTTTTCTCTTGTTTTCTCTTCTTTTCTATTTTTTTCATTTCTCTTGTTTTCTCTTCTTTTCTCTTTTCTCTTGGTTTCTCTTCTTTTCTCTTTTCTTTTCTGTTCTTTTCTCTTCATTTCTCTTCTTTACTCTTTTCTCTTCTTTTGTCTTCATTTCTCTTCTTTTCACTTTTCTCTTGTTTTCTCTTCTTTTCTATTGTTGTCATTTCTCTTTTTTCTCTTCTTTTCTCTTTTCTCTGTTCTCTTCTTTTCCCTTTCCTCTTCTTTTCTCTTCTTTTGTATTTCTTCTTCTTTTCTCTTCATTTCTCTTCTTTTCTCTTCTTTTCACTTTTCTCTTTTCTCTTCTTTTCCCTTTTTTCTTTTCATTTATCACTTTTCTCTTCTTTACTCATTTCTTTTCTCTTCTTTTCTCTTTTCTCTTCTTTTCTCTTTTCTCTTGTTTTCTCTCTTTTCTCTTTTCTCTTTTCGCTTCTTTTCTCTCTTATCTCTTTTCACTACTTTTCTCTTTTCTCCTTTGTCTTCTATTCTCTTTTTTTCCTTTTCTATTATCTCTTTTCTCTTCATTTCTCTGCGTTTCTCTTTTGTCTTTACTGCCTGTTCGCTCCTTTTCTCTTCTTTTAATCTTCCCCTGTTTTCTCTTCTTTTCTCTTCTGTTCTCTTCTTTTCTCTTTGCTCTATTCTCTTCTTTTCTCTTTTCTGTTTTCTCTTATCTCCTTTACCTTCTTTTCTCTTCTTTTCTCTTTCTCTTTTCTCTTTTCTCTTCTATTTCCTTTTCTTTTCTCTTCTGTTCTCGTCGATTCTCTTTTCCTTTTGCTCTTCTTTTCTCTTTTCTCTTCTTTTGTCTTCTGTTCTCTTATTTTCACTTTTCTCCTTCATCTTCTTTTCTCTTCTATTCTCTTCTTTTCTCTTCTTTCACTTCTTTTCTTTTTTCTCTTCTTTTCTCTTTTCTCTTTTTCTTTTCTCTTTTCGCTTCTGTTCTCTTTACTCTTTTTATTTTATTCTCTTCTTATGTCTTTGCTATTATCTCTTTTCTCTTCTTTTCAATGCATTTCTCTTTCGTCTTTACTGTCTGTTCGCTCCTTTTCTCTTCTTTTCACTTTTCTCCTGTTTTCTCTTCTTTTCTCTTCTTTTCTGGGTTCTCCCATCTCCTTTCCCTTCGTTTCTATTCTGTTCTCTTCTTTTCTCTTTTCTCTTCTTTTCTCTTCATTTCTCTTCTTTTCATTTCACTTATCACTTTTCTGTACTTTACTCTTTTCTTTTCTCTTCTTTTCTCTTTTCTCATCTTTTCTCTTTTTGCTTCTTTTCTCTCTTATCTCTTTTCACGACTTCTCTGTTTTCTCGTTTTTCTTCTGTTCTCTTTTCCCTTTTCTTTGTTTTCTCTTTTTTTCTTCTATTCCCTCTTCTGTTTTCTCTTCTTTTCAATGCATTTCTCTTTTGTCTTTACTGTCTGTTCGCTCCTTTTCTCTTCTTTTCACTTTTCTCCTGTTTTCTCTTCTTTTCTCTTCTTTTCTGGGTTCTCCTATCTCCTTTCTCTTCTTTTCTATTCTGTGCTCTTCTTTTATCTTTTCTCTTCTTTTCTCTTCATTTATCTTCTTTTCATTTCACTTATCACTTTTCCCTACATTGCTCTTTTCTTTTGTCTTCTTTTCGCTTTTCTCATCTTTTCTCTTTTTGCTTCTTTTCTCTCTTATCTCTTTTCACTACTTTTCTTTTTTCTCGTTTTTCTTCTACTCTCTTCTTTTCCCTTTTCTTTTGTTTTCTCTTTTTTTCGTCTTTTCCCTTTTCTCTTTTCTCTTCTTTCCCCTTGCTCTTCTTTTCTCTTCTTTTGTATTTATTCTTCTTTTCTCTTCTTTTCTCTTCTTTTCTCTTTTCTCTTGTTTTCACTTCTTTACCCCTTTCGTTTTTCTCTTTTCTCTTGTTTTCTCTTCTTTCTCTTTTCTCTTTTCTCTTCTTTTCTCTTGTTTTCTCTTCTTTTCTCTTTTATTTTCTGTTCTTTTCTCTTCTTTTCTCTTCATTTCTCTTCTTTACTCTTTTCTCTTCTTTTCTCTTCATTTCTCTTCTTTTCACTTTTCTCTTGTTTTCTCTTCTTTTCTATTTTTTTCATTTCTCTTGTTTTCTCTTCTTTTCTCTTTTCTCTTGGTTTCTCTTCTTTTCTCTTTTCTTTTCTGTTCTTTTCTCTTCATTTCTCTTCTTTACTCTTTTCTCTTCTTTTGTCTTCATTTCTCTTCTTTTCACTTTTCTCTTGTTTTCTCTTCTTTTCTATTGTTGTCATTTCTCTTTTTTCTCTTCTTTTCTCTTTTCTCTGTTCTCTTCTTTTCCCTTTCCTCTTCTTTTCTCTTCTTTTGTATTTCTTCTTCTTTTCTCTTCATTTCTCTTCTTTTCTCTTCTTTTCACTTTTCTCTTTTCTCTTCTTTTCCCTTTTTTCTTTTCATTTATCACTTTTCTCTTCTTTACTCATTTCTTTTCTCTTCTTTTCTCTTTTCTCTTCTTTTCTCTTTTCTCTTGTTTTCTCTCTTTTCTCTTTTCTCTTTTCGCTTCTTTTCTCTCTTATCTCTTTTCACTACTTTTCTCTTTTCTCCTTTGTCTTCTATTCTCTTTTTTTCCTTTTCTATTATCTCTTTTCTCTTCATTTCTCTGCGTTTCTCTTTTGTCTTTACTGCCTGTTCGCTCCTTTTCTCTTCTTTTAATCTTCCCCTGTTTCTCTTCTTTTCTCTTCTGTTCTCTTCTTTTCTCTTTGCTCTATTCTCTTCTTTTCTCTTTTCTGTTTTCTCTTATCTCCTTTACCTTCTTTTCTCTTCTTTTCTCTTTCTCTTTTCTCTTTTCTCTTCTATTTCCTTTTCTTTTCTCTTCTGTTCTCGTCTATTCTCTTTTCCTTTTGCTCTTCTTTTCTCTTTTCTCTTCTTTTGTCTTCTGTTCTCTTATTTTCACTTTTCTCCTTCATCTTCTTTTCTCTTCTATTCTCTTCTTTTCTCTTCTTTCACTTCTTTTCTTTTTTTTCTTCTTTTCTCTTTTCTCTTTTTCTTTTCTCTTTTCGCTTCTGTTCTCTTTACTCTTTTTATTTTATTCTCTTCTTATGTCTTTGCTATTATCTCTTTTCTCTTCTTTTCAATGCATTTCTCTTTCGTCTTTACTATCTGTTCGCTCCTTTTCTCTTCTTTTCACTTTTCTCCTGTTTTCTCTTCTTTTCTCTTCTTTTCTGGGTTCTCCCATCTCCTTTCCCTTCGTTTCTATTCTGTTCTCTTCTTTTCTCTTTTCTCTTCTTTTCTCTTCATTTCTCTTCTTTTCATTTCACTTATCACTTTTCTGTACTTTACTCTTTTCTTTTCTCTTCTTTTCTCTTTTCTCATCTTTTCTCTTTTTGCTTCTTTTCTCTCTTATCTCTTTTCACGACTTCTCTGTTTTCTCGTTTTTCTTCTGTTCTCTTTTCCCTTTTCTTTGTTTTCTCTTTTTTTCTTCTATTCCCTCTTCTGTTTTCTCTTCTTTTCAATGCATTTCTCTTTTGTCTTTACTGTCTGTTCGCTCCTTTTCTCTTCTTTTCACTTTTCTCCTGTTTTCTCTTCTTTTCTCTTCTTTTCTGGGTTCTCCTATCTCCTTTCTCTTCTTTTCTATTCTGTGCTCTTCTTTTATCTTTTCTCTTCTTTTCTCTTCATTTATCTTCTTTTCATTTCACTTATCACTTTTCCCTACATTGCTCTTTTCTTTTGTCTTCTTTTCGCTTTTCTCATCTTTTCTCTTTTTGCTTCTTTTCTCTCTTATCTCTTTTCACTACTTTTCTTTTTTCTCGTTTTTCTTCTACTCTCTTCTTTTCCCTTTTCTTTTGTTTTCTCTTTTTTTCGTCTTTTCCCTTTTCTCTTTTCTCTTCTTTCCCCTTGCTCTTCTTTTCTCTTCTTTTGTATTTATTCTTCTTTTCTCTTCTTTTCTCTTCTTTTCTCTTTTCTCTTGTTTTCACTTCTTTACCCCTTTCGTTTTTCTCTTTTCTCTTGTTTTCTCTTCTTTCTCTTTTCTCTTTTCTCTTCTTTTCTCTTGTTTTCTCTTCTTTTCTCTTTTATTTTCTGTTCTTTTCTCTTCTTTTCTCTTCATTTCTCTTCTTTACTCTTTTCTCTTCTTTTCTCTTCATTTCTCTTCTTTTCACTTTTCTCTTGTTTTCTCTTCTTTTCTATTTTTTTCATTTCTCTTGTTTTCTCTTCTTTTCTCTTTTCTCTTGGTTTCTCTTCTTTTCTCTTTTCTTTTCTGTTCTTTTCTCTTCATTTCTCTTCTTTACTCTTTTCTCTTCTTTTGTCTTCATTTCTCTTCTTTTCACTTTTCTCTTGTTTTCTCTTCTTTTCTATTGTTGTCATTTCTCTTTTTTCTCTTCTTTTCTCTTTTCTCTGTTCTCTTCTTTTCCCTTTCCTCTTCTTTTCTCTTCTTTTGTATTTCTTCTTCTTTTCTCTTCATTTCTCTTCTTTTCTCTTCTTTTCACTTTTCTCTTTTCTCTTCTTTTCCCTTTTTTCTTTTCATTTATCACTTTTCTCTTCTTTACTCATTTCTTTTCTCTTCTTTTCTCTTTTCTCTTCTTTTCTCTTTTCTCTTGTTTTCTCTCTTTTCTCTTTTCTCTTTTCGCTTCTTTTCTCTCTTATCTCTTTTCACTACTTTTCTCTTTTCTCCTTTGTCTTCTATTCTCTTTTTTTCCTTTTCTATTATCTCTTTTCTCTTCATTTCTCTGCGTTTCTCTTTTGTCTTTACTGCCTGTTCGCTCCTTTTCTCTTCTTTTAATCTTCCCCTGTTTCTCTTCTTTTCTCTTCTGTTCTCTTCTTTTCTCTTTGCTCTATTCTCTTCTTTTCTCTTTTCTGTTTTCTCTTATCTCCTTTACCTTCTTTTCTCTTCTTTTCTCTTTCTCTTTTCTCTTTTCTCTTCTATTTCCTTTTCTTTTCTCTTCTGTTCTCGTCTATTCTCTTTTCCTTTTGCTCTTCTTTTCTCTTTTCTCTTCTTTTGTCTTCTGTTCTCTTATTTTCACTTTTCTCCTTCATCTTCTTTTCTCTTCTATTCTCTTCTTTTCTCTTCTTTCACTTCTTTTCTTTTTTCTCTTCTTTTCTCTTTTCTCTTTTTCTTTTCTCTTTTCGCTTCTGTTCTCTTTACTCTTTTTATTTTATTCTCTTCTTATGTCTTTGCTATTATCTCTTTTCTCTTCTTTTCAATGCATTTCTCTTTCGTCTTTACTGTCTGTTCGCTCCTTTTCTCTTCTTTTCACTTTTCTCCTGTTTTCTCTTCTTTTCTCTTCTTTTCTGGGTTCTCCCATCTCCTTTCCCTTCGTTTCTATTCTGTTCTCTTCTTTTCTCTTTTCTCTTCTTTTCTCTTCATTTCTCTTCTTTTCATTTCACTTATCACTTTTCTGTACTTTACTCTTTTCTTTTCTCTTCTTTTCTCTTTTCTCATCTTTTCTCTTTTTGCTTCTTTTCTCTCTTATCTCTTTTCACGACTTCTCTGTTTTCTCGTTTTTCTTCTGTTCTCTTTTCCCTTTTCTTTGTTTTCTCTTTTTTTCTTCTATTCCCTCTTCTGTTTTCTCTTCTTTTCAATGCATTTCTCTTTTGTCTTTACTGTCTGTTCGCTCCTTTTCTCTTCTTTTCACTTTTCTCCTGTTTTCTCTTCTTTTCTCTTCTTTTCTGGGTTCTCCTATCTCCTTTCTCTTCTTTTCTATTCTGTGCTCTTCTTTTATCTTTTCTCTTCTTTTCTCTTCATTTATCTTCTTTTCATTTCACTTATCACTTTTCCCTACATTGCTCTTTTCTTTTGTCTTCTTTTCGCTTTTCTCATCTTTTCTCTTTTTGCTTCTTTTCTCTCTTATCTCTTTTCACTACTTTTCTTTTTTCTCGTTTTTCTTCTACTCTCTTCTTTTCCCTTTTCTTTTGTTTTCTCTTTTTTTCGTCTTTTCCCTTTTCTCTTTTCTCTTCTTTCCCCTTGCTCTTCTTTTCTCTTCTTTTGTATTTATTCTTCTTTTCTCTTCTTTTCTCTTCTTTTCTCTTTTCTCTTGTTTTCACTTCTTTACCCCTTTCGTTTTTCTCTTTTCTCTTGTTTTCTCTTCTTTCTCTTTTCTCTTTTCTCTTCTTTTCTCTTGTTTTCTCTTCTTTTCTCTTTTATTTTCTGTTCTTTTCTCTTCTTTTCTCTTCATTTCTCTTCTTTACTCTTTTCTCTTCTTTTCTCTTCATTTCTCTTCTTTTCACTTTTCTCTTGTTTTCTCTTCTTTTCTATTTTTTTCATTTCTCTTGTTTTCTCTTCTTTTCTCTTTTCTCTTGGTTTCTCTTCTTTTCTCTTTTCTTTTCTGTTCTTTTCTCTTCATTTCTCTTCTTTACTCTTTTCTCTTCTTTTGTCTTCATTTCTCTTCTTTTCACTTTTCTCTTGTTTTCTCTTCTTTTCTATTGTTGTCATTTCTCTTTTTTCTCTTCTTTTCTCTTTTCTCTGTTCTCTTCTTTTCCCTTTCCTCTTCTTTTCTCTTCTTTTGTATTTCTTCTTCTTTTCTCTTCATTTCTCTTCTTTTCTCTTCTTTTCACTTTTCTCTTTTCTCTTCTTTTCCCTTTTTTCTTTTCATTTATCACTTTTCTCTTCTTTACTCATTTCTTTTCTCTTCTTTTCTCTTTTCTCTTCTTTTCTCTTTTCTCTTGTTTTCTCTCTTTTCTCTTTTCTCTTTTCGCTTCTTTTCTCTCTTATCTCTTTTCACTACTTTTCTCTTTTCTCCTTTGTCTTCTATTCTCTTTTTTTCCTTTTCTATTATCTCTTTTCTCTTCATTTCTCTGCGTTTCTCTTTTGTCTTTACTGCCTGTTCGCTCCTTTTCTCTTCTTTTAATCTTCCCCTGTTTTCTCTTCTTTTCTCTTCTGTTCTCTTCTTTTCTCTTTGCTCTATTCTCTTCTTTTCTCTTTTCTGTTTTCTCTTATCTCCTTTACCTTCTTTTCTCTTCTTTTCTCTTTCTCTTTTCTCTTTTCTCTTCTATTTCCTTTTCTTTTCTCTTCTGTTCTCGTCTATTCTCTTTTCCTTTTGCTCTTCTTTTCTCTTTTCTCTTCTTTTGTCTTCTGTTCTCTTATTTTCACTTTTCTCCTTCATCTTCTTTTCTCTTCTATTCTCTTCTTTTCTCTTCTTTCACTTCTTTTCTTTTTTCTCTTCTTTTCTCTTTTCTCTTTTTCTTTTCTCATTTCGCTTCTGTTCTCTTTACTCTTTTTATTTTATTCTCTTCTTATGTCTTTGCTATTATCTCTTTTCTCTTCTTTTCAATGCATTTCTCTTTCGTCTTTACTATCTGTTCGCTCCTTTTCTCTTCTTTTCACTTTTCTCCTGTTTTCTCTTCTTTTCTCTTCTTTTCTGGGTTCTCCCATCTCCTTTCCCTTCGTTTCTATTCTGTTCTCTTCTTTTCTCTTTTCTCTTCTTTTCTCTTCATTTCTCTTCTTTTCATTTCACTTATCACTTTTCTGTACTTTACTCTTTTCTTTTCTCTTCTTTTCTCTTTTCTCATCTTTTCTCTTTTTGCTTCTTTTCTCTCTTATCTCTTTTCACGACTTCTCTGTTTTCTCGTTTTTCTTCTGTTCTCTTTTCCCTTTTCTTTGTTTTCTCTTTTTTTCTTCTATTCCCTCTTCTGTTTTCTCTTCTTTTCAATGCATTTCTCTTTTGTCTTTACTGTCTGTTCGCTCCTTTTCTCTTCTTTTCACTTTTCTCCTGTTTTCTCTTCTTTTCTCTTCTTTTCTGGGTTCTCCTATCTCCTTTCTCTTCTTTTCTATTCTGTGCTCTTCTTTTATCTTTTCTCTTCTTTTCTCTTCATTTATCTTCTTTTCATTTCACTTATCACTTTTCCCTACATTGCTCTTTTCTTTTGTCTTCTTTTCGCTTTTCTCATCTTTTCTCTTTTTGCTTCTTTTCTCTCTTATCTCTTTTCACTACTTTTCTTTTTTCTCGTTTTTCTTCTACTCTCTTCTTTTCCCTTTTCTTTTGTTTTCTCTTTTTTTCGTCTTTTCCCTTTTCTCTTTTCTCTTCTTTCCCCTTGCTCTTCTTTTCTCTTCTTTTGTATTTATTCTTCTTTTCTCTTCTTTTCTCTTCTTTTCTCTTTTCTCTTGTTTTCACTTCTTTACCCCTTTCGTTTTTCTCTTTTCTCTTGTTTTCTCTTCTTTCTCTTTTCTCTTTTCTCTTCTTTTCTCTTGTTTTCTCTTCTTTTCTCTTTTATTTTCTGTTCTTTTCTCTTCTTTTCTCTTCATTTCTCTTCTTTACTCTTTTCTCTTCTTTTCTCTTCATTTCTCTTCTTTTCACTTTTCTCTTGTTTTCTCTTCTTTTCTATTTTTTTCATTTCTCTTGTTTTCTCTTCTTTTCTCTTTTCTCTTGGTTTCTCTTCTTTTCTCTTTTCTTTTCTGTTCTTTTCTCTTCATTTCTCTTCTTTACTCTTTTCTCTTCTTTTGTCTTCATTTCTCTTCTTTTCACTTTTCTCTTGTTTTCTCTTCTTTTCTATTGTTGTCATTTCTCTTTTTTCTCTTCTTTTCTCTTTTCTCTGTTCTCTTCTTTTCCCTTTCCTCTTCTTTTCTCTTCTTTTGTATTTCTTCTTCTTTTCTCTTCATTTCTCTTCTTTTCTCTTCTTTTCACTTTTCTCTTTTCTCTTCTTTTCCCTTTTTTCTTTTCATTTATCACTTTTCTCTTCTTTACTCATTTCTTTTCTCTTCTTTTCTCTTTTCTCTTCTTTTCTCTTTTCTCTTGTTTTCTCTCTTTTCTCTTTTCTCTTTTCGCTTCTTTTCTCTCTTATCTCTTTTCACTACTTTTCTCTTTTCTCCTTTGTCTTCTATTCTCTTTTTTTCCTTTTCTATTATCTCTTTTCTCTTCATTTCTCTGCGTTTCTCTTTTGTCTTTACTGCCTGTTCGCTCCTTTTCTCTTCTTTTAATCTTCCCCTGTTTCTCTTCTTTTCTCTTCTGTTCTCTTCTTTTCTCTTTGCTCTATTCTCTTCTTTTCTCTTTTCTGTTTTCTCTTATCTCCTTTACCTTCTTTTCTCTTCTTTTCTCTTTCTCTTTTCTCTTTTCTCTTCTATTTCCTTTTCTTTTCTCTTCTGTTCTCGTCTATTCTCTTTTCCTTTTGCTCTTCTTTTCTCTTTTCTCTTCTTTTGTCTTCTGTTCTCTTATTTTCACTTTTCTCCTTCATCTTCTTTTCTCTTCTATTCTCTTCTTTTCTCTTCTTTCACTTCTTTTCTTTTTTCTCTTCTTTTCTCTTTTCTCTTTTTCTTTTCTCTTTTCGCTTCTGTTCTCTTTACTCTTTTTATTTTATTCTCTTCTTATGTCTTTGCTATTATCTCTTTTCTCTTCTTTTCAATGCATTTCTCTTTCGTCTTTACTGTCTGTTCGCTCCTTTTCTCTTCTTTTCACTTTTCTCCTGTTTTCTCTTCTTTTCTCTTCTTTTCTGGGTTCTCCCATCTCCTTTCCCTTCGTTTCTATTCTGTTCTCTTCTTTTCTCTTTTCTCTTCTTTTCTCTTCATTTCTCTTCTTTTCATTTCACTTATCACTTTTCTGTACTTTACTCTTTTCTTTTCTCTTCTTTTCTCTTTTCTCATCTTTTCTCTTTTTGCTTCTTTTCTCTCTTATCTCTTTTCACGACTTCTCTGTTTTCTCGTTTTTCTTCTGTTCTCTTTTCCCTTTTCTTTGTTTTCTCTTTTTTTCTTCTATTCCCTCTTCTGTTTTCTCTTCTTTTCAATGCATTTCTCTTTTGTCTTTACTGTCTGTTCGCTCCTTTTCTCTTCTTTTCACTTTTCTCCTGTTTTCTCTTCTTTTCTCTTCTTTTCTGGGTTCTCCTATCTCCTTTCTCTTCTTTTCTATTCTGTGCTCTTCTTTTATCTTTTCTCTTCTTTTCTCTTCATTTATCTTCTTTTCATTTCACTTATCACTTTTCCCTACATTGCTCTTTTCTTTTGTCTTCTTTTCGCTTTTCTCATCTTTTCTCTTTTTGCTTCTTTTCTCTCTTATCTCTTTTCACTACTTTTCTTTTTTCTCGTTTTTCTTCTACTCTCTTCTTTTCCCTTTTCTTTTGTTTTCTCTTTTTTTCGTCTTTTCCCTTTTCTCTTTTCTCTTCTTTCCCCTTGCTCTTCTTTTCTCTTCTTTTGTATTTATTCTTCTTTTCTCTTCTTTTCTCTTCTTTTCTCTTTTCTCTTGTTTTCACTTCTTTACCCCTTTCGTTTTTCTCTTTTCTCTTGTTTTCTCTTCTTTCTCTTTTCTCTTTTCTCTTCTTTTCTCTTGTTTTCTCTTCTTTTCTCTTTTATTTTCTGTTCTTTTCTCTTCTTTTCTCTTCATTTCTCTTCTTTACTCTTTTCTCTTCTTTTCTCTTCATTTCTCTTCTTTTCACTTTTCTCTTGTTTTCTCTTCTTTTCTATTTTTTTCATTTCTCTTGTTTTCTCTTCTTTTCTCTTTTCTCTTGGTTTCTCTTCTTTTCTCTTTTCTTTTCTGTTCTTTTCTCTTCATTTCTCTTCTTTACTCTTTTCTCTTCTTTTGTCTTCATTTCTCTTCTTTTCACTTTTCTCTTGTTTTCTCTTCTTTTCTATTGTTGTCATTTCTCTTTTTTCTCTTCTTTTCTCTTTTCTCTGTTCTCTTCTTTTCCCTTTCCTCTTCTTTTCTCTTCTTTTGTATTTCTTCTTCTTTTCTCTTCATTTCTCTTCTTTTCTCTTCTTTTCACTTTTCTCTTTTCTCTTCTTTTCCCTTTTTTCTTTTCATTTATCACTTTTCTCTTCTTTACTCATTTCTTTTCTCTTCTTTTCTCTTTTCTCTTCTTTTCTCTTTTCTCTTGTTTTCTCTCTTTTCTCTTTTCTCTTTTCGCTTCTTTTCTCTCTTATCTCTTTTCACTACTTTTCTCTTTTCTCCTTTGTCTTCTATTCTCTTTTTTTCCTTTTCTATTATCTCTTTTCTCTTCATTTCTCTGCGTTTCTCTTTTGTCTTTACTGCCTGTTCGCTCCTTTTCTCTTCTTTTAATCTTCCCCTGTTTTCTCTTCTTTTCTCTTCTGTTCTCTTCTTTTCTCTTTGCTCTATTCTCTTCTTTTCTCTTTTCTGTTTTCTCTTATCTCCTTTACCTTCTTTTCTCTTCTTTTCTCTTTCTCTTTTCTCTTCTATTTCCTTTTCTTTTCTCTTCTG
Organism: Chiloscyllium punctatum; assembly: GCF_047496795.1. Lineage (NCBI taxonomy): Eukaryota > Metazoa > Chordata > Chondrichthyes > Orectolobiformes > Hemiscylliidae > Chiloscyllium > Chiloscyllium punctatum. Next base: position 34,660,549 of record NC_092762.1, on the reverse strand, counting down.
TTCTCGTCTATTCTCTTTTCCTTTTGCTCTTCTTTTCTCTTTTCTCTTCTTTTGTCTTCTGTTCTCTTATTTTCACTTTTCTCCTTCATCTTCTTTTCTCTTCTATTCTCTTCTTTTCTCTTCTTTCACTTCTTTTCTTTTTTCTCTTCTTTTCTCTTTTCTCTTTTTCTTTTCTCTTTTCGCTTCTGTTCTCTTTACTCTTTTTATTTTATTCTCTTCTTATGTCTTTGCTATTATCTCTTTTCTCTTCTTTTCAATGCATTTCTCTTTCGTCTTTACTATCTGTTCGCTCCTTTTCTCTTCTTTTCACTTTTCTCCTGTTTTATCTTCTTTTCTCTTCTTTTCTGGGTTCTCCCATCTCCTTTCCCTTCGTTTCTATTCTGTTCTCTTCTTTTCTCTTTTCTCTTCTTTTCTCTTCATTTCTCTTCTTTTCATTTCACTTATCACTTTTCTGTACTTTACTCTTTTCTTTTCTCTTCTTTTCTCTTTTCTCATCTTTTCTCTTTTTGCTTCTTTTCTCTCTTATCTCTTTTCACGACTTCTCTGTTTTCTCGTTTTTCTTCTGTTCTCTTTTCCCTTTTCTTTGTTTTCTCTTTTTTCTTCTATTCCCTCTTCTGTTTTCTCTTCTTTTCAATGCATTTCTCTTTTGTCTTTACTGTCTGTTCGCTCCTTTTCTCTTCTTTTCACTTTTCTCCTGTTTTCTCTTCTTTTCTGGGTTCTCCTATCTCCTTTCTCTTCTTTTCTATTCTGTGCTCTTCTTTTATCTTTTCTCTTCTTTTCTCTTCATTTATCTTCTTTTCATTTCACTTATCACTTTTCCCTACATTGCTCTTTTCTTTTGTCTTCTTTTCGCTTTTCTCATCTTTTCTCTTTTTGCTTCTTTTCTCTCTTATCTCTTTTCACTACTTTTCTTTTTTCTCGTTTTTCTTCTACTCTCTTCTTTTCCCTTTTCTTTTGTTTTCTCTTTTTTTCGTCTTTTCCCTTTTCTCTTTTCTCTTCTTTCCCCTTGCTCTTCTTTTCTCTTCTTTTGTATTTATTCTTCTTTTCTCTTCTTTTCTCTTCTTTTCTCTTGTTTTCACTTCTTTACCCCTTTCGTTTTTCTCTTTTCTCTTGTTTTCTCTTCTTTCTCTTTTCTCTTTTCTCTTCTTTTCTCTTGTTTTCTCTTCTTTTCTCTTTTATTTTCTGTTCTTTTCTCTTCTTTTCTCTTCATTTCTCTTCTTTACTCTTTTCTCTTCTTTTCACTTTTCTCTTGTTTTCTCTTCTTTTCTATTTTTTTCATTTCTCTTGTTTTCTCTTCTTTTCTCTTTTCTCTTGGTTTCTCTTCTTTTCTCTTTTCTTTTCTGTTCTTTTCTCTTCATTTCTCTTCTTTACTCTTTTCTCTTCTTTTGTCTTCATTTCTCTTCTTTTCACTTTTCTCTTGTTTTCTCTTCTTTTCTATTGTTGTCATTTCTCTTTTTTCTCTTCTTTTCTCTTTTCTCTGTTCTCTTCTTTTCCCTTTCCTCTTCTTTTCTCTTCTTTTGTATTTCTTCTTCTTTTCTCTTCATTTCTCTTCTTTTCTCTTCTTTTCACTTTTCTCTTTTCTCTTCTTTTCCCTTTTTTCTTTTCATTTATCACTTTTCTCTTCTTTACTCATTTCTTTTCTCTTCTTTTCTCTTTTCTCTTCTTTTCTCTTTTCTCTTGTTTTCTCTCTTTTCTCTTTTCTCTTTTCGCTTCTTTTCTCTCTTATCTCTTTTCACTACTTTTCTCTTTTCTCCTTTGTCTTCTATTCTCTTTTTTTCCTTTTCTATTATCTCTTTTCTCTTCATTTCTCTGCGTTTCTCTTTTGTCTTTACTGCCTGTTCGCTCCTTTTCTCTTCTTTTAATCTTCCCCTGTTTTCTCTTCTTTTCTCTTCTGTTCTCTTCTTTTCTCTTTGCTCTTTCTCTTCTTTTCCCTTTTCTGTTTTCTCTTATCTCCTTTACCTTCTTTTCTCTTCTTTTCTCTTTCTCTTTTCTCTTTTCTCTTCTATTTCCTTTTCTTTTCTCTTCTGTTCTCGTCTATTCTCTTTTCCTTTTGCTCTTCTTTTCTCTTTTCTCTTCTTTTGTCTTCTGTTCTCTTATTTTCACTTTTCTCCTTCATCTTCTTTTCTCTTCTATTCTCTTCTTTTCTCTTCTTTCACTTCTTTTCTTTTTTCTCTTCTTTTCTCTTTTCTCTTTTTCTTTTCTCTTTTCGCTTCTGTTCTCTTTACTCTTTTTATTTTATTCTCTTCTTATGTCTTTGCTATTATCTCTTTTCTCTTCTTTTCAATGCATTTCTCTTTCGTCTTTACTGTCTGTTCGCTCCTTTTCTCTTCTTTTCACTTTTCTCCTGTTTTCTCTTCTTTTCTCTTCTTTTCTGGGTTCTCCCATCTCCTTTCCCTTCGTTTCTATTCTGTTCTCTTCTTTTCTCTTTTCTCTTCTTTTCTCTTCATTTCTCTTCTTTTCATTTCACTTATCACTTTTCTGTACTTTACTCTTTTCTTTTCTCTTCTTTTCTCTTTTCTCATCTTTTCTCTTTTTGCTTCTTTTCTCTCTTATCTCTTTTCACGACTTCTCTGTTTTCTCGTTTTTCTTCTGTTCTCTTTTCCCTTTTCTTTGTTTTCTCTTTTTTTCTTCTATTCCCTCTTCTGTTTTCTCTTCTTTTCAATGCATTTCTCTTTTGTCTTTACTGTCTGTTCGCTCCTTTTCTCTTCTTTTCACTTTTCTCCTGTTTTCTCTTCTTTTCTCTTCTTTTCTGGGTTCTCCTATCTCCTTTCTCTTCTTTTCTATTCTGTGCTCTTCTTTTATCTTTTCTCTTCTTTTCTCTTCATTTATCTTCTTTTCATTTCACTTATCACTTTTCCCTACATTGCTCTTTTCTTTTGTCTTCTTTTCGCTTTTCTCATCTTTTCTCTTTTTGCTTCTTTTCTCTCTTATCTCTTTTCACTACTTTTCTTTTTTCTCGTTTTTCTTCTACTCTCTTCTTTTCCCTTTTCTTTTGTTTACTCTTTTTTTCGTCTTTTCCCTTTTCTCTTTTCTCTTCTTTCCCCTTGCTCTTCTTTTCTCTTCTTTTGTATTTATTCTTCTTTTCTCTTCTTTTCTCTTCTTTTCTCTTTTCTCTTGTTTTCACTTCTTTACCCCTTTCGTTTTTCTCTTTTCTCTTGTTTTCTCTTCTTTCTCTTTTCTCTTTTCTCTTCTTTTCTCTTGTTTTCTCTTCTTTTCTCTTTTATTTTCTGTTCTTTTCTCTTCTTTTCTCTTCATTTCTCTTCTTTACTCTTTTCTCTTCTTTTCTCTTCATTTCTCTTCTTTTCACTTTTCTCTTGTTTTCTCTTCTTTTCTATTTTTTTCATTTCTCTTGTTTTCTCTTCTTTTCTCTTTTCTCTTGGTTTCTCTTCTTTTCTCTTTTCTTTTCTGTTCTTTTCTCTTCATTTCTCTTCTTTACTCTTTTCTCTTCTTTTGTCTTCATTTCTCTTCTTTTCACTTTTCTCTTGTTTTCTCTTCTTTTCTATTGTTGTCATTTCTCTTTTTTCTCTTCTTTTCTCTTTTCTCTGTTCTCTTCTTTTCCCTTTCCTCTTCTTTTCTCTTCTTTTGTATTTCTTCTTCTTTTCTCTTCATTTCTCTTCTTTTCTCTTCTTTTCACTTTTCTCTTTTCTCTTCTTTTCCCTTTTTTCTTTTCATTTATCACTTTTCTCTTCTTTACTCATTTCTTTTCTCTTCTTTTCTCTTTTCTCTTCTTTTCTCTTTTCTCTTGTTTTCTCTCTTTTCTCTTTTCTCTTTTCGCTTCTTTTCTCTCTTATCTCTTTTCACTACTTTTCTCTTTTCTCCTTTGTCTTCTATTCTCTTTTTTTCCTTTTCTATTATCTCTTTTCTCTTCATTTCTCTGCGTTTCTCTTTTGTCTTTACTGCCTGTTCGCTCCTTTTCTCTTCTTTTAATCTTCCCCTGTTTTCTCTTCTTTTCTCTTCTGTTCTCTTCTTTTCTCTTTGCTCTATTCTCTTCTTTTCTCTTTTCTGTTTTCTCTTATCTCCTTTACCTTCTTTTCTCTTCTTTTCTCTTTCTCTTTTCTCTTTTCTCTTCTATTTCCTTTTCTTTTCTCTTCTGTTCTCGTCGATTCTCTTTTCCTTTTGCTCTTCTTTTCTCTTTTCTCTTCTTTTGTCTTCTGTTCTCTTATTTTCACTTTTCTCCTTCATCTTCTTTTCTCTTCTATTCTCTTCTTTTCTCTTCTTTCACTTCTTTTCTTTTTTCTCTTCTTTTCTCTTTTCTCTTTTTCTTTTCTCTTTTCGCTTCTGTTCTCTTTACTCTTTTTATTTTATTCTCTTCTTATGTCTTTGCTATTATCTCTTTTCTCTTCTTTTCAATGCATTTCTCTTTCGTCTTTACTGTCTGTTCGCTCCTTTTCTCTTCTTTTCACTTTTCTCCTGTTTTCTCTTCTTTTCTCTTCTTTTCTGGGTTCTCCCATCTCCTTTCCCTTCGTTTCTATTCTGTTCTCTTCTTTTCTCTTTTCTCTTCTTTTCTCTTCATTTCTCTTCTTTTCATTTCACTTATCACTTTTCTGTACTTTACTCTTTTCTTTTCTCTTCTTTTCTCTTTTCTCATCTTTTCTCTTTTTGCTTCTTTTCTCTCTTATCTCTTTTCACGACTTCTCTGTTTTCTCGTTTTTCTTCTGTTCTCTTTTCCCTTTTCTTTGTTTTCTCTTTTTTTCTTCTATTCCCTCTTCTGTTTTCTCTTCTTTTCAATGCATTTCTCTTTTGTCTTTACTGTCTGTTCGCTCCTTTTCTCTTCTTTTCACTTTTCTCCTGTTTTCTCTTCTTTTCTCTTCTTTTCTGGGTTCTCCTATCTCCTTTCTCTTCTTTTCTATTCTGTGCTCTTCTTTTATCTTTTCTCTTCTTTTCTCTTCATTTATCTTCTTTTCATTTCACTTATCACTTTTCCCTACATTGCTCTTTTCTTTTGTCTTCTTTTCGCTTTTCTCATCTTTTCTCTTTTTGCTTCTTTTCTCTCTTATCTCTTTTCACTACTTTTCTTTTTTCTCGTTTTTCTTCTACTCTCTTCTTTTCCCTTTTCTTTTGTTTTCTCTTTTTTTCGTCTTTTCCCTTTTCTCTTTTCTCTTCTTTCCCCTTGCTCTTCTTTTCTCTTCTTTTGTATTTATTCTTCTTTTCTCTTCTTTTCTCTTCTTTTCTCTTTTCTCTTGTTTTCACTTCTTTACCCCTTTCGTTTTTCTCTTTTCTCTTGTTTTCTCTTCTTTCTCTTTTCTCTTTTCTCTTCTTTTCTCTTGTTTTCTCTTCTTTTCTCTTTTATTTTCTGTTCTTTTCTCTTCTTTTCTCTTCATTTCTCTTCTTTACTCTTTTCTCTTCTTTTCTCTTCATTTCTCTTCTTTTCACTTTTCTCTTGTTTTCTCTTCTTTTCTATTTTTTTCATTTCTCTTGTTTTCTCTTCTTTTCTCTTTTCTCTTGGTTTCTCTTCTTTTCTCTTTTCTTTTCTGTTCTTTTCTCTTCATTTCTCTTCTTTACTCTTTTCTCTTCTTTTGTCTTCATTTCTCTTCTTTTCACTTTTCTCTTGTTTTCTCTTCTTTTCTATTGTTGTCATTTCTCTTTTTTCTCTTCTTTTCTCTTTTCTCTGTTCTCTTCTTTTCCCTTTCCTCTTCTTTTCTCTTCTTTTGTATTTCTTCTTCTTTTCTCTTCATTTCTCTTCTTTTCTCTTCTTTTCACTTTTCTCTTTTCTCTTCTTTTCCCTTTTTTCTTTTCATTTATCACTTTTCTCTTCTTTACTCATTTCTTTTCTCTTCTTTTCTCTTTTCTCTTCTTTTCTCTTTTCTCTTGTTTTCTCTCTTTTCTCTTTTCTCTTTTCGCTTCTTTTCTCTCTTATCTCTTTTCACTACTTTTCTCTTTTCTCCTTTGTCTTCTATTCTCTTTTTTTCCTTTTCTATTATCTCTTTTCTCTTCATTTCTCTGCGTTTCTCTTTTGTCTTTACTGCCTGTTCGCTCCTTTTCTCTTCTTTTAATCTTCCCCTGTTTTCTCTTCTTTTCTCTTCTGTTCTCTTCTTTTCTCTTTGCTCTATTCTCTTCTTTTCTCTTTTCTGTTTTCTCTTATCTCCTTTACCTTCTTTTCTCTTCTTTTCTCTTTCTCTTTTCTCTTTTCTCTTCTATTTCCTTTTCTTTTCTCTTCTGTTCTCGTCTATTCTCTTTTCCTTTTGCTCTTCTTTTCTCTTTTCTCTTCTTTTGTCTTCTGTTCTCTTATTTTCACTTTTCTCCTTCATCTTCTTTTCTCTTCTATTCTCTTCTTTTCTCTTCTTTCACTTCTTTTCTTTTTTCTCTTCTTTTCTCTTTTCTCTTTTTCTTTTCTCTTTTCGCTTCTGTTCTCTTTACTCTTTTTATTTTATTCTCTTCTTATGTCTTTGCTATTATCTCTTTTCTCTTCTTTTCAATGCATTTCTCTTTCGTCTTTACTGTCTGTTCGCTCCTTTTCTCTTCTTTTCACTTTTCTCCTGTTTTCTCTTCTTTTCTCTTCTTTTCTGGGTTCTCCCATCTCCTTTCCCTTCGTTTCTATTCTGTTCTCTTCTTTTCTCTTTTCTCTTCTTTTCTCTTCATTTCTCTTCTTTTCATTTCACTTATCACTTTTCTGTACTTTACTCTTTTCTTTTCTCTTCTTTTCTCTTTTCTCATCTTTTCTCTTTTTGCTTCTTTTCTCTCTTATCTCTTTTCACGACTTCTCTGTTTTCTCGTTTTTCTTCTGTTCTCTTTTCCCTTTTCTTTGTTTTCTCTTTTTTTCTTCTATTCCCTCTTCTGTTTTCTCTTCTTTTCAATGCATTTCTCTTTTGTCTTTACTGTCTGTTCGCTCCTTTTCTCTTCTTTTCACTTTTCTCCTGTTTTCTCTTCTTTTCTCTTCTTTTCTGGGTTCTCCTATCTCCTTTCTCTTCTTTTCTATTCTGTGCTCTTCTTTTATCTTTTTTCTTCTTTTCTCTTCATTTATCTTCTTTTCATTTCACTTATCACTTTTCCCTACATTGCTCTTTTCTTTTGTCTTCTTTTCGCTTTTCTCATCTTAACTCTTTTTGCTTCTTTTCTCTCTTATCTCTTTTCACTACTTTTCTTTTTTCTCGTTTTTCTTCTACTCTCTTCTTTTCCCTTTTCTTTTGTTTTCTCTTTTTTTCGTCTTTTCCCTTTTCTCTTTTCTCTTCTTTCCCCTTGCTCTTCTTTTCTCTTCTTTTGTATTTATTCTTCTTTTCTCTTCTTTTCTCTTTTCTCTTGTTTTCACTTCTTTACCCCTTTCGTTTTTCTCTTTTCTCTTGTTTTCTCTTCTTTCTCTTTTCTCTTTTCTCTTCTTTTCTCTTGTTTTCTCTTCTTTTCTCTTTTATTTTCTGTTCTTTTCTCTTCTTTTCTCTTCATTTCTCTTCTTTACTCTTTTCTCTTCTTTTCTCTTCATTTCTCTTCTTTTCACTTTTCTCTTGTTTTCTCTTCTTTTCTATTTTTTTCATTTCTCTTGTTTTCTCTTCTTTTCTCTTTTCTCTTGGTTTCTCTTCTTTTCTCTTTTCTTTTCTGTTCTTTTCTCTTCATTTCTCTTCTTTACTCTTTTCTCTTCTTTTGTCTTCATTTCTCTTCTTTTCACTTTTCTCTTGTTTTCTCTTCTTTTCTATTGTTGTCATTTCTCTTTTTTCTCTTCTTTTCTCTTTTCTCTGTTCTCTTCTTTTCCCTTTCCTCTTCTTTTCTCTTCTTTTGTATTTCTTCTTCTTTTCTCTTCATTTCTCTTCTTTTCTCTTCTTTTCACTTTTCTCTTTTCTCTTCTTTTCCCTTTTTTCTTTTCATTTATCACTTTTCTCTTCTTTACTCATTTCTTTTCTCTTCTTTTCTCTTTTCTCTTCTTTTCTCTTTTCTCTTGTTTTCTCTCTTTTCTCTTTTCTCTTTTCGCTTCTTTTCTCTCTTATCTCTTTTCACTACTTTTCTCTTTTCTCCTTTGTCTTCTATTCTCTTTTTTTCCTTTTCTATTATCTCTTTTCTCTTCATTTCTCTGCGTTTCTCTTTTGTCTTTACTGCCTGTTCGCTCCTTTTCTCTTCTTTTAATCTTCCCCTGTTTTCTCTTCTTTTCTCTTCTGTTCTCTTCTTTTCTCTTTGCTCTATTCTCTTCTTTTCTCTTTTCTGTTTTCTCTTATCTCCTTTACCTTCTTTTCTCTTCTTTTCTCTTTCTCTTTTCTCTTCTATTTCCTTTTCTTTTCTCTTCTGTTCTCGTCTATTCTCTTTTCCTTTTGCTCTTCTTTTCTCTTTTCTCTTCTTTTGTCTTCTGTTCTCTTATTTTCACTTTTCTCCTTCATCTTCTTTTCTCTTCTATTCTCTTCTTTTCTCTTCTTTCACTTCTTTTCTTTTTTCTCTTCTTTTCTCTTTTCTCTTTTTCTTTTCTCTTTTCGCTTCTGTTCTCTTTACTCTTTTTATTTTATTCTCTTCTTATGTCTTTGCTATTATCTCTTTTCTCTTCTTTTCAATGCATTTCTCTTTCGTCTTTACTGTCTGTTCGCTCCTTTTCTCTTCTTTTCACTTTTCTCCTGTTTTCTCTTCTTTTCTCTTCTTTTCTGGGTTCTCCCATCTCCTTTCCCTTCGTTTCTATTCTGTTCTCTTCTTTTCTCTTTTCTCTTCTTTTCTCTTCATTTCTCTTCTTTTCATTTCACTTATCACTTTTCTGTACTTTACTCTTTTCTTTTCTCTTCTTTTCTCTTTTCTCATCTTTTCTCTTTTTGCTTCTTTTCTCTCTTATCTCTTTTCACGACTTCTCTGTTTTCTCGTTTTTCTTCTGTTCTCTTTTCCCTTTTCTTTGTTTTCTCTTTTTTTCTTCTATTCCCTCTTCTGTTTTCTCTTCTTTTCAATGCATTTCTCTTTTGTCTTTACTGTCTGTTCGCTCCTTTTCTCTTCTTTTCACTTTTCTCCTGTTTTCTCTTCTTTTCTCTTCTTTTCTGGGTTCTCCTATCTCCTTTCTCTTCTTTTCTATTCTGTGCTCTTCTTTTATCTTTTCTCTTCTTTTCTCTTCATTTATCTTCTTTTCATTTCACTTATCACTTTTCCCTACATTGCTCTTTTCTTTTGTCTTCTTTTCGCTTTTCTCATCTTTTCTCTTTTTGCTTCTTTTCTCTCTTATCTCTTTTCACTACTTTTCTTTTTTCTCGTTTTTCTTCTACTCTCTTCTTTTCCCTTTTCTTTTGTTTTCTCTTTTTTTCGTCTTTTCCCTTTTCTCTTTTCTCTTCTTTCCCCTTGCTCTTCTTTTCTCTTCTTTTGTATTTATTCTTCTTTTCTCTTCTTTTCTCTTCTTTTCTCTTTTCTCTTGTTTTCACTTCTTTACCCCTTTCGTTTTTCTCTTTTCTCTTGTTTTCTCTTCTTTCTCTTTTCTCTTTTCTCTTCTTTTCTCTTGTTTTCTCTTCTTTTCTCTTTTATTTTCTGTTCTTTTCTCTTCTTTTCTCTTCATTTCTCTTCTTTACTCTTTTCTCTTCTTTTCTCTTCATTTCTCTTCTTTTCACTTTTCTCTTGTTTTCTCTTCTTTTCTATTTTTTTCATTTCTCTTGTTTTCTCTTCTTTTCTCTTTTCTCTTGGTTTCTCTTCTTTTCTCTTTTCTTTTCTGTTCTTTTCTCTTCATTTCTCTTCTTTACTCTTTTCTCTTCTTTTGTCTTCATTTCTCTTCTTTTCACTTTTCTCTTGTTTTCTCTTCTTTTCTATTGTTGTCATTTCTCTTTTTTCTCTTCTTTTCTCTTTTCTCTGTTCTCTTCTTTTCCCTTTCCTCTTCTTTTCTCTTCTTTTGTATTTCTTCTTCTTTTCTCTTCATTTCTCTTCTTTTCTCTTCTTTTCACTTTTCTCTTTTCTCTTCTTTTCCCTTTTTTCTTTTCATTTATCACTTTTCTCTTCTTTACTCATTTCTTTTCTCTTCTTTTCTCTTTTCTCTTCTTTTCTCTTTTCTCTTGTTTTCTCTCTTTTCTCTTTTCTCTTTTCGCTTCTTTTCTCTCTTATCTCTTTTCACTACTTTTCTCTTTTCTCCTTTGTCTTCTATTCTCTTTTTTTCCTTTTCTATTATCTCTTTTCTCTTCATTTCTCTGCGTTTCTCTTTTGTCTTTACTGCCTGTTCGCTCCTTTTCTCTTCTTTTAATCTTCCCCTGTTTTCTCTTCTTTTCTCTTCTGTTCTCTTCTTTTCTCTTTGCTCTATTCTCTTCTTTTCTCTTTTCTGTTTTCTCTTATCTCCTTTACCTTCTTTTCTCTTCTTTTCTCTTTCTCTTTTCTCTTCTATTTCCTTTTCTTTTCTCTTCTGTTCTCGTCTATTCTCTTTTCCTTTTGCTCTTCTTTTCTCTTTTCTCTTCTTTTGTCTTCTGTTCTCTTATTTTCACTTTTCTCCTTCATCTTCTTTTCTCTTCTATTCTCTTCTTTTCTCTTCTTTCACTTCTTTTCTTTTTTCTCTTCTTTTCTCTTTTCTCTTTTTCTTTTCTCTTTTCGCTTCTGTTCTCTTTACTCTTTTTATTTTATTCTCTTCTTATGTCTTTGCTATTATCTCTTTTCTCTTCTTTTCAATGCATTTCTCTTTCGTCTTTACTGTCTGTTCGCTCCTTTTCTCTTCTTTTCACTTTTCTCCTGTTTTCTCTTCTTTTCTCTTCTTTTCTGGGTTCTCCCATCTCCTTTCCCTTCGTTTCTATTCTGTTCTCTTCTTTTCTCTTTTCTCTTCTTTTCTCTTCATTTCTCTTCTTTTCATTTCACTTATCACTTTTCTGTACTTTACTCTTTTCTTTTCTCTTCTTTTCTCTTTTCTCATCTTTTCTCTTTTTGCTTCTTTTCTCTCTTATCTCTTTTCACGACTTCTCTGTTTTCTCGTTTTTCTTCTGTTCTCTTTTCCCTTTTCTTTGTTTTCTCTTTTTTTCTTCTATTCCCTCTTCTGTTTTCTCTTCTTTTCAATGCATTTCTCTTTTGTCTTTACTGTCTGTTCGCTCCTTTTCTCTTCTTTTCACTTTTCTCCTGTTTTCTCTTCTTTTCTCTTCTTTTCTGGGTTCTCCTATCTCCTTTCTCTTCTTTTCTATTCTGTGCTCTTCTTTCATCTTTTCTCTTCTTTTCTCTTCATTTATCTTCTTTTCATTTCACTTATCACTTTTCCCTACATTGCTCTTTTCTTTTGTCTTCTTTTCGCTTTTCTCATCTTTTCTCTTTTTGCTTCTTTTCTCTCTTATCTCTTTTCACTACTTTTCTTTTTTCTCGTTTTTCTTCTACTCTCTTCTTTTCCCTTTTCTTTTGTTTTCTCTTTTTTTCGTCTTTTCCCTTTTCTCTTTTCTCTTCTTTCCCCTTGCTCTTCTTTTCTCTTCTTTTGTATTTATTCTTCTTTTCTCTTCTTTTCTCTTCTTTTCTCTTTTCTCTTGTTTTCACTTCTTGACCCCTTTCGTTTTTCTCTTTTCTCTTGTTTTCTCTTCTTTCTCTTTTCTCTTTTCTCTTCTTTTCTCTTGTTTTCTCTTCTTTTCTCTTTTATTTTCTGTTCTTTTCTCTTCTTTTCTCTTCATTTCTCTTCTTTACTCTTTTCTCTTCTTTTCTCTTCATTTCTCTTCTTTTCACTTTTCTCTTGTTTTCTCTTCTTTTCTATTTTTTTCATTTCTCTTGTTTTCTCTTCTTTTCTCTTTTCTCTTGGTTTCTCTTCTTTTCTCTTTTCTTTTCTGTTCTTTTCTCTTCATTTCTCTTCTTTACTCTTTTCTCTTCTTTTGTCTTCATTTCTCTTCTTTTCACTTTTCTCTTGTTTTCTCTTCTTTTCTATTGTTGTCATTTCTCTTTTTTCTCTTCTTTTCTCTTTTCTCTGTTCTCTTCTTTTCCCTTTCCTCTTCTTTTCTCTTCTTTTGTATTTCTTCTTCTTTTCTCTTCATTTCTCTTCTTTTCTCTTCTTTTCACTTTTCTCTTTTCTCTTCTTTTCCCTTTTTTCTTTTCATTTATCACTTTTCTCTTCTTTACTCATTTCTTTTCTCTTCTTTTCTCTTTTCTCTTCTTTTCTCTTTTCTCTTGTTTTCTCTCTTTTCTCTTTTCTCTTTTCGCTTCTTTTCTCTCTTATCTCTTTTCACTACTTTTCTCTTTTCTCCTTTGTCTTCTATTCTCTTTTTTTCCTTTTCTATTATCTCTTTTCTCTTCATTTCTCTGCGTTTCTCTTTTGTCTTTACTGCCTGTTCGCTCCTTTTCTCTTCTTTTAATCTTCCCCTGTTTTCTCTTCTTTTCTCTTCTGTTCTCTTCTTTTCTCTTTGCTCTATTCTCTTCTTTTCTCTTTTCTGTTTTCTCTTATCTCCTTTACCTTCTTTTCTCTTCTTTTCTCTTTCTCTTTTCTCTTCTATTTCCTTTTCTTTTCTCTTCTGTTCTCGTCTATTCTCTTTTCCTTTTGCTCTTCTTTTCTCTTTTCTCTTCTTTTGTCTTCTGTTCTCTTATTTTCACTTTTCTCCTTCATCTTCTTTTCTCTTCTATTCTCTTCTTTTCTCTTCTTTCACTTCTTTTCTTTTTTCTCTTCTTTTCTCTTTTCTCTTTTTCTTTTCTCTTTTCGCTTCTGTTCTCTTTACTCTTTTTATTTTATTCTCTTCTTATGTCTTTGCTATTATCTCTTTTCTCTTCTTTTCAATGCATTTCTCTTTCGTCTTTACTGTCTGTTCGCTCCTTTTCTCTTCTTTTCACTTTTCTCCTGTTTTCTCTTCTTTTCTCTTCTTTTCTGGGTTCTCCCATCTCCTTTCCCTTCGTTTCTATTCTGTTCTCTTCTTTTCTCTTTTCTCTTCTTTTCTCTTCATTTCTCTTCTTTTCATTTCACTTATCACTTTTCTGTACTTTACTCTTTTCTTTTCTCTTCTTTTCTCTTTTCTCATCTTTTCTCTTTTTGCTTCTTTTCTCTCTTATCTCTTTTCACGACTTCTCTGTTTTCTCGTTTTTCTTCTGTTCTCTTTTCCCTTTTCTTTGTTTTCTCTTTTTTTCTTCTATTCCCTCTTCTGTTTTCTCTTCTTTTCAATGCATTTCTCTTTTGTCTTTACTGTCTGTTCGCTCCTTTTCTCTTCTTTTCACTTTTCTCCTGTTTTCTCTTCTTTTCTCTTCTTTTCTGGGTTCTCCTATCTCCTTTCTCTTCTTTTCTATTCTGTGCTCTTCTTTTATCTTTTCTCTTCTTTTCTCTTCATTTATCTTCTTTTCATTTCACTTATCACTTTTCCCTACATTGCTCTTTTCTTTTGTCTTCTTTTCGCTTTTCTCATCTTTTCTCTTTTTGCTTCTTTTCTCTCTTATCTCTTTTCACTACTTTTCTTTTTTCTCGTTTTTCTTCTACTCTCTTCTTTTCCCTTTTCTTTTGTTTTCTCTTTTTTTCGTCTTTTCCCTTTTCTCTTTTCTCTTCTTTCCCCTTGCTCTTCTTTTCTCTTCTTTTGTATTTATTCTTCTTTTCTCTTCTTTTCTCTTCTTTTCTCTTTTCTCTTGTTTTCACTTCTTTACCCCTTTCGTTTTTCTCTTTTCTCTTGTTTTCTCTTCTTTCTCTTTTCTCTTTTCTCTTCTTTTCTCTTGTTTTCTCTTCTTTTCTCTTTTATTTTCTGTTCTTTTCTCTTCTTTTCTCTTCATTTCTCTTCTTTACTCTTTTCTCTTCTTTTCTCTTCATTTCTCTTCTTTTCACTTTTCTCTTGTTTTCTCTTCTTTTCTATTTTTTTCATTTCTCTTGTTTTCTCTTCTTTTCTCTTTTCTCTTGGTTTCTCTTCTTTTCTCTTTTCTTTTCTGTTCTTTTCTCTTCATTTCTCTTCTTTACTCTTTTCTCTTCTTTTGTCTTCATTTCTCTTCTTTTCACTTTTCTCTTGTTTTCTCTTCTTTTCTATTGTTGTCATTTCTCTTTTTTCTCTTCTTTTCTCTTTTCTCTGTTCTCTTCTTTTCCCTTTCCTCTTCTTTTCTCTTCTTTTGTATTTCTTCTTCTTTTCTCTTCATTTCTCTTCTTTTCTCTTCTTTTCACTTTTCTCTTTTCTCTTCTTTTCCCTTTTTTCTTTTCATTTATCACTTTTCTCTTCTTTACTCATTTCTTTTCTCTTCTTTTCTCTTTTCTCTTCTTTTCTCTTTTCTCTTGTTTTCTCTCTTTTCTCTTTTCGCTTCTTTTCTCTCTTATCTCTTTTCACTACTTTTCTCTTTTCTCCTTTGTCTTCTATTCTCTTTTTTTCCTTTTCTATTATCTCTTTTCTCTTCATTTCTCTGCGTTTCTCTTTTGTCTTTACTGCCTGTTCGCTCCTTTTCTCTTCTTTTAATCTTCCCCTGTTTTCTCTTCTTTTCTCTTCTGTTCTCTTCTTTTCTCTTTGCTCTATTCTCTTCTTTTCTCTTTTCTGTTTTCTCTTATCTCCTTTACCTTCTTTTCTCTTCTTTTCTCTTTCTCTTTTCTCTTCTATTTCCTTTTCTTTTCTCTTCTGTTCTCGTCTATTCTCTTTTCCTTTTGCTCTTCTTTTCTCTTTTCTCTTCTTTTGTCTTCTGTTCTCTTATTTTCACTTTTCTCCTTCATCTTCTTTTCTCTTCTATTCTCTTCTTTTCTCTTCTTTCACTTCTTTTCTTTTTTCTCTTCTTTTCTCTTTTCTCTTTTTCTTTTCTCTTTTCGCTTCTGTTCTCTTTACTCTTTTTATTTTATTCTCTTCTTATGTCTTTGCTATTATCTCTTTTCTCTTCTTTTCAATGCATTTCTCTTTCGTCTTTACTGTCTGTTCGCTCCTTTTCTCTTCTTTTCACTTTTCTCCTGTTTTCTCTTCTTTTCTCTTCTTTTCTGGGTTCTCCCATCTCCTTTCCCTTCGTTTCTATTCTGTTCTCTTCTTTTCTCTTTTCTCTTCTTTTCTCTTCATTTCTCTTCTTTTCATTTCACTTATCACTTTTCTGTACTTTACTCTTTTCTTTTCTCTTCTTTTCTCTTTTCTCATCTTTTCTCTTTTTGCTTCTTTTCTCTCTTATCTCTTTTCACGACTTCTCTGTTTTCTCGTTTTTCTTCTGTTCTCTTTTCCCTTTTCTTTGTTTTCTCTTTTTTTCTTCTATTCCCTCTTCTGTTTTCTCTTCTTTTCAATGCATTTCTCTTTTGTCTTTACTGTCTGTTCGCTCCTTTTCTCTTCTTTTCACTTTTCTCCTGTTTTCTCTTCTTTTCTCTTCTTTTCTGGGTTCTCCTATCTCCTTTCTCTTCTTTTCTATTCTGTGCTCTTCTTTCATCTTTTCTCTTCTTTTCTCTTCATTTATCTTCTTTTCATTTCACTTATCACTTTTCCCTACATTGCTCTTTTCTTTTGTCTTCTTTTCGCTTTTCTCATCTTTTCTCTTTTTGCTTCTTTTCTCTATCTCTTTTCACTACTTTTCTTTTTTCTCGTTTTTCTTCTACTCTCTTCTTTTCCCTTTTCTTTTGTTTTCTCTTTTTTTCGTCTTTTCCCTTTTCTCTTTTCTCTTCTTTCCCCTTGCTCTTCTTTTCTCTTCTTTTGTATTTATTCTTCTTTTCTCTTCTTTTCTCTTCTTTTCTCTTTTCTCTTGTTTTCACTTCTTGACCCCTTTCGTTTTTCTCTTTTCTCTTGTTTTCTCTTCTTTCTCTTTTCTCTTTTCTCTTCTTTTCTCTTGTTTTCTCTTCTTTTCTCTTTTATTTTCTGTTCTTTTCTCTTCTTTTCTCTTCATTTCTCTTCTTTACTCTTTTCTCTTCTTTTCTCTTCATTTCTCTTCTTTTCACTTTTCTCTTGTTTTCTCTTCTTTTCTATTTTTTTCATTTCTCTTGTTTTCTCTTCTTTTCTCTTTTCTCTTGGTTTCTCTTCTTTTCTCTTTTCTTTTCTGTTCTTTTCTCTTCATTTCTCTTCTTTACTCTTTTCTCTTCTTTTGTCTTCATTTCTCTTCTTTTCACTTTTCTCTTGTTTTCTCTTCTTTTCTATTGTTGTCATTTCTCTTTTTTCTCTTCTTTTCTCTTTTCTCTGTTCTCTTCTTTTCCCTTTCCTCTTCTTTTCTCTTCTTTTGTATTTCTTCTTCTTTTCTCTTCATTTCTCTTCTTTTCTCTTCTTTTCACTTTTCTCTTTTCTCTTCTTTTCCCTTTTTTCTTTTCATTTATCACTTTTCTCTTCTTTACTCATTTCTTTTCTCTTCTTTTCTCTTTTCTCTTCTTTTCTCTTTTCTCTTGTTTTCTCTCTTTTCTCTTTTCTCTTTTCGCTTCTTTTCTCTCTTATCTCTTTTCACTACTTTTCTCTTTTCTCCTTTGTCTTCTATTCTCTTTTTTTCCTTTTCTATTATCTCTTTTCTCTTCATTTCTCTGCGTTTCTCTTTTGTCTTTACTGCCTGTTCGCTCCTTTTCTCTTCTTTTAATCTTCCCCTGTTTTCTCTTCTTTTCTCTTCTGTTCTCTTCTTTTCTCTTTGCTCTATTCTCTTCTTTTCTCTTTTCTGTTTTCTCTTATCTCCTTTACCTTCTTTTCTCTTCTTTTCTCTTTCTCTTTTCTCTTTTCTCTTCTATTTCCTTTTCTTTTCTCTTCTGTTCTCGTCTATTCTCTTTTCCTTTTGCTCTTCTTTTCTCTTTTCTCTTCTTTTGTCTTCTGTTCTCTTATTTTCACTTTTCTCCTTCATCTTCTTTTCTCTTCTATTCTCTTCTTTTCTCTTCTTTCACTTCTTTTCTTTTTTCTCTTCTTTTCTCTTTTCTCTTTTTCTTTTCTCTTTTCGCTTCTGTTCTCTTTACTCTTTTTATTTTATTCTCTTCTTATGTCTTTGCTATTATCTCTTTTCTCTTCTTTTCAATGCATTTCTCTTTCGTCTTTACTGTCTGTTCGCTCCTTTTCTCTTCTTTTCACTTTTCTCCTGTTTTCTCTTCTTTTCTCTTCTTTTCTGGGTTCTCCCATCTCCTTTCCCTTCGTTTCTATTCTGTTCTCTTCTTTTCTCTTTTCTCTTCTTTTCTCTTCATTTCTCTTCTTTTCATTTCACTTATCACTTTTCTGTACTTTACTCTTTTCTTTTCTCTTCTTTTCTCTTTTCTCATCTTTTCTCTTTTTGCTTCTTTTCTCTCTTATCTCTTTTCACGACTTCTCTGTTTTCTCGTTTTTCTTCTGTTCTCTTTTCCCTTTTCTTTGTTTTCTCTTTTTTTCTTCTATTCCCTCTTCTGTTTTCTCTTCTTTTCAATGCATTTCTCTTTTGTCTTTACTGTCTGTTCGCTCCTTTTCTCTTCTTTTCACTTTTCTCCTGTTTTCTCTTCTTTTCTCTTCTTTTCTGGGTTCTCCCATCTCCTTTCCCTTCGTTTCTATTCTGTTCTCTTCTTTTCTCTTTTCTCTTCTTTTCTCTTCATTTCTCTTCTTTTCATTTCACTTATCACTTTTCTGTACTTTACTCTTTTCTTTTCTCTTCTTTTCTCTTTTCTCATCTTTTCTCTTTTTGCTTCTTTTCTCTCTTATCTCTTTTCACGACTTCTCTGTTTTCTCGTTTTTCTTCTGTTCTCTTTTCCCTTTTCTTTGTTTTCTCTTTTTTTCTTCTATTCCCTCTTCTGTTTTCTCTTCTTTTCAATGCATTTCTCTTTTGTCTTTACTGTCTGTTCGCTCCTTTTCTCTTCTTTTCACTTTTCTCCTGTTTTCTCTTCTTTTCTCTTCTTTTCTGGGTTCTCCTATCTCCTTTCTCTTCTTTTCTATTCTGTGCTCTTCTTTTATCTTTTCTCTTCTTTTCTCTTCATTTATCTTCTTTTCATTTCACTTATCACTTTTCCCTACATTGCTCTTTTCTTTTGTCTTCTTTTCGCTTTTCTCATCTTTTCTCTTTTTGCTTCTTTTCTCTCTTATCTCTTTTCACTACTTTTCTTTTTTCTCGTTTTTCTTCTACTCTCTTCTTTTCCCTTTTCTTTTGTTTTCTCTTTTTTTCGTCTTTTCCCTTTTCTCTTTTCTCTTCTTTCCCCTTGCTCTTCTTTTCTCTTCTTTTGTATTTATTCTTCTTTTCTCTTCTTTTCTCTTCTTTTCTCTTTTCTCTTGTTTTCACTTCTTTACCCCTTTCGTTTTTCTCTTTTCTCTTGTTTTCTCTTCTTTCTCTTTTCTCTTTTCTCTTCTTTTCTCTTGTTTTCTCTTCTTTTCTCTTTTATTTTCTGTTCTTTTCTCTTCTTTTCTCTTCATTTCTCTTCTTTACTCTTTTCTCTTCTTTTCTCTTCATTTCTCTTCTTTTCACTTTTCTCTTGTTTTCTCTTCTTTTCTATTTTTTTCATTTCTCTTGTTTTCTCTTCTTTTCTCTTTTCTCTTGGTTTCTCTTCTTTTCTCTTTTCTTTTCTGTTCTTTTCTCTTCATTTCTCTTCTTTACTCTTTTCTCTTCTTTTGTCTTCATTTCTCTTCTTTTCACTTTTCTCTTGTTTTCTCTTCTTTTCTATTGTTGTCATTTCTCTTTTTTCTCTTCTTTTCTCTTTTCTCTGTTCTCTTCTT
The DNA here is from genome assembly GCF_047496795.1 of Chiloscyllium punctatum. Lineage (NCBI taxonomy): Eukaryota > Metazoa > Chordata > Chondrichthyes > Orectolobiformes > Hemiscylliidae > Chiloscyllium > Chiloscyllium punctatum. Next base: position 34,642,202 of record NC_092762.1, on the reverse strand, counting down.
TTCCCTTTCCTCTTCTTTTCTCTTCTTTTGTATTTCTTCTTCTTTTCTCTTCATTTCTCTTCTTTTCTCTTCTTTTCACTTTTCTCTTTTCTCTTCTTTTCCCTTTTTTCTTTTCATTTATCACTTTTCTCTTCTTTACTCATTTCTTTTCTCTTCTTTTCTCTTTTCTCTTCTTTTCTCTTTTCTCTTGTTTTCTCTCTTTTCTCTTTTCTCTTTTCGCTTCTTTTCTCTCTTATCTCTTTTCACTACTTTTCTCTTTTCTCCTTTGTCTTCTATTCTCTTTTTTTCCTTTTCTATTATCTCTTTTCTCTTCATTTCTCTGCGTTTCTCTTTTGTCTTTACTGCCTGTTCGCTCCTTTTCTCTTCTTTTAATCTTCCCCTGTTTTCTCTTCTTTTCTCTTCTGTTCTCTTCTTTTCTCTTTGCTCTATTCTCTTCTTTTCTCTTTTCTGTTTTCTCTTATCTCCTTTACCTTCTTTTCTCTTCTTTTCTCTTTCTCTTTTCTCTTTTCTCTTCTATTTCCTTTTCTTTTCTCTTCTGTTCTCGTCTATTCTCTTTTCCTTTTGCTCTTCTTTTCTCTTTTCTCTTCTTTTGTCTTCTGTTCTCTTATTTTCACTTTTCTCCTTCATCTTCTTTTCTCTTCTATTCTCTTCTTTTCTCTTCTTTCACTTCTTTTCTTTTTTCTCTTCTTTTCTCTTTTCTCTTTTTCTTTTCTCTTTTCGCTTCTGTTCTCTTTACTCTTTTTATTTTATTCTCTTCTTATGTCTTTGCTATTATCTCTTTTCTCTTCTTTTCAATGCATTTCTCTTTCGTCTTTACTGTCTGTTCGCTCCTTTTCTCTTCTTTTCACTTTTCTCCTGTTTTCTCTTCTTTTCTCTTCTTTTCTGGGTTCTCCCATCTCCTTTCCCTTCGTTTCTATTCTGTTCTCTTCTTTTCTCTTTTCTCTTCTTTTCTCTTCATTTCTCTTCTTTTCATTTCACTTATCACTTTTCTGTACTTTACTCTTTTCTTTTCTCTTCTTTTCTCTTTTCTCATCTTTTCTCTTTTTGCTTCTTTTCTCTCTTATCTCTTTTCACGACTTCTCTGTTTTCTCGTTTTTCTTCTGTTCTCTTTTCCCTTTTCTTTGTTTTCTCTTTTTTTCTTCTATTCCCTCTTCTGTTTTCTCTTCTTTTCAATGCATTTCTCTTTTGTCTTTACTGTCTGTTCGCTCCTTTTCTCTTCTTTTCACTTTTCTCCTGTTTTCTCTTCTTTTCTCTTCTTTTCTGGGTTCTCCCATCTCCTTTCCCTTCGTTTCTATTCTGTTCTCTTCTTTTCTCTTTTCTCTTCTTTTCTCTTCATTTCTCTTCTTTTCATTTCACTTATCACTTTTCTGTACTTTACTCTTTTCTTTTCTCTTCTTTTCTCTTTTCTCATCTTTTCTCTTTTTGCTTCTTTTCTCTCTTATCTCTTTTCACGACTTCTCTGTTTTCTCGTTTTTCTTCTGTTCTCTTTTCCCTTTTCTTTGTTTTCTCTTTTTTTCTTCTATTCCCTCTTCTGTTTTCTCTTCTTTTCAATGCATTTCTCTTTTGTCTTTACTGTCTGTTCGCTCCTTTTCTCTTCTTTTCACTTTTCTCCTGTTTTCTCTTCTTTTCTCTTCTTTTCTGGGTTCTCCTATCTCCTTTCTCTTCTTTTCTATTCTGTGCTCTTCTTTTATCTTTTCTCTTCTTTTCTCTTCATTTATCTTCTTTTCATTTCACTTATCACTTTTCCCTACATTGCTCTTTTCTTTTGTCTTCTTTTCGCTTTTCTCATCTTTTCTCTTTTTGCTTCTTTTCTCTCTTATCTCTTTTCACTACTTTTCTTTTTTCTCGTTTTTCTTCTACTCTCTTCTTTTCCCTTTTCTTTTGTTTTCTCTTTTTTTCGTCTTTTCCCTTTTCTCTTTTCTCTTCTTTCCCCTTGCTCTTCTTTTCTCTTCTTTTGTATTTATTCTTCTTTTCTCTTCTTTTCTCTTCTTTTCTCTTTTCTCTTGTTTTCACTTCTTTACCCCTTTCGTTTTTCTCTTTTCTCTTGTTTTCTCTTCTTTCTCTTTTCTCTTTTCTCTTCTTTTCTCTTGTTTTCTCTTCTTTTCTCTTTTATTTTCTGTTCTTTTCTCTTCTTTTCTCTTCATTTCTCTTCTTTACTCTTTTCTCTTCTTTTCTCTTCATTTCTCTTCTTTTCACTTTTCTCTTGTTTTCTCTTCTTTTCTATTTTTTTCATTTCTCTTGTTTTCTCTTCTTTTCTCTTTTCTCTTGGTTTCTCTTCTTTTCTCTTTTCTTTTCTGTTCTTTTCTCTTCATTTCTCTTCTTTACTCTTTTCTCTTCTTTTGTCTTCATTTCTCTTCTTTTCACTTTTCTCTTGTTTTCTCTTCTTTTCTATTGTTGTCATTTCTCTTTTTTCTCTTCTTTTCTCTTTTCTCTGTTCTCTTCTTTTCCCTTTCCTCTTCTTTTCTCTTCTTTTGTATTTCTTCTTCTTTTCTCTTCATTTCTCTTCTTTTCTCTTCTTTTCACTTTTCTCTTTTCTCTTCTTTTCCCTTTTTTCTTTTCATTTATCACTTTTCTCTTCTTTACTCATTTCTTTTCTCTTCTTTTCTCTTTTCTCTTCTTTTCTCTTTTCTCTTGTTTTCTCTCTTTTCTCTTTTCTCTTTTCGCTTCTTTTCTCTCTTATCTCTTTTCACTACTTTTCTCTTTTCTCCTTTGTCTTCTATTCTCTTTTTTTCCTTTTCTATTATCTCTTTTCTCTTCATTTCTCTGCGTTTCTCTTTTGTCTTTACTGCCTGTTCGCTCCTTTTCTCTTCTTTTAATCTTCCCCTGTTTTCTCTTCTTTTCTCTTCTGTTCTCTTCTTTTCTCTTTGCTCTATTCTCTTCTTTTCTCTTTTCTGTTTTCTCTTATCTCCTTTACCTTCTTTTCTCTTCTTTTCTCTTTCTCTTTTCTCTTCTATTTCCTTTTCTTTTCTCTTCTGTTCTCGTCTATTCTCTTTTCCTTTTGCTCTTCTTTTCTCTTTTCTCTTCTTTTGTCTTCTGTTCTCTTATTTTCACTTTTCTCCTTCATCTTCTTTTCTCTTCTATTCTCTTCTTTTCTCTTCTTTCACTTCTTTTCTTTTTTCTCTTCTTTTCTCTTTTCTCTTTTTCTTTTCTCTTTTCGCTTCTGTTCTCTTTACTCTTTTTATTTTATTCTCTTCTTATGTCTTTGCTATTATCTCTTTTCTCTTCTTTTCAATGCATTTCTCTTTCGTCTTTACTGTCTGTTCGCTCCTTTTCTCTTCTTTTCACTTTTCTCCTGTTTTCTCTTCTTTTCTCTTCTTTTCTGGGTTCTCCCATCTCCTTTCCCTTCGTTTCTATTCTGTTCTCTTCTTTTCTCTTTTCTCTTCTTTTCTCTTCTTTTCATTTCACTTATCACTTTTCTGTACTTTACTCTTTTCTTTTCTCTTCTTTTCTCTTTTCTCATCTTTTCTCTTTTTGCTTCTTTTCTCTCTTATCTCTTTTCACGACTTCTCTGTTTTCTCGTTTTTCTTCTGTTCTCTTTTCCCTTTTCTTTGTTTTCTCTTTTTTTCTTCTATTCCCTCTTCTGTTTTCTCTTCTTTTCAATGCATTTCTCTTTTGTCTTTACTGTCTGTTCGCTCCTTTTCTCTTCTTTTCACTTTTCTCCTGTTTTCTCTTCTTTTCTCTTCTTTTCTGGGTTCTCCTATCTCCTTTCTCTTCTTTTCTATTCTGTGCTCTTCTTTCATCTTTTCTCTTCTTTTCTCTTCATTTATCTTCTTTTCATTTCACTTATCACTTTTCCCTACATTGCTCTTTTCTTTTGTCTTCTTTTCGCTTTTCTCATCTTTTCTCTTTTTGCTTCTTTTCTCTCTTATCTCTTTTCACTACTTTTCTTTTTTCTCGTTTTTCTTCTACTCTCTTCTTTTCCCTTTTCTTTTGTTTTCTCTTTTTTTCGTCTTTTCCCTTTTCTCTTTTCTCTTCTTTCCCCTTGCTCTTCTTTTCTCTTCTTTTGTATTTATTCTTCTTTTCTCTTCTTTTCTCTTCTTTTCTCTTTTCTCTTGTTTTCACTTCTTGACCCCTTTCGTTTTTCTCTTTTCTCTTGTTTTCTCTTCTTTCTCTTTTCTCTTTTCTCTTCTTTTCTCTTGTTTTCTCTTCTTTTCTCTTTTATTTTCTGTTCTTTTCTCTTCTTTTCTCTTCATTTCTCTTCTTTACTCTTTTCTCTTCTTTTCTCTTCATTTCTCTTCTTTTCACTTTTCTCTTGTTTTCTCTTCTTTTCTATTTTTTTCATTTCTCTTGTTTTCTCTTCTTTTCTCTTTTCTCTTGGTTTCTCTTCTTTTCTCTTTTCTTTTCTGTTCTTTTCTCTTCATTTCTCTTCTTTACTCTTTTCTCTTCTTTTGTCTTCATTTCTCTTCTTTTCACTTTTCTCTTGTTTTCTCTTCTTTTCTATTGTTGTCATTTCTCTTTTTTCTCTTCTTTTCTCTTTTCTCTGTTCTCTTCTTTTCCCTTTCCTCTTCTTTTCTCTTCTTTTGTATTTCTTCTTCTTTTCTCTTCATTTCTCTTCTTTTCTCTTCTTTTCACTTTTCTCTTTTCTCTTCTTTTCCCTTTTTTCTTTTCATTTATCACTTTTCTCTTCTTTACTCATTTCTTTTCTCTTCTTTTCTCTTTTCTCTTCTTTTCTCTTTTCTCTTGTTTTCTCTCTTTTCTCTTTTCTCTTTTCGCTTCTTTTCTCTCTTATCTCTTTTCACTACTTTTCTCTTTTCTCCTTTGTCTTCTATTCTCTTTTTTTCCTTTTCTATTATCTCTTTTCTCTTCATTTCTCTGCGTTTCTCTTTTGTCTTTACTGCCTGTTCGCTCCTTTTCTCTTCTTTTAATCTTCCCCTGTTTTCTCTTCTTTTCTCTTCTGTTCTCTTCTTTTCTCTTTGCTCTATTCTCTTCTTTTCTCTTTTCTGTTTTCTCTTATCTCCTTTACCTTCTTTTCTCTTCTTTTCTCTTTCTCTTTTCTCTTTTCTCTTCTATTTCCTTTTCTTTTCTCTTCTGTTCTCGTCTATTCTCTTTTCCTTTTGCTCTTCTTTTCTCTTTTCTCTTCTTTTGTCTTCTGTTCTCTTATTTTCACTTTTCTCCTTCATCTGCTTTTCACTTCTATTCTCTTCTTTTCTCTTCTTTCACTTCTTTTCTTTTTTCTCTTCTTTTCTCTTTTCTCTTTTTCTTTTCTCTTTTCGCTTCTGTTCTCTTTACTCTTTTTATTTTATTCTCTTCTTATGTCTTTGCTATTATCTCTTTTCTCTTCTTTTCAATGCATTTCTCTTTCGTCTTTACTGTCTGTTCGCTCCTTTTCTCTTCTTTTCACTTTTCTCCTGTTTTCTCTTCTTTTCTCTTCTTTTCTGGGTTCTCCCATCTCCTTTCCCTTCGTTTCTATTCTGTTCTCTTCTTTTCTCTTTTCTCTTCTTTTCTCTTCATTTCTCTTCTTTTCATTTCACTTATCACTTTTCTGTACTTTACTCTTTTCTTTTCTCTTCTTTTCTCTTTTCTCATCTTTTCTCTTTTTGCTTCTTTTCTCTCTTATCTCTTTTCACGACTTCTCTGTTTTCTCGTTTTTCTTCTGTTCTCTTTTCCCTTTTCTTTGTTTTCTCTTTTTTTCTTCTATTCCCTCTTCTGTTTTCTCTTCTTTTCAATGCATTTCTCTTTTGTCTTTACTGTCTGTTCGCTCCTTTTCTCTTCTTTTCACTTTTCTCCTGTTTTCTCTTCTTTTCTCTTCTTTTCTGGGTTCTCCTATCTCCTTTCTCTTCTTTTCTATTCTGTGCTCTTCTTTTATCTTTTCTCTTCTTTTCTCTTCATTTATCTTCTTTTCATTTCACTTATCACTTTTCCCTACATTGCTCTTTTCTTTTGTCTTCTTTTCGCTTTTCTCATCTTTTCTCTTTTTGCTTCTTTTCTCTCTTATCTCTTTTCACTACTTTTCTTTTTTCTCGTTTTTCTTCTACTCTCTTCTTTTCCCTTTTCTTTTGTTTTCTCTTTTTTTCGTCTTTTCCCTTTTCTCTTTTCTCTTCTTTCCCCTTGCTCTTCTTTTCTCTTCTTTTGTATTTATTCTTCTTTTCTCTTCTTTTCTCTTCTTTTCTCTTTTCTCTTGTTTTCACTTCTTTACCCCTTTCGTTTTTCTCTTTTCTCTTGTTTTCTCTTCTTTCTCTTTTCTCTTTTCTCTTCTTTTCTCTTGTTTTCTCTTCTTTTCTCTTTTATTTTCTGTTCTTTTCTCTTCTTTTCTCTTCATTTCTCTTCTTTACTCTTTTCTCTTCTTTTCTCTTCATTTCTCTTCTTTTCACTTTTCTCTTGTTTTCTCTTCTTTTCTATTTTTTTCATTTCTCTTGTTTTCTCTTCTTTTCTCTTTTCTCTTGGTTTCTCTTCTTTTCTCTTTTCTTTTCTGTTCTTTTCTCTTCATTTCTCTTCTTTACTCTTTTCTCTTCTTTTGTCTTCATTTCTCTTCTTTTCACTTTTCTCTTGTTTTCTCTTCTTTTCTATTGTTGTCATTTCTCTTTTTTCTCTTCTTTTCTCTTTTCTCTGTTCTCTTCTTTTCCCTTTCCTCTTCTTTTCTCTTCTTTTGTATTTCTTCTTCTTTTCTCTTCATTTCTCTTCTTTTCTCTTCTTTTCACTTTTCTCTTTTCTCTTCTTTTCCCTTTTTTCTTTTCATTTATCACTTTTCTCTTCTTTACTCATTTCTTTTCTCTTCTTTTCTCTTTTCTCTTCTTTTCTCTTTTCTCTTGTTTTCTCTCTTTTCTCTTTTCGCTTCTTTTCTCTCTTATCTCTTTTCACTACTTTTCTCTTTTCTCCTTTGTCTTCTATTCTCTTTTTTTCCTTTTCTATTATCTCTTTTCTCTTCATTTCTCTGCGTTTCTCTTTTGTCTTTACTGCCTGTTCGCTCCTTTTCTCTTCTTTTAATCTTCCCCTGTTTTCTCTTCTTTTCTCTTCTGTTCTCTTCTTTTCTCTTTGCTCTATTCTCTTCTTTTCTCTTTTCTGTTTTCTCTTATCTCCTTTACCTTCTTTTCTCTTCTTTTCTCTTTCTCTTTTCTCTTCTATTTCCTTTTCTTTTCTCTTCTGTTCTCGTCTATTCTCTTTTCCTTTTGCTCTTCTTTTCTCTTTTCTCTTCTTTTGTCTTCTGTTCTCTTATTTTCACTTTTCTCCTTCATCTTCTTTTCTCTTCTATTCTCTTCTTTTCTCTTCTTTCACTTCTTTTCTTTTTTCTCTTCTTTTCTCTTTTCTCTTTTTCTTTTCTCTTTTCGCTTCTGTTCTCTTTACTCTTTTTATTTTATTCTCTTCTTATGTCTTTGCTATTATCTCTTTTCTCTTCTTTTCAATGCATTTCTCTTTCGTCTTTACTGTCTGTTCGCTCCTTTTCTCTTCTTTTCACTTTTCTCCTGTTTTCTCTTCTTTTCTCTTCTTTTCTGGGTTCTCCCATCTCCTTTCCCTTCGTTTCTATTCTGTTCTCTTCTTTTCTCTTTTCTCTTCTTTTCTCTTCATTTCTCTTCTTTTCATTTCACTTATCACTTTTCTGTACTTTACTCTTTTCTTTTCTCTTCTTTTCTCTTTTCTCATCTTTTCTCTTTTTGCTTCTTTTCTCTCTTATCTCTTTTCACGACTTCTCTGTTTTCTCGTTTTTCTTCTGTTCTCTTTTCCCTTTTCTTTGTTTTCTCTTTTTTTCTTCTATTCCCTCTTCTGTTTTCTCTTCTTTTCAATGCATTTCTCTTTTGTCTTTACTGTCTGTTCGCTCCTTTTCTCTTCTTTTCACTTTTCTCCTGTTTTCTCTTCTTTTCTCTTCTTTTCTGGGTTCTCCTATCTCCTTTCTCTTCTTTTCTATTCTGTGCTCTTCTTTCATCTTTTCTCTTCTTTTCTCTTCATTTATCTTCTTTTCATTTCACTTATCACTTTTCCCTACATTGCTCTTTTCTTTTGTCTTCTTTTCGCTTTTCTCATCTTTTCTCTTTTTGCTTCTTTTCTCTCTTATCTCTTTTCACTACTTTTCTTTTTTCTCGTTTTTCTTCTACTCTCTTCTTTTCCCTTTTCTTTTGTTTTCTCTTTTTTTCGTCTTTTCCCTTTTCTCTTTTCTCTTCTTTCCCCTTGCTCTTCTTTTCTCTTCTTTTGTATTTATTCTTCTTTTCTCTTCTTTTCTCTTCTTTTCTCTTTTCTCTTGTTTTCACTTCTTGACCCCTTTCGTTTTTCTCTTTTCTCTTGTTTTCTCTTCTTTCTCTTTTCTCTTTTCTCTTCTTTTCTCTTGTTTTCTCTTCTTTTCTCTTTTATTTTCTGTTCTTTTCTCTTCTTTTCTCTTCATTTCTCTTCTTTACTCTTTTCTCTTCTTTTCTCTTCATTTCTCTTCTTTTCACTTTTCTCTTGTTTTCTCTTCTTTTCTATTTTTTTCATTTCTCTTGTTTTCTCTTCTTTTCTCTTTTCTCTTGGTTTCTCTTCTTTTCTCTTTTCTTTTCTGTTCTTTTCTCTTCATTTCTCTTCTTTACTCTTTTCTCTTCTTTTGTCTTCATTTCTCTTCTTTTCACTTTTCTCTTGTTTTCTCTTCTTTTCTATTGTTGTCATTTCTCTTTTTTCTCTTCTTTTCTCTTTTCTCTGTTCTCTTCTTTTCCCTTTCCTCTTCTTTTCTCTTCTTTTGTATTTCTTCTTCTTTTCTCTTCATTTCTCTTCTTTTCTCTTCTTTTCACTTTTCTCTTTTCTCTTCTTTTCCCTTTTTTCTTTTCATTTATCACTTTTCTCTTCTTTACTCATTTCTTTTCTCTTCTTTTCTCTTTTCTCTTCTTTTCTCTTTTCTCTTGTTTTCTCTCTTTTCTCTTTTCTCTTTTCGCTTCTTTTCTCTCTTATCTCTTTTCACTACTTTTCTCTTTTCTCCTTTGTCTTCTATTCTCTTTTTTTCCTTTTCTATTATCTCTTTTCTCTTCATTTCTCTGCGTTTCTCTTTTGTCTTTACTGCCTGTTCGCTCCTTTTCTCTTCTTTTAATCTTCCCCTGTTTTCTCTTCTTTTCTCTTCTGTTCTCTTCTTTTCTCTTTGCTCTATTCTCTTCTTTTCTCTTTTCTGTTTTCTCTTATCTCCTTTACCTTCTTTTCTCTTCTTTTCTCTTTCTCTTTTCTCTTTTCTCTTCTATTTCCTTTTCTTTTCTCTTCTGTTCTCGTCTATTCTCTTTTCCTTTTGCTCTTCTTTTCTCTTTTCTCTTCTTTTGTCTTCTGTTCTCTTATTTTCACTTTTCTCCTTCATCTTCTTTTCTCTTCTATTCTCTTCTTTTCTCTTCTTTCACTTCTTTTCTTTTTTCTCTTCTTTTCTCTTTTCTCTTTTTCTTTTCTCTTTTCGCTTCTGTTCTCTTTACTCTTTTTATTTTATTCTCTTCTTATGTCTTTGCTATTATCTCTTTTCTCTTCTTTTCAATGCATTTCTCTTTCGTCTTTACTGTCTGTTCGCTCCTTTTCTCTTCTTTTCACTTTTCTCCTGTTTTCTCTTCTTTTCTCTTCTTTTCTGGGTTCTCCCATCTCCTTTCCCTTCGTTTCTATTCTGTTCTCTTCTTTTCTCTTTTCTCTTCTTTTCTCTTCATTTCTCTTCTTTTCATTTCACTTATCACTTTTCTGTACTTTACTCTTTTCTTTTCTCTTCTTTTCTCTTTTCTCATCTTTTCTCTTTTTGCTTCTTTTCTCTCTTATCTCTTTTCACGACTTCTCTGTTTTCTCGTTTTTCTTCTGTTCTCTTTTCCCTTTTCTTTGTTTTCTCTTTTTTTCTTCTATTCCCTCTTCTGTTTTCTCTTCTTTTCAATGCATTTCTCTTTTGTCTTTACTGTCTGTTCGCTCCTTTTCTCTTCTTTTCACTTTTCTCCTGTTTTCTCTTCTTTTCTCTTCTTTTCTGGGTTCTCCCATCTCCTTTCCCTTCGTTTCTATTCTGTTCTCTTCTTTTCTCTTTTCTCTTCTTTTCTCTTCATTTCTCTTCTTTTCATTTCACTTATCACTTTTCTGTACTTTACTCTTTTCTTTTCTCTTCTTTTCTCTTTTCTCATCTTTTCTCTTTTTGCTTCTTTTCTCTCTTATCTCTTTTCACGACTTCTCTGTTTTCTCGTTTTTCTTCTGTTCTCTTTTCCCTTTTCTTTGTTTTCTCTTTTTTTCTTCTATTCCCTCTTCTGTTTTCTCTTCTTTTCAATGCATTTCTCTTTTGTCTTTACTGTCTGTTCGCTCCTTTTCTCTTCTTTTCACTTTTCTCCTGTTTTCTCTTCTTTTCTCTTCTTTTCTGGGTTCTCCTATCTCCTTTCTCTTCTTTTCTATTCTGTGCTCTTCTTTTATCTTTTCTCTTCTTTTCTCTTCATTTATCTTCTTTTCATTTCACTTATCACTTTTCCCTACATTGCTCTTTTCTTTTGTCTTCTTTTCGCTTTTCTCATCTTTTCTCTTTTTGCTTCTTTTCTCTCTTATCTCTTTTCACTACTTTTCTTTTTTCTCGTTTTTCTTCTACTCTCTTCTTTTCCCTTTTCTTTTGTTTTCTCTTTTTTTCGTCTTTTCCCTTTTCTCTTTTCTCTTCTTTCCCCTTGCTCTTCTTTTCTCTTCTTTTGTATTTATTCTTCTTTTCTCTTCTTTTCTCTTCTTTTCTCTTTTCTCTTGTTTTCACTTCTTTACCCCTTTCGTTTTTCTCTTTTCTCTTGTTTTCTCTTCTTTCTCTTTTCTCTTTTCTCTTCTTTTCTCTTGTTTTCTCTTCTTTTCTCTTTTATTTTCTGTTCTTTTCTCTTCTTTTCTCTTCATTTCTCTTCTTTACTCTTTTCTCTTCTTTTCTCTTCATTTCTCTTCTTTTCACTTTTCTCTTGTTTTCTCTTCTTTTCTATTTTTTTCATTTCTCTTGTTTTCTCTTCTTTTCTCTTTTCTCTTGGTTTCTCTTCTTTTCTCTTTTCTTTTCTGTTCTTTTCTCTTCATTTCTCTTCTTTACTCTTTTCTCTTCTTTTGTCTTCATTTCTCTTCTTTTCACTTTTCTCTTGTTTTCTCTTCTTTTCTATTGTTGTCATTTCTCTTTTTTCTCTTCTTTTCTCTTTTCTCTGTTCTCTTCTTTTCCCTTTCCTCTTCTTTTCTCTTCTTTTGTATTTCTTCTTCTTTTCTCTTCATTTCTCTTCTTTTCTCTTCTTTTCACTTTTCTCTTTTCTCTTCTTTTCCCTTTTTTCTTTTCATTTATCACTTTTCTCTTCTTTACTCATTTCTTTTCTCTTCTTTTCTCTTTTCTCTTCTTTTCTCTTTTCTCTTGTTTTCTCTCTTTTCTCTTTTCTCTTTTCGCTTCTTTTCTCTCTTATCTCTTTTCACTACTTTTCTCTTTTCTCCTTTGTCTTCTATTCTCTTTTTTTCCTTTTCTATTATCTCTTTTCTCTTCATTTCTCTGCGTTTCTCTTTTGTCTTTACTGCCTGTTCGCTCCTTTTCTCTTCTTTTAATCTTCCCCTGTTTTCTCTTCTTTTCTCTTCTGTTCTCTTCTTTTCTCTTTGCTCTATTCTCTTCTTTTCTCTTTTCTGTTTTCTCTTATCTCCTTTACCTTCTTTTCTCTTCTTTTCTCTTTCTCTTTTCTCTTCTATTTCCTTTTCTTTTCTCTTCTGTTCTCGTCTATTCTCTTTTCCTTTTGCTCTTCTTTTCTCTTTTCTCTTCTTTTGTCTTCTGTTCTCTTATTTTCACTTTTCTCCTTCATCTTCTTTTCTCTTCTATTCTCTTCTTTTCTCTTCTTTCACTTCTTTTCTTTTTTCTCTTCTTTTCTCTTTTCTCTTTTTCTTTTCTCTTTTCGCTTCTGTTCTCTTTACTCTTTTTATTTTATTCTCTTCTTATGTCTTTGCTATTATCTCTTTTCTCTTCTTTTCAATGCATTTCTCTTTCGTCTTTACTATCTGTTCGCTCCTTTTCTCTTCTTTTCACTTTTCTCCTGTTTTCTCTTCTTTTCTCTTCTTTTCTGGGTTCTCCCATCTCCTTTCCCTTCGTTTCTATTCTGTTCTCTTCTTTTCTCTTTTCTCTTCTTTTCTCTTCATTTCTCTTCTTTTCATTTCACTTATCACTTTTCTGTACTTTACTCTTTTCTTTTCTCTTCTTTTCTCTTTTCTCATCTTTTCTCTTTTTGCTTCTTTTCTCTCTTATCTCTTTTCACGACTTCTCTGTTTTCTCGTTTTTCTTCTGTTCTCTTTTCCCTTTTCTTTGTTTTCTCTTTTTTTCTTCTATTCCCTCTTCTGTTTTCTCTTCTTTTCAATGCATTTCTCTTTTGTCTTTACTGTCTGTTCGCTCCTTTTCTCTTCTTTTCACTTTTCTCCTGTTTTCTCTTCTTTTCTCTTCTTTTCTGGGTTCTCCTATCTCCTTTCTCTTCTTTTCTATTCTGTGCTCTTCTTTTATCTTTTCTCTTCTTTTCTCTTCATTTATCTTCTTTTCATTTCACTTATCACTTTTCCCTACATTGCTCTTTTCTTTTGTCTTCTTTTCGCTTTTCTCATCTTAACTCTTTTTGCTTCTTTTCTCTCTTATCTCTTTTCACTACTTTTCTTTTTTCTCGTTTTTCTTCTACTCTCTTCTTTTCCCTTTTCTTTTGTTTTCTCTTTTTTTCGTCTTTTCCCTTTTCTCTTTTCTCTTCTTTCCCCTTGCTCTTCTACTCTCTTCTTTTGTATTTATTCTTCTTTTCTCTTCTTTTCTCTTCTTTTCTCTTTTCTCTTGTTTTCACTTCTTTACCCCTTTCGTTTTTCTCTTTTCTCTTGTTTTCTCTTCTTTCTCTTTTCTCTTTTCTCTTCTTTTCTCTTGTTTTCTCTTCTTTTCTCTTTTATTTTCTGTTCTTTTCTCTTCTTTTCTCTTCATTTCTCTTCTTTACTCTTTTCTCTTCTTTTCTCTTCATTTCTCTTCTTTTCACTTTTCTCTTGTTTTCTCTTCTTTTCTATTTTTTTCATTTCTCTTGTTTTCTCTTCTTTTCTCTTTTCTCTTGGTTTCTCTTCTTTTCTCTTTTCTTTTCTGTTCTTTTCTCTTCATTTCTCTTCTTTACTCTTTTCTCTTCTTTTGTCTTCATTTCTCTTCTTTTCACTTTTCTCTTGTTTTCTCTTCTTTTCTATTGTTGTCATTTCTCTTTTTTCTCTTCTTTTCTCTTTTCTCTGTTCTCTTCTTTTCCCTTTCCTCTTCTTTTCTCTTCTTTTGTATTTCTTCTTCTTTTCTCTTCATTTCTCTTCTTTTCTCTTCTTTTCACTTTTCTCTTTTCTCTTCTTTTCCCTTTTTTCTTTTCATTTATCACTTTTCTCTTCTTTACTCATTTCTTTTCTCTTCCTTTCTCTTTTCTCTTCTTTTCTCTTTTCTCTTGTTTTCTCTCTTTTCTCTTTTCTCTTTTCGCTTCTTTTCTCTCTTATCTCTTTTCACTACTTTTCTCTTTTCTCCTTTGTCTTCTATTCTCTTTTTTTCCTTTTCTATTATCTCTTTTCTCTTCATTTCTCTGCGTTTCTCTTTTGTCTTTACTGCCTGTTCGCTCCTTTTCTCTTCTTTTAATCTTCCCCTGTTTTCTCTTCTTTTCTCTTCTGTTCTCTTCTTTTCTCTTTGCTCTATTCTCTTCTTTTCTCTTTTCTGTTTTCTCTTATCTCCTTTACCTTCTTTTCTCTTCTTTTCTCTTTCTCTTTTCTCTTTTCTCTTCTATTTCCTTTTCTTTTCTCTTCTGTTCTCGTCTATTCTCTTTTCCTTTTGCTCTTCTTTTCTCTTTTCTCTTCTTTTGTCTTCTGTTCTCTTATTTTCACTTTTCTCCTTCATCTTCTTTTCACTTCTATTCTCTTCTTTTCTCTTCTTTCACTTCTTTTCTTTTTTCTCTTCTTTTCTCTTTTCTCTTTTTCTTTTCTCTTTTCGCTTCTGTTCTCTTTACTCTTTTTATTTTATTCTCTTCTTATGTCTTTGCTATTATCTCTTTTCTCTTCTTTTCAATGCATTTCTCTTTCGTCTTTACTGTCTGTTCGCTCCTTTTCTCTTCTTTTCACTTTTCTCCTGTTTTCTCTTCTTTTCTCTTCTTTTCTGGGTTCTCCCATCTCCTTTCCCTTCGTTTCTATTCTGTTCTCTTCTTTTCTCTTTTCTCTTCTTTTCTCTTCATTTCTCTTCTTTTCATTTCACTTATCACTTTTCTGTACTTTACTCTTTTCTTTTCTCTTCTTTTCTCTTTTCTCATCTTTTCTCTTTTTGCTTCTTTTCTCTCTTATCTCTTTTCACGACTTCTCTGTTTTCTCGTTTTTCTTCTGTTCTCTTTTCCCTTTTCTTTGTTTTCTCTTTTTTTCTTCTATTCCCTCTTCTGTTTTCTCTTCTTTTCAATGCATTTCTCTTTTGTCTTTACTGTCTGTTCGCTCCTTTTCTCTTCTTTTCACTTTTCTCCTGTTTTCTCTTCTTTTCTCTTCTTTTCTGGGTTCTCCTATCTCCTTTCTCTTCTTTTCTATTCTGTGCTCTTCTTTTATCTTTTCTCTTCTTTTCTCTTCATTTATCTTCTTTTCATTTCACTTATCACTTTTCCCTACATTGCTCTTTTCTTTTGTCTTCTTTTCGCTTTTCTCATCTTTTCTCTTTTTGCTTCTTTTCTCTCTTATCTCTTTTCACTACTTTTCTTTTTTCTCGTTTTTCTTCTACTCTCTTCTTTTCCCTTTTCTTTTGTTTTCTTTTTTTTCGTCTTTTCCCTTTTCTCTTTTCTCTTCTTTCCCCTTGCTCTTCTTTTCTCTTCTTTTGTATTTATTCTTCTTTTCTCTTCTTTTCTCTTCTTTTCTCTTTTCTCTTGTTTTCACTTCTTTACCCCTTTCGTTTTTCTCTTTTCTCTTGTTTTCTCTTCTTTCTCTTTTCTCTTTTCTCTTCTTTTCTCTTGTTTTCTCTTCTTTTCTCTTTTATTTTCTGTTCTTTTCTCTTCTTTTCTCTTCATTTCTCTTCTTTACTCTTTTCTCTTCTTTTCTCTTCATTTCTCTTCTTTTCACTTTTCTCTTGTTTTCTCTTCTTTTCTATTTTTTTCATTTCTCTTGTTTTCTCTTCTTTTCTCTTTTCTCTTGGTTTCTCTTCTTTTCTCTTTTCTTTTCTGTTCTTTTCTCTTCATTTCTCTTCTTTACTCTTTTCTCTTCTTTTGTCTTCATTTCTCTTCTTTTCACTTTTCTCTTGTTTTCTCTTCTTTTCTATTGTTGTCATTTCTCTTTTTTCTCTTCTTTTCTCTTTTCTCTGTTCTCTTCTTTTCCCTTTCCTCTTCTTTTCTCTTCTTTTGTATTTCTTCTTCTTTTCTCTTCATTTCTCTTCTTTTCTCTTCTTTTCACTTTTCTCTTTTCTCTTCTTTTCCCTTTTTTCTTTTCATTTATCACTTTTCTCTTCTTTACTCATTTCTTTTCTCTTCTTTTCTCTTTTCTCTTCTTTTCTCTTTTCTCTTGTTTTCTCTCTTTTCTCTTTTCTCTTTTCGCTTCTTTTCTCTCTTATCTCTTTTCACTACTTTTCTCTTTTCTCCTTTGTCTTCTATTCTCTTTTTTTCCTTTTCTATTATCTCTTTTCTCTTCATTTCTCTGCGTTTCTCTTTTGTCTTTACTGCCTGTTCGCTCCTTTTCTCTTCTTTTAATCTTCCCCTGTTTTCTCTTCTTTTCTCTTCTGTTCTCTTCTTTTCTCTTTGCTCTATTCTCTTCTTTTCTCTTTTCTGTTTTCTCTTATCTCCTTTACCTTCTTTTCTCTTCTTTTCTCTTTCTCTTTTCTCTTTTCTCTTCTATTTCCTTTTCTTTTCTCTTCTGTTCTCGTCTATTCTCTTTTCCTTTTGCTCTTCTTTTCTCTTTTCTCTTCTTTTGTCTTCTGTTCTCTTATTTTCACTTTTCTCCTTCATCTTCTTTTCACTTCTATTCTCTTCTTTTCTCTTCTTTCACTTCTTTTCTTTTTTCTCTTCTTTTCTCTTTTCTCTTTTTCTTTTCTCTTTTCGCTTCTGTTCTCTTTACTCTTTTTATTTTATTCTCTTCTTATGTCTTTGCTATTATCTCTTTTCTCTTCTTTTCAATGCATTTCTCTTTCGTCTTTACTGTCTGTTCGCTCCTTTTCTCTTCTTTTCACTTTTCTCCTGTTTTCTCTTCTTTTCTCTTCTTTTCTGGGTTCTCCCATCTCCTTTCCCTTCGTTTCTATTCTGTTCTCTTCTTTTCTCTTTTCTCTTCTTTTCTCTTCATTTCTCTTCTTTTCATTTCACTTATCACTTTTCTGTACTTTACTCTTTTCTTTTCTCTTCTTTTCTCTTTTCTCATCTTTTCTCTTTTTGCTTCTTTTCTCTCTTATCTCTTTTCACGACTTCTCTGTTTTCTCGTTTTTCTTCTGTTCTCTTTTCCCTTTTCTTTGTTTTCTCTTTTTTTCTTCTATTCCCTCTTCTGTTTTCTCTTCTTTTCAATGCATTTCTCTTTTGTCTTTACTGTCTGTTCGCTCCTTTTCTCTTCTTTTCACTTTTCTCCTGTTTTCTCTTCTTTTCTCTTCTTTTCTGGGTTCTCCTATCTCCTTTCTCTTCTTTTCTATTCTGTGCTCTTCTTTTATCTTTTCTCTTCTTTTCTCTTCATTTATCTTCTTTTCATTTCACTTATCACTTTTCCCTACATTGCTCTTTTCTTTTGTCTTCTTTTCGCTTTTCTCATCTTTTCTCTTTTTGCTTCTTTTCTCTCTTATCTCTTTTCACTACTTTTCTTTTTTCTCGTTTTTCTTCTACTCTCTTCTTTTCCCTTTTCTTTTGTTTTCTCTTTTTTTCGTCTTTTCCCTTTTCTCTTTTCTCTTCTTTCCCCTTGCTCTTCTTTTCTCTTCTTTTGTATTTATTCTTCTTTTCTCTTCTTTTCTCTTCTTTTCTCTTTTCTCTTGTTTTCACTTCTTTACCCCTTTCGTTTTTCTCTTTTCTCTTGTTTTCTCTTCTTTCTCTTTTCTCTTTTCTCTTCTTTTCTCTTGTTTTCTCTTCTTTTCTCTTTTATTTTCTGTTCTTTTCTCTTCTTTTCTCTTCATTTCTCTTCTTTACTCTTTTCTCTTCTTTTCTCTTCATTTCTCTTCTTTTCACTTTTCTCTTGTTTTCTCTTCTTTTCTATTTTTTTCATTTCTCTTGTTTTCTCTTCTTTTCTCTTTTCTCTTGGTTTCTCTTCTTTTCTCTTTTCTTTTCTGTTCTTTTCTCTTCATTTCTCTTCTTTACTCTTTTCTCTTCTTTTGTCTTCATTTCTCTTCTTTTCACTTTTCTCTTGTTTTCTCTTCTTTTCTATTGTTGTCATTTCTCTTTTTTCTCTTCTTTTCTCTTTTCTCTGTTCTCTTCTTTTCCCTTTCCTCTTCTTTTCTCTTCTTTTGTATTTCTTCTTCTTTTCTCTTCATTTCTCTTCTTTTCTCTTCTTTTCACTTTTCTCTTTTCTCTTCTTTTCCCTTTTTTCTTTTCATTTATCACTTTTCTCTTCTTTACTCATTTCTTTTCTCTTCTTTTCTCTTTTCTCTTCTTTTCTCTTTTCTCTTGTTTTCTCTCTTTTCTCTTTTCTCTTTTCGCTTCTTTTCTCTCTTATCTCTTTTCACTACTTTTCTCTTTTCTCCTTTGTCTTCTATTCTCTTTTTTTCCTTTTCTATTATCTCTTTTATCTTCATTTCTCTGCGTTTCTCTTTTGTCTTTACTGCCTGTTCGCTCCTTTTCTCTTCTTTTAATCTTCCCCTGTTTTCTCTTCTTTTCTCTTCTGTTCTCTTCTTTTCTCTTTGCTCTATTCTCTTCTTTTCTCTTTTCTGTTTTCTCTTATCTCCTTTACCTTCTTTTCTCTTCTTTTCTCTTTCTCTTTTCTCTTCTATTTCCTTTTCTTTTCTCTTCTGTTCTCGTCTATTCTCTTTTCCTTTTGCTCTTCTTTTCTCTTTTCTCTTCTTTTGTCTTCTGTTCTCTTATTTTCACTTTTCTCCTTCATCTTCTTTTCTCTTCTATTCTCTTCTTTTCTCTTCTTTCACTTCTTTTCTTTTTTCTCTTCTTTTCTCTTTTCTCTTTTTCTTTTCTCTTCTCGCTTCTGTTCTCTTTACTCTTTTTATTTTATTCTCTTCTTATGTCTTTGCTATTATCTCTTTTCTCTTCTTTTCAATGCATTTCTCTTTCGTCTTTACTATCTGTTCGCTCCTTTTCTCTTCTTTTCACTTTTCTCCTGTTTTCTCTTCTTTTCTCTTCTTTTCTGGGTTCTCCCATCTCCTTTCCCTTCGTTTCTATTCTGTTCTCTTCTTTTCTCTTTTCTCTTCTTTTCTCTTCATTTCTCTTCTTTTCATTTCACTTATCACTTTTCTGTACTTTACTCTTTTCTTTTCTCTTCTTTTCTCTTTTCTCATCTTTTCCCTTTTTGCTTCTTTTCTCTCTTATCTCTTTTCACGACTTCTCTGTTTTCTCGTTTTTCTTCTGTTCTCTTTTCCCTTTTCTTTGTTTTCTCTTTTTTTCTTCTATTCCCTCTTCTGTTTTCTCTTCTTTTCAATGCATTTCTCTTTTGTCTTTACTGTCTGTTCGCTCCTTTTCTCTTCTTTTCACTTTTCTCCTGTTTTCTCTTCTTTTCTCTTCTTTTCTGGGTTCTCCTATCTCCTTTCTCTTCTTTTCTATTCTGTGCTCTTCTTTTATCTTTTCTCTTCTTTTCTCTTCATTTATCTTCTTTTCATTTCACTTATCACTTTTCCCTACATTGCTCTTTTCTTTTGTCTTCTTTTCGCTTTTCTCATCTTTTCTCTTTTTGCTTCTTTTCTCTCTTATCTCTTTTCACTACTTTTCTTTTTTCTCGTTTTTCTTCTACTCTCTTCTTTTCCCTTTTCTTTTGTTTTCTCTTTTTTTCGTCTTTTCCCTTTTCTCTTTTCTCTTCTTTCCCCTTGCTCTTCTTTTCTCTTCTTTTGTATTTATTCTTCTTTTCTCTTCTTTTCTCTTTTCTCTTGTTTTCACTTCTTTACCCCTTTCGTTTTTCTCTTTTCTCTTGTTTTCTCTTCTTTCTCTTTTCTCTTTTCTCTTCTTTTCTCTTGTTTTCTCTTCTTTTCTCTTTTATTTTCTGTTCTTTTCTCTTCTTTTCTCTTCATTTCTCTTCTTTACTCTTTTCTCTTCTTTTCTCTTCATTTCTCTTCTTTTCACTTTTCTCTTGTTTTCTCTTCTTTTCTATTTTTTTCATTTCTCTTGTTTTCTCTTCTTTTCTCTTTTCTCTTGGTTTCTCTTCTTTTCTCTTTTCTTTTCTGTTCTTTTCTCTTCATTTCTCTTCTTTACTCTTTTCTCTTCTTTTGTCTTCATTTCTCTTCTTTTCACTTTTCTCTTGTTTTCTCTTCTTTTCTATTGTTGTCATTTCTCTTTTTTCTCTTCTTTTCTCTTTTCTCTGTTCTCTTCTTTTCCCTTTCCTCTTCTTTTCTCTTCTTTTGTATTTCTTCTTCTTTTCTCTTCATTTCTCTTCTTTTCTCTTCTTTTCACTTTTCTCTTTTCTCTTCTTTTCCCTTTTTTCTTTTCATTTATCACTTTTCTCTTCTTTACTCATTTCTTTTCTCTTCTTTTCTCTTTTCTCTTCTTTTCTCTTTTCTCTTGTTTTCTCTCTTTTCTCTTTTCTCTTTTCGCTTCTTTTCTCTCTTATCTCTTTTCACTACTTTTCTCTTTTCTCCTTTGTCTTCTATTCTCTTTTTTTCCTTTTCTATTATCTCTTTTCTCTTCATTTCTCTGCGTTTCTCTTTTGTCTTTACTGCCTGTTCGCTCCTTTTCTCTTCTTTTAATCTTCCCCTGTTTTCTCTTCTTTTCTCTTCTGTTCTCTTCTTTTCTCTTTGCTCTATTCTCTTCTTTTCTCTTTTCTGTTTTCTCTTATCTCCTTTACCTTCTTTTCTCTTCTTTTCTCTTTCTCTTTTCTCTTTTCTCTTCTATTTCCTTTTCTTTTCTCTTCTGTTCTCGTCTATTCTCTTTTCCTTTTGCTCTTCTTTTCTCTTTTCTCTTCTTTTGTCTTCTGTTCTCTTATTTTCACTTTTCTCCTTCATCTTCTTTTCACTTCTATTCTCTTCTTTTCTCTTCTTTCACTTCTTTTCTTTTTTCTCTTCTTTTCTCTTTTCTCTTTTTCTTTTCTCTTTTCGCTTCTGTTCTCTTTACTCTTTTTATTTTATTCTCTTCTTATGTCTTTGCTATTATCTCTTTTCTCTTCTTTTCAATGCATTTCTCTTTCGTCTTTACTGTCTGTTCGCTCCTTTTCTCTTCTTTTCACTTTTCTCCTGTTTTCTCTTCTTTTCTCTTCTTTTCTGGGTTCTCCCATCTCCTTTCCCTTCGTTTCTATTCTGTTCTCTTCTTTTCTCTTTTCTCTTCTTTTCTCTTCATTTCTCTTCTTTTCATTTCACTTATCACTTTTCTGTACTTTACTCTTTTCTTTTCTCTTCTTTTCTCTTTTCTCATCTTTTCTCTTTTTGCTTCTTTTCTCTCTTATCTCTTTTCACGACTTCTCTGTTTTCTCGTTTTTCTTCTGTTCTCTTTTCCCTTTTCTTTGTTTTCTCTTTTTTTCTTCTATTCCCTCTTCTGTTTTCTCTTCTTTTCAATGCATTTCTCTTTTGTCTTTACTGTCTGTTCGCTCCTTTTCTCTTCTTTTCACTTTTCTCCTGTTTTCTCTTCTTTTCTCTTCTTTTCTGGGTTCTCCTATCTCCTTTCTCTTCTTTTCTATTCTGTGCTCTTCTTTTATCTTTTCTCTTCTTTTCTCTTCATTTATCTTCTTTTCATTTCACTTATCACTTTTCCCTACATTGCTCTTTTCTTTTGTCTTCTTTTCGCTTTTCTCATCTTTTCTCTTTTTGCTTCTTTTCTCTCTTATCTCTTTTCACTACTTTTCTTTTTTCTCGTTTTTCTTCTACTCTCTTCTTTTCCCTTTTCTTTTGTTTTCTCTTTTTTTCGTCTTTTCCCTTTTCTCTTTTCTCTTCTTTCCCCTTGCTCTTCTTTTCTCTTCTTTTGTATTTATTCTTCTTTTCTCTTCTTTTCTCTTCTTTTCTCTTTTCTCTTGTTTTCACTTCTTTACCCCTTTCGTTTTTCTCTTTTCTCTTGTTTTCTCTTCTTTCTCTTTTCTCTTTTCTCTTCTTTTCTCTTGTTTTCTCTTCTTTTCTCTTTTATTTTCTGTTCTTTTCTCTTCTTTTCTCTTCATTTCTCTTCTTTACTCTTTTCTCTTCTTTTCTCTTCATTTCTCTTCTTTTCACTTTTCTCTTGTTTTCTCTTCTTTTCTATTTTTTTCATTTCTCTTGTTTTCTCTTCTTTTCTCTTTTCTCTTGGTTTCTCTTCTTTTCTCTTTTCTTTTCTGTTCTTTTCTCTTCATTTCTCTTCTTTACTCTTTTCTCTTCTTTTGTCTTCATTTCTCTTCTTTTCACTTTTCTCTTGTTTTCTCTTCTTTTCTATTGTTGTCATTTCTCTTTTTTCTCTTCTTTTCTCTTTTCTCTGTTCTCTTCTTTTCCCTTTCCTCTTCTTTTCTCTTCTTTTGTATTTCTTCTTCTTTTCTCTTCATTTCTCTTCTTTTCTCTTCTTTTCACTTTTCTCTTTTCTCTTCTTTTCCCTTTTTTCTTTTCATTTATCACTTTTCTCTTCTTTACTCATTTCTTTTCTCTTCTTTTCTCTTTTCTCTTCTTTTCTCTTTTCTCTTGTTTTCTCTCTTTTCTCTTTTCTCTTTTCGCTTCTTTTCTCTCTTATCTCTTTTCACTACTTTTCTCTTTTCTCCTTTGTCTTCTATTCTCTTTTTTTCCTTTTCTATTATCTCTTTTATCTTCATTTCTCTGCGTTTCTCTTTTGTCTTTACTGCCTGTTCGCTCCTTTTCTCTTCTTTTAATCTTCCCCTGTTTTCTCTTCTTTTCTCTTCTGTTCTCTTCTTTTCTCTTTGCTCTATTCTCTTCTTTTCTCTTTTCTGTTTTCTCTTATCTCCTTTACCTTCTTTTCTCTTCTTTTCTCTTTCTCTTTTCTCTTCTATTTCCTTTTCTTTTCTCTTCTGTTCTCGTCTATTCTCTTTTCCTTTTGCTCTTCTTTTCTCTTTTCTCTTCTTTTGTCTTCTGTTCTCTTATTTTCACTTTTCTCCTTCATCTTCTTTTCTCTTCTATTCTCTTCTTTTCTCTTCTTTCACTTCTTTTCTTTTTTCTCTTCTTTTCTCTTTTCTCTTTTTCTTTTCTCTTCTCGCTTCTGTTCTCTTTACTCTTTTTATTTTATTCTCTTCTTATGTCTTTGCTATTATCTCTTTTCTCTTCTTTTCAATGCATTTCTCTTTCGTCTTTACTATCTGTTCGCTCCTTTTCTCTTCTTTTCACTTTTCTCCTGTTTTCTCTTCTTTTCTCTTCTTTTCTGGGTTCTCCCATCTCCTTTCCCTTCGTTTCTATTCTGTTCTCTTCTTTTCTCTTTTCTCTTCTTTTCTCTTCATTTCTCTTCTTTTCATTTCACTTATCACTTTTCTGTACTTTACTCTTTTCTTTTCTCTTCTTTTCTCTTTTCTCATCTTTTCCCTTTTTGCTTCTTTTCTCTCTTATCTCTTTTCACGACTTCTCTGTTTTCTCGTTTTTCTTCTGTTCTCTTTTCCCTTTTCTTTGTTTTCTCTTTTTTTCTTCTATTCCCTCTTCTGTTTTCTCTTCTTTTCAATGCATTTCTCTTTTGTCTTTACTGTCTGTTCGCTCCTTTTCTCTTCTTTTCACTTTTCTCCTGTTTTCTCTTCTTTTCTCTTCTTTTCTGGGTTCTCCTATCTCCTTTCTCTTCTTTTCTATTCTGTGCTCTTCTTTTATCTTTTCTCTTCTTTTCTCTTCATTTATCTTCTTTTCATTTCACTTATCACTTTTCCCTACATTGCTCTTTTCTTTTGTCTTCTTTTCGCTTTTCTCATCTTTTCTCTTTTTGCTTCTTTTCTCTCTTATCTCTTTTCACTACTTTTCTTTTTTCTCGTTTTTCTTCTACTCTCTTCTTTTCCCTTTTCTTTTGTTTTCTCTTTTTTTCGTCTTTTCCCTTTTCTCTTTTCTCTTCTTTCCCCTTGCTCTTCTTTTCTCTTCTTTTGTATTTATTCTTCTTTTCTCTTCTTTTCTCTTTTCTCTTGTTTTCACTTCTTTACCCCTTTCGTTTTTCTCTTTTCTCTTGTTTTCTCTTCTTTCTCTTTTCTCTTTTCTCTTCTTTTCTCTTGTTTTCTCTTCTTTTCTCTTTTATTTTCTGTTCTTTTCTCTTCTTTTCTCTTCATTTCTCTTCTTTACTCTTTTCTCTTCTTTTCTCTTCATTTCTCTTCTTTTCACTTTTCTCTTGTTTTCTCTTCTTTTCTATTTTTTTCATTTCTCTTGTTTTCTCTTCTTTTCTCTTTTCTCTTGGTTTCTCTTCTTTTCTCTTTTCTTTTCTGTTCTTTTCTCTTCATTTCTCTTCTTTACTCTTTTCTCTTCTTTTGTCTTCATTTCTCTTCTTTTCACTTTTCTCTTGTTTTCTCTTCTTTTCAATTGTTGTCATTTCTCTTTTTTCTCTTCTTTTCTCTTTTCTCTGTTCTCTTCTTTTCCCTTTCCTCTTCTTTTCTCTTCTTTTGTATTTCTTCTTCTTTTCTCTTCATTTCTCTTCTTTTCTCTTCTTTTCACTTTTCTCTTTTCTCTTCTTTTCCCTTTTTTCTTTTCATTTATCACTTTTCTCTTCTTTACTCATTTCTTTTCTCTTCTTTTCTCTTTTCTCTTCTTTTCTCTTTTCTCTTGTTTTCTCTCTTTTCTCTTTTCTCTTTTCGCTTCTTTTCTCTCTTATCTCTTTTCACTACTTTTCTCTTTTCTCCTTTGTCTTCTATTCTCTTTTTTTCCTTTTCTATTATCTCTTTTCTCTTCATTTCTCTGCGTTTCTCTTTTGTCTTTACTGCCTGTTCGCTCCTTTTCTCTTCTTTTAATCTTCCCCTGTTTTCTCTTCTTTTCTCTTCTGTTCTCTTCTTTTCTCTTTGCTCTATTCTCTTCTTTTCTCTTTTCTGTTTTCTCTTATCTCCTTTACCTTCTTTTCTCTTTCTCTTTTCTCTTTTCTCTTCTATTTACTTTTCTTTTCTCTTCTGTTCTCGTCTATTCTCTTTTCCTTTTGCTCTTCTTTTCTCTTTTCTCTTCTTTTGTCTTCTCTTCTCTTATTTTCACTTTTCTCCTTCATCTTCTTTTCTCTTCTATTCTCTTCTTTTCTCTTCTTTCACTTCTTTTCTTTTTTCTCTTCTTTTCTCTTTTCTCTTTTTCTTTTCTCTTTTCGCTTCTGTTCTCTTTACTCTTTTTATTTTATTCTCTTCTTATGTCTTTGCTATTATCTCTTTTCTCTTCTTTTCAATGCATTTCTCTTTCGTCTTTACTGTCTGTTCGCTCCTTTTCTCTTCTTTTCACTTTTCTCCTGTTTTCTCTTCTTTTCTCTTCTTTTCTGGGTTCTCCCATCTCCTTTCCCTTCGTTTCTATTCTGTTCTCTTCTTTTCTCTTTTCTCTTCTTTTCTCTTCATTTCTCTTCTTTTCATTTCACTTATCACTTTTCTGTACTTTACTCTTTTCTTTTCTCTTCTTTTCTCTTTTCTCATCTTTTCTCTTTTTGCTTCTTTTCTCTCTTATCTCTTTTCACGACTTCTCTGTTTTCTCGTTTTTCTTCTGTTCTCTTTTCCCTTTTCTTTGTTTTCTCTTTTTTTCTTCTATTCCCTCTTCTGTTTTCTCTTCTTTTCAATGCATTTCTCTTTTGTCTTTACTGTCTGTTCGCTCCTTTTCTCTTCTTTTCACTTTTCTCCTGTTTTCTCTTCTTTTCTCTTCTTTTCTGGGTTCTCCTATCTCCTTTCTCTTCTTTTCTATTCTGTGCTCTTCTTTTATCTTTTCTCTTCTTTTCTCTTCATTTATCTTCTTTTCATTTCACTTATCACTTTTCCCTACATTGCTCTTTTCTTTTGTCTTCTTTTCGCTTTTCTCATCTTTTCTCTTTTTGCTTCTTTTCTCTCTTATCTCTTTTCACTACTTTTCTTTTTTCTCGTTTTTCTTCTACTCTCTTCTTTTCCCTTTTCTTTTGTTTTCTCTTTTTTTCGTCTTTTCCCTTTTCTCTTTTCTCTTCTTTCCCCTTGCTCTTCTTTTCTCTTCTTTTGTATTTATTCTTCTTTTCTCTTCTTTTCTCTTCTTTTCTCTTTTCTCTTGTTTTCACTTCTTTACCCCTTTCGTTTTTCTCTTTTCTCTTGTTTTCTCTTCTTTCTCTTTTCTCTTTTCTCTTCTTTTCTCTTGTTTTCTCTTCTTTTCTCTTTTATTTTCTGTTCTTTTCTCTTCTTTTCTCTTCATTTCTCTTCTTTACTCTTTTCTCTTCTTTTCTCTTCATTTCTCTTCTTTTCACTTTTCTCTTGTTTTCTCTTCTTTTCTATTTTTTTCATTTCTCTTGTTTTCTCTTCTTTTCTCTTTTCTCTTGGTTTCTCTTCTTTTCTCTTTTCTTTTCTGTTCTTTTCTCTTCATTTCTCTTCTTTACTCTTTTCTCTTCTTTTGTCTTCATTTCTCTTCTTTTCACTTTTCTCTTGTTTTCTCTTCTTTTCTATTGTTGTCATTTCTCTTTTTTCTCTTCTTTTCTCTTTTCTCTGTTCTCTTCTTTTCCCTTTCCTCTTCTTTTCTCTTCTTTTGTATTTCTTCTTCTTTTCTCTTCATTTCTCTTCTTTTCTCTTCTTTTCACTTTTCTCTTTTCTCTTCTTTTCCCTTTTTTCTTTTCATTTATCACTTTTCTCTTCTTTACTCATTTCTTTTCTCTTCTTTTCTCTTTTCTCTTCTTTTCTCTTTTCTCTTGTTTTCTCTCTTTTCTCTTTTCTCTTTTCGCTTCTTTTCTCTCTTATCTCTTTTCACTACTTTTCTCTTTTCTCCTTTGTCTTCTATTCTCTTTTTTTCCTTTTCTATTATCTCTTTTCTCTTCATTTCTCTGCGTTTCTCTTTTGTCTTTACTGCCTGTTCGCTCCTTTTCTCTTCTTTTAATCTTCCCCTGTTTTCTCTTCTTTTCTCTTCTGTTCTCTTCTTTTCTCTTTGCTCTATTCTCTTCTTTTCTCTTTTCTGTTTTCTCTTATCTCCTTTACCTTCTTTTCTCTTCTTTTCTCTTTCTCTTTTCTCTTTTCTCTTCTATTTTCTTTTCTTTTCTCTTCTGTTCTCGTCTATTCTCTTTTCCTTTTGCTCTTCTTTTCTCTTTTCTCTTCTTTTGTCTTCTCTTCTCTTATTTTCACTTTTCTCCTTCATCTTCTTTTCTCTTCTATTCTCTTCTTTTCTCTTCTTTCACTTCTTTTCTTTTTTCTCTTCTTTTCTCTTTTCTCTTTTTCTTTTCTCTTTTCGCTTCTGTTCTCTTTACTCTTTTTATTTTATTCTCTTCTTATGTCTTTGCTATTATCTCTTTTCTCTTCTTTTCAATGCATTTCTCTTTCGTCTTTACTGTCTGTTCGCTCCTTTTCTCTTCTTTTCACTTTTCTCCTGTTTTCTCTTCTTTTCTCTTCTTTTCTGGGTTCTCCCATCTCCTTTCCCTTCGTTTCTATTCTGTTCTCTTCTTTTCTCTTTTCTCTTCTTTTCTCTTCATTTCTCTTCTTTTCATTTCACTTATCACTTTTCTGTACTTTACTCTTTTCTTTTCTCTTCTTTTCTCTTTTCTCATCTTTTCTCTTTTTGC
The DNA here is from genome assembly GCF_047496795.1 of Chiloscyllium punctatum. Lineage (NCBI taxonomy): Eukaryota > Metazoa > Chordata > Chondrichthyes > Orectolobiformes > Hemiscylliidae > Chiloscyllium > Chiloscyllium punctatum. The sequence goes on along the minus strand of NC_092762.1, from coordinate 34,615,689 downwards.
TTCTTTTCTCTCTTATCTCTTTTCACGACTTCTCTGTTTTCTCGTTTTTCTTCTGTTCTCTTTTCCCTTTTCTTTGTTTTCTCTTTTTTTCTTCTATTCCCTCTTCTGTTTTCTCTTCTTTTCAATGCATTTCTCTTTTGTCTTTACTGTCTGTTCGCTCCTTTTCTCTTCTTTTCACTTTTCTCCTGTTTTCTCTTCTTTTCTCTTCTTTTCTGGGTTCTCCTATCTCCTTTCTCTTCTTTTCTATTCTGTGCTCTTCTTTTATCTTTTCTCTTCTTTTCTCTTCATTTATCTTCTTTTCATTTCACTTATCACTTTTCCCTACATTGCTCTTTTCTTTTGTCTTCTTTTCGCTTTTCTCATCTTTTCTCTTTTTGCTTCTTTTCTCTCTTATCTCTTTTCACTACTTTTCTTTTTTCTCGTTTTTCTTCTACTCTCTTCTTTTCCCTTTTCTTTTGTTTTCTCTTTTTTTCGTCTTTTCCCTTTTCTCTTTTCTCTTCTTTCCCCTTGCTCTTCTTTTCTCTTCTTTTGTATTTATTCTTCTTTTCTCTTCTTTTCTCTTCTTTTCTCTTTTCTCTTGTTTTCACTTCTTTACCCCTTTCGTTTTTCTCTTTTCTCTTGTTTTCTCTTCTTTCTCTTTTCTCTTTTCTCTTCTTTTCTCTTGTTTTCTCTTCTTTTCTCTTTTATTTTCTGTTCTTTTCTCTTCTTTTCTCTTCATTTCTCTTCTTTACTCTTTTCTCTTCTTTTCTCTTCATTTCTCTTCTTTTCACTTTTCTCTTGTTTTCTCTTCTTTTCTATTTTTTTCATTTCTCTTGTTTTCTCTTCTTTTCTCTTTTCTCTTGGTTTCTCTTCTTTTCTCTTTTCTTTTCTGTTCTTTTCTCTTCATTTCTCTTCTTTACTCTTTTCTCTTCTTTTGTCTTCATTTCTCTTCTTTTCACTTTTCTCTTGTTTTCTCTTCTTTTCTATTGTTGTCATTTCTCTTTTTTCTCTTCTTTTCTCTTTTCTCTGTTCTCTTCTTTTCCCTTTCCTCTTCTTTTCTCTTCTTTTGTATTTCTTCTTCTTTTCTCTTCATTTCTCTTCTTTTCTCTTCTTTTCACTTTTCTCTTTTCTCTTCTTTTCCCTTTTTTCTTTTCATTTATCACTTTTCTCTTCTTTACTCATTTCTTTTCTCTTCTTTTCTCTTTTCTCTTCTTTTCTCTTTTCTCTTGTTTTCTCTCTTTTCTCTTTTCTCTTTTCGCTTCTTTTCTCTCTTATCTCTTTTCACTACTTTTCTCTTTTCTCCTTTGTCTTCTATTCTCTTTTTTTCCTTTTCTATTATCTCTTTTCTCTTCATTTCTCTGCGTTTCTCTTTTGTCTTTACTGCCTGTTCGCTCCTTTTCTCTTCTTTTAATCTTCCCCTGTTTTCTCTTCTTTTCTCTTCTGTTCTCTTCTTTTCTCTTTGCTCTATTCTCTTCTTTTCTCTTTTCTGTTTTCTCTTATCTCCTTTACCTTCTTTTCTCTTCTTTTCTCTTTCTCTTTTCTCTTTTCTCTTCTATTTCCTTTTCTTTTCTCTTCTGTTCTCGTCTATTCTCTTTTCCTTTTGCTCTTCTTTTCTCTTTTCTCTTCTTTTGTCTTCTGTTCTCTTATTTTCACTTTTCTCCTTCATCTTCTTTTCTCTTCTATTCTCTTCTTTTCTCTTCTTTCACTTCTTTTCTTTTTTCTCTTCTTTTCTCTTTTCTCTTTTTCTTTTCTCTTTTCGCTTCTGTTCTCTTTACTCTTTTTATTTTATTCTCTTCTTATGTCTTTGCTATTATCTCTTTTCTCTTCTTTTCAATGCATTTCTCTTTCGTCTTTACTGTCTGTTCGCTCCTTTTCTCTTCTTTTCACTTTTCTCCTGTTTTCTCTTCTTTTCTCTTCTTTTCTGGGTTCTCCCATCTCCTTTCCCTTCGTTTCTATTCTGTTCTCTTCTTTTCTCTTTTCTCTTCTTTTCTCTTCATTTCTCTTCTTTTCATTTCACTTATCACTTTTCTGTACTTTACTCTTTTCTTTTCTCTTCTTTTCTCTTTTCTCATCTTTTCTCTTTTTGCTTCTTTTCTCTCTTATCTCTTTTCACGACTTCTCTGTTTTCTCGTTTTTCTTCTGTTCTCTTTTCCCTTTTCTTTGTTTTCTCTTTTTTTCTTCTATTCCCTCTTCTGTTTTCTCTTCTTTTCAATGCATTTCTCTTTTGTCTTTACTGTCTGTTCGCTCCTTTTCTCTTCTTTTCACTTTTCTCCTGTTTTCTCTTCTTTTCTCTTCTTTTCTGGGTTCTCCTATCTCCTTTCTCTTCTTTTCTATTCTGTGCTCTTCTTTTATCTTTTCTCTTCTTTTCTCTTCATTTATCTTCTTTTCATTTCACTTATCACTTTTCCCTACATTGCTCTTTTCTTTTGTCTTCTTTTCGCTTTTCTCATCTTTTCTCTTTTTGCTTCTTTTCTCTCTTATCTCTTTTCACTACTTTTCTTTTTTCTCGTTTTTCTTCTACTCTCTTCTTTTCCCTTTTCTTTTGTTTTCTCTTTTTTTCGTCTTTTCCCTTTTCTCTTTTCTCTTCTTTCCCCTTGCTCTTCTTTTCTCTTCTTTTGTATTTATTCTTCTTTTCTCTTCTTTTCTCTTCTTTTCTCTTTTCTCTTGTTTTCACTTCTTTACCCCTTTCGTTTTTCTCTTTTCTCTTGTTTTCTCTTCTTTCTCTTTTCTCTTTTCTCTTCTTTTCTCTTGTTTTCTCTTCTTTTCTCTTTTATTTTCTGTTCTTTTCTCTTCTTTTCTCTTCATTTCTCTTCTTTACTCTTTTCTCTTCTTTTCTCTTCATTTCTCTTCTTTTCACTTTTCTCTTGTTTTCTCTTCTTTTCTATTTTTTTCATTTCTCTTGTTTTCTCTTCTTTTCTCTTTTCTCTTGGTTTCTCTTCTTTTCTCTTTTCTTTTCTGTTCTTTTCTCTTCATTTCTCTTCTTTACTCTTTTCTCTTCTTTTGTCTTCATTTCTCTTCTTTTCACTTTTCTCTTGTTTTCTCTTCTTTTCTATTGTTGTCATTTCTCTTTTTTCTCTTCTTTTCTCTTTTCTCTGTTCTCTTCTTTTCCCTTTCCTCTTCTTTTCTCTTCTTTTGTATTTCTTCTTCTTTTCTCTTCATTTCTCTTCTTTTCACTTTTCTCTTTTCTCTTCTTTTCCCTTTTTTCTTTTCATTTATCACTTTTCTCTTCTTTACTCATTTCTTTTCTCTTCTTTTCTCTTTTCTCTTCTTTTCTCTTTTCTCTTGTTTTCTCTCTTTTCTCTTTTCTCTTTTCGCTTCTTTTCTCTCTTATCTCTTTTCACTACTTTTCTCTTTTCTCCTTTGTCTTCTATTCTCTTTTTTTCCTTTTCTATTATCTCTTTTCTCTTCATTTCTCTGCGTTTCTCTTTTGTCTTTACTGCCTGTTCGCTCCTTTTCTCTTCTTTTAATCTTCCCCTGTTTTCTCTTCTTTTCTCTTCTGTTCTCTTCTTTTCTCTTTGCTCTATTCTCTTCTTTTCTCTTTTCTGTTTTCTCTTATCTCCTTTACCTTCTTTTCTCTTCTTTTCTCTTTCTCTTTTCTCTTTTCTCTTCTATTTCCTTTTCTTTTCTCTTCTGTTCTCGTCTATTCTCTTTTCCTTTTGCTCTTCTTTTCTCTTTTCTCTTCTTTTGTCTTCTGTTCTCTTATTTTCACTTTTCTCCTTCATCTTCTTTTCTCTTCTATTCTCTTCTTTTCTCTTCTTTCACTTCTTTTCTTTTTTCTCTTCTTTTCTCTTTTCTCTTTTTCTTTTCTCTTTTCGCTTCTGTTCTCTTTACTCTTTTTATTTTATTCTCTTCTTATGTCTTTGCTATTATCTCTTTTCTCTTCTTTTCAATGCATTTCTCTTTCGTCTTTACTGTCTGTTCGCTCCTTTTCTCTTCTTTTCACTTTTCTCCTGTTTTCTCTTCTTTTCTCTTCTTTTCTGGGTTCTCCCATCTCCTTTCCCTTCGTTTCTATTCTGTTCTCTTCTTTTCTCTTTTCTCTTCTTTTCTCTTCATTTCTCTTCTTTTCATTTCACTTATCACTTTTCTGTACTTTACTCTTTTCTTTTCTCTTCTTTTCTCTTTTCTCATCTTTTCTCTTTTTGCTTCTTTTCTCTCTTATCTCTTTTCACGACTTCTCTGTTTTCTCGTTTTTCTTCTGTTCTCTTTTCCCTTTTCTTTGTTTTCTCTTTTTTTCTTCTATTCCCTCTTCTGTTTTCTCTTCTTTTCAATGCATTTCTCTTTTGTCTTTACTGTCTGTTCGCTCCTTTTCTCTTCTTTTCACTTTTCTCCTGTTTTCTCTTCTTTTCTCTTCTTTTCTGGGTTCTCCTATCTCCTTTCTCTTCTTTTCTGTTCTGTGCTCTTCTTTTATCTTTTCTCTTCTTTTCTCTTCATTTATCTTCTTTTCATTTCACTTATCACTTTTCCCTACATTGCTCTTTTCTTTTGTCTTCTTTTCGCTTTTCTCATCTTTTCTCTTTTTGCTTCTTTTCTCTCTTATCTCTTTTCACTACTTTTCTTTTTTCTCGTTTTTCTTCTACTCTCTTCTTTTCCCTTTTCTTTTGTTTTCTCTTTTTTTCGTCTTTTCCCTTTTCTCTTTTCTCTTCTTTCCCCTTGCTCTTCTACTCTCTTCTTTTGTATTTATTCTTCTTTTCTCTTCTTTTCTCTTCTTTTCTCTTTTCTCTTGTTTTCACTTCTTTACCCCTTTCGTTTTTCTCTTTTCTCTTGTTTTCTCTTCTTTCTCTTTTCTCTTTTCTCTTCTTTTCTCTTGTTTTCTCTTCTTTTCTCTTTTATTTTCTGTTCTTTTCTCTTCTTTTCTCTTCATTTCTCTTCTTTACTCTTTTCTCTTCTTTTCTCTTCATTTCTCTTCTTTTCACTTTTCTCTTGTTTTCTCTTCTTTTCTATTTTTTTCATTTCTCTTGTTTTCTCTTCTTTTCTCTTTTCTCTTGGTTTCTCTTCTTTTCTCTTTTCTTTTCTGTTCTTTTCTCTTCATTTCTCTTCTTTACTCTTTTCTCTTCTTTTGTCTTCATTTCTCTTCTTTTCACTTTTCTCTTGTTTTCTCTTCTTTTCTATTGTTGTCATTTCTCTTTTTTCTCTTCTTTTCTCTTTTCTCTGTTCTCTTCTTTTCCCTTTCCTCTTCTTTTCTCTTCTTTTGTATTTCTTCTTCTTTTCTCTTCATTTCTCTTCTTTTCTCTTCTTTTCACTTTTCTCTTTTCTCTTCTTTTCCCTTTTTTCTTTTCATTTATCACTTTTCTCTTCTTTACTCATTTCTTTTCTCTTCTTTTCTCTTTTCTCTTCTTTTCTCTTTTCTCTTGTGTTCTCTCTTTTCTCTTTTCTCTTTTCGCTTCTTTTCTCTCTTATCTCTTTTCACTACTTTTCTCTTTTCTCCTTTGTCTTCTATTCTCTTTTTTTCCTTTTCTATTATCTCTTTTCTCTTCATTTCTCTGCGTTTCTCTTTTGTCTTTACTGCCTGTTCGCTCCTTTTCTCTTCTTTTAATCTTCCCCTGTTTTCTCTTCTTTTCTCTTCTGTTCTCTTCTTTTCTCTTTGCTCTATTCTCTTCTTTTCTCTTTTCTGTTTTCTCTTATCTCCTTTACCTTCTTTTCTCTTCTTTTCTCTTTCTCTTTTCTCTTTTCTCTTCTATTTCCTTTTCTTTTCTCTTCTGTTCTCGTCTATTCTCTTTTCCTTTTGCTCTTCTTTTCTCTTTTCTCTTCTTTTGTCTTCTGTTCTCTTATTTTCACTTTTCTCCTTCATCTTCTTTTCTCTTCTATTCTCTTCTTTTCTCTTCTTTCACTTCTTTTCTTTTTTCTCTTCTTTTCTCTTTTCTCTTTTTCTTTTCTCTTTTCGCTTCTGTTCTCTTTACTCTTTTTATTTTATTCTCTTCTTATGTCTTTGCTATTATCTCTTTTCTCTTCTTTTCAATGCATTTCTCTTTCGTCTTTACTGTCTGTTCGCTCCTTTTCTCTTCTTTTCACTTTTCTCCTGTTTTCTCTTCTTTTCTCTTCTTTTCTGGGTTCTCCCATCTCCTTTCCCTTCGTTTCTATTCTGTTCTCTTCTTTTCTCTTTTCTCTTCTTTTCTCTTCATTTCTCTTCTTTTCATTTCACTTATCACTTTTCTGTACTTTACTCTTTTCTTTTCTCTTCTTTTCTCTTTTCTCATCTTTTCTCTTTTTGCTTCTTTTCTCTCTTATCTCTTTTCACGACTTCTCTGTTTTCTCGTTTTTCTTCTGTTCTCTTTTCCCTTTTCTTTGTTTTCTCTTTTTTTCTTCTATTCCCTCTTCTGTTTTCTCTTCTTTTCAATGCATTTCTCTTTTGTCTTTACTGCCTGTTCGCTCCTTTTCTCTTCTTTTAATCTTCCCCTGTTTCTCTTCTTTTCTCTTCTGTTCTCTTCTTTTCTCTTTGCTCTATTCTCTTCTTTTCTCTTTTCTGTTTTCTCTTATCTCCTTTACCTTCTTTTCTCTTCTTTTCTCTTTCTCTTTTCTCTTTTCTCTTCTATTTCCTTTTCTTTTCTCTTCTGTTCTCGTCTATTCTCTTTTCCTTTTGCTCTTCTTTTCTCTTTTCTCTTCTTTTGTCTTCTGTTCTCTTATTTTCACTTTTCTCCTTCATCTTCTTTTCTCTTCTATTCTCTTCTTTTCTCTTCTTTCACTTCTTTTCTTTTTTCTCTTCTTTTCTCTTTTCTCTTTTTCTTTTCTCTTTTCGCTTCTGTTCTCTTTACTCTTTTTATTTTATTCTCTTCTTATGTCTTTGCTATTATCTCTTTTCTCTTCTTTTCAATGCATTTCTCTTTCGTCTTTACAATTGTTCGCTCCTTTCCTCTTCTTTTCACTTTTCTCCTGTTTTCTCTTCTTTTCTCTTCTTTTCTGGGTTCTCCCATCTCCTTTCCCTTCGTTTCTATTCTGTTCTCTTCTTTTCTCTTTTCTCTTCTTTTCTCTTCATTTCTCTTCTTTTCATTTCACTTATCACTTTTCTGTACTTTACTCTTTTCTTTTCTCTTCTTTTCTCTTTTCTCATCTTTTCTCTTTTTGCTTCTTTTCTCTCTTATCTCTTTTCACGACTTCTCTGTTTTCTCGTTTTTCTTCTGTTCTCTTTTCCCTTTTCTTTGTTTTCTCTTTTTTTCTTCTATTCCCTCTTCTGTTTTCTCTTCTTTTCAATGCATTTCTCTTTTGTCTTTACTGTCTGTTCGCTCCTTTTCTCTTCTTTTCACTTTTCTCCTGTTTTCTCTTCTTTTCTCTTCTTTTCTGGGTTCTCCTATCTCCTTTCTCTTCTTTTCTATTCTGTGCTCTTCTTTTATCTTTTCTCTTCTTTTCTCTTCATTTATCTTCTTTTCATTTCACTTATCACTTTTCCCTACATTGCTCTTTTCTTTTGTCTTCTTTTCGCTTTTCTCATCTTTTCTCTTTTTGCTTCTTTTCTCTCTTATCTCTTTTCACTACTTTTCTTTTTTCTCGTTTTTCTTCTACTCTCTTCTTTTCCCTTTTCTTTTGTTTTCTCTTTTTTTCGTCTTTTCCCTTTTCTCTTTTCTCTTCTTTCCCCTTGCTCTTCTTTTCTCTTCTTTTGTATTTATTCTTCTTTTCTCTTCTTTTCTCTTCTTTTCTCTTTTCTCTTGTTTTCACTTCTTGACCCCTTTCGTTTTTCTCTTTTCTCTTGTTTTCTCTTCTTTCTCTTTTCTCTTTTCTCTTCTTTTCTCTTGTTTTCTCTTCTTTTCTCTTTTATTTTCTGTTCTTTTCTCTTCTTTTCTCTTCATTTCTCTTCTTTACTCTTTTCTCTTCTTTTCTCTTCATTTCTCTTCTTTTCACTTTTCTCTTGTTTTCTCTTCTTTTCTATTTTTTTCATTTCTCTTGTTTTCTCTTCTTTTCTCTTTTCTCTTGGTTTCTCTTCTTTTCTCTTTTCTTTTCTGTTCTTTTCTCTTCATTTCTCTTCTTTACTCTTTTCTCTTCTTTTGTCTTCATTTCTCTTCTTTTCACTTTTCTCTTGTTTTCTCTTCTTTTCTATTGTTGTCATTTCTCTTTTTTCTCTTCTTTTCTCTTTTCTCTGTTCTCTTCTTTTCCCTTTCCTCTTCTTTTCTCTTCTTTTGTATTTCTTCTTCTTTTCTCTTCATTTCTCTTCTTTTCTCTTCTTTTCACTTTTCTCTTTTCTCTTCTTTTCCCTTTTTTCTTTTCATTTATCACTTTTCTCTTCTTTACTCATTTCTTTTCTCTTCTTTTCTCTTTTCTCTTCTTTTCTCTTTTCTCTTGTTTTCTCTCTTTTCTCTTTTCTCTTTTCGCTTCTTTTCTCTCTTATCTCTTTTCACTACTTTTCTCTTTTCTCCTTTGTCTTCTATTCTCTTTTTTTCCTTTTCTATTATCTCTTTTCTCTTCATTTCTCTGCGTTTCTCTTTTGTCTTTACTGCCTGTTCGCTCCTTTTCTCTTCTTTTAATCTTCCCCTGTTTTCTCTTCTTTTCTCTTCTGTTCTCTTGTTTTCTCTTTGCTCTATTCTCTTCTTTTCTCTTTTCTGTTTTCTCTTATCTCCTTTACCTTCTTTTCTCTTCTTTTCTCTTTCTCTTTTCTCTTTTCTCTTCTATTTCCTTTTCTTTTCTCTTCTGTTCTCGTCTATTCTCTTTTCCTTTTGCTCTTCTTTTCTCTTTTCTCTTCTTTTGTCTTCTGTTCTCTTATTTTCACTTTTCTCCTTCATCTTCTTTTCTCTTCTATTCTCTTCTTTTCTCTTCTTTCACTTCTTTTCTTTTTTCTCTTCTTTTCTCTTTTCTCTTTTTCTTTTCTCTTTTCGCTTCTGTTCTCTTTACTCTTTTTATTTTATTCTCTTCTTATGTCTTTGCTATTATCTCTTTTCTCTTCTTTTCAATGCATTTCTCTTTCGTCTTTACTATCTGTTCGCTCCTTTTCTCTTCTTTTCACTTTTCTCCTGTTTTCTCTTCTTTTCTCTTCTTTTCTGGGTTCTCCCATCTCCTTTCCCTTCGTTTCTATTCTGTTCTCTTCTTTTCTCTTTTCTCTTCTTTTCTCTTCATTTCTCTTCTTTTCATTTCACTTATCACTTTTCTGTACTTTACTCTTTTCTTTTCTCTTCTTTTCTCTTTTCTCATCTTTTCTCTTTTTGCTTCTTTTCTCTCTTATCTCTTTTCACGACTTCTCTGTTTTCTCGTTTTTCTTCTGTTCTCTTTTCCCTTTTCTTTGTTTTCTCTTTTTTTCTTCTATTCCCTCTTCTGTTTTCTCTTCTTTTCAATGCATTTCTCTTTTGTCTTTACTGTCTGTTCGCTCCTTTTCTCTTCTTTTCACTTTTCTCCTGTTTTCTCTTCTTTTCTCTTCTTTTCTGGGTTCTCCTATCTCCTTTCTCTTCTTTTCTATTCTGTGCTCTTCTTTTATCTTTTCTCTTCTTTTCTCTTCATTTATCTTCTTTTCATTTCACTTATCACTTTTCCCTACATTGCTCTTTTCTTTTGTCTTCTTTTCGCTTTTCTCATCTTTTCTCTTTTTGCTTCTTTTCTCTTTTCACTACTTTTCTTTTTTCTCGTTTTTCTTCTACTCTCTTCTTTTCCCTTTTCTTTTGTTTTCTCTTTTTTTCGTCTTTTCCCTTTTCTCTTTTCTCTTCTTTCCCCTTGCTCTTCTTTTCTCTTCTTTTGTATTTATTCTTCTTTTCTCTTCTTTTCTCTTCTTTTCTCTTTTCTCTTGTTTTCACTTCTTTACCCCTTTCGTTTTTCTCTTTTCTCTTGTTTTCTCTTCTTTCTCTTTTCTCTTTTCTCTTCTTTTCTCTTGTTTTCTCTTCTTTTCTCTTTTATTTTCTGTTCTTTTCTCTTCTTTTCTCTTCATTTCTCTTCTTTACTCTTTTCTCTTCTTTTCTCTTCATTTCTCTTCTTTTCACTTTTCTCTTGTTTTCTCTTCTTTTCTATTTTTTTCATTTCTCTTGTTTTCTCTTCTTTTCTCTTTTCTCTTGGTTTCTCTTCTTTTCTCTTTTCTTTTCTGTTCTTTTCTCTTCATTTCTCTTCTTTACTCTTTTCTCTTCTTTTGTCTTCATTTCTCTTCTTTTCACTTTTCTCTTGTTTTCTCTTCTTTTCTATTGTTGTCATTTCTCTTTTTTCTCTTCTTTTCTCTTTTCTCTGTTCTCTTCTTTTCCCTTTCCTCTTCTTTTCTCTTCTTTTGTATTTCTTCTTCTTTTCTCTTCATTTCTCTTCTTTTCTCTTCTTTTCACTTTTCTCTTTTCTCTTCTTTTCCCTTTTTTCTTTTCATTTATCACTTTTCTCTTCTTTACTCATTTCTTTTCTCTTCTTTTCTCTTTTCTCTTCTTTTCTCTTTTCTCTTGTTTTCTCTCTTTTCTCTTTTCTCTTTTCGCTTCTTTTCTCTCTTATCTCTTTTCACTACTTTTCTCTTTTCTCCTTTGTCTTCTATTCTCTTTTTTTCCTTTTCTATTATCTCTTTTCTCTTCATTTCTCTGCGTTTCTCTTTTGTCTTTACTGCCTGTTCGCTCCTTTTCTCTTCTTTTAATCTTCCCCTGTTTTCTCTTCTTTTCTCTTCTGTTCTCTTGTTTTCTCTTTGCTCTATTCTCTTCTTTTCTCTTTTCTGTTTTCTCTTATCTCCTTTACCTTCTTTTCTCTTCTTTTCTCTTTCTCTTTTCTCTTTTCTCTTCTATTTCCTTTTCTTTTCTCTTCTGTTCTCGTCTATTCTCTTTTCCTTTTGCTCTTCTTTTCTCTTTTCTCTTCTTTTGTCTTCTGTTCTCTTATTTTCACTTTTCTCCTTCATCTTCTTTTCTCTTCTATTCTCTTCTTTTCTCTTCTTTCACTTCTTTTCTTTTTTCTCTTCTTTTCTCTTTTCTCTTTTTCTTTTCTCTTTTCGCTTCTGTTCTCTTTACTCTTTTTATTTTATTCTCTTCTTATGTCTTTGCTATTATCTCTTTTCTCTTCTTTTCAATGCATTTCTCTTTCGTCTTTACTATCTGTTCGCTCCTTTTCTCTTCTTTTCACTTTTCTCCTGTTTTCTCTTCTTTTCTCTTCTTTTCTGGGTTCTCCCATCTCCTTTCCCTTCGTTTCTATTCTGTTCTCTTCTTTTCTCTTTTCTCTTCTTTTCTCTTCATTTCTCTTCTTTTCATTTCACTTATCACTTTTCTGTACTTTACTCTTTTCTTTTCTCTTCTTTTCTCTTTTCTCATCTTTTCTCTTTTTGCTTCTTTTCTCTCTTATCTCTTTTCACGACTTCTCTGTTTTCTCGTTTTTCTTCTGTTCTCTTTTCCCTTTTCTTTGTTTTCTCTTTTTTTCTTCTATTCCCTCTTCTGTTTTCTCTTCTTTTCAATGCATTTCTCTTTTGTCTTTACTGTCTGTTCGCTCCTTTTCTCTTCTTTTCACTTTTCTCCTGTTTTCTCTTCTTTTCTCTTCTTTTCTGGGTTCTCCTATCTCCTTTCTCTTCTTTTCTATTCTGTGCTCTTCTTTTATCTTTTCTCTTCTTTTCTCTTCATTTATCTTCTTTTCATTTCACTTATCACTTTTCCCTACATTGCTCTTTTCTTTTGTCTTCTTTTCGCTTTTCTCATCTTTTCTCTTTTTGCTTCTTTTCTCTCTTATCTCTTTTCACTACTTTTCTTTTTTCTCGTTTTTCTTCTACTCTCTTCTTTTCCCTTTTCTTTTGTTTTCTCTTTTTTTCGTCTTTTCCCTTTTCTCTTTTCTCTTCTTTCCCCTTGCTCTTCTTTTCTCTTCTTTTGTATTTATTCTTCTTTTCTCTTCTTTTCTCTTCTTTTCTCTTTTCTCTTGTTTTCACTTCTTTACCCCTTTCGTTTTTCTCTTTTCTCTTGTTTTCTCTTCTTTCTCTTTTCTCTTTTCTCTTCTTTTCTCTTGTTTTCTCTTCTTTTCTCTTTTATTTTCTGTTCTTTTCTCTTCTTTTCTCTTCATTTCTCTTCTTTACTCTTTTCTCTTCTTTTCTCTTCATTTCTCTTCTTTTCACTTTTCTCTTGTTTTCTCTTCTTTTCTATTTTTTTCATTTCTCTTGTTTTCTCTTCTTTTCTCTTTTCTCTTGGTTTCTCTTCTTTTCTCTTTTCTTTTCTGTTCTTTTCTCTTCATTTCTCTTCTTTACTCTTTTCTCTTCTTTTGTCTTCATTTCTCTTCTTTTCACTTTTCTCTTGTTTTCTCTTCTTTTCTATTGTTGTCATTTCTCTTTTTTCTCTTCTTTTCTCTTTTCTCTGTTCTCTTCTTTTCCCTTTCCTCTTCTTTTCTCTTCTTTTGTATTTCTTCTTCTTTTCTCTTCATTTCTCTTCTTTTCTCTTCTTTTCACTTTTCTCTTTTCTCTTCTTTTCCCTTTTTTCTTTTCATTTATCACTTTTCTCTTCTTTACTCATTTCTTTTCTCTTCTTTTCTCTTTTCTCTTCTTTTCTCTTTTCTCTTGTTTTCTCTCTTTTCTCTTTTCTCTTTTCGCTTCTTTTCTCTCTTATCTCTTTTCACTACTTTTCTCTTTTCTCCTTTGTCTTCTATTCTCTTTTTTTCCTTTTCTATTATCTCTTTTCTCTTCATTTCTCTGCGTTTCTCTTTTGTCTTTACTGCCTGTTCGCTCCTTTTCTCTTCTTTTAATCTTCCCCTGTTTTCTCTTCTTTTCTCTTCTGTTCTCTTCTTTTCTCTTTGCTCTATTCTCTTCTTTTCTCTTTTCTGTTTTCTCTTATCTCCTTTACCTTCTTTTCTCTTCTTTTCTCTTTCTCTTTTCTCTTTTCTCTTCTATTTCCTTTTCTTTTCTCTTCTGTTCTCGTCTATTCTCTTTTCCTTTTGCTCTTCTTTTCTCTTTTCTCTTCTTTTGTCTTCTGTTCTCTTATTTTCACTTTTCTCCTTCATCTTCTTTTCTCTTCTATTCTCTTCTTTTCTCTTCTTTCACTTCTTTTCTTTTTTCTCTTCTTTTCTCTTTTCTCTTTTTCTTTTCTCTTTTCGCTTCTGTTCTCTTTACTCTTTTTATTTTATTCTCTTCTTATGTCTTTGCTATTATCTCTTTTCTCTTCTTTTCAATGCATTTCTCTTTCGTCTTTACTGTCTGTTCGCTCCTTTTCTCTTCTTTTCACTTTTCTCCTGTTTTCTCTTCTTTTCTCTTCTTTTCTGGGTTCTCCCATCTCCTTTCCCTTCGTTTCTATTCTGTTCTCTTCTTTTCTCTTTTCTCTTCTTTTCTCTTCATTTCTCTTCTTTTCATTTCACTTATCACTTTTCTGTACTTTACTCTTTTCTTTTCTCTTCTTTTCTCTTTTCTCATCTTTTCTCTTTTTGCTTCTTTTCTCTCTTATCTCTTTTCACGACTTCTCTGTTTTCTCGTTTTTCTTCTGTTCTCTTTTCCCTTTTCTTTGTTTTCTCTTTTTTTCTTCTATTCCCTCTTCTGTTTTCTCTTCTTTTCAATGCATTTCTCTTTTGTCTTTACTGTCTGTTCGCTCCTTTTCTCTTCTTTTCACTTTTCTCCTGTTTTCTCTTCTTTTCTCTTCTTCTCTGGGTTCTCCTATCTCCTTTCTCTTCTTTTCTATTCTGTGCTCTTCTTTTATCTTTTCTCTTCTTTTCTCTTCATTTATCTTCTTTTCATTTCACTTATCACTTTTCCCTACATTGCTCTTTTCTTTTGTCTTCTTTTCGCTTTTCTCATCTTTTCTCTTTTTGCTTCTTTTCTCTCTTATCTCTTTTCACTACTTTTCTTTTTTCTCGTTTTTCTTCTACTCTCTTCTTTTCCCTTTTCTTTTGTTTTCTCTTTTTTTCGTCTTTTCCCTTTTCTCTTTTCTCTTCTTTCCCCTTGCTCTTCTTTTCTCTTCTTTTGTATTTATTCTTCTTTTCTCTTCTTTTCTCTTCTTTTCTCTTTTCTCTTGTTTTCACTTCTTGACCCCTTTCGTTTTTCTCTTTTCTCTTGTTTTCTCTTCTTTCTCTTTTCTCTTTTCTCTTCTTTTCTCTTGTTTTCTCTTCTTTTCTCTTTTATTTTCTGTTCTTTTCTCTTCTTTTCTCTTCATTTCTCTTCTTTACTCTTTTCTCTTCTTTTCTCTTCATTTCTCTTCTTTTCACTTTTCTCTTGTTTTCTCTTCTTTTCTATTTTTTTCATTTCTCTTGTTTTCTCTTCTTTTCTCTTTTCTCTTGGTTTCTCTTCTTTTCTCTTTTCTTTTCTGTTCTTTTCTCTTCATTTCTCTTCTTTACTCTTTTCTCTTCTTTTGTCTTCATTTCTCTTCTTTTCACTTTTCTCTTGTTTTCTCTTCTTTTCTATTGTTGTCATTTCTCTTTTTTCTCTTCTTTTCTCTTTTCTCTGTTCTCTTCTTTTCCCTTTCCTCTTCTTTTCTCTTCTTTTGTATTTCTTCTTCTTTTCTCTTCATTTCTCTTCTTTTCTCTTCTTTTCACTTTTCTCTTTTCTCTTCTTTTCCCTTTTTTCTTTTCATTTATCACTTTTCTCTTCTTTACTCATTTCTTTTCTCTTCTTTTCTCTTTTCTCTTCTTTTCTCTTTTCTCTTGTTTTCTCTCTTTTCTCTTTTCTCTTTTCGCTTCTTTTCTCTCTTATCTCTTTTCACTACTTTTCTCTTTTCTCCTTTGTCTTCTATTCTCTTTTTTTCCTTTTCTATTATCTCTTTTCTCTTCATTTCTCTGCGTTTCTCTTTTGTCTTTACTGCCTGTTCGCTCCTTTTCTCTTCTTTTAATCTTCCCCTGTTTTCTCTTCTTTTCTCTTCTGTTCTCTTCTTTTCTCTTTGCTCTATTCTCTTCTTTTCTCTTTTCTGTTTTCTCTTATCTCCTTTACCTTCTTTTCTCTTCTTTTCTCTTTCTCTTTTCTCTTTTCTCTTCTATTTTCTTTTCTTTTCTCTTCTGTTCTCGTCTATTCTCTTTTCCTTTTGCTCTTCTTTTCTCTTTTCTCTTCTTTTGTCTTCTCTTCTCTTATTTTCACTTTTCTCCTTCATCTTCTTTTCTCTTCTATTCTCTTCTTTTCTCTTCTTTCACTTCTTTTCTTTTTTCTCTTCTTTTCTCTTTTCTCTTTTTCTTTTCTCTTTTCGCTTCTGTTCTCTTTACTCTTTTTATTTTATTCTCTTCTTATGTCTTTGCTATTATCTCTTTTCTCTTCTTTTCAATGCATTTCTCTTTCGTCTTTACTGTCTGTTCGCTCCTTTTCTCTTCTTTTCACTTTTCTCCTGTTTTCTCTTCTTTTCTCTTCTTTTCTGGGTTCTCCCATCTCCTTTCCCTTCGTTTCTATTCTGTTCTCTTCTTTTCTCTTTTCTCTTCTTTTCTCTTCATTTCTCTTCTTTTCATTTCACTTATCACTTTTCTGTACTTTACTCTTTTCTTTTCTCTTCTTTTCTCTTTTCTCATCTTTTCTCTTTTTGCTTCTTTTCTCTCTTATCTCTTTTCACGACTTCTCTGTTTTCTCGTTTTTCTTCTGTTCTCTTTTCCCTTTTCTTTGTTTTCTCTTTTTTTCTTCTATTCCCTCTTCTGTTTTCTCTTCTTTTCAATGCATTTCTCTTTTGTCTTTACTGTCTGTTCGCTCCTTTTCTCTTCTTTTCACTTTTCTCCTGTTTTCTCTTCTTTTCTCTTCTTTTCTGGGTTCTCCTATCTCCTTTCTCTTCTTTTCTATTCTGTGCTCTTCTTTTATCTTTTCTCTTCTTTTCTCTTCATTTATCTTCTTTTCATTTCACTTATCACTTTTCCCTACATTGCTCTTTTCTTTTGTCTTCTTTTCGCTTTTCTCATCTTTTCTCTTTTTGCTTCTTTTCTCTCTTATCTCTTTTCACTACTTTTCTTTTTTCTCGTTTTTCTTCTACTCTCTTCTTTTCCCTTTTCTTTTGTTTTCTCTTTTTCTCGTCTTTTCCATTTTCTCTTTTCTCTTCTTTCCCCTTGCTCTTCTTTTCTCTTCTTTTGTATTTATTCTTCTTTTCTCTTCTTTTCTCTTCTTTTCTCTTTTCTCTTGTTTTCACTTCTTTACCCCTTTCGTTTTTCTCTTTTCTCTTGTTTTCTCTTCTTTCTCTTTTCTCTTTTCTCTTCTTTTCTCTTGTTTTCTCTTCTTTTCTCTTTTATTTTCTGTTCTTTTCTCTTCTTTTCTCTTCATTTCTCTTCTTTACTCTTTTCTCTTCTTTTCTCTTCATTTCTCTTCTTTTCACTTTTCTCTTGTTTTCTCTTCTTTTCTATTTTTTTCATTTCTCTTGTTTTCTCTTCTTTTCTCTTTTCTCTTGGTTTCTCTTCTTTTCTCTTTTCTTTTCTGTTCTTTTCTCTTCATTTCTCTTCTTTACTCTTTTCTCTTCTTTTGTCTTCATTTCTCTTCTTTTCACTTTTCTCTTGTTTTCTCTTCTTTTCTATTGTTGTCATTTCTCTTTTTTCTCTTCTTTTCTCTTTTCTCTGTTCTCTTCTTTTCCCTTTCCTCTTCTTTTCTCTTCTTTTGTATTTCTTCTTCTTTTCTCTTCATTTCTCTTCTTTTCTCTTCTTTTCACTTTTCTCTTTTCTCTTCTTTTCCCTTTTTTCTTTTCATTTATCACTTTTCTCTTCTTTACTCATTTCTTTTCTCTTCTTTTCTCTTTTCTCTTCTTTTCTCTTTTCTCTTGTTTTCTCTCTTTTCTCTTTTCTCTTTTCGCTTCTTTTCTCTCTTATCTCTTTTCACTACTTTTCTCTTTTCTCCTTTGTCTTCTATTCTCTTTTTTTCCTTTTCTATTATCTCTTTTCTCTTCATTTCTCTGCGTTTCTCTTTTGTCTTTACTGCCTGTTCGCTCCTTTTCTCTTCTTTTAATCTTCCCCTGTTTTCTCTTCTTTTCTCTTCTGTTCTCTTCTTTTCTCTTTGCTCTATTCTCTTCTTTTCTCTTTTCTGTTTTCTCTTATCTCCTTTACCTTCTTTTCTCTTCTTTTCTCTTTCTCTTTTCTCTTTTCTCTTCTATTTCCTTTTCTTTTCTCTTCTGTTCTCGTCTATTCTCTTTTCCTTTTGCTCTTCTTTTCTCTTTTCTCTTCTTTTGTCTTCTGTTCTCTTATTTTCACTTTTCTCCTTCATCTTCTTTTCTCTTCTATTCTCTTCTTTTCTCTTCTTTCACTTCTTTTCTTTTTTCTCTTCTTTTCTCTTTTCTCTTTTTCTTTTCTCTTTTCGCTTCTGTTCTCTTTACTCTTTTTATTTTATTCTCTTCTTATGTCTTTGCTATTATCTCTTTTCTCTTCTTTTCAATGCATTTCTCTTTCGTCTTTACTGTCTGTTCGCTCCTTTTCTCTTCTTTTCACTTTTCTCCTGTTTTCTCTTCTTTTCTCTTCTTTTCTGGGTTCTCCCATCTCCTTTCCCTTCGTTTCTATTCTGTTCTCTTCTTTTCTCTTTTCTCTTCTTTTCTCTTCATTTCTCTTCTTTTCATTTCACTTATCACTTTTCTGTACTTTACTCTTTTCTTTTCTCTTCTTTTCTCTTTTCTCATCTTTTCTCTTTTTGCTTCTTTTCTCTCTTATCTCTTTTCACGACTTCTCTGTTTTCTCGTTTTTCTTCTGTTCTCTTTTCCCTTTTCTTTGTTTTCTCTTTTTTTCTTCTATTCCCTCTTCTGTTTTCTCTTCTTTTCAATGCATTTCTCTTTTGTCTTTACTGTCTGTTCGCTCCTTTTCTCTTCTTTTCACTTTTCTCCTGTTTTCTCTTCTTTTCTCTTCTTTTCTGGGTTCTCCTATCTCCTTTCTCTTCTTTTCTATTCTGTGCTCTTCTTTTATCTTTTCTCTTCTTTTCTCTTCATTTATCTTCTTTTCATTTCACTTATCACTTTTCCCTACATTGCTCTTTTCTTTTGTCTTCTTTTCGCTTTTCTCATCTTTTCTCTTTTTGCTTCTTTTCTCTCTTATCTCTTTTCACTACTTTTCTTTTTTCTCGTTTTTCTTCTACTCTCTTCTTTTCCCTTTTCTTTTGTTTTCTCTTTTTTTCGTCTTTTCCCTTTTCTCTTTTCTCTTCTTTCCCCTTGCTCTTCTTTTCTCTTCTTTTGTATTTATTCTTCTTTTCTCTTCTTTTCTCTTCTTTTCTCTTTTCTCTTGTTTTCACTTCTTTACCCCTTTCGTTTTTCTCTTTTCTCTTGTTTTCTCTTCTTTCTCTTTTCTCTTTTCTCTTCTTTTCTCTTGTTTTCTCTTCTTTTCTCTTTTATTTTCTGTTCTTTTCTCTTCTTTTCTCTTCATTTCTCTTCTTTACTCTTTTCTCTTCTTTTCTCTTCATTTCTCTTCTTTTCACTTTTCTCTTGTTTTCTCTTCTTTTCTATTTTTTTCATTTCTCTTGTTTTCTCTTCTTTTCTCTTTTCTCTTGGTTTCTCTTCTTTTCTCTTTTCTTTTCTGTTCTTTTCTCTTCATTTCTCTTCTTTACTCTTTTCTCTTCTTTTGTCTTCATTTCTCTTCTTTTCACTTTTCTCTTGTTTTCTCTTCTTTTCTATTGTTGTCATTTCTCTTTTTTCTCTTCTTTTCTCTTTTCTCTGTTCTCTTCTTTTCCCTTTCCTCTTCTTTTCTCTTCTTTTGTATTTCTTCTTCTTTTCTCTTCATTTCTCTTCTTTTCACTTTTCTCTTTTCTCTTCTTTTCCCTTTTTTCTTTTCATTTATCACTTTTCTCTTCTTTACTCATTTCTTTTCTCTTCTTTTCTCTTTTCTCTTCTTTTCTCTTTTCTCTTGTTTTCTCTCTTTTCTCTTTTCTCTTTTCGCTTCTTTTCTCTCTTATCTCTTTTCACTACTTTTCTCTTTTCTCCTTTGTCTTCTATTCTCTTTTTTTCCTTTTCTATTATCTCTTTTCTCTTCATTTCTCTGCGTTTCTCTTTTGTCTTTACTGCCTGTTCGCTCCTTTTCTCTTCTTTTAATCTTCCCCTGTTTTCTCTTCTTTTCTCTTCTGTTCTCTTCTTTTCTCTTTGCTCTATTCTCTTCTTTTCTCTTTTCTGTTTTCTCTTATCTCCTTTACCTTCTTTTCTCTTCTTTTCTCTTTCTCTTTTCTCTTTTCTCTTCTATTTCCTTTTCTTTTCTCTTCTGTTCTCGTCTATTCTCTTTTCCTTTTGCTCTTCTTTTCTCTTTTCTCTTCTTTTGTCTTCTGTTCTCTTATTTTCACTTTTCTCCTTCATCTTCTTTTCTCTTCTATTCTCTTCTTTTCTCTTCTTTCACTTCTTTTCTTTTTTCTCTTCTTTTCTCTTTTCTCTTTTTCTTTTCTCTTTTCGCTTCTGTTCTCTTTACTCTTTTTATTTTATTCTCTTCTTATGTCTTTGCTATTATCTCTTTTCTCTTCTTTTCAATGCATTTCTCTTTCGTCTTTACTGTCTGTTCGCTCCTTTTCTCTTCTTTTCACTTTTCTCCTGTTTTCTCTTCTTTTCTCTTCTTTTCTGGGTTCTCCCATCTCCTTTCCCTTCGTTTCTATTCTGTTCTCTTCTTTTCTCTTTTCTCTTCTTTTCTCTTCATTTCTCTTCTTTTCATTTCACTTATCACTTTTCTGTACTTTACTCTTTTCTTTTCTCTTCTTTTCTCTTTTCTCATCTTTTCTCTTTTTGCTTCTTTTCTCTCTTATCTCTTTTCACGACTTCTCTGTTTTCTCGTTTTTCTTCTGTTCTCTTTTCCCTTTTCTTTGTTTTCTCTTTTTTTCTTCTATTCCCTCTTCTGTTTTCTCTTCTTTTCAATGCATTTCTCTTTTGTCTTTACTGTCTGTTCGCTCCTTTTCTCTTCTTTTCACTTTTCTCCTGTTTTCTCTTCTTTTCTCTTCTTTTCTGGGTTCTCCTATCTCCTTTCTCTTCTTTTCTGTTCTGTGCTCTTCTTTTATCTTTTCTCTTCTTTTCTCTTCATTTATCTTCTTTTCATTTCACTTATCACTTTTCCCTACATTGCTCTTTTCTTTTGTCTTCTTTTCGCTTTTCTCATCTTTTCTCTTTTTGCTTCTTTTCTCTCTTATCTCTTTTCACTACTTTTCTTTTTTCTCGTTTTTCTTCTACTCTCTTCTTTTCCCTTTTCTTTTGTTTTCTCTTTTTTTCGTCTTTTCCCTTTTCTCTTTTCTCTTCTTTCCCCTTGCTCTTCTACTCTCTTCTTTTGTATTTATTCTTCTTTTCTCTTCTTTTCTCTTCTTTTCTCTTTTCTCTTGTTTTCACTTCTTTACCCCTTTCGTTTTTCTCTTTTCTCTTGTTTTCTCTTCTTTCTCTTTTCTCTTTTCTCTTCTTTTCTCTTGTTTTCTCTTCTTTTCTCTTTTATTTTCTGTTCTTTTCTCTTCTTTTCTCTTCATTTCTCTTCTTTACTCTTTTCTCTTCTTTTCTCTTCATTTCTCTTCTTTTCACTTTTCTCTTGTTTTCTCTTCTTTTCTATTTTTTTCATTTCTCTTGTTTTCTCTTCTTTTCTCTTTTCTCTTGGTTTCTCTTCTTTTCTCTTTTCTTTTCTGTTCTTTTCTCTTCATTTCTCTTCTTTACTCTTTTCTCTTCTTTTGTCTTCATTTCTCTTCTTTTCACTTTTCTCTTGTTTTCTCTTCTTTTCTATTGTTGTCATTTCTCTTTTTTCTCTTCTTTTCTCTTTTCTCTGTTCTCTTCTTTTCCCTTTCCTCTTCTTTTCTCTTCTTTTGTATTTCTTCTTCTTTTCTCTTCATTTCTCTTCTTTTCTCTTCTTTTCACTTTTCTCTTTTCTCTTCTTTTCCCTTTTTTCTTTTCATTTATCACTTTTCTCTTCTTTACTCATTTCTTTTCTCTTCTTTTCTCTTTTCTCTTCTTTTCTCTTTTCTCTTGTTTTCTCTCTTTTCTCTTTTCTCTTTTCGCTTCTTTTCTCTCTTATCTCTTTTCACTACTTTTCTCTTTTCTCCTTTGTCTTCAATTCTCTTTTTTTCCTTTTCTATTATCTCTTTTCTCTTCATTTCTCTGCGTTTCTCTTTTGTCTTTACTGCCTGTTCGCTCCTTTTCTCTTCTTTTAATCTTCCCCTGTTTTCTCTTCTTTTCTCTTCTGTTCTCTTCTTTTCTCTTTGCTCTATTCTCTTCTTTTCTCTTTTCTGTTTTCTCTTATCTCCTTTACCTTCTTTTCTCTTCTTTTCTCTTTCTCTTTTCTCTTTTCTCTTCTATTTCCTTTTCTTTTCTCTTCTGTTCTCGTCTATTCTCTTTTCCTTTTGCTCTTCTTTTCTCTTTTCTCTTCTTTTGTCTTCTGTTCTCTTATTTTCACTTTTCTCCTTCATCTTCTTTTCTCTTCTATTCTCTTCTTTTCTCTTCTTTCACTTCTTTTCTTTTTTCTCTTCTTTTCTCTTTTCTCTTTTTCTTTTCTCTTTTCGCTTCTGTTCTCTTTACTCTTTTTATTTTATTCTCTTCTTATGTCTTTGCTATTATCTCTTTTCTCTTCTTTTCAATGCATTTCTCTTTCGTCTTTACTGTCTGTTCGCTCCTTTTCTCTTCTTTTCACTTTTCTCCTGTTTTCTCTTCTTTTCTCTTCTTTTCTGGGTTCTCCCATCTCCTTTCCCTTCGTTTCTATTCTGTTCTCTTCTTTTCTCTTTTCTCTTCTTTTCTCTTCATTTCTCTTCTTTTCATTTCACTTATCACTTTTCTGTACTTTACTCTTTTCTTTTCTCTTCTTTTCTCTTTTCTCATCTTTTCTCTTTTTGCTTCTTTTCTCTCTTATCTCTTTTCACGACTTCTCTGTTTTCTCGTTTTTCTTCTGTTCTCTTTTCCCTTTTCTTTGTTTTCTCTTTTTTTCTTCTATTCCCTCTTCTGTTTTCTCTTCTTTTCAATGCATTTCTCTTTTGTCTTTACTGTCTGTTCGCTCCTTTTCTCTTCTTTTCACTTTTCTCCTGTTTTCTCTTCTTTTCTCTTCTTTTCTGGGTTCTCCTATCTCCTTTCTCTTCTTTTCTATTCTGTGCTCTTCTTTCATCTTTTCTCTTCTTTTCTCTTCATTTATCTTCTTTTCATTTCACTTATCACTTTTCCCTACATTGCTCTTTTCTTTTGTCTTCTTTTCGCTTTTCTCATCTTTTCTCTTTTTGCTTCTTTTCTCTCTTATCTCTTTTCACTACTTTTCTTTTTTCTCGTTTTTCTTCTACTCTCTTCTTTTCCCTTTTCTTTTGTTTTCTCTTTTTTTCGTCTTTTCCCTTTTCTCTTTTCTCTTCTTTCCCCTTGCTCTTCTTTTCTCTTCTTTTGTATTTATTCTTCTTTTCTCTTCTTTTCTCTTCTTTTCTCTTTTCTCTTGTTTTCACTTCTTGACCCCTTTCGTTTTTATCTTTTCTCTTGTTTTCTCTTCTTTCTCTTTTCTCTTTTCTCTTCTTTTCTCTTGTTTTCTCTTCTTTTCTCTTTTATTTTCTGTTCTTTTCTCTTCTTTTCTCTTCATTTCTCTTCTTTACTCTTTTCTCTTCTTTTCTCTTCATTTCTCTTCTTTTCACTTTTCTCTTGTTTTCTCTTCTTTTCTATTTTTTTCATTTCTCTTGTTTTCTCTTCTTTTCTCTTTTCTCTTGGTTTCTCTTCTTTTCTCTTTTCTTTTCTGTTCTTTTCTCTTCATTTCTCTTCTTTACTCTTTTCTCTTCTTTTGTCTTCATTTCTCTTCTTTTCACTTTTCTCTTGTTTTCTCTTCTTTTCTATTGTTGTCATTTCTCTTTTTTCTCTTCTTTTCTCTTTTCTCTGTTCTCTTCTTTTCCCTTTCCTCTTCTTTTCTCTTCTTTTGTATTTCTTCTTCTTTTCTCTTCATTTCTCTTCTTTTCTCTTCTTTTCACTTTTCTCTTTTCTCTTCTTTTCCCTTTTTTCTTTTCATTTATCACTTTTCTCTTCTTTACTCATTTCTTTTCTCTTCTTTTCTCTTTTCTCTTCTTTTCTCTTTTCTCTTGTTTTCTCTCTTTTCTCTTTTCTCTTTTCGCTTCTTTTCTCTCTTATCTCTTTTCACTACTTTTCTCTTTTCTCCTTTGTCTTCTATTCTCTTTTTTTCCTTTTCTATTATCTCTTTTCTCTTCATTTCTCTGCGTTTCTCTTTTGTCTTTACTGCCTGTTCGCTCCTTTTCTCTTCTTTTAATCTTCCCCTGTTTTCTCTTCTTTTCTCTTCTGTTCTCTTCTTTTCTCTTTGCTCTATTCTCTTCTTTTCTCTTTTCTGTTTTCTCTTATCTCCTTTACCTTCTTTTCTCTTCTTTTCTCTTTCTCTTTTCTCTTTTCTCTTCTATTTTCTTTTCTTTTCTCTTCTGTTCTCGTCTATTCTCTTTTCCTTTTGCTCTTCTTTTCTCTTTTCTCTTCTTTTGTCTTCTGTTCTCTTATTTTCACTTTTCTCCTTCATCTTCTTTTCTCTTCTATTCTCTTCTTTTCTCTTCTTTCACTTCTTTTCTTTTTTCTCTTCTTTTCTCTTTTCTCTTTTTCTTTTCTCTTTTCGCTTCTGTTCTCTTTACTCTTTTTATTTTATTCTCTTCTTATGTCTTTGCTATTATCTCTTTTCTCTTCTTTTCAATGCATTTCTCTTTCGTCTTTACTGTCTGTTCGCTCCTTTTCTCTTCTTTTCACTTTTCTCCTGTTTTCTCTTCTTTTCTCTTCTTTTCTGGGTTCTCCCATCTCCTTTCCCTTCGTTTCTATTCTGTTCTCTTCTTTTCTCTTTTCTCTTCTTTTCTCTTCATTTCTCTTCTTTTCATTTCACTTATCACTTTTCTGTACTTTACTCTTTTCTTTTCTCTTCTTTTCTCTTTTCTCATCTTTTCTCTTTTTGCTTCTTTTCTCTCTTATCTCTTTTCACGACTTCTCTGTTTTCTCGTTTTTCTTCTGTTCTCTTTTCCCTTTTCTTTGTTTTCTCTTTTTTTCTTCTATTCCCTCTTCTGTTTTCTCTTCTTTTCAATGCATTTCTCTTTTGTCTTTACTGTCTGTTCGCTCCTTTTCTCTTCTTTTCACTTTTCTCCTGTTTTCTCTTCTTTTCTCTTCTTTTCTGGGTTCTCCTATCTCCTTTCTCTTCTTTTCTATTCTGTGCTCTTCTTTTATCTTTTCTCTTCTTTTCTCTTCATTTATCTTCTTTTCATTTCACTTATCACTTTTCCCTACATTGCTCTTTTCTTTTGTCTTCTTTTCGCTTTTCTCATCTTTTCTCTTTTTGCTTCTTTTCTCTCTTATCTCTTTTCACTACTTTTCTTTTTTCTCGTTTTTCTTCTACTCTCTTCTTTTCCCTTTTCTTTTGTTTTCTCTTTTTTTCGTCTTTTCCATTTTCTCTTTTCTCTTCTTTCCCCTTGCTCTTCTTTTCTCTTCTTTTGTATTTATTCTTCTTTTCTCTTCTTTTCTCTTCTTTTCTCTTTTCTCTTGTTTTCACTTCTTTACCCCTTTCGTTTTTCTCTTTTCTCTTGTTTTCTCTTCTTTCTCTTTTCTCTTTTCTCTTCTTTTCTCTTGTTTTCTCTTCTTTTCTCTTTTATTTTCTGTTCTTTTCTCTTCTTTTCTCTTCATTTCTCTTCTTTACTCTTTTCTCTTCTTTTCTCTTCATTTCTCTTCTTTTCACTTTTCTCTTGTTTTCTCTTCTTTTCTATTTTTTTCATTTCTCTTGTTTTCTCTTCTTTTCTCTTTTCTCTTGGTTTCTCTTCTTTTCTCTTTTCTTTTCTGTTCTTTTCTCTTCATTTCTCTTCTTTACTCTTTTCTCTTCTTTTGTCTTCATTTCTCTTCTTTTCACTTTTCTCTTGTTTTCTCTTCTTTTCTATTGTTGTCATTTCTCTTTTTTCTCTTCTTTTCTCTTTTCTCTGTTCTCTTCTTTTCCCTTTCCTCTTCTTTTCTCTTCTTTTGTATTTCTTCTTCTTTTCTCTTCATTTCTCTTCTTTTCTCTTCTTTTCACTTTTCTCTTTTCTCTTCTTTTCCCTTTTTTCTTTTCATTTATCACTTTTCTCTTCTTTACTCATTTCTTTTCTCTTCTTTTCTCTTTTCTCTTCTTTTCTCTTTTCTCTTGTTTTCTCTCTTTTCTCTTTTCTCTTTTCGCTTCTTTTCTCTCTTATCTCTTTTCACTACTTTTCTCTTTTCTCCTTTGTCTTCTATTCTCTTTTTTTCCTTTTCTATTATCTCTTTTCTCTTCATTTCTCTGCGTTTCTCTTTTGTCTTTACTGCCTGTTCGCTCCTTTTCTCTTCTTTTAATCTTCCCCTGTTTTCTCTTCTTTTCTCTTCTGTTCTCTTCTTTTCTCTTTGCTCTATTCTCTTCTTTTCTCTTTTCTGTTTTCTCTTATCTCCTTTACCTTCTTTTCTCTTCTTTTCTCTTTCTCTTTTCTCTTCTATTTCCTTTTCTTTTCTCTTCTGTTCTCGTCTATTCTCTTTTCCTTTTGCTCTTCTTTTCTCTTTTCTCTTCTTTTGTCTTCTGTTCTCTTATTTTCACTTTTCTCCTTCATCTTCTTTTCTCTTCTATTCTCTTCTTTTCTCTTCTTTCACTTCTTTTCTTTTTTCTCTTCTTTTCTCTTTTCTCTTTTTCTTTTCTCTTTTCGCTTCTGTTCTCTTTACTCTTTTTATTTTATTCTCTTCTTATGTCTTTGCTATTATCTCTTTTCTCTTCTTTTCAATGCATTTCTCTTTCGTCTTTACTATCTGTTCGCTCCTTTTCTCTTCTTTTCACTTTTCTCCTGTTTTCTCTTCTTTTCTCTTCTTTTCTGGGTTCTCCCATCTCCTTTCCCTTCGTTTCTATTCTGTTCTCTTCTTTTCTCTTTTCTCTTCTTTTCTCTTCATTTCTCTTCTTTTCATTTCACTTATCACTTTTCTGTACTTTACTCTTTTCTTTTCTCTTCTTTTCTCTTTTCTCATCTTTTCTCTTTTTGCTTCTTTTCTCTCTTATCTCTTTTCACGACTTCTCTCTTTTCTCGTTTTTCTTCTGTTCTCTTTTCCCTTTTCTTTGTTTTCTCTTTTTTTCTTCTATTCCCTCTTCTGTTTTCTCTTCTTTTCAATGCATTTCTCTTTTGTCTTTACTGTCTGTTCGCTCCTTTTCTCTTCTTTTCACTTTTCTCCTGTTTTCTCTTCTTTTCTCTTCTTTTCTGGGTTCTCCTATCTCCTTTCTCTTCTTTTCTATTCTGTGCTCTTCTTTTATCTTTTCTCTTCTTTTCTCTTCATTTATCTTCTTTTCATTTCACTTATCACTTTTCCCTACATTGCTCTTTTCTTTTGTCTTCTTTTCGCTTTTCTCATCTTTTCTCTTTTTGCTTCTTTTCTCTCTTATCTCTTTTCACTACTTTTCTTTTTTCTCGTTTTTCTTCTACTCTCTTCTTTTCCCTTTTCTTTTGTTTTCTCTTTTTTTCGTCTTTTCCCTTTTCTCTTTTCTCTTCTTTCCCCTTGCTCTTCTTTTCTCTTCTTTTGTAATTTTTTCTTCTTTTCTCTTCTTTTCTCTTTTCTCTTGTTTTCACTTCTTTACCCCTTTCGTTTTTCTCTTTTCTCTTGTTTTCTCTTCTTTCTCTTTTCTCTTTTCTCTTCTTTTCTCTTGTTTTCTCTTCTTTTCTCTTTTATTTTCTGTTCTTTTCTCTTCTTTTCTCTTCATTTCTCTTCTTTACTCTTTTCTCTTCTTTTCTCTTCATTTCTCTTCTTTTCACTTTTCTCTTGTTTTCTCTTCTTTTCTATTTTTTTCATTTCTCTTGTTTTCTCTTCTTTTCTCTTTTCTCTTGGTTTCTCTTCTTTTCTCTTTTCTTTTCTGTTCTTTTCTCTTCATTTCTCTTCTTTACTCTTTTCTCTTCTTTTGTCTTCATTTCTCTTCTTTTCACTTTTCTCTTGTTTTCTCTTCTTTTCTATTGTTGTCATTTCTCTTTTTTCTCTTCTTTTCTCTTTTCTCTGTTCTCTTCTTTTCCCTTTCCTCTTCTTTTCTCTTCTTTTGTATTTCTTCTTCTTTTCTCTTCATTTCTCTTCTTTTCTCTTCTTTTCACTTTTCTCTTTTCTCTTCTTTTCCCTTTTTTCTTTTCATTTATCACTTTTCTCTTCTTTACTCATTTCTTTTCTCTTCTTTTCTCTTTTCTCTTCTTTTCTCTTTTCTCTTCTTTTCTCTCTTTTCTCTTTTCTCTTTTCGCTTCTTTTCTCTCTTATCTCTTTTCACTACTTTTCTCTTTTCTCCTTTGTCTTCTATTCTTTTTTTTCCTTTTCTATTATCTCTTTTCTCTTCATTTCTCTGCGTTTCTCTTTTGTCTTTCTGCCTGTTCGCTCCTTTTCTCTTCTTTTAATCTTCCCCTGTTTTCTCTTCTTTTCTCTTCTGTTCTCTTGTTTTCTCTTTGCTCTATTCTCTTCTTTTCTCTTTTCTGTTTTCTCTTATCTCCTTTACCTTCTTTTCTCTTCTTTTCTCTTTCTCTTTTCTCTTTTCTCTTCTATTTCCTTTTCTTTTCTCTTCTGTTCTCGTCTATTCTCTTTTCCTTTTGCTCTTCTTTTCTCTTTTCTCTTCTTTTGTCTTCTGTTCTCTTATTTTCACTTTTCTCCTTCATCTTCTTTTCTCTTCTATTCTCTTCTTTTCTCTTCTTTCACTTCTTTTCTTTTTTCTCTTCTTTTCTCTTTTCTCTTTTTCTTTTCTCTTTTCGCTTCTGTTCTCTTTACTCTTTTTATTTTATTCTCTTCTTATGTCTTTGCTATTATCTCTTTTCTCTTCTTTTCAATGCATTTCTCTTTCGTCTTTACTATCTGTTCGCTCCTTTTCTCTTCTTTTCACTTTTCTCCTGTTTTCTCTTCTTTTCTCTTCTTTTCTGGGTTCTCCCATCTCCTTTCCCTTCGTTTCTATTCTGTTCTCTTCTTTTCTCTTTTCTCTTCTTTTCTCTTCATTTCTCTTCTTTTCATTTCACTTATCACTTTTCTGTACTTTACTCTTTTCTTTTCTCTTCTTTTCTCTTTTCTCATCTTTTCTCTTTTTGCTTCTTTTCTCTCTTATCTCTTTTCACGACTTCTCTGTTTTCTCGTTTTTCTTCTGTTCTCTTTTCCCTTTTCTTTGTTTTCTCTTTTTTTCTTCTATTCCCTCTTCTGTTTTCTCTTCTTTTCAATGCATTTCTCTTTTGTCTTTACTGTCTGTTCGCTCCTTTTCTCTTCTTTTCACTTTTCTCCTGTTTTCTCTTCTTTTCTCTTCTTTTCTGGGTTCTCCTATCTCCTTTCTCTTCTTTTCTATTCTGTGCTCTTCTTTTATCTTTTCTCTTCTTTTCTCTTCATTTATCTTCTTTTCATTTCACTTATCACTTTTCCCTACATTGCTCTTTTCTTTTGTCTTCTTTTCGCTTTTCTCATCTTTTCTCTTTTTGCTTCTTTTCTCTCTTATCTCTTTTCACTACTTTTCTTTTTTCTCGTTTTTCTTCTACTCTCTTCTTTTCCCTTTTCTTTTGTTTTCTCTTTTTTTCGTCTTTTCCCTTTTCTCTTTTCTCTTCTTTCCCCTTGCTCTTCTTTTCTCTTCTTTTGTAATTTTTTCTTCTTTTCTCTTCTTTTCTCTTTTCTCTTGTTTTCACTTCTTTCTCTTTTCTCTTTTCTCTTCTTTTCTCTTGTTTTCTCTTCTTTTCTCTTTTATTTTCTGTTCTTTTCTCTTGTTTTCTCTTCTTTTCTCTTTTATTTTCTGTTCTTTTCTCTTCTTTTCTCTTCATTTCTCTTCTTTACTCTTTTCTCTTCTTTTCTCTTCATTTCTCTTCTTTTCACTTTTCTCTTGTTTTCTCTTCTTTTCTATTTTTTTCATTTCTCTTGTTTTCTCTTCTTTTCTCTTTTCTCTTGGTTTCTCTTCTTTTCTCTTTTCTTTTCTGTTCTTTTCTCTTCATTTCTCTTCTTTACTCTTTTCTCTTCTTTTGTCTTCATTTCTCTTCTTTTCACTTTTCTCTTGTTTTCTCTTCTTTTCTATTGTTGTCATTTCTCTTTTTTCTCTTCTTTTCTCTTTTCTCTGTTCTCTTCTTTTCCCTTTCCTCTTCTTTTCTCTTCTTTTGTATTTCTTCTTCTTTTCTCTTCATTTCTCTTCTTTTCTCTTCTTTTCACTTTTCTCTTTTCTCTTCTTTTCCCTTTTTTCTTTTCATTTATCACTTTTCTCTTCTTTACTCATTTCTTTTCTCTTCTTTTCTCTTTTCTCTTCTTTTCTCTTTTCTCTTGTTTTCTCTCTTTTCTCTTTTCTCTTTTCGCTTCTTTTCTCTCTTATCTCTTTTCACTACTTTTCTCTTTTCTCCTTTGTCTTCTATTCTCTTTTTTTCCTTTTCTATTATCTCTTTTCTCTTCATTTCTCTGCGTTTCTCTTTTGTCTTTACTGCCTGTTCGCTCCTTTTCTCTTCTTTTAATCTTCCCCTGTTTTCTCTTCTTTTCTCTTCTGTTCTCTTGTTTTCTCTTTGCTCTATTCTCTTCTTTTCTCTTTTCTGTTTTCTCTTATCTCCTTTACCTTCTTTTCTCTTCTTTTCTCTTTCTCTTTTCTCTTCTATTTCCTTTTCTTTTCTCTTCTGTTCTCGTCTATTCTCTTTTCCTTTTGCTCTTCTTTTCTCTTTTCTCTTCTTTTGTCTTCTGTTCTCTTATTTTCACTTTTCTCCTTCATCTTCTTTTCTCTTCTATTCTCTTCTTTTCTCTTCTTTCACTTCTTTTCTTTTTTCTCTTCTTTTCTCTTTTCTCTTTTTCTTTTCTCTTTTCGCTTCTGTTCTCTTTACTCTTTTTATTTTATTCTCTTCTTATGTCTTTGCTATTATCTCTTTTCTCTTCTTTTCAATGCATTTCTCTTTCGTCTTTACTATCTGTTCGCTCCTTTTCTCTTCTTTTCACTTTTCTCCTGTTTTCTCTTCTTTTCTCTTCTTTTCTGGGTTCTCCCATCTCCTTTCCCTTCGTTTCTATTCTGTTCTCTTCTTTTCTCTTTTCTCTTCTTTTCTCTTCATTTCTCTTCTTTTCATTTCACTTATCACTTTTCTGTACTTTACTCTTTTCTTTTCTCTTCTTTTCTCTTTTCTCATCTTTTCTCTTTTTGCTTCTTTTCTCTCTTATCTCTTTTCACGACTTCTCTGTTTTCTCGTTTTTCTTCTGTTCTCTTTTCCCTTTTCTTTGTTTTCTCTTTTTTTCTTCTATTCCCTCTTCTGTTTTCTCTTCTTTTCAATGCATTTCTCTTTTGTCTTTACTGTCTGTTCGCTCCTTTTCTCTTCTTTTCACTTTTCTCCTGTTTTCTCTTCTTTTCTCTTCTTTTCTGGGTTCTCCTATCTCCTTTCTCTTCTTTTCTATTCTGTGCTCTTCTTTTATCTTTTCTCTTCTTTTCTCTTCATTTATCTTCTTTTCATTTCACTTATCACTTTTCCCTACATTGCTCTTTTCTTTTGTCTTCTTTTCGCTTTTCTCATCTTTTCTCTTTTTGCTTCTTTTCTCTCTTATCTCTTTTCACTACTTTTCTTTTTTCTCGTTTTTCTTCTACTCTCTTCTTTTCCCTTTTCTTTTGTTTTCTCTTTTTTTCGTCTTTTCCCTTTTCTCTTTTCTCTTCTTTCCCCTTGCTCTTCTTTTCTCTTCTTTTGTATTTATTCTTCTTTTCTCTTCTTTTCTCTTCTTTTCTCTTTTCTCTTGTTTTCACTTCTTTACCCCTTTCGTTTTTCTCTTTTCTCTTGTTTTCTCTTCTTTCTCTTTTCTCTTTTCTCTTCTTTTCTCTTGTTTTCTCTTCTTTTCTCTTTTATTTTCTGTTCTTTTCTCTTCTTTTCTCTTCATTTCTCTTCTTTACTCTTTTCTCTTCTTTTCTCTTCATTTCTCTTCTTTTCACTTTTCTCTTGTTTTCTCTTCTTTTCTATTTTTTTCATTTCTCTTGTTTTCTCTTCTTTTCTCTTTTCTCTTGGTTTCTCTT
This sequence comes from Chiloscyllium punctatum, assembly GCF_047496795.1. NCBI lineage: Eukaryota > Metazoa > Chordata > Chondrichthyes > Orectolobiformes > Hemiscylliidae > Chiloscyllium > Chiloscyllium punctatum. Next base: position 34,585,125 of record NC_092762.1, on the reverse strand, counting down.
CTTTTCTCTTTTCTTTTCTGTTCTTTTCTCTTCATTTCTCTTCTTTACTCTTTTCTCTTCTTTTGTCTTCATTTCTCTTCTTTTCACTTTTCTCTTGTTTTCTCTTCTTTTCTATTGTTGTCATTTCTCTTTTTTCTCTTCTTTTCTCTTTTCTCTGTTCTCTTCTTTTCCCTTTCCTCTTCTTTTCTCTTCTTTTGTATTTCTTCTTCTTTTCTCTTCATTTCTCTTCTTTTCTCTTCTTTTCACTTTTCTCTTTTCTCTTCTTTTCCCTTTTTTCTTTTCATTTATCACTTTTCTCTTCTTTACTCATTTCTTTTCTCTTCTTTTCTCTTTTCTCTTCTTTTCTCTTTTCTCTTGTTTTCTCTCTTTTCTCTTTTCTCTTTTCGCTTCTTTTCTCTCTTATCTCTTTTCACTACTTTTCTCTTTTCTCCTTTGTCTTCTATTCTCTTTTTTTCCTTTTCTATTATCTCTTTTCTCTTCATTTCTCTGCGTTTCTCTTTTGTCTTTACTGCCTGTTCGCTCCTTTTCTCTTCTTTTAATCTTCCCCTGTTTTCTCTTCTTTTCTCTTCTGTTCTCTTCTTTTCTCTTTGCTCTATTCTCTTCTTTTCTCTTTTCTGTTTTCTCTTATCTCCTTTACCTTCTTTTCTCTTCTTTTCTCTTTCTCTTTTCTCTTTTCTCTTCTATTTCCTTTTCTTTTCTCTTCTGTTCTCGTCTATTCTCTTTTCCTTTTGCTCTTCTTTTCTCTTTTCTCTTCTTTTGTCTTCTGTTCTCTTATTTTCACTTTTCTCCTTCATCTTCTTTTCTCTTCTATTCTCTTCTTTTCTCTTCTTTCACTTCTTTTCTTTTTTCTCTTCTTTTCTCTTTTCTCTTTTTCTTTTCTCTTTTCGCTTCTGTTCTCTTTACTCTTTTTATTTTATTCTCTTCTTATGTCTTTGCTATTATCTCTTTTCTCTTCTTTTCAATGCATTTCTCTTTCGTCTTTACTATCTGTTCGCTCCTTTTCTCTTCTTTTCACTTTTCTCCTGTTTTCTCTTCTTTTCTCTTCTTTTCTGGGTTCTCCCATCTCCTTTCCCTTCGTTTCTATTCTGTTCTCTTCTTTTCTCTTTTCTCTTCTTTTCTCTTCATTTCTCTTCTTTTCATTTCACTTATCACTTTTCTGTACTTTACTCTTTTCTTTTCTCTTCTTTTCTCTTTTCTCATCTTTTCTCTTTTTGCTTCTTTTCTCTCTTATCTCTTTTCACGACTTCTCTGTTTTCTCGTTTTTCGTCTGTTCTCTTTTCCCTTTTCTTTGTTTTCTCTTTTTTTCTTCTATTCCCTCTTCTGTTTTCTCTTCTTTTCAATGCATTTCTCTTTTGTCTTTACTGTCTGTTCGCTCCTTTTCTCTTCTTTTCACTTTTCTCCTGTTTTCTCTTCTTTTCTCTTCTTTTCTGGGTTCTCCTATCTCCTTTCTCTTCTTTTCTATTCTGTGCTCTTCTTTTATCTTTTCTCTTCTTTTCTCTTCATTTATCTTCTTTTCATTTCACTTATCACTTTTCCCTACATTGCTCTTTTCTTTTGTCTTCTTTTCGCTTTTCTCATCTTTTCTCTTTTTGCTTCTTTTCTCTCTTATCTCTTTTCACTACTTTTCTTTTTTCTCGTTTTTCTTCTACTCTCTTCTTTTCCCTTTTCTTTTGTTTTCTCTTTTTTTCGTCTTTTCCCTTTTCTCTTTTCTCTTCTTTCCCCTTGCTCTTCTTTTCTCTTCTTTTGTATTTATTCTTCTTTTCTCTTCTTTTCTCTTCTTTTCTCTTTTCTCTTGTTTTCACTTCTTTACCCCTTTCGTTTTTCTCTTTTCTCTTGTTTTCTCTTCTTTCTCTTTTCTCTTTTCTCTTCTTTTCTCTTGTTTTCTCTTCTTTTCTCTTTTATTTTCTGTTCTTTTCTCTTCTTTTCTCTTCATTTCTCTTCTTTACTCTTTTCTCTTCTTTTCTCTTCATTTCTCTTCTTTTCACTTTTCTCTTGTTTTCTCTTCTTTTCTATTTTTTTCATTTCTCTTGTTTTCTCTTCTTTTCTCTTTTCTCTTGGTTTCTCTTCTTTTCTCTTTTCTTTTCTGTTCTTTTCTCTTCATTTCTCTTCTTTACTCTTTTCTCTTCTTTTGTCTTCATTTCTCTTCTTTTCACTTTTCTCTTGTTTTCTCTTCTTTTCTATTGTTGTCATTTCTCTTTTTACTCTTCTTTTCTCTTTTCTCTGTTCTCTTCTTTTCCCTTTCCTCTTCTTTTCTCTTCTTTTGTATTTCTTCTTCTTTTCTCTTCTTTTCTCTTCTTTTCACTTTTCTCTTTTCTCTTCTTTTCCCTTTTTTCTTTTCATTTATCACTTTTCTCTTCTTTACTCATTTCTTTTCTCTTCTTTTCTCTTTTCTCTTCTTTTCTCTTTTCTCTTGTTTTCTCTCTTTTCTCTTTTCTCTTTTCGCTTCTTTTCTCTCTTATCTCTTTTCACTACTTTTCTCTTTTCTCCTTTGTCTTCTATTCTCTTTTTTTCCTTTTCTATTATCTCTTTTCTCTTCATTTCTCTGCGTTTCTCTTTTGTCTTTACTGCCTGTTCGCTCCTTTTCTCTTCTTTTAATCTTCCCCTGTTTTCTCTTCTTTTCTCTTCTGTTCTCTTGTTTTCTCTTTGCTCTATTCTCTTCTTTTCTCTTTTCTGTTTTCTCTTATCTCCTTTACCTTCTTTTCTCTTCTTTTCTCTTTCTCTTTTCTCTTCTATTTCCTTTTCTTTTCTCTTCTGTTCTCGTCTATTCTCTTTTCCTTTTGCTCTTCTTTTCTCTTTTCTCTTCTTTTGTCTTCTGTTCTCTTATTTTCACTTTTCTCCTTCATCTTCTTTTCTCTTCTATTCTCTTCTTTTCTCTTCTTTCACTTCTTTTCTTTTTTCTCTTCTTTTCTCTTTTCTCTTTTTCTTTTCTCTTTTCGCTTCTGTTCTCTTTACTCTTTTTATTTTATTCTCTTCTTATGTCTTTGCTATTATCTCTTTTCTCTTCTTTTCAATGCATTTCTCTTTCGTCTTTACTATCTGTTCGCTCCTTTTCTCTTCTTTTCACTTTTCTCCTGTTTTCTCTTCTTTTCTCTTCTTTTCTGGGTTCTCCCATCTCCTTTCCCTTCGTTTCTATTCTGTTCTCTTCTTTTCTCTTTTCTCTTCTTTTCTCTTCATTTCTCTTCTTTTCATTTCACTTATCACTTTTCTGTACTTTACTCTTTTCTTTTCTCTTCTTTTCTCTTTTCTCATCTTTTCTCTTTTTGCTTCTTTTCTCTCTTATCTCTTTTCACGACTTCTCTGTTTTCTCGTTTTTCTTCTGTTCTCTTTTCCCTTTTCTTTGTTTTCTCTTTTTTTCTTCTATTCCCTCTTCTGTTTTCTCTTCTTTTCAATGCATTTCTCTTTTGTCTTTACTGTCTGTTCGCTCCTTTTCTCTTCTTTTCACTTTTCTCCTGTTTTCTCTTCTTTTCTCTTCTTTTCTGGGTTCTCCTATCTCCTTTCTCTTCTTTTCTATTCTGTGCTCTTCTTTTATCTTTTCTCTTCTTTTCTCTTCATTTATCTTCTTTTCATTTCACTTATCACTTTTCCCTACATTGCTCTTTTCTTTTGTCTTCTTTTCGCTTTTCTCATCTTTTCTCTTTTTGCTTCTTTTCTCTCTTATCTCTTTTCACTACTTTTCTTTTTTCTCGTTTTTCTTCTACTCTCTTCTTTTCCCTTTTCTTTTGTTTTCTCTTTTTTTCGTCTTTTCCCTTTTCTCTTTTCTCTTCTTTCCCCTTGCTCTTCTTTTCTCTTCTTTTGTATTTATTCTTCTTTTCTCTTCTTTTCTCTTCTTTTCTCTTTTCTCTTGTTTTCACTTCTTTACCCCTTTCGTTTTTCTCTTTTCTCTTGTTTTCTCTTCTTTCTCTTTTCTCTTTTCTCTTCTTTTCTCTTGTTTTCTCTTCTTTTCTCTTTTATTTTCTGTTCTTTTCTCTTCTTTTCTCTTCATTTCTCTTCTTTACTCTTTTCTCTTCTTTTCTCTTCATTTCTCTTCTTTTCACTTTTCTCTTGTTTTCTCTTCTTTTCTATTTTTTTCATTTCTCTTGTTTTCTCTTCTTTTCTCTTTTCTCTTGGTTTCTCTTCTTTTCTCTTTTCTTTTCTGTTCTTTTCTCTTCATTTCTCTTCTTTTCACTTTTCTCTTGTTTTCTCTTCTTTTCTATTTTTTTCATTTCTCTTGTTTTCTCTTCTTTTCTCTTTTCTCTTGGTTTCTCTTCTTTTCTCTTTTATTTTCTGTTCTTTTCTCTTCTTTTCTCTTCATTTCTCTTCTTTACTCTTTTCTCTTCTTTTATCTTCATTTCTCTTCTTTTCACTTTTCTCTTGTTTTCTCTTCTTTTCTATTTTTTTCATTTCTCTTGTTTTCTCTTCTTTTCTCTTTTCTCTTGGTTTCTCTTCTTTTCTCTTTTCTTTTCTGTTCTTTTCTCTTCATTTCTCTTCTTTACTCTTTTCTCTTCTTTTGTCTTCATTTCTCTTCTTTTCACTTTTCTCTTGTTTTCTCTTCTTTTCTATTGTTGTCATTTCTCTTTTTTCTCTTCTTTTCTCTTTTCTCTGTTCTCTTCTTTTCCCTTTCCTCTTCTTTTCTCTTCTTTTGTATTTCTTCTTCTTTTCTCTTCATTTCTCTTCTTTTCTCTTCTTTTCACTTTTCTCTTTTCTCTTCTTTTCCCTTTTTTCTTTTCATTTATCACTTTTCTCTTCTTTACTCATTTCTTTTCTCTTCTTTTCTCTTTTCTCTTCTTTTCTCTTTTCTCTTGTTTTCTCTCTTTTCTCTTTTCTCTTTTCGCTTCTTTTCTCTCTTATCTCTTTTCACTACTTTTCTCTTTTCTCCTTTGTCTTCTATTCTCTTTTTTTCCTTTTCTATTATCTCTTTTCTCTTCATTTCTCTGCGTTTCTCTTTTGTCTTTACTGCCTGTTCGCTCCTTTTCTCTTCTTTTAATCTTCCCCTGTTTTCTCTTCTTTTCTCTTCTGTTCTCTTCTTTTCTCTTTGCTCTATTCTCTTCTTTTCTCTTTTCTGTTTTCTCTTATCTCCTTTACCTTCTTTTCTCTTCTTTTCTCTTTCTCTTTTCTCTTCTATTTCCTTTTCTTTTCTCTTCTGTTCTCGTCTATTCTCTTTTCCTTTTGCTCTTCTTTTCTCTTTTCTCTTCTTTTGTCTTCTGTTCTCTTATTTTCACTTTTCTCCTTCATCTTCTTTTCTCTTCTATTCTCTTCTTTTCTCTTCTTTCACTTCTTTTCTTTTTTCTCTTCTTTTCTCTTTTCTCTTTTTCTTTTCTCTTTTCGCTTCTGTTCTCTTTACTCTTTTTATTTTATTCTCTTCTTATGTCTTTGCTATTATCTCTTTTCTCTTCTTTTCAATGCATTTCTCTTTCGTCTTTACTATCTGTTCGCTCCTTTTCTCTTCTTTTCACTTTTCTCCTGTTTTCTCTTCTTTTCTCTTCTTTTCTGGGTTCTCCCATCTCCTTTCCCTTCGTTTCTATTCTGTTCTCTTCTTTTCTCTTTTCTCTTCTTTTCTCTTCATTTCTCTTCTTTTCATTTCACTTATCACTTTTCTGTACTTTACTCTTTTCTTTTCTCTTCTTTTCTCTTTTCTCATCTTTTCTCTTTTTGCTTCTTTTCTCTCTTATCTCTTTTCACGACTTCTCTGTTTTCTCGTTTTTCGTCTGTTCTCTTTTCCCTTTTCTTTGTTTTCTCTTTTTTTCTTCTATTCCCTCTTCTGTTTTCTCTTCTTTTCAATGCATTTCTCTTTTGTCTTTACTGTCTGTTCGCTCCTTTTCTCTTCTTTTCACTTTTCTCCTGTTTTCTCTTCTTTTCTCTTCTTTTCTGGGTTCTCCTATCTCCTTTCTCTTCTTTTCTATTCTGTGCTCTTCTTTTATCTTTTCTCTTCTTTTCTCTTCATTTATCTTCTTTTCATTTCACTTATCACTTTTCCCTACATTGCTCTTTTCTTTTGTCTTCTTTTCGCTTTTCTCATCTTTTCTCTTTTTGCTTCTTTTCTCTCTTATCTCTTTTCACTACTTTTCTTTTTTCTCGTTTTTCTTCTACTCTCTTCTTTTCCCTTTTCTTTTGTTTTCTCTTTTTTTCGTCTTTTCCCTTTTCTCTTTTCTCTTCTTTCCCCTTGCTCTTCTTTTCTCTTCTTTTGTATTTATTCTTCTTTTCTCTTCTTTTCTCTTCTTTTCTCTTTTCTCTTGTTTTCACTTCTTTACCCCTTTCGTTTTTCTCTTTTCTCTTGTTTTCTCTTCTTTCTCTTTTCTCTTTTCTCTTCTTTTCTCTTGTTTTCTCTTCTTTTCTCTTTTATTTTCTGTTCTTTTCTCTTCTTTTCTCTTCATTTCTCTTCTTTACTCTTTTCTCTTCTTTTCTCTTCATTTCTCTTCTTTTCACTTTTCTCTTGTTTTCTCTTCTTTTCTATTTTTTTCATTTCTCTTGTTTTCTCTTCTTTTCTCTTTTCTCTTGGTTTCTCTTCTTTTCTCTTTTCTTTTCTGTTCTTTTCTCTTCATTTCTCTTCTTTACTCTTTTCTCTTCTTTTGTCTTCATTTCTCTTCTTTTCACTTTTCTCTTGTTTTCTCTTCTTTTCTATTGTTGTCATTTCTCTTTTTACTCTTCTTTTCTCTTTTCTCTGTTCTCTTCTTTTCCCTTTCCTCTTCTTTTCTCTTCTTTTGTATTTCTTCTTCTTTTCTCTTCTTTTCTCTTCTTTTCACTTTTCTCTTTTCTCTTCTTTTCCCTTTTTTCTTTTCATTTATCACTTTTCTCTTCTTTACTCATTTCTTTTCTCTTCTTTTCTCTTTTCTCTTCTTTTCTCTTTTCTCTTGTTTTCTCTCTTTTCTCTTTTCTCTTTTCGCTTCTTTTCTCTCTTATCTCTTTTCACTACTTTTCTCTTTTCTCCTTTGTCTTCTATTCTCTTTTTTTCCTTTTCTATTATCTCTTTTCTCTTCATTTCTCTGCGTTTCTCTTTTGTCTTTACTGCCTGTTCGCTCCTTTTCTCTTCTTTTAATCTTCCCCTGTTTTCTCTTCTTTTCTCTTCTGTTCTCTTGTTTTCTCTTTGCTCTATTCTCTTCTTTTCTCTTTTCTGTTTTCTCTTATCTCCTTTACCTTCTTTTCTCTTCTTTTCTCTTTCTCTTTTCTCTTCTATTTCCTTTTCTTTTCTCTTCTGTTCTCGTCTATTCTCTTTTCCTTTTGCTCTTCTTTTCTCTTTTCTCTTCTTTTGTCTTCTGTTCTCTTATTTTCACTTTTCTCCTTCATCTTCTTTTCTCTTCTATTCTCTTCTTTTCTCTTCTTTCACTTCTTTTCTTTTTTCTCTTCTTTTCTCTTTTCTCTTTTTCTTTTCTCTTTTCGCTTCTGTTCTCTTTACTCTTTTTATTTTATTCTCTTCTTATGTCTTTGCTATTATCTCTTTTCTCTTCTTTTCAATGCATTTCTCTTTCGTCTTTACAATTGTTCGCTCCTTTTCTCTTCTTTTCACTTTTCTCCTGTTTTCTCTTCTTTTCTCTTCTTTTCTGGGTTCTCCCATCTCCTTTCCCTTCGTTTCTATTCTGTTCTCTTCTTTTCTCTTTTCTCTTCTTTTCTCTTCATTTCTCTTCTTTTCATTTCACTTATCACTTTTCTGTACTTTACTCTTTTCTTTTCTCTTCTTTTCTCTTTTCTCATCTTTTCTCTTTTTGCTTCTTTTCTCTCTTATCTCTTTTCACGACTTCTCTGTTTTCTCGTTTTTCTTCTGTTCTCTTTTCCCTTTTCTTTGTTTTCTCTTTTTTTCTTCTATTCCCTCTTCTGTTTTCTCTTCTTTTCAATGCATTTCTCTTTTGTCTTTACTGTCTGTTCGCTCCTTTTCTCTTCTTTTCACTTTTCTCCTGTTTTCTCTTCTTTTCTCTTCTTTTCTGGGTTCTCCTATCTCCTTTCTCTTCTTTTCTATTCTGTGCTCTTCTTTTATCTTTTCTCTTCTTTTCTCTTCATTTCTCTTCTTTTCATTTCACTTATCACTTTTCCCTACATTGCTCTTTTCTTTTGTCTTCTTTTCGCTTTTCTCATCTTTTCTCTTTTTGCTTCTTTTCTCTCTTATCTCTTTTCACTACTTTTCTTTTTTCTCGTTTTTCTTCTACTCTCTTCTTTTCCCTTTTCTTTTGTTTTCTCTTTTTTTCGTCTTTTCCCTTTTCTCTTTTCTCTTCTTTCCCCTTGCTCTTCTTTTCTCTTCTTTTGTATTTATTCTTCTTTTCTCTTCTTTTCTCTTCTTTTCTCTTTTCTCTTGTTTTCACTTCTTTACCCCTTTCGTTTTTCTCTTTTCTCTTGTTTTCTCTTCTTTACTCTTTTCTCTTCTTTTGTCTTCATTTCTCTTCTTTTCACTTTTCTCTTGTTTTCTCTTCTTTTCTATTGTTGTCATTTCTCTTTTTTCTCTTCTTTTCTCTTTTCTCTGTTCTCTTCTTTTCCCTTTCCTCTTCTTTTCTCTTCTTTTGTATTTCTTCTTCTTTTCTCTTCATTTCTCTTCTTTTCTCTTCTTTTCACTTTTCTCTTTTCTCTTCTTTTCCGTTTTTTCTTTTCATTTATCACTTTTCTCTTCTTTACTCATTTCTTTTCTCTTCTTTTCTCTTTTCTCTTCTTTTCTCTTTTCTCTTGTTTTCTCTCTTTTCTCTTTTCTCTTTTCGCTTCTTTTCTCTCTTATCTCTTTTCACTACTTTTCTCTTTTCTCCTTTGTCTTCTATTCTCTTTTTTTCCTTTTCTATTATCTCTTTTCTCTTCATTTCTCTGCGTTTCTCTTTTGTCTTTACTGCCTGTTCGCTCCTTTTCTCTTCTTTTAATCTTCCCCTGTTTTCTCTTCTTTTCTCTTCTGTTCTCTTCTTTTCTCTTTGCTCTATTCTCTTCTTTTCTCTTTTCTGTTTTCTCTTATCTCCTTTACCTTCTTTTCTCTTCTTTTCTCTTTCTCTTTTCTCTTTTCTCTTCTATTTCCTTTTCTTTTCTCTTCTGTTCTCGTCTATTCTCTTTTCCTTTTGCTCTTCTTTTCTCTTTTCTCTTCTTTTGTCTTCTGTTCTCTTATTTTCACTTTTCTCCTTCATCTTCTTTTCTCTTCTATTCTCTTCTTTTCTCTTCTTTCACTTCTTTTCTTTTTTTTCTTCTTTTCTCTTTTCTCTTTTTCTTTTCTCTTTTCGCTTCTGTTCTCTTTACTCTTTTTATTTTATTCTCTTCTTATGTCTTTGCTATTATCTCTTTTCTCTTCTTTTCAATGCATTTCTCTTTCGTCTTTACTATCTGTTCGCTCCTTTTCTCTTCTTTTCACTTTTCTCCTGTTTTCTCTTCTTTTCTCTTCTTTTCTGGGTTCTCCCATCTCCTTTCCCTTCGTTTCTATTCTGTTCTCTTCTTTTCTCTTTTCTCTTCTTTTCTCTTCATTTCTCTTCTTTTCATTTCACTTATCACTTTTCTGTACTTTACTCTTTTCTTTTCTCTTCTTTTCTCTTTTCTCATCTTTTCTCTTTTTGCTTCTTTTCTCTCTTATCTCTTTTCACGACTTCTCTGTTTTCTCGTTTTTCTTCTGTTCTCTTTTCCCTTTTCTTTGTTTTCTCTTTTTTTCTTCTATTCCCTCTTCTGTTTTCTCTTCTTTTCAATGCATTTCTCTTTTGTCTTTACTGTCTGTTCGCTCCTTTTCTCTTCTTTTCACTTTTCTCCTGTTTTCTCTTCTTTTCTCTTCTTTTCTGGGTTCTCCTATCTCCTTTCTCTTCTTTTCTATTCTGTGCTCTTCTTTTATCTTTTCTCTTCTTTTCTCTTCATTTCTCTTCTTTTCATTTCACTTATCACTTTTCCCTACATTGCTCTTTTCTTTTGTCTTCTTTTCGCTTTTCTCATCTTTTCTCTTTTTGCTTCTTTTCTCTCTTATCTCTTTTCACTACTTTTCTTTTTTCTCGTTTTTCTTCTACTCTCTTCTTTTCCCTTTTCTTTTGTTTTCTCTTTTTTTCGTCTTTTCCCTTTTCTCTTTTCTCTTCTTTCCCCTTGCTCTTCTTTTCTCTTCTTTTGTATTTATTCTTCTTTTCTCTTCTTTTCTCTTCTTTTCTCTTTTCTCTTGTTTTCACTTCTTTACCCCTTTCGTTTTTCTCTTTTCTCTTGTTTTCTCTTCTTTACTCTTTTCTCTTCTTTTGTCTTCATTTCTCTTCTTTTCACTTTTCTCTTGTTTTCTCTTCTTTTCTATTGTTGTCATTTCTCTTTTTTCTCTTCTTTTCTCTTTTCTCTGTTCTCTTCTTTTCCCTTTCCTCTTCTTTTCTCTTCTTTTGTATTTCTTCTTCTTTTCTCTTCATTTCTCTTCTTTTCTCTTCTTTTCACTTTTCTCTTTTCTCTTCTTTTCCGTTTTTTCTTTTCATTTATCACTTTTCTCTTCTTTACTCATTTCTTTTCTCTTCTTTTCTCTTTTCTCTTCTTTTCTCTTTTCTCTTGTTTTCTCTCTTTTCTCTTTTCTCTTTTCGCTTCTTTTCTCTCTTATCTCTTTTCACTACTTTTCTCTTTTCTCCTTTGTCTTCTATTCTCTTTTTTTCCTTTTCTATTATCTCTTTTCTCTTCATTTCTCTGCGTTTCTCTTTTGTCTTTACTGCCTGTTCGCTCCTTTTCTCTTCTTTTAATCTTCCCCTGTTTTCTCTTCTTTTCTCTTCTGTTCTCTTCTTTTCTCTTTGCTCTATTCTCTTCTTTTCTCTTTTCTGTTTTCTCTTATCTCCTTTACCTTCTTTTCTCTTCTTTTCTCTTTCTCTTTTCTCTTCTATTTCCTTTTCTTTTCTCTTCTGTTCTCGTCTATTCTCTTTTCCTTTTGCTCTTCTTTTCTCTTTTCTCTTCTTTTGTCTTCTGTTCTCTTATTTTCACTTTTCTCCTTCATCTTCTTTTCTCTTCTATTCTCTTCTTTTCTCTTCTTTCACTTCTTTTCTTTTTTTTCTTCTTTTCTCTTTTCTCTTTTTCTTTTCTCTTTTCGCTTCTGTTCTCTTTACTCTTTTTATTTTATTCTCTTCTTATGTCTTTGCTATTATCTCTTTTCTCTTCTTTTCAATGCATTTCTCTTTCGTCTTTACTATCTGTTCGCTCCTTTTCTCTTCTTTTCACTTTTCTCCTGTTTTCTCTTCTTTTCTCTTCTTTTCTGGGTTCTCCCATCTCCTTTCCCTTCGTTTCTATTCTGTTCTCTTCTTTTCTCTTTTCTCTTCTTTTCTCTTCATTTCTCTTCTTTTCATTTCACTTATCACTTTTCTGTACTTTTTTCTTTTCTCTTCTTTTCTCTTTTTGCTTCTTTTCTCTCTTATCTCTTTTCACGACTTCTCTCTTTTCTCGTTTTTCTTCTGTTCTCTTTTCCCTTTTCTTTGTTTTCTCTTTTTTTCTTCTATTCCCTCTTCTGTTTTCTCTTCTTTTCAATGCATTTCTCTTTTGTCTTTACTGTCTGTTCGCTCCTTTTCTCTTCTTTTCACTTTTCTCCTGTTTTCTCTTCTTTTCTCTTCTTTTCTGGGTTCTCCTATCTCCTTTCTCTTCTTTTCTATTCTGTGCTCTTCTTTTATCTTTTCTCTTCTTTTCTCTTCATTTATCTTCTTTTCATTTCACTTATCACTTTTCCCTACATTGCTCTTTTCTTTTGTCTTCTTTTCGCTTTTCTCATCTTTTCTCTTTTTGCTTCTTTTCTCTCTTATCTCTTTTCACTACTTTTCTTTTTTCTCGTTTTTCTTCTACTCTCTTCTTTTCCCTTTTCTTTTGTTTTCTCTTTTTTTCGTCTTTTCCCTTTTCTCTTTTCTCTTCTTTCCCCTTGCTCTTCTTTTCTCTTCTTTTGTAATTTTTTCTTCTTTTCTCTTCTTTTCTCTTCTTTTCTCTTTTCTCTTGTTTTCACTTCTTTACCCCTTTCGTTTTTCTCTTTTCTCTTGTTTTCTCTTCTTTCTCTTTTCTCTTTTCTCTTCTTTTCTCTTGTTTTCTCTTCTTTTCTCTTTTATTTTCTGTTCTTTTCTCTTCTTTTCTCTTCATTTCTCTTCTTTACTCTTTTCTCTTCTTTTCTCTTCATTTCTCTTCTTTTCACTTTTCTCTTGTTTTCTCTTCTTTTCTATTTTTTTCATTTCTCTTGTTTTCTCTTCTTTTCTCTTTTCTCTTGGTTTCTCTTCTTTTCTCTTTTCTTTTCTGTTCTTTTCTCTTCATTTCTCTTCTTTACTCTTTTCTCTTCTTTTGTCTTCATTTCTCTTCTTTTCACTTTTCTCTTGTTTTCTCTTCTTTTCTATTGTTGTCATTTCTCTTTTTTCTCTTCTTTTCTCTTTTCTCTGTTCTCTTCTTTTCCCTTTCCTCTTCTTTTCTCTTCTTTTGTATTTCTTCTTCTTTTCTCTTCATTTCTCTTCTTTTCTCTTCTTTTCACTTTTCTCTTTTCTCTTCTTTTCCCTTTTTTCTTTTCATTTATCACTTTTCTCTTCTTTACTCATTTCTTTTCTCTTCTTTTCTCTTTTCTCTTCTTTTCTCTTTTCTCTTCTTTTCTCTCTTTTCTCTTTTCTCTTTTCGCTTCTTTTCTCTCTTATCTCTTTTCACTACTTTTCTCTTTTCTCCTTTGTCTTCTATTCTCTTTTTTTCCTTTTCTATTATCTCTTTTCTCTTCATTTCTCTGCGTTTCTCTTTTGTCTTTCTGCCTGTTCGCTCCTTTTCTCTTCTTTTAATCTTCCCCTGTTTTCTCTTCTTTTCTCTTCTGTTCTCTTGTTTTCTCTTTGCTCTATTCTCTTCTTTTCTCTTTTCTGTTTTCTCTTATCTCCTTTACCTTCTTTTCTCTTCTTTTCTCTTTCTCTTTTCTCTTTTCTCTTCTATTTCCTTTTCTTTTCTCTTCTGTTCTCGTCTATTCTCTTTTCCTTTTGCTCTTCTTTTCTCTTTTCTCTTCTTTTGTCTTCTGTTCTCTTATTTTCACTTTTCTCCTTCATCTTCTTTTCTCTTCTATTCTCTTCTTTTCTCTTCTTTCACTTCTTTTCTTTTTTCTCTTCTTTTCTCTTTTCTCTTTTTCTTTTCTCTTTTCGCTTCTGTTCTCTTTACTCTTTTTATTTTATTCTCTTCTTATGTCTTTGCTATTATCTCTTTTCTCTTCTTTTCAATGCATTTCTCTTTCGTCTTTACTATCTGTTCGCTCCTTTTCTCTTCTTTTCACTTTTCTCCTGTTTTCTCTTCTTTTCTCTTCTTTTCTGGGTTCTCCCATCTCCTTTCCCTTCGTTTCTATTCTGTTCTCTTCTTTTCTCTTTTCTCTTCTTTTCTCTTCATTTCTCTTCTTTTCATTTCACTTATCACTTTTCTGTACTTTACTCTTTTCTTTTCTCTTCTTTTCTCTTTTCTCATCTTTTCTCTTTTTGCTTCTTTTCTCTCTTATCTCTTTTCACGACTTCTCTGTTTTCTCGTTTTTCTTCTGTTCTCTTTTCCCTTTTCTTTGTTTTCTCTTTTTTCTTCTATTCCCTCTTCTGTTTTCTCTTCTTTTCAATGCATTTCTCTTTTGTCTTTACTGTCTGTTCGCTCCTTTTCTCTTCTTTTCACTTTTCTCCTGTTTTCTCTTCTTTTCTCTTCTTTTCTGGGTTCTCCTATCTCCTTTCTCTTCTTTTCTATTCTGTGCTCTTCTTTTATCTTTTCTCTTCTTTTCTCTTCATTTATCTTCTTTTCATTTCACTTATCACTTTTCCCTACATTGCTCTTTTCTTTTGTCTTCTTTTCGCTTTTCTCATCTTTTCTCTTTTTGCTTCTTTTCTCTCTTATCTCTTTTCACTACTTTTCTTTTTTCTCGTTTTTCTTCTACTCTCTTCTTTTCCCTTTTCTTTTGTTTTCTCTTTTTTTCGTCTTTTCCCTTTTCTCTTTTCTCTTCTTTCCCCTTGCTCTTCTTTTCTCTTCTTTTGTAATTTTTTCTTCTTTTCTCTTCTTTTCTCTTTTCTCTTGTTTTCACTTCTTTACCCCTTTCGTTTTTCTCTTTTCTCTTGTTTTCTCTTCTTTCTCTTTTCTCTTTTCTCTTCTTTTCTCTTGTTTTCTCTTCTTTTCTCTTTTATTTTCTGTTCTTTTCTCTTCATTTCTCTTCTTTACTCTTTTCTCTTCTTTTCTCTTCATTTCTCTTCTTTTCACTTTTCTCTTGTTTTCTCTTCTTTTCTATTTTTTTCATTTCTCTTGTTTTCTCTTCTTTTCTCTTTTCTCTTGGTTTCTCTTCTTTTCTCTTTTCTTTTCTGTTCTTTTCTCTTCATTTCTCTTCTTTACTCTTTTCTCTTCTTTTGTCTTCATTTCTCTTCTTTTCACTTTTCTCTTGTTTTCTCTTCTTTTCTATTGTTGTCATTTCTCTTTTTTCTCTTCTTTTCTCTTTTCTCTGTTCTCTTCTTTTCCCTTTCCTCTTCTTTTCTCTTCTTTTGTATTTCTTCTTCTTTTCTCTTCATTTCTCTTCTTTTCTCTTCTTTTCACTTTTCTCTTTTCTCTTCTTTTCCCTTTTTTCTTTTCATTTATCACTTTTCTCTTCTTTACTCATTTCTTTTCTCTTCTTTTCTCTTTTCTCTTCTTTTCTCTTTTCTCTTGTTTTCTCTCTTTTCTCTTTTCTCTTTTCGCTTCTTTTCTCTCTTATCTCTTTTCACTACTTTTCTCTTTTCTCCTTTGTCTTCTATTCTCTTTTTTTCCTTTTCTATTATCTCTTTTCTCTTCATTTCTCTGCGTTTCTCTTTTGTCTTTACTGCCTGTTCGCTCCTTTTCTCTTCTTTTAATCTTCCCCTGTTTTCTCTTCTTTTCTCTTCTGTTCTCTTCTTTTCTCTTTGCTCTATTCTCTTCTTTTCTCTTTTCTGTTTTCTCTTATCTCCTTTACCTTCTTTTCTCTTCTTTTCTCTTTCTCTTTTCTCTTCTATTTCCTTTTCTTTTCTCTTCTGTTCTCGTCTATTCTCTTTTCCTTTTGCTCTTCTTTTCTCTTTTCTCTTCTTTTGTCTTCTGTTCTCTTATTTTCACTTTTCTCCTTCATCTTCTTTTCTCTTCTATTCTCTTCTTTTCTCTTCTTTCACTTCTTTTCTTTTTTCTCTTCTTTTCTCTTTTCTCTTTTTCTTTTCTCTTTTCGCTTCTGTTCTCTTTACTCTTTTTATTTTATTCTCTTCTTATGTCTTTGCTATTATCTCTTTTCTCTTCTTTTCAATGCATTTCTCTTTCGTCTTTACAATTGTTCGCTCCTTTCCTCTTCTTTTCACTTTTCTCCTGTTTTCTCTTCTTTTCTCTTCTTTTCTGGGTTCTCCCATCTCCTTTCCCTTCGTTTCTATTCTGTTCTCTTCTTTTCTCTTTTCTCTTCTTTTCTCTTCATTTCTCTTCTTTTCATTTCACTTATCACTTTTCTGTACTTTACTCTTTTCTTTTCTCTTCTTTTCTCTTTTCTCATCTTTTCTCTTTTTGCTTCTTTTCTCTCTTATCTCTTTTCACGACTTCTCTGTTTTCTCGTTTTTCTTCTGTTCTCTTTTCCCTTTTCTTTGTTTTCTCTTTTTTTCTTCTATTCCCTCTTCTGTTTTCTCTTCTTTTCAATGCATTTCTCTTTTGTCTTTACTGTCTGTTCGCTCCTTTTCTGCTCTTTTCACTTTTCTCCTGTTTTCTCTTCTTTTCTCTTCTTTTCTGGGTTCTCCTATCTCCTTTCTCTTCTTTTCTATTCTGTGCTCTTCTTTTATCTTTTCTCTTCTTTTCTCTTCATTTATCTTCTTTTCATTTCACTTATCACTTTTCCCTACATTGCTCTTTTCTTTTGTCTTCTTTTCGCTTTTCTCATCTTTTCTCTTTTTGCTTCTTTTCTCTCTTATCTCTTTTCACTACTTTTCTTTTTTCTCGTTTTTCTTCTACTCTCTTCTTTTCCCTTTTCTTTTGTTTTCTCTTTTTTTCGTCTTTTCCCTTTTCTCTTTTCTCTTCTTTCCCCTTGCTCTTCTTTTCTCTTCTTTTGTATTTATTCTTCTTTTCTCTTCTTTTCTCTTCTTTTCTCTTTTCTCTTGTTTTCACTTCTTTACCCCTTTCGTTTTTCTCTTTTCTCTTGTTTTCTCTTCTTTCTCTTTTCTCTTTTCTCTTCTTTTCTCTTGTTTTCTCTTCTTTTCTCTTTTATTTTCTGTTCTTTTCTCTTCTTTTCTCTTCATTTCTCTTCTTTACTCTTTTCTCTTCTTTTCTCTTCATTTCTCTTCTTTTCACTTTTCTCTTGTTTTCTCTTCTTTTCTATTTTTTTCATTTCTCTTGTTTTCTCTTCTTTTCTCTTTTCTCTTGGTTTCTCTTCTTTTCTCTTTTCTTTTCTGTTCTTTTCTCTTCATTTCTCTTCTTTACTCTTTTCTCTTCTTTTGTCTTCATTTCTCTTCTTTTCACTTTTCTCTTGTTTTCTCTTCTTTTCTATTGTTGTCATTTCTCTTTTTTCTCTTCTTTTCTCTTTTCTCTGTTCTCTTCTTTTCCCTTTCCTCTTCTTTTCTCTTCTTTTGTATTTCTTCTTCTTTTCTCTTCATTTCTCTTCTTTTCTCTTCTTTTCACTTTTCTCTTTTCTCTTTTCCCTTTTTTCTTTTCATTTATCACTTTTCTCTTCTTTACTCATTTCTTTTCTCTTCTTTTCTCTTTTCTCTTCTTTTCTCTTTTCTCTTGTTTTCTCTCTTTTCTCTTTTCTCTTTTCGCTTCTTTTCTCTCTTATCTCTTTTCACTACTTTTCTCTTTTCTCCTTTGTCTTCTATTCTCTTTTTTTCCTTTTCTATTATCTCTTTTCTCTTCATTTCTCTGCGTTTCTCTTTTGTCTTTACTGCCTGTTCGCTCCTTTTCTCTTCTTTTAATCTTCCCCTGTTTTCTCTTCTTTTCTCTTCTGTTCTCTTCTTTTCTCTTTGCTCTATTCTCTTCTTTTCTCTTTTCTGTTTTCTCTTATCTCCTTTACCTTCTTTTCTCTTCTTTTCTCTTTCTCTTTTCTCTTCTATTTCCTTTTCTTTTCTCTTCTGTTCTCGTCTATTCTCTTTTCCTTTTGCTCTTCTTTTCTCTTTTCTCTTCTTTTGTCTTCTGTTCTCTTATTTTCACTTTTCTCCTTCATCTTCTTTTCTCTTCTATTCTCTTCTATTCTCTTCTTTCACTTCTTTTCTTTTTTTTCTTCTTTTCTCTTTTCTCTTTTTCTTTTCTCTTTTCGCTTCTGTTCTCTTTACTCTTTTTATTTTATTCTCTTCTTATGTCTTTGCTATTATCTCTTTTCTCTTCTTTTCAATGCATTTCTCTTTCGTCTTTACTATCTGTTCGCTCCTTTTCTCTTCTTTTCACTTTTCTCCTGTTTTCTCTTCTTTTCTCTTCTTTTCTGGGTTCTCCCATCTCCTTTCCCTTCGTTTCTATTCTGTTCTCTTCTTTTCTCTTTTCTCTTCTTTTCTCTTCATTTCTCTTCTTTTCATTTCACTTATCACTTTTCTGTACTTTACTCTTTTCTTTTCTCTTCTTTTCTCTTTTCTCATCTTTTCTCTTTTTGCTTCTTTTCTCTCTTATCTCTTTTCACGACTTCTCTGTTTTCTCGTTTTTCTTCTGTTCTCTTTTCCCTTTTCTTTGTTTTCTCTTTTTTTCTTCTATTCCCTCTTCTGTTTTCTCTTCTTTTCAATGCATTTCTCTTTTGTCTTTACTGTCTGTTCGCTCCTTTTCTCTTCTTTTCACTTTTCTCCTGTTTTCTCTTATTTTCTCTTCTTTTCTGGGTTCTCCTATCTCCTTTCTCTTCTTTTCTATTCTGTGCTCTTCTTTTATCTTTTCTCTTCTTTTCTCTTCATTTATCTTCTTTTCATTTCACTTATCACTTTTCCCTACATTGCTCTTTTCTTTTGTCTTCTTTTCGCTTTTCTCATCTTTTCTCTTTTTGCTTCTTTTCTCTCTTATCTCTTTTCACTACTTTTCTTTTTTCTCGTTTTTCTTCTACTCTCTTCTTTTCCCTTTTCTTTTGTTTTCTCTTTTTTTCGTCTTTTCCCTTTTCTCTTTTCTCTTCTTTCCCCTTGCTCTTCTTTTCTCTTCTTTTGTAATTTTTTCTTCTTTTCTCTTCTTTTCTCTTTTCTCTTGTTTTCACTTCTTTACCCCTTTCGTTTTTCTCTTTTCTCTTGTTTTCTCTTCTTTCTCTTTTCTCTTTTCTCTTCTTTTCTCTTGTTTTCTCTTCTTTTCTCTTTTATTTTCTGTTCTTTTCTCTTCTTTTCTCTTCATTTCTCTTCTTTACTCTTTTCTCTTCTTTTCTCTTCATTTCTCTTCTTTTCACTTTTCTCTTGTTTTCTCTTCTTTTCTATTTTTTTCATTTCTCTTGTTTTCTCTTCTTTTCTCTTTTCTCTTGGTTTCTCTTCTTTTCTCTTTTCTTTTCTGTTCTTTTCTCTTCATTTCTCTTCTTTACTCTTTTCTCTTCTTTTGTCTTCATTTCTCTTCTTTTCACTTTTCTCTTGTTTTCTCTTCTTTTCTATTGTTGTCATTTCTCTTTTTTCTCTTCTTTTCTCTTTTCTCTGTTCTCTTCTTTTCCCTTTCCTCTTCTTTTCTCTTCTTTTGTATTTCTTCTTCTTTTCTCTTCATTTCTCTTCTTTTCTCTTCTTTTCACTTTTCTCTTTTCTCTTCTTTTCCCTTTTTTCTTTTCATTTATCACTTTTCTCTTCTTTACTCATTTCTTTTCTCTTCTTTTCTCTTTTCTCTTCTTTTCTCTTTTCTCTTGTTTTCTCTCTTTTCTCTTTTCTTTTTTCGCTTCTTTTCTCTCTTATCTCTTTTCACTACTTTTCTCTTTTCTCCTTTGTCTTCTATTCTCTTTTTTTCCTTTTCTATTATCTCTTTTCTCTTCATTTCTCTGCGTTTCTCTTTTGTCTTTACTGCCTGTTCGCTCCTTTTCTCTTCTTTTAATCTTCCCCTGTTTTCTCTTCTTTTCTCTTCTGTTCTCTTCTTTTCTCTTTGCTCTATTCTCTTCTTTTCTCTTTTCTGTTTTCTCTTATCTCCTTTACCTTCTTTTCTCTTCTTTTCTCTTTCTCTTTTCTCTTCTATTTCCTTTTCTTTTCTCTTCTGTTCTCGTCTATTCTCTTTTCCTTTTGCTCTTCTTTTCTCTTTTCTCTTCTTTTGTCTTCTGTTCTCTTATTTTCACTTTTCTCCTTCATCTTCTTTTCTCTTCTATTCTCTTCTTTTCTCTTCTTTCACTTCTTTTCTTTTTTTTCTTCTTTTCTCTTTTCTCTTTTTCTTTTCTCTTTTCGCTTCTGTTCTCTTTACTCTTTTTATTTTATTCTCTTCTTATGTCTTTGCTATTATCTCTTTTCTCTTCTTTTCAATGCATTTCTCTTTCGTCTTTACTATCTGTTCGCTCCTTTTCTCTTCTTTTCACTTTTCTCCTGTTTTCTCTTCTTTTCTCTTCTTTTCTGGGTTCTCCCATCTCCTTTCCCTTCGTTTCTATTCTGTTCTCTTCTTTTCTCTTTTCTCTTCTTTTCTCTTCATTTCTCTTCTTTTCATTTCACTTATCACTTTTCTGTACTTTACTCTTTTCTTTTCTCTTCTTTTCTCTTTTCTCATCTTTTCTCTTTTTGCTTCTTTTCTCTCTTATC
This sequence comes from Chiloscyllium punctatum, assembly GCF_047496795.1. Lineage (NCBI taxonomy): Eukaryota > Metazoa > Chordata > Chondrichthyes > Orectolobiformes > Hemiscylliidae > Chiloscyllium > Chiloscyllium punctatum. The sequence continues at coordinate 34,565,641 of NC_092762.1, read as the reverse complement.
TCTTTTCACGACTTCTCTGTTTTCTCGTTTTTCTTCTGTTCTCTTTTCCCTTTTCTTTGTTTTCTCTTTTTTTCTTCTATTCCCTCTTCTGTTTTCTCTTCTTTTCAATGCATTTCTCTTTTGTCTTTACTGTCTGTTCGCTCCTTTTCTCTTCTTTTCACTTTTCTCCTGTTTTCTCTTCTTTTCTCTTCTTTTCTGGGTTCTCCTATCTCCTTTCTCTTCTTTTCTATTCTGTGCTCTTCTTTTATCTTTTCTCTTCTTTTCTCTTAATTTATCTTCTTTTCATTTCACTTATCACTTTTCCCTACATTGCTCTTTTCTTTTGTCTTCTTTTCGCTTTTCTCATCTTTTCTCTTTTTGCTTCTTTTCTCTCTTATCTCTTTTCACTACTTTTCTTTTTTCTCGTTTTTCTTCTACTCTCTTCTTTTCCCTTTTCTTTTGTTTTCTCTTTTTTTCGTCTTTTCCCTTTTCTCTTTTCTCTTCTTTCCCCTTGCTCTTCTTTTCTCTTCTTTTGTAATTTTTTCTTCTTTTCTCTTCTTTTCTCTTCTTTTCTCTTTTCTCTTGTTTTCACTTCTTTACCCCTTTCGTTTTTCTCTTTTCTCTTGTTTTCTCTTCTTTCTCTTTTCTCTTTTCTCTTCTTTTCTCTTGTTTTCTCTTCTTTTCTCTTTAATTTTCTGTTCTTTTCTCTTCTTTTCTCTTCATTTCTCTTCTTTACTCTTTTCTCTTCTTTTCTCTTCATTTCTCTTCTTTTCACTTTTCTCTTGTTTTCTCTTCTTTTCTATTTTTTTCATTTCTCTTGTTTTCTCTTCTTTTCTCTTTTCTCTTGGTTTCTCTTCTTTTCTCTTTTCTTTTCTGTTCTTTTCTCTTCATTTCTCTTCTTTACTCTTTTCTCTTCTTTTGTCTTCATTTCTCTTCTTTTCACTTTTCTCTTGTTTTCTCTTCTTTTCTATTGTTGTCATTTCTCTTTTTTCTCTTCTTTTCTCTTTTCTCTGTTCTCTTCTTTTCCCTTTCCTCTTCTTTTCTCTTCTTTTGTATTTCTTCTTCTTTTCTCTTCATTTCTCTTCTTTTCTCTTCTTTTCACTTTTCTCTTTTCATTTATCACTTTTCTCTTCTTTACTCATTTCTTTTCTCTTCTTTTCTCTTTTCTCTTCTTTTCTCTTTTCTCTTGTTTTCTCTCTTTTCTCTTTTCTCTTTTCGCTTCTTTTCTCTCTTATCTCTTTTCACTACTTTTCTCTTTTCTCCTTTGTCTTCTATTCTCTTTTTTTCCTTTTCTATTATCTCTTTTCTCTTCATTTCTCTGCGTTTCTCTTTTGTCTTTCTGCCTGTTCGCTCCTTTTCTCTTCTTTTAATCTTCCCCTGTTTTCTCTTCTTTTCTCTTCTGTTCTCTTGTTTTCTCTTTGCTCTATTCTCTTCTTTTCTCTTTTCTGTTTTCTCTTATCTCCTTTACCTTCTTTTCTCTTCTTTTCTCTTTCTCTTTTCTCTTTTCTCTTCTATTTCCTTTTCTTTTCTCTTCTGTTCTCGTCTATTCTCTTTTCCTTTTGCTCTTCTTTTCTCTTTTCTCTTCTTTTGTCTTCTGTTCTCTTATTTTCACTTTTCTCCTTCATCTTCTTTTCTCTTCTATTCTCTTCTTTTCTCTTCTTTCACTTCTTTTCTTTTTTCTCTTCTTTTCTCTTTTCTCTTTTTCTTTTCTCTTTTCGCTTCTGTTCTCTTTACTCTTTTTATTTTATTCTCTTCTTATGTCTTTGCTATTATCTCTTTTCTCTTCTTTTCAATGCATTTCTCTTTCGTCTTTACTATCTGTTCGCTCCTTTTCTCTTCTTTTCACTTTTCTCCTGTTTTCTCTTCTTTTCTCTTCTTTTCTGGGTTCTCCCATCTCCTTTCCCTTCGTTTCTATTCTGTTCTCTTCTTTTCTCTTTTCTCTTCTTTTCTCTTCATTTCTCTTCTTTTCATTTCACTTATCACTTTTCTGTACTTTACTCTTTTCTTTTCTCTTCTTTTCTCTTTTCTCATCTTTTCTCTTTTTGCTTCTTTTCTCTCTTATCTCTTTTCACGACTTCTCTGTTTTCTCGTTTTTCTTCTGTTCTCTTTTCCCTTTTCTTTGTTTTCTCTTTTTTTCTTCTATTCCCTCTTCTGTTTTCTCTTCTTTTCAATGCATTTCTCTTTTGTCTTTACTGTCTGTTCGCTCCTTTTCTCTTCTTTTCACTTTTCTCCTGTTTTCTCTTCTTTTCTCTTCTTTTCTTGGTTCTCCTATCTCCTTTCTCTTCTTTTCTATTCTGTGCTCTTCTTTTATCTTTTCTCTTCTTTTCTCTTCATTTATCTTCTTTTCATTTCACTTATCACTTTTCCCTACATTGCTCTTTTCTTTTGTCTTCTTTTCGCTTTTCTCATCTTTTCTCTTTTTGCTTCTTTTCTCTCTTATCTCTTTTCACTACTTTTCTTTTTTCTCGTTTTTCTTCTACTCTCTTCTTTTCCCTTTTCTTTTGTTTTCTCTTTTTTTCGTCTTTTCCCTTTTCTCTTTTCTCTTCTTTCCCCTTGCTCTTCTTTTCTCTTCTTTTGTAATTTTTTCTTCTTTTCTCTTCTTTTCTCTTTTCTCTTGTTTTCACTTCTTTACCCCTTTCGTTTTTCTCTTTTCTCTTGTTTTCTCTTCTTTCTCTTTTCTCTTTTCTCTTCTTTTCTCTTGTTTTCTCTTCTTTTCTCTTTTATTTTCTGTTCTTTTCTCTTCTTTTCTCTTCATTTCTCTTCTTTACTCTTTTCTCTTCTTTTCTCTTCATTTCTCTTCTTTTCACTTTTCTCTTGTTTTCTCTTCTTTTCTATTTTTTTCATTTCTCTTGTTTTCTCTTCTTTTCTCTTTTCTCTTGGTTTCTCTTCTTTTCTCTTTTCTTTTCTGTTCTTTTCTCTTCATTTCTCTTCTTTACTCTTTTCTCTTCTTTTGTCTTCATTTCTCTTCTTTTCACTTTTCTCTTGTTTTCTCTTCTTTTCTATTGTTGTCATTTCTCTTTTTTCTCTTCTTTTCTCTTTTCTCTGTTCTCTTCTTTTCCCTTTCCTCTTCTTTTCTCTTCTTTTGTATTTCTTCTTCTTTTCTCTTCATTTCTCTTCTTTTCTCTTCTTTTCACTTTTCTCTTTTCTCTTCTTTTCCCTTTTTTCTTTTCATTTATCACTTTTCTCTTCTTTACTCATTTCTTTTCTCTTCTTTTCTCTTTTCTCTTCTTTTCTCTTTTCTCTTGTTTTCTCTCTTTTCTCTTTTCTCTTTTCGCTTCTTTTCTCTCTTATCTCTTTTCACTACTTTTCTCTTTTCTCCTTTGTCTTCTATTCTCTTTTTTTCCTTTTCTATTATCTCTTTTCTCTTCATTTCTCTGCGTTTCTCTTTTGTCTTTACTGCCTGTTCGCTCCTTTTCTCTTCTTTTAATCTTCCCCTGTTTTCTCTTCTTTTCTCTTCTGTTCTCTTGTTTTCTCTTTGCTCTATTCTCTTCTTTTCTCTTTTCTGTTTTCTCTTATCTCCTTTACCTTCTTTTCTCTTCTTTTCTCTTTCTCTTTTCTCTTCTATTTCCTTTTCTTTTCTCTTCTGTTCTCGTCTATTCTCTTTTCCTTTTACTCTTCTTTTCTCTTTTCTCTTCTTTTGTCTTCTGTTCTCTTATTTTCACTTTTCTCCTTCATCTTCTTTTCTCTTCTATTCTCTTCTTTTCTCTTCTTTCACTTCTTTTCTTTTTTCTCTTCTTTTCTCTTTTCTCTTTTTCTTTTCTCTTTTCGCTTCTGTTCTCTTTACTCTTTTTATTTTATTCTCTTCTTATGTCTTTGCTATTATCTCTTTTCTCTTCTTTTCAATGCATTTCTCTTTCGTCTTTACTATCTGTTCGCTCCTTTTCTCTTCTTTTCACTTTTCTCCTGTTTTCTCTTCTTTTCTCTTCTTTTCTGGGTTCTCCCATCTCCTTTCCCTTCGTTTCTATTCTGTTCTCTTCTTTTCTCTTTTCTCTTCTTTTCTCTTCATTTCTCTTCTTTTCATTTCACTTATCACTTTTCTGTACTTTACTCTTTTCTTTTCTCTTCTTTTCTCTTTTCTCATCTTTTCTCTTTTTGCTTCTTTTCTCTCTTATCTCTTTTCACGACTTCTCTGTTTTCTCGTTTTTCTTCTGTTCTCTTTTCCCTTTTCTTTGTTTTCTCTTTTTTTCTTCTATTCCCTCTTCTGTTTTCTCTTCTTTTCAATGCATTTCTCTTTTGTCTTTACTGTCTGTTCGCTCCTTTTCTCTTCTTTTCACTTTTCTCCTGTTTTCTCTTCTTTTCTCTTCTTTTCTGGGTTCTCCTATCTCCTTTCTCTTCTTTTCTATTCTGTGCTCTTCTTTTATCTTTTCTCTTCTTTTCTCTTCATTTCTCTTCTTTTCATTTCACTTATCACTTTTCCCTACATTGCTCTTTTCTTTTGTCTTCTTTTCGCTTTTCTCATCTTTTCTCTTTTTGCTTCTTTTCTCTCTTATCTCTTTTCACTACTTTTCTTTTTTCTCGTTTTTCTTCTACTCTCTTCTTTTCCCTTTTCTTTTGTTTTCTCTTTTTTTCGTCTTTTCCCTTTTCTCTTTTCTCTTCTTTCCCCTTGCTCTTCTTTTCTCTTCTTTTGTATTTATTCTTCTTTTCTCTTCTTTTCTCTTTTCTCTTGTTTTCACTTCTTTACCCCTTTCGTTTTTCTCTTTTCTCTTGTTTTCTCTTCTTTCTCTTTTCTCTTTTCTCTTCTTTTCTCTTGTTTTCTCTTCTTTTCTCTTTTATTTTCTGTTCTTTTCTCTTCTTTTCTCTTCATTTCTCTTCTTTACTCTTTTCTCTTCTTTTCTCTTCATTTCTCTTCTTTTCACTTTTCTCTTGTTTTCTCTTCTTTTCTATTTTTTTCATTTCTCTTGTTTTCTCTTCTTTTCTCTTTTCTCTTGGTTTCTCTTCTTTTCTCTTTTCTTTTCTGTTCTTTTCTCTTCATTTCTCTTCTTTACTCTTTTCTCTTCTTTTGTCTTCATTTCTCTTCTTTTCACTTTTCTCTTGTTTTCTCTTCTTTTCTATTGTTGTCATTTCTCTTTTTTCTCTTCTTTTCTCTTTTCTCTGTTCTCTTCTTTTCCCTTTCCTCTTCTTTTCTCTTCTTTTGTATTTCTTCTTCTTTTCTCTTCATTTCTCTTCTTTTCTCTTCTTTTCACTTTTCTCTTTTCTCTTCTTTTCCCTTTTTTCTTTTCATTTATCACTTTTCTCTTCTTTACTCATTTCTTTTCTCTTCTTTTCTCTTTTCTCTTCTTTTCTCTTTTCTCTTCTTTTCTCTCTTTTCTCTTTTCTCTTTTCGCTTCTTTTCTCTCTTATCTCTTTTCACTACTTTTCTCTTTTCTCCTTTGTCTTCTATTCTCTTTTTTTCCTTTTCTATTATCTCTTTTCTCTTCATTTCTCTGCGTTTCTCTTTTGTCTTTACTGCCTGTTCGCTCCTTTTCTCTTCTTTTAATCTTCCCCTGTTTTCTCTTCTTTTCTCTTCTGTTCTCTTGTTTTCTCTTTGCTCTATTCTCTTCTTTTCTCTTTTCTGTTTTCTCTTATCTCCTTTACCTTCTTTTCTCTTCTTTTCTCTTTCTCTTTTCTCTTCTATTTCCTTTTCTTTTCTCTTCTGTTCTCGTCTATTCTCTTTTCCTTTTACTCTTCTTTTCTCTTTTCTCTTCTTTTGTCTTCTGTTCTCTTATTTTCACTTTTCTCCTTCATCTTCTTTTCTCTTCTATTCTCTTCTTTTCTCTTCTTTCACTTCTTTTCTTTTTTCTCTTCTTTTCTCTTTTCTCTTTTTCTTTTCTCTTTTCGCTTCTGTTCTCTTTACTCTTTTTATTTTATTCTCTTCTTATGTCTTTGCTATTATCTCTTTTCTCTTCTTTTCAATGCATTTCTCTTTCGTCTTTACTGTCTGTTCGCTCCTTTTCTCTTCTTTTCACTTTTCTCCTGTTTTCTCTTCTTTTCTCTTCTTTTCTGGGTTCTCCCATCTCCTTTCCCTTCGTTTCTATTCTGTTCTCTTCTTTTCTCTTTTCTCTTCTTTTCTCTTCATTTCTCTTCTTTTCATTTCACTTATCACTTTTCTGTACTTTACTCTTTTCTTTTCTCTTCTTTTCTCTTTTCTCATCTTTTCTCTTTTTGCTTCTTTTCTCTCTTATCTCTTTTCACGACTTCTCTGTTTTCTCGTTTTTCGTCTGTTCTCTTTTCCCTTTTCTTTGTTTTCTCTTTTTTTCTTCTATTCCCTCTTCTGTTTTCTCTTCTTTTCAATGCATTTCTCTTTTGTCTTTACTGTCTGTTCGCTCCTTTTCTCTTCTTTTCACTTTTCTCCTGTTTTCTCTTCTTTTCTCTTCTTTTCTGGGTTCTCCTATCTCCTTTCTCTTCTTTTCTATTCTGTGCTCTTCTTTTATCTTTTCTCTTCTTTTCTCTTCATTTATCTTCTTTTCATTTCACTTATCACTTTTCCCTACATTGCTCTTTTCTTTTGTCTTCTTTTCGCTTTTCTCATCTTTTCTCTTTTTGCTTCTTTTCTCTCTTATCTCTTTTCACTACTTTTCTTTTTTCTCGTTTTTCTTCTACTCTCTTCTTTTCCCTTTTCTTTTGTTTTCTCTTTTTTTCGTCTTTTCCCTTTTCTCTTTTCTCTTCTTTCCCCTTGCTCTTCTTTTCTCTTCTTTTGTATTTATTCTTCTTTTCTCTTCTTTTCTCTTTTCTCTTGTTTTCACTTCTTTACCCCTTTCGTTTTTCTCTTTTCTCTTGTTTTCTCTTCTTTCTCTTTTCTCTTTTCTCTTCTTTTCTCTTGTTTTCTCTTCTTTTCTCTTTTATTTTCTGTTCTTTTCTCTTCTTTTCTCTTCATTTCTCTTCTTTACTCTTTTCTCTTCTTTTCTCTTCATTTCTCTTCTTTTCACTTTTCTCTTGTTTTCTCTTCTTTTCTATTTTTTTCATTTCTCTTGTTTTCTCTTCTTTTCTCTTTTCTCTTGGTTTCTCTTCTTTTCTCTTTTCTTTTCTGTTCTTTTCTCTTCATTTCTCTTCTTTACTCTTTTCTCTTCTTTTGTCTTCATTTCTCTTCTTTTCACTTTTCTCTTGTTTTCTCTTCTTTTCTATTGTTGTCATTTCTCTTTTTTCTCTTCTTTTCTCTTTTCTCTGTTCTCTTCTTTTCCCTTTCCTCTTCTTTTCTCTTCTTTTGTATTTCTTCTTCTTTTCTCTTCATTTCTCTTCTTTTCTCTTCTTTTCACTTTTCTCTTTTCTCTTCTTTTCCCTTTTTTCTTTTCATTTATCACTTTTCTCTTCTTTACTCATTTCTTTTCTCTTCTTTTCTCTTTTCTCTTCTTTTCTCTTTTCTCTTGTTTTCTCTCTTTTCTCTTTTCTCTTTTCGCTTCTTTTCTCTCTTATCTCTTTTCACTACTTTTCTCTTTTCTCCTTTGTCTTCTATTCTCTTTTTTTCCTTTTCTATTATCTCTTTTCTCTTCATTTCTCTGCGTTTCTCTTTTGTCTTTACTGCCTGTTCGCTCCTTTTCTCTTCTTTTAATCTTCCCCTGTTTTCTCTTCTTTTCTCTTCTGTTCTCTTCTTTTCTCTTTGCTCTATTCTCTTCTTTTCTCTTTTCTGTTTTCTCTTATCTCCTTTACCTTCTTTTCTCTTCTTTTCTCTTTCTCTTTTCTCTTTTCTCTTCTATTTCCTTTTCTTTTCTCTTCTGTTCTCGTCTATTCTCTTTTCCTTTTGCTCTTCTTTTCTCTTTTCTCTTCTTTTGTCTTCTGTTCTCTTATTTTCACTTTTCTCCTTCATCTTCTTTTCTCTTCTATTCTCTTCTTTTCTCTTCTTTCACTTCTTTTCTTTTTTCTCTTCTTTTCTCTTTTCTCTTTTTCTTTTCTCTTTTCGCTTCTGTTCTCTTTACTCTTTTTATTTTATTCTCTTCTTATGTCTTTGCTATTATCTCTTTTCTCTTCTTTTCAATGCATTTCTCTTTCGTCTTTACTATCTGTTCGCTCCTTTTCTCTTCTTTTCACTTTTCTCCTGTTTTCTCTTCTTTTCTCTTCTTTTCTGGGTTCTCCCATCTCCTTTCCCTTCGTTTCTATTCTGTTCTCTTCTTTTCTCTTTTCTCTTCTTTTCTCTTCATTTCTCTTCTTTTCATTTCACTTATCACTTTTCTGTACTTTACTCTTTTCTTTTCTCTTCTTTTCTCTTTTCTCATCTTTTCTCTTTTTGCTTCTTTTCTCTCTTATCTCTTTTCACGACTTCTCTGTTTTCTCGTTTTTCTTCTGTTCTCTTTTCCCTTTTCTTTGTTTTCTCTTTTTTTCTTCTATTCCCTCTTCTGTTTTCTCTTCTTTTCAATGCATTTCTCTTTTGTCTTTACTGTCTGTTCGCTCCTTTTCTCTTCTTTTCACTTTTCTCCTGTTTTCTCTTCTTTTCTCTTCTTTTCTTGGTTCTCCTATCTCCTTTCTCTTCTTTTCTATTCTGTGCTCTTCTTTTATCTTTTCTCTTCTTTTCTCTTCATTTATCTTCTTTTCATTTCACTTATCACTTTTCCCTACATTGCTCTTTTCTTTTGTCTTCTTTTCGCTTTTCTCATCTTTTCTCTTTTTGCTTCTTTTCTCTCTTATCTCTTTTCACTACTTTTCTTTTTTCTCGTTTTTCTTCTACTCTCTTCTTTTCCCTTTTCTTTTGTTTTCTCTTTTTTTCGTCTTTTCCCTTTTCTCTTTTCTCTTCTTTCCCCTTGCTCTTCTTTTCTCTTCTTTTGTAATTTTTTCTTCTTTTCTCTTCTTTTCTCTTTTCTCTTGTTTTCACTTCTTTACCCCTTTCGTTTTTCTCTTTTCTCTTGTTTTCTCTTCTTTCTCTTTTCTCTTTTCTCTTCTTTTCTCTTGTTTTCTCTTCTTTTCTCTTTTATTTTCTGTTCTTTTCTCTTCTTTTCTCTTCATTTCTCTTCTTTACTCTTTTCTCTTCTTTTCTCTTCATTTCTCTTCTTTTCACTTTTCTCTTGTTTTCTCTTCTTTTCTATTTTTTTCATTTCTCTTGTTTTCTCTTCTTTTCTCTTTTCTCTTGGTTTCTCTTCTTTTCTCTTTTCTTTTCTGTTCTTTTCTCTTCATTTCTCTTCTTTACTCTTTTCTCTTCTTTTGTCTTCATTTCTCTTCTTTTCACTTTTCTCTTGTTTTCTCTTCTTTTCTATTGTTGTCATTTCTCTTTTTTCTCTTCTTTTCTCTTTTCTCTGTTCTCTTCTTTTCCCTTTCCTCTTCTTTTCTCTTCTTTTGTATTTCTTCTTCTTTTCTCTTCATTTCTCTTCTTTTCTCTTCTTTTCACTTTTCTCTTTTCTCTTCTTTTCCCTTTTTTCTTTTCATTTATCACTTTTCTCTTCTTTGCTCATTTCTTTTCTCTTCTTTTCTCTTTTCTCTTCTTTTCTCTTTTCTCTTGTTTTCTCTCTTTTCTCTTTTCTCTTTTCGCTTCTTTTCTCTCTTATCTCTTTTCACTACTTTTCTCTTTTCTCCTTTGTCTTCTATTCTCTTTTTTTCCTTTTCTATTATCTCTTTTCTCTTCATTTCTCTGCGTTTCTCTTTTGTCTTTACTGCCTGTTCGCTCCTTTTCTCTTCTTTTAATCTTCCCCTGTTTTCTCTTCTTTTCTCTTCTGTTCTCTTGTTTTCTCTTTGCTCTATTCTCTTCTTTTCTCTTTTCTGTTTTCTCTTATCTCCTTTACCTTCTTTTCTCTTCTTTTCTCTTTCTCTTTTCTCTTCTATTTCCTTTTCTTTTCTCTTCTGTTCTCGTCTATTCTCTTTTCCTTTTACTCTTCTTTTCTCTTTTCTCTTCTTTTGTCTTCTGTTCTCTTATTTTCACTTTTCTCCTTCATCTTCTTTTCTCTTCTATTCTCTTCTTTTCTCTTCTTTCACTTCTTTTCTTTTTTCTCTTCTTTTCTCTTTTCTCTTTTTCTTTTCTCTTTTCGCTTCTGTTCTCTTTACTCTTTTTATTTTATTCTCTTCTTATGTCTTTGCTATTATCTCTTTTCTCTTCTTTTCAATGCATTTCTCTTTCGTCTTTACTGTCTGTTCGCTCCTTTTCTCTTCTTTTCACTTTTCTCCTGTTTTCTCTTCTTTTCTCTTCTTTTCTGGGTTCTCCCATCTCCTTTCCCTTCGTTTCTATTCTGTTCTCTTCTTTTCTCTTTTCTCTTCTTTTCTCTTCATTTCTCTTCTTTTCATTTCACTTATCACTTTTCTGTACTTTACTCTTTTCTTTTCTCTTCTTTTCTCTTTTCTCATCTTTTCTCTTTTTGCTTCTTTTCTCTCTTATCTCTTTTCACGACTTCTCTGTTTTCTCGTTTTTCGTCTGTTCTCTTTTCCCTTTTCTTTGTTTTCTCTTTTTTTCTTCTATTCCCTCTTCTGTTTTCTCTTCTTTTCAATGCATTTCTCTTTTGTCTTTACTGTCTGTTCGCTCCTTTTCTCTTCTTTTCACTTTTCTCCTGTTTTCTCTTCTTTTCTCTTCTTTTCTGGGTTCTCCTATCTCCTTTCTCTTCTTTTCTATTCTGTGCTCTTCTTTTATCTTTTCTCTTCTTTTCTCTTCATTTATCTTCTTTTCATTTCACTTATCACTTTTCCCTACATTGCTCTTTTCTTTTGTCTTCTTTTCGCTTTTCTCATCTTTTCTCTTTTTGCTTCTTTTCTCTCTTATCTCTTTTCACTACTTTTCTTTTTTCTCGTTTTTCTTCTACTCTCTTCTTTTCCCTTTTCTTTTGTTTTCTCTTTTTTTCGTCTTTTCCCTTTTCTCTTTTCTCTTCTTTCCCCTTGCTCTTCTTTTCTCTTCTTTTGTATTTATTCTTCTTTTCTCTTCTTTTCTCTTTTCTCTTGTTTTCACTTCTTTACCCCTTTCGTTTTTCTCTTTTCTCTTGTTTTCTCTTCTTTCTCTTTTCTCTTTTCTCTTCTTTTCTCTTGTTTTCTCTTCTTTTCTCTTTTATTTTCTGTTCTTTTCTCTTCTTTTCTCTTCATTTCTCTTCTTTACTCTTTTCTCTTCTTTTCTCTTCATTTCTCTTCTTTTCACTTTTCTCTTGTTTTCTCTTCTTTTCTATTTTTTTCATTTCTCTTGTTTTCTCTTCTTTTCTCTTTTCTCTTGGTTTCTCTTCTTTTCTCTTTTCTTTTCTGTTCTTTTCTCTTCATTTCTCTTCTTTACTCTTTTCTCTTCTTTTGTCTTCATTTCTCTTCTTTTCACTTTTCTCTTGTTTTCTCTTCTTTTCTATTGTTGTCATTTCTCTTTTTTCTCTTCTTTTCTCTTTTCTCTGTTCTCTTCTTTTCCCTTTCCTCTTCTTTTCTCTTCTTTTGTATTTCTTCTTCTTTTCTCTTCATTTCTCTTCTTTTCTCTTCTTTTCACTTTTCTCTTTTCTCTTCTTTTCCCTTTTTTCTTTTCATTTATCACTTTTCTCTTCTTTACTCATTTCTTTTCTCTTCTTTTCTCTTTTCTCTTCTTTTCTCTTTTCTCTTGTTTTCTCTCTTTTCTCTTTTCTCTTTTCGCTTCTTTTCTCTCTTATCTCTTTTCACTACTTTTCTCTTTTCTCCTTTGTCTTCTATTCTCTTTTTTTCCTTTTCTATTATCTCTTTTCTCTTCATTTCTCTGCGTTTCTCTTTTGTCTTTACTGCCTGTTCGCTCCTTTTCTCTTCTTTTAATCTTCCCCTGTTTTCTCTTCTTTTCTCTTCTGTTCTCTTCTTTTCTCTTTGCTCTATTCTCTTCTTTTCTCTTTTCTGTTTTCTCTTATCTCCTTTACCTTCTTTTCTCTTCTTTTCTCTTTCTCTTTTCTCTTTTCTCTTCTATTTCCTTTTCTTTTCTCTTCTGTTCTCGTCTATTCTCTTTTCCTTTTGCTCTTCTTTTCTCTTTTCTCTTCTTTTGTCTTCTGTTCTCTTATTTTCACTTTTCTCCTTCATCTTCTTTTCTCTTCTATTCTCTTCTTTTCTCTTCTTTCACTTCTTTTCTTTTTTCTCTTCTTTTCTCTTTTCTCTTTTTCTTTTCTCTTTTCGCTTCTGTTCTCTTTACTCTTTTTATTTTATTCTCTTCTTATGTCTTTGCTATTATCTCTTTTCTCTTCTTTTCAATGCATTTCTCTTTCGTCTTTACTGTCTGTTCGCTCCTTTTCTCTTCTTTTCACTTTTCTCCTGTTTTCTCTTCTTTTCTCTTCTTTTCTGGGTTCTCCCATCTCCTTTCCCTTCGTTTCTATTCTGTTCTCTTCTTTTCTCTTTTCTCTTCTTTTCTCTTCATTTCTCTTCTTTTCATTTCACTTATCACTTTTCTGTACTTTACTCTTTTCTTTTCTCTTCTTTTCTCTTTTCTCATCTTTTCTCTTTTTGCTTCTTTTCTCTCTTATCTCTTTTCACGACTTCTCTGTTTTCTCGTTTTTCTTCTGTTCTCTTTTCCCTTTTCTTTGTTTTCTCTTTTTTTCTTCTATTCCCTCTTCTGTTTTCTCTTCTTTTCAATGCATTTCTCTTTTGTCTTTACTGTCTGTTCGCTCCTTTTCTCTTCTTTTCACTTTTCTCCTGTTTTCTCTTCTTTTCTCTTCTTTTCTGGGTTCTCCTATCTCCTTTCTCTTCTTTTCTATTCTGTGCTCTTCTTTTATCTTTTCTCTTCTTTTCTCTTCATTTATCTTCTTTTCATTTCACTTATCACTTTTCCCTACATTGCTCTTTTCTTTTGTCTTCTTTTCGCTTTTCTCATCTTTTCTCTTTTTGCTTCTTTTCTCTCTTATCTCTTTTCACTACTTTTCTTTTTTCTCGTTTTTCTTCTACTCTCTTCTTTTCCCTTTTCTTTTGTTTTCTCTTTTTTTCGTCTTTTCCCTTTTCTCTTTTCTCTTCTTTCCCCTTGCTCTTCTTTTCTCTTCTTTTGTATTTATTCTTCTTTTCTCTTCTTTTCTCTTTTCTCTTGTTTTCACTTCTTTACCCCTTTCGTTTTTCTCTTTTCTCTTGTTTTCTCTTCTTTCTCTTTTCTCTTTTCTCTTCTTTTCTCTTGTTTTCTCTTCTTTTCTCTTTTATTTTCTGTTCTTTTCTCTTCTTTTCTCTTCATTTCTCTTCTTTACTCTTTTCTCTTCTTTTCTCTTCATTTCTCTTCTTTTCACTTTTCTCTTGTTTTCTCTTCTTTTCTATTTTTTTCATTTCTCTTGTTTTCTCTTCTTTTCTCTTTTCTCTTGGTTTCTCTTCTTTTCTCTTTTCTTTTCTGTTCTTTTCTCTTCATTTCTCTTCTTTACTCTTTTCTCTTCTTTTGTCTTCATTTCTCTTCTTTTCACTTTTCTCTTGTTTTCTCTTCTTTTCTATTGTTGTCATTTCTCTTTTTTCTCTTCTTTTCTCTTTTCTCTGTTCTCTTCTTTTCCCTTTCCTCTTCTTTTCTCTTCTTTTGTATTTCTTCTTCTTTTCTCTTCATTTCTCTTCTTTTCTCTTCTTTTCACTTTTCTCTTTTCTCTTCTTTTCCCTTTTTTCTTTTCATTTATCACTTTTCTCTTCTTTACTCATTTCTTTTCTCTTCTTTTCTCTTTTCTCTTCTTTTCTCTTTTCTCTTGTTTTCTCTCTTTTCTCTTTTCTCTTTTCGCTTCTTTTCTCTCTTATCTCTTTTCACTACTTTTCTCTTTTCTCCTTTGTCTTCTATTCTCTTTTTTTCTTTTCTATTATCTCTTTTCTCTTCATTTCTCTGCGTTTCTCTTTTGTCTTTACTGCCTGTTCGCTCCTTTTCTCTTCTTTTAATCTTCCCCTGTTTTCTCTTCTTTTCTCTTCTGTTCTCTTCTTTTCTCTTTGCTCTATTCTCTTCTTTTCTCTTTTCTGTTTTCTCTTATCTCCTTTACCTTCTTTTCTCTTCTTTTCTCTTTCTCTTTTCTCTTTTCTCTTCTATTTCCTTTTCTTTTCTCTTCTGTTCTCGTCTATTCTCTTTTCCTTTTGCTCTTCTTTTCTCTTTTCTCTTCTTTTGTCTTCTGTTCTCTTATTTTCACTTTTCTCCTTCATCTTCTTTTCTCTTCTATTCTCTTCTTTTCTCTTCTTTCACTTCTTTTCTTTTTTCTCTTCTTTTCTCTTTTCTCTTTTTCTTTTCTCTTTTCGCTTCTGTTCTCTTTACTCTTTTTATTTTATTCTCTTCTTATGTCTTTGCTATTATCTCTTTTCTCTTCTTTTCAATGCATTTCTCTTTCGTCTTTACTGTCTGTTCGCTCCTTTTCTCTTCTTTTCACTTTTCTCCTGTTTTCTCTTCTTTTCTCTTCTTTTCTGGGTTCTCCCATCTCCTTTCCCTTCGTTTCTATTCTGTTCTCTTCTTTTCTCTTTTCTCTTCTTTTCTCTTCATTTCTCTTCTTTTCATTTCACTTATCACTTTTCTGTACTTTACTCTTTTCTTTTCTCTTCTTTTCTCTTTTCTCATCTTTTCTCTTTTTGCTTCTTTTCTCTCTTATCTCTTTTCACGACTTCTCTGTTTTCTCGTTTTTCTTCTGTTCTCTTTTCCCTTTTCTTTGTTTTCTCTTTTTTTCTTCTATTCCCTCTTCTGTTTTCTCTTCTTTTCAATGCATTTCTCTTTTGTCTTTACTGTCTGTTCGCTCCTTTTCTCTTCTTTTCACTTTTCTCCTGTTTTCTCTTCTTTTCTCTTCTTTTCTGGGTTCTCCTATCTCCTTTCTCTTCTTTTCTATTCTGTGCTCTTCTTTTATCTTTTCTCTTCTTTTCTCTTCATTTATCTTCTTTTCATTTCACTTATCACTTTTCCCTACATTGCTCTTTTCTTTTGTCTTCTTTTCGCTTTTCTCATCTTTTCTCTTTTTGCTTCTTTTCTCTCTTATCTCTTTTCACTACTTTTCTTTTTTCTCGTTTTTCTTCTACTCTCTTCTTTTCCCTTTTCTTTTGTTTTCTCTTTTTTTCGTCTTTTCCCTTTTCTCTTTTCTCTTCTTTCCCCTTGCTCTTCTTTTCTCTTCTTTTGTATTTATTCTTCTTTTCTCTTCTTTTCTCTTCTTTTCTCTTTTCTCTTGTTTTCACTTCTTTACCCCTTTCGTTTTTCTCTTTTCTCTTGTTTTCTCTTCTTTCTCTTTTCTCTTTTCTCTTCTTTTCTCTTGTTTTCTCTTCTTTTCTCTTTTATTTTCTGTTCTTTTCTCTTCTTTTCTCTTCATTTCTCTTCTTTACTCTTTTCTCTTCTTTTCTCTTCATTTCTCTTCTTTTCACTTTTCTCTTGTTTTCTCTTCTTTTCTATTTTTTTCATTTCTCTTGTTTTCTCTTCTTTTCTCTTTTCTCTTGGTTTCTCTTCTTTTCTCTTTTCTTTTCTGTTCTTTTCTCTTCATTTCTCTTCTTTACTCTTCTCTCTTCTTTTGTCTTCATTTCTCTTCTTTTCACTTTTCTCTTGTTTTCTCTTCTTTTCTATTGTTGTCATTTCTCTTTTTTCTCTTCTTTTCTCTTTTCTCTGTTCTCTTCTTTTCCCTTTCCTCTTCTTTTCTCTTCTTTTGTATTTCTTCTTCTTTTCTCTTCATTTCTCTTCTTTTCTCTTCTTTTCACTTTTCTCTTTTCTCTTCTTTTCCCTTTTTTCTTTTCATTTATCACTTTTCTCTTCTTTACTCATTTCTTTTCTCTTCTTTTCTCTTTTCTCTTCTTTTCTCTTTTCTCTTGTTTTCTCTCTTTTCTCTTTTCTCTTTTCGCTTCTTTTCTCTCTTATCTCTTTTCACTACTTTTCTCTTTTCTCCTTTGTCTTCTATTCTCTTTTTTTCCTTTTCTATTATCTCTTTTCTCTTCATTTCTCTGCGTTTCTCTTTTGTCTTTACTGCCTGTTCGCTCCTTTTCTCTTCTTTTAATCTTCCCCTGTTTTCTCTTCTTTTCTCTTCTGTTCTCTTCTTTTCTCTTTGCTCTATTCTCTTCTTTTCTCTTTTCTGTTTTCTCTTATCTCCTTTACCTTCTTTTCTCTTCTTTTCTCTTTCTCTTTTCTCTTTTCTCTTCTATTTCCTTTTCTTTTCTCTTCTGTTCTCGTCTATTCTCTTTTCCTTTTGCTCTTCTTTTCTCTTTTCTCTTCTTTTGTCTTCTGTTCTCTTATTTTCACTTTTCTCCTTCATCTTCTTTTCTCTTCTATTCTCTTCTTTTCTCTTCTTTCACTTCTTTTCTTTTTTCTCTTCTTTTCTCTTTTCTCTTTTTCTTTTCTCTTTTCGCTTCTGTTCTCTTTACTCTTTTTATTTTATTCTCTTCTTATGTCTTTGCTATTATCTCTTTTCTCTTCTTTTCAATGCATTTCTCTTTCGTCTTTACTGTCTGTTCGCTCCTTTTCTCTTCTTTTCACTTTTCTCCTGTTTTCTCTTCTTTTCTGGGTTCTCCCATCTCCTTTCCCTTCGTTTCTATTCTGTTCTCTTCTTTTCTCTTTTCTCTTCTTTTCTCTTCATTTCTCTTCTTTTCATTTCACTTATCACTTTTCTGTACTTTACTCTTTTCTTTTCTCTTCTTTTCTCTTTTCTCATCTTTTCTCTTTTTGCTTCTTTTCTCTCTTATCTCTTTTCACGACTTCTCTGTTTTCTCGTTTTTCTTCTGTTCTCTTTTCCCTTTTCTTTGTTTTCTCTTTTTTTCTTCTATTCCCTCTTCTGTTTTCTCTTCTTTTCAATGCATTTCTCTTTTGTCTTTACTGTCTGTTCGCTCCTTTTCTCTTCTTTTCACTTTTCTCCTGTTTTCTCTTCTTTTCTCTTCTTTTCTGGGTTCTCCTATCTCCTTTCTCTTCTTTTCTATTCTGTGCTCTTCTTTTATCTTTTCTCTTCTTTTCTCTTCATTTATCTTCTTTTCATTTCACTTATCACTTTTCCCTACATTGCTCTTTTCTTTTGTCTTCTTTTCGCTTTTCTCATCTTTTCTCTTTTTGCTTCTTTTCTCTCTTATCTCTTTTCACTACTTTTCTTTTTTCTCGTTTTTCTTCTACTCTCTTCTTTTCCCTTTTCTTTTGTTTTCTCTTTTTTTCGTCTTTTCCCTTTTCTCTTTTCTCTTCTTTCCCCTTGCTCTTCTTTTCTCTTCTTTTGTATTTATTCTTCTTTTCTCTTCTTTTCTCTTTTCTCTTGTTTTCACTTCTTTACCCCTTTCGTTTTTCTCTTTTCTCTTGTTTTCTCTTCTTTCTCTTTTCTCTTTTCTCTTCTTTTCTCTTGTTTTCTCTTCTTTTCTCTTTTATTTTCTGTTCTTTTCTCTTCTTTTCTCTTCATTTCTCTTCTTTACTCTTTTCTCTTCTTTTCTCTTCATTTCTCTTCTTTTCACTTTTCTCTTGTTTTCTCTTCTTTTCTATTTTTTTCATTTCTCTTGTTTTCTCTTCTTTTCTCTTTTCTCTTGGTTTCTCTTCTTTTCTCTTTTCTTTTCTGTTCTTTTCTCTTCATTTCTCTTCTTTACTCTTTTCTCTTCTTTTGTCTTCATTTCTCTTCTTTTCACTTTTCTCTTGTTTTCTCTTCTTTTCTATTGTTGTCATTTCTCTTTTTTCTCTTCTTTTCTCTTTTCTCTGTTCTCTTCTTTTCCCTTTCCTCTTCTTTTCTCTTCTTTTGTATTTCTTCTTCTTTTCTCTTCATTTCTCTTCTTTTCTCTTCTTTTCACTTTTCTCTTTTCTCTTCTTTTCCCTTTTTTCTTTTCATTTATCACTTTTCTCTTCTTTACTCATTTCTTTTCTCTTCTTTTCTCTTTTCTCTTCTTTTCTCTTTTCTCTTGTTTTCTCTCTTTTCTCTTTTCTCTTTTCGCTTCTTTTCTCTCTTATCTCTTTTCACTACTTTTCTCTTTTCTCCTTTGTCTTCTATTCTCTTTTTTTCCTTTTCTATTATCTCTTTTCTCTTCATTTCTCTGCGTTTCTCTTTTGTCTTTACTGCCTGTTCGCTCCTTTTCTCTTCTTTTAATCTTCCCCTGTTTTCTCTTCTTTTCTCTTCTGTTCTCTTCTTTTCTCTTTGCTCTATTCTCTTCTTTTCTCTTTTCTGTTTTCTCTTATCTCCTTTACCTTCTTTTCTCTTCTTTTCTCTTTCTCTTTTCTCTTTTCTCTTCTATTTCCTTTTCTTTTCTCTTCTGTTCTCGTCTATTCTCTTTTCCTTTTGCTCTTCTTTTCTCTTTTCTCTTCTTTTGTCTTCTGTTCTCTTATTTTCACTTTTCTCCTTCATCTTCTTTTCTCTTCTATTCTCTTCTTTTCTCTTCTTTCACTTCTTTTCTTTTTTCTCTTCTTTTCTCTTTTCTCTTTTTCTTTTCTCTTTTCGCTTCTGTTCTCTTTACTCTTTTTATTTTATTCTCTTCTTATGTCTTTGCTATTATCTCTTTTCTCTTCTTTTCAATGCATTTCTCTTTCGTCTTTACTGTCTGTTCGCTCCTTTTCTCTTCTTTTCAC
This sequence comes from Chiloscyllium punctatum, assembly GCF_047496795.1. Lineage (NCBI taxonomy): Eukaryota > Metazoa > Chordata > Chondrichthyes > Orectolobiformes > Hemiscylliidae > Chiloscyllium > Chiloscyllium punctatum. The sequence goes on along the minus strand of NC_092762.1, from coordinate 34,547,388 downwards.
TTTTCTCCTGTTTTCTCTTCTTTTCTCTTCTTTTCTGGGTTCTCCCATCTCCTTTCCCTTCGTTTCTATTCTGTTCTCTTCTTTTCTCTTTTCTCTTCTTTTCTCTTCATTTCTCTTCTTTTCATTTCACTTATCACTTTTCTGTACTTTACTCTTTTCTTTTCTCTTCTTTTCTCTTTTCTCATCTTTTCTCTTTTTGCTTCTTTTCTCTCTTATCTCTTTTCACTACTTTTCTTTTTTCTCGTTTTTCTTCTACTCTCTTCTTTTCCCTTTTCTTTTGTTTTCTCTTTTTTTCGTCTTTTCCCTTTTCTCTTTTCTCTTCTTTCCCCTTGCTCTTCTTTTCTCTTCTTTTGTAATTTTTTCTTCTTTTCTCTTCTTTTCTCTTTTCTCTTGTTTTCACTTCTTTACCCCTTTCGTTTTTCTCTTTTCTCTTGTTTTCTCTTCTTTCTCTTTTCTCTTTTCTCTTCTTTTCTCTTGTTTTCTCTTCTTTTCTCGTTTATTTTCTGTTCTTTTCTCTTCATTTCTCTTCTTTACTCTTTTCTCTTCTTTTCTCTTCATTTCTCTTCTTTTCACTTTTCTCTTGTTTTCTCTTCTTTTCTATTTTTTTCATTTCTCTTGTTTTCTCTTCTTTTCTCTTTTCTCTTGGTTTCTCTTCTTTTCTCTTTTCTTTTCTGTTCTTTTCTCTTCATTTCTCTTCTTTACTCTTTTCTCTTCTTTTGTCTTCATTTCTCTTCTTTTCACTTTTCTCTTGTTTTCTCTTCTTTTCTATTGTTGTCATTTCTCTTTTTTCTCTTCTTTTCTCTTTTCTCTGTTCTCTTCTTTTCCCTTTCCTCTTCTTTTCTCTTCTTTTGTATTTCTTCTTCTTTTCTCTTCATTTCTCTTCTTTTCTCTTCTTTTCACTTTTCTCTTTTCTCTTTTCCCTTTTTTCTTTTCATTTATCACTTTTCTCTTCTTTACTCATTTCTTTTCTCTTCTTTTCTCTTTTCTCTTCTTTTCTCTTTTCTCTTGTTTTCTCTCTTTTCTCTTTTCTCTTTTCGCTTCTTTTCTCTCTTATCTCTTTTCACTACTTTTCTCTTTTCTCCTTTGTCTTCTATTCTCTTTTTTTCCTTTTCTATTATCTCTTTTCTCTTCATTTCTCTGCGTTTCTCTTTTGTCTTTACTGCCTGTTCGCTCCTTTTCTCTTCTTTTAATCTTCCCCTGTTTTCTCTTCTTTTCTCTTCTGTTCTCTTCTTTTCTCTTTGCTCTATTCTCTTCTTTTCTCTTTTCTGTTTTCTCTTATCTCCTTTACCTTCTTTTCTCTTCTTTTCTCTTTCTCTTTTCTCTTCTATTTCCTTTTCTTTTCTCTTCTGTTCTCGTCTATTCTCTTTTCCTTTTGCTCTTCTTTTCTCTTTTCTCTTCTTTTGTCTTCTGTTCTCTTATTTTCACTTTTCTCCTTCATCTTCTTTTCTCTTCTATTCTCTTCTTTTCTCTTCTTTCACTTCTTTTCTTTTTTCTCTTCTTTTCTCTTTTCTCTTTTTCTTTTCTCTTTTCGCTTCTGTTCTCTTTACTCTTTTTATTTTATTCTCTTCTTATGTCTTTGCTATTATCTCTTTTCTCTTCTTTTCAATGCATTTCTCTTTCGTCTTTACAATTGTTCGCTCCTTTCCTCTTCTTTTCACTTTTCTCCTGTTTTCTCTTCTTTTCTCTTCTTTTCTGGGTTCTCCCATCTCCTTTCCCTTCGTTTCTATTCTGTTCTCTTCTTTTCTCTTTTCTCTTCTTTTCTCTTCATTTCTCTTCTTTTCATTTCACTTATCACTTTTCTGTACTTTACTCTTTTCTTTTCTCTTCTTTTCTCTTTTCTCATCTTTTCTCTTTTTGCTTCTTTTCTCTCTTATCTCTTTTCACGACTTCTCTGTTTTCTCGTTTTTCTTCTGTTCTCTTTTCCCTTTTCTTTGTTTTCTCTTTTTTTCTTCTATTCCCTCTTCTGTTTTCTCTTCTTTTCAATGCATTTCTCTTTTGTCTTTACTGTCTGTTCGCTCCTTTTCTCTTCTTTTCACTTTTCTCCTGTTTTCTCTTCTTTTCTCTTCTTTTCTGGGTTCTCCTATCTCCTTTCTCTTCTTTTCTATTCTGTGCTCTTCTTTTATCTTTTCTCTTCTTTTCTCTTCATTTATCTTCTTTTCATTTCACTTATCACTTTTCCCTACATTGCTCTTTTCTTTTGTCTTCTTTTCGCTTTTCTCATCTTTTCTCTTTTTGCTTCTTTTCTCTCTTATCTCTTTTCACTACTTTTCTTTTTTCTCGTTTTTCTTCTACTCTCTTCTTTTCCCTTTTCTTTTGTTTTCTCTTTTTTTCGTCTTTTCCCTTTTCTCTTTTCTCTTCTTTCCCCTTGCTCTTCTTTTCTCTTCTTTTGTATTTATTCTTCTTTTCTCTTCTTTTCTCTTCTTTTCTCTTTTCTCTTGTTTTCACTTCTTTACCCCTTTCGTTTTTCTCTTTTCTCTTGTTTTCTCTTCTTTCTCTTTTCTCTTTTCTCTTCTTTTCTCTTGTTTTCTCTTCTTTTCTCTTTTATTTTCTGTTCTTTTCTCTTCTTTTCTCTTCATTTCTCTTCTTTACTCTTTTCTCTTCATTTCTCTTCATTTCTCTTCTTTTCACTTTTCTCTTGTTTTCTCTTCTTTTCTATTTTTTTCATTTCTCTTGTTTTCTCTTCTTTTCTCTTTTCTCTTGGTTTCTCTTCTTTTCTCTTTTCTTTTCTGTTCTTTTCTCTTCATTTCTCTTCTTTACTCTTTTCTCTTCTTTTGTCTTCATTTCTCTTCTTTTCACTTTTCTCTTGTTTTCTCTTCTTTTCTATTGTTGTCATTTCTCTTTTTTCTCTTCTTTTCTCTTTTCTCTGTTCTCTTCTTTTCCCTTTCCTCTTCTTTTCTCTTCTTTTGTATTTCTTCTTCTTTTCTCTTCATTTCTCTTCTTTTCTCTTCTTTTCACTTTTCTCTTTTCTCTTTTCCCTTTTTTCTTTTCATTTATCACTTTTCTCTTCTTTACTCATTTCTTTTCTCTTCTTTTCTCTTTTCTCTTCTTTTCTCTTTTCTCTTGTTTTCTCTCTTTTCTCTTTTCTCTTTTCGCTTCTTTTCTCTCTTATCTCTTTTCACTACTTTTCTCTTTTCTCCTTTGTCTTCTATTCTCTTTTTTTCCTTTTCTATTATCTCTTTTCTCTTCATTTCTCTGCGTTTCTCTTTTGTCTTTACTGCCTGTTCGCTCCTTTTCTCTTCTTTTAATCTTCCCCTGTTTTCTCTTCTTTTCTCTTCTGTTCTCTTCTTTTCTCTTTGCTCTATTCTCTTCTTTTCTCTTTTCTGTTTTCTCTTATCTCCTTTACCTTCTTTTCTCTTCTTTTCTCTTTCTCTTTTCTCTTCTATTTCCTTTTCTTTTCTCTTCTGTTCTCGTCTATTCTCTTTTCCTTTTGCTCTTCTTTTCTCTTTTCTCTTCTTTTGTCTTCTGTTCTCTTATTTTCACTTTTCTCCTTCATCTTCTTTTCTCTTCTATTCTCTTCTTTTCTCTTCTTTCACTTCTTTTCTTTTTTCTCTTCTTTTCTCTTTTCTCTTTTTCTTTTCTCTTTTCGCTTCTGTTCTCTTTACTCTTTTTATTTTATTCTCTTCTTATGTCTTTGCTATTATCTCTTTTCTCTTCTTTTCAATGCATTTCTCTTTCGTCTTTACAATTGTTCGCTCCTTTCCTCTTCTTTTCACTTTTCTCCTGTTTTCTCTTCTTTTCTCTTCTTTTCTGGGTTCTCCCATCTCCTTTCCCTTCGTTTCTATTCTGTTCTCTTCTTTTCTCTTTTCTCTTCTTTTCTCTTCATTTCTCTTCTTTTCATTTCACTTATCACTTTTCTGTACTTTACTCTTTTCTTTTCTCTTCTTTTCTCTTTTCTCATCTTTTCTCTTTTTGCTTCTTTTCTCTCTTATCTCTTTTCACGACTTCTCTGTTTTCTCGTTTTTCTTCTGTTCTCTTTTCCCTTTTCTTTGTTTTCTCTTTTTTTCTTCTATTCCCTCTTCTGTTTTCTCTTCTTTTCAATGCATTTCTCTTTTGTCTTTACTGTCTGTTCGCTCCTTTTCTCTTCTTTTCACTTTTCTCCTGTTTTCTCTTCTTTTCTCTTCTTTTCTGGGTTCTCCTATCTCCTTTCTCTTCTTTTCTATTCTGTGCTCTTCTTTTATCTTTTCTCTTCTTTTCTCTTCATTTATCTTCTTTTCATTTCACTTATCACTTTTCCCTACATTGCTCTTTTCTTTTGTCTTCTTTTCGCTTTTCTCATCTTTTCTCTTTTTGCTTCTTTTCTCTCTTATCTCTTTTCACTACTTTTCTTTTTTCTCGTTTTTCTTCTACTCTCTTCTTTTCCCTTTTCTTTTGTTTTCTCTTTTTTTCGTCTTTTCCCTTTTCTCTTTTCTCTTCTTTCCCCTTGCTCTTCTTTTCTCTTCTTTTGTATTTATTCTTCTTTTCTCTTCTTTTCTCTTCTTTTCTCTTTTCTCTTGTTTTCACTTCTTTACCCCTTTCGTTTTTCTCTTTTCTCTTGTTTTCTCTTCTTTCTCTTTTCTCTTTTCTCTTCTTTTCTCTTGTTTTCTCTTCTTTTCTCTTTTATTTTCTGTTCTTTTCTCTTCTTTTCTCTTCATTTCTCTTCTTTACTCTTTTCTCTTCATTTCTCTTCATTTCTCTTCTTTTCACTTTTCTCTTGTTTTCTCTTCTTTTCTATTTTTTTCATTTCTCTTGTTTTCTCTTCTTTTCTCTTTTCTCTTGGTTTCTCTTCTTTTCTCTTTTCTTTTCTGTTCTTTTCTCTTCATTTCTCTTCTTTACTCTTTTCTCTTCTTTTGTCTTCATTTCTCTTCTTTTCACTTTTCTCTTGTTTTCTCTTCTTTTCTATTGTTGTCATTTCTCTTTTTTCTCTTCTTTTCTCTTTTCTCTGTTCTCTTCTTTTCCCTTTCCTCTTCTTTTCTCTTCTTTTGTATTTCTTCTTCTTTTCTCTTCATTTCTCTTCTTTTCTCTTCTTTTCACTTTTCTCTTTTCTCTTTTCCCTTTTTTCTTTTCATTTATCACTTTTCTCTTCTTTACTCATTTCTTTTCTCTTCTTTTCTCTTTTCTCTTCTTTTCTCTTTTCTCTTGTTTTCTCTCTTTTCTCTTTTCTCTTTTCGCTTCTTTTCTCTCTTATCTCTTTTCACTACTTTTCTCTTTTCTCCTTTGTCTTCTATTCTCTTTTTTTCCTTTTCTATTATCTCTTTTCTCTTCATTTCTCTGCGTTTCTCTTTTGTCTTTACTGCCTGTTCGCTCCTTTTCTCTTCTTTTAATCTTCCCCTGTTTTCTCTTCTTTTCTCTTCTGTTCTCTTCTTTTCTCTTTGCTCTATTCTCTTCTTTTCTCTTTTCTGTTTTCTCTTATCTCCTTTACCTTCTTTTCTCTTCTTTTCTCTTTCTCTTTTCTCTTTTCTCTTCTATTTCCTTTTCTTTTCTCTTCTGTTCTCGTCTATTCTCTTTTCCTTTTGCTCTTCTTTTCTCTTTTCTCTTCTTTTGTCTTCTGTTCTCTTATTTTCACTTTTCTCCTTCATCTTCTTTTCTCTTCTATTCTCTTCTTTTCTCTTCTTTCACTTCTTTTCTTTTTTCTCTTCTTTTCTCTTTTCTCTTTTTCTTTTCTCTTTTCGCTTCTGTTCTCTTTACTCTTTTTATTTTATTCTCTTCTTATGTCTTTGCTATTATCTCTTTTCTCTTCTTTTCAATGCATTTCTCTTTCGTCTTTACTGTCTGTTCGCTCCTTTTCTCTTCTTTTCACTTTTCTCCTGTTTTCTCTTCTTTTCTCTTCTTTTCTGGGTTCTCCCATCTCCTTTCCCTTCGTTTCTATTCTGTTCTCTTCTTTTCTCTTTTCTCTTCTTTTCTCTTCATTTCTCTTCTTTTCATTTCACTTATCACTTTTCTGTACTTTACTCTTTTCTTTTCTCTTCTTTTCTCTTTTCTCATCTTTTCTCTTTTTGCTTCTTTTCTCTCTTATCTCTTTTCACGACTTCTCTGTTTTCTCGTTTTTCTTCTGTTCTCTTTTCCCTTTTCTTTGTTTTCTCTTTTTTTCTTCTATTCCCTCTTCTGTTTTCTCTTCTTTTCAATGCATTTCTCTTTTGTCTTTACTGTCTGTTCGCTCCTTTTCTCTTCTTTTCACTTTTCTCCTGTTTTCTCTTCTTTTCTCTTCTTTTCTGGGTTCTCCTATCTCCTTTCTCTTCTTTTCTATTCTGTGCTCTTCTTTTATCTTTTCTCTTCTTTTCTCTTCATTTATCTTCTTTTCATTTCACTTATCACTTTTCCCTACATTGCTCTTTTCTTTTGTCTTCTTTTCGCTTTTCTCATCTTTTCTCTTTTTGCTTCTTTTCTCTCTTATCTCTTTTCACTACTTTTCTTTTTTCTCGTTTTTCTTCTACTCTCTTCTTTTCCCTTTTCTTTTGTTTTCTCTTTTTTTCGTCTTTTCCCTTTTCTCTTTTCTCTTCTTTCCCCTTGCTCTTCTTTTCACTTCTTTTGTATTTATTCTTCTTTTCTCTTCTTTTCTCTTTTCTCTTGTTTTCACTTCTTTACCCCTTTCGTTTTTCTCTTTTCTCTTGTTTTCTCTTCTTTCTCTTTTCTCTTTTCTCTTCTTTTCTCTTGTTTTCTCTTCTTTTCTCTTTTATTTTCTGTTCTTTTCTCTTCTTTTCTCTTCATTTCTCTTCTTTACTCTTTTCTCTTCTTTTCTCTTCATTTCTCTTCTTTTCACTTTTCTCTTGTTTTCTCTTCTTTTCTATTTTTTTCATTTCTCTTGTTTTCTCTTCTTTTCTCTTTTCTCTTGGTTTCTCTTCTTTTCTCTTTTCTTTTCTGTTCTTTTCTCTTCATTTCTCTTCTTTACTCTTTTCTCTTCTTTTGTCTTCATTTCTCTTCTTTTCACTTTTCTCTTGTTTTCTCTTCTTTTGTATTGTTGTCATTTCTCTTTTTTCTCTTCTTTTCTCTTTTCTCTGTTCTCTTCTTTTCCCTTTCCTCTTCTTTTCTCTTCTTTTGTATTTCTTCTTCTTTTCTCTTCATTTCTCTTCTTTTCTCTTCTTTTCACTTTTCTCTTTTCTCTTCTTTTCCCTTTTTTCTTTTCATTTATCACTTTTCTCTTCTTTACTCATTTCTTTTCTCTTCTTTTCTCTTTTCTCTTCTTTTCTCTTTTCTCTTGTTTTCTCTCTTTTCTCTTTTCTCTTTTCGCTTCTTTTCTCTCTTATCTCTTTTCACTACTTTTCTCTTTTCTCCTTTGTCTTCTATTCTCTTTTTTTCCTTTTCTATTATCTCTTTTCTCTTCATTTCTCTGCGTTTCTCTTTTGTCTTTACTGCCTGTTCGCTCCTTTTCTCTTCTTTTAATCTTCCCCTGTTTTCTCTTCTTTTCTCTTCTGTTCTCTTCTTTTCTCTTTGCTCTATTCTCTTCTTTTCTCTTTTCTGTTTTCTCTTATCTCCTTTACCTTCTTTTCTCTTCTTTTCTCTTTCTCTTTTCTCTTTTCTCTTCTATTTCCTTTTCTTTTCTCTTCTGTTCTCGTCTATTCTCTTTTCCTTTTGCTCTTCTTTTCTCTTTTCTCTTCTTTTGTCTTCTGTTCTCTTATTTTCACTTTTCTCCTTCATCTTCTTTTCTCTTCTATTCTCTTCTTTTCTCTTCTTTCACTTCTTTTCTTTTTTCTCTTCTTTTCTCTTTTCTCTTTTTCTTTTCTCTTTTCGCTTCTGTTCTCTTTACTCTTTTTATTTTATTCTCTTCTTATGTCTTTGCTATTATCTCTTTTCTCTTCTTTTCAATGCATTTCTCTTTCGTCTTTACTGTCTGTTCGCTCCTTTTCTCTTCTTTTCACTTTTCTCCTGTTTTCTCTTCTTTTCTCTTCTTTTCTGGGTTCTCCCATCTCCTTTCCCTTCGTTTCTATTCTGTTCTCTTCTTTTCTCTTTTCTCTTCTTTTCTCTTCATTTCTCTTCTTTTCATTTCACTTATCACTTTTCTGTACTTTACTCTTTTCTTTTCTCTTCTTTTCTCTTTTCTCATCTTTTCTCTTTTTGCTTCTTTTCTCTCTTATCTCTTTTCACGACTTCTCTGTTTTCTCGTTTTTCTTCTGTTCTCTTTTCCCTTTTCTTTGTTTTCTCTTTTTTTCTTCTATTCCCTCTTCTGTTTTCTCTTCTTTTCAATGCATTTCTCTTTTGTCTTTACTGTCTGTTCGCTCCTTTTCTCTTCTTTTCACTTTTCTCCTGTTTTCTCTTCTTTTCTCTTCTTTTCTGGGTTCTCCTATCTCCTTTCTCTTCTTTTCTATTCTGTGCTCTTCTTTTATCTTTTCTCTTCTTTTCTCTTCATTTATCTTCTTTTCATTTCACTTATCACTTTTCCCTACATTGCTCTTTTCTTTTGTCTTCTTTTCGCTTTTCTCATCTTTTCTCTTTTTGCTTCTTTTCTCTCTTATCTCTTTTCACTACTTTTCTTTTTTCTCGTTTTTCTTCTACTCTCTTCTTTTCCCTTTTCTTTTGTTTTCTCTTTTTTTCGTCTTTTCCCTTTTCTCTTTTCTCTTCTTTCCCCTTGCTCTTCTTTTCTCTTCTTTTGTATTTATTCTTCTTTTCTCTTCTTTTCTCTTCTTTTCTCTTTTCTCTTGTTTTCACTTCTTTACCCCTTTCGTTTTTCTCTTTTCTCTTGTTTTCTCTTCTTTCTCTTTTCTCTTTTCTCTTCTTTTCTCTTGTTTTCTCTTCTTTTCTCTTTTATTTTCTGTTCTTTTCTCTTCTTTTCTCTTCATTTCTCTTCTTTACTCTTTTCTCTTCTTTTCTCTTCATTTCTCTTCTTTTCACTTTTCTCTTGTTTTCTCTTCTTTTCTATTTTTTTCATTTCTCTTGTTTTCTCTTCTTTTCTCTTTTCTCTTGGTTTCTCTTCTTTTCTCTTTTCTTTTCTGTTCTTTTCTCTTCATTTCTCTTCTTTACTCTTCTCTCTTCTTTTGTCTTCATTTCTCTTCTTTTCACTTTTCTCTTGTTTTCTCTTCTTTTCTATTGTTGTCATTTCTCTTTTTTCTCTTCTTTTCTCTTTTCTCTGTTCTCTTCTTTTCCCTTTCCTCTTCTTTTCTCTTCTTTTGTATTTCTTCTTCTTTTCTCTTCATTTCTCTTCTTTTCTCTTCTTTTCACTTTTCTCTTTTCTCTTCTTTTCCCTTTTTTCTTTTCATTTATCACTTTTCTCTTCTTTACTCATTTCTTTTCTCTTCTTTTCTCTTTTCTCTTCTTTTCTCTTTTCTCTTGTTTTCTCTCTTTTCTCTTTTCTCTTTTCGCTTCTTTTCTCTCTTATCTCTTTTCACTACTTTTCTCTTTTCTCCTTTGTCTTCTATTCTCTTTTTTTCCTTTTCTATTATCTCTTTTCTCTTCATTTCTCTGCGTTTCTCTTTTGTCTTTACTGCCTGTTCGCTCCTTTTCTCTTCTTTTAATCTTCCCCTGTTTTCTCTTCTTTTCTCTTCTGTTCTCTTCTTTTCTCTTTGCTCTATTCTCTTCTTTTCTCTTTTCTGTTTTCTCTTATCTCCTTTACCTTCTTTTCTCTTCTTTTCTCTTTCTCTTTTCTCTTTTCTCTTCTATTTCCTTTTCTTTTCTCTTCTGTTCTCGTCTATTCTCTTTTCCTTTTGCTCTTCTTTTCTCTTTTCTCTTCTTTTGTCTTCTGTTCTCTTATTTTCACTTTTCTCCTTCATCTTCTTTTCTCTTCTATTCTCTTCTTTTCTCTTCTTTCACTTCTTTTCTTTTTTCTCTTCTTTTCTCTTTTCTCTTTTTCTTTTCTCTTTTCGCTTCTGTTCTCTTTACTCTTTTTATTTTATTCTCTTCTTATGTCTTTGCTATTATCTCTTTTCTCTTCTTTTCAATGCATTTCTCTTTCGTCTTTACTGTCTGTTCGCTCCTTTTCTCTTCTTTTCACTTTTCTCCTGTTTTCTCTTCTTTTCTGGGTTCTCCCATCTCCTTTCCCTTCGTTTCTATTCTGTTCTCTTCTTTTCTCTTTTCTCTTCTTTTCTCTTCATTTCTCTTCTTTTCATTTCACTTATCACTTTTCTGTACTTTACTCTTTTCTTTTCTCTTCTTTTCTCTTTTCTCATCTTTTCTCTTTTTGCTTCTTTTCTCTCTTATCTCTTTTCACGACTTCTCTGTTTTCTCGTTTTTCTTCTGTTCTCTTTTCCCTTTTCTTTGTTTTCTCTTTTTTTCTTCTATTCCCTCTTCTGTTTTCTCTTCTTTTCAATGCATTTCTCTTTTGTCTTTACTGTCTGTTCGCTCCTTTTCTCTTCTTTTCACTTTTCTCCTGTTTTCTCTTCTTTTCTCTTCTTTTCTGGGTTCTCCTATCTCCTTTCTCTTCTTTTCTATTCTGTGCTCTTCTTTTATCTTTTCTCTTCTTTTCTCTTCATTTATCTTCTTTTCATTTCACTTATCACTTTTCCCTACATTGCTCTTTTCTTTTGTCTTCTTTTCGCTTTTCTCATCTTTTCTCTTTTTGCTTCTTTTCTCTCTTATCTCTTTTCACTACTTTTCTTTTTTCTCGTTTTTCTTCTACTCTCTTCTTTTCCCTTTTCTTTTGTTTTCTCTTTTTTTCGTCTTTTCCCTTTTCTCTTTTCTCTTCTTTCCCCTTGCTCTTCTTTTCTCTTCTTTTGTATTTATTCTTCTTTTCTCTTCTTTTCTCTTTTCTCTTGTTTTCACTTCTTTACCCCTTTCGTTTTTCTCTTTTCTCTTGTTTTCTCTTCTTTCTCTTTTCTCTTTTCTCTTCTTTTCTCTTGTTTTCTCTTCTTTTCTCTTTTATTTTCTGTTCTTTTCTCTTCTTTTCTCTTCATTTCTCTTCTTTACTCTTTTCTCTTCTTTTCTCTTCATTTCTCTTCTTTTCACTTTTCTCTTGTTTTCTCTTCTTTTCTATTTTTTTCATTTCTCTTGTTTTCTCTTCTTTTCTCTTTTCTCTTGGTTTCTCTTCTTTTCTCTTTTCTTTTCTGTTCTTTTCTCTTCATTTCTCTTCTTTACTCTTTTCTCTTCTTTTGTCTTCATTTCTCTTCTTTTCACTTTTCTCTTGTTTTCTCTTCTTTTCTATTGTTGTCATTTCTCTTTTTTCTCTTCTTTTCTCTTTTCTCTGTTCTCTTCTTTTCCCTTTCCTCTTCTTTTCTCTTCTTTTGTATTTCTTCTTCTTTTCTCTTCATTTCTCTTCTTTTCTCTTCTTTTCACTTTTCTCTTTTCTCTTCTTTTCCCTTTTTTCTTTTCATTTATCACTTTTCTCTTCTTTACTCATTTCTTTTCTCTTCTTTTCTCTTTTCTCTTCTTTTCTCTTTTCTCTTGTTTTCTCTCTTTTCTCTTTTCTCTTTTCGCTTCTTTTCTCTCTTATCTCTTTTCACTACTTTTCTCTTTTCTCCTTTGTCTTCTATTCTCTTTTTTTCCTTTTCTATTATCTCTTTTCTCTTCATTTCTCTGCGTTTCTCTTTTGTCTTTACTGCCTGTTCGCTCCTTTTCTCTTCTTTTAATCTTCCCCTGTTTTCTCTTCTTTTCTCTTCTGTTCTCTTCTTTTCTCTTTGCTCTATTCTCTTCTTTTCTCTTTTCTGTTTTCTCTTATCTCCTTTACCTTCTTTTCTCTTCTTTTCTCTTTCTCTTTTCTCTTCTATTTCCTTTTCTTTTCTCTTCTGTTCTCGTCTATTCTCTTTTCCTTTTGCTCTTCTTTTCTCTTTTCTCTTCTTTTGTCTTCTGTTCTCTTATTTTCACTTTTCTCCTTCATCTTCTTTTCTCTTCTATTCTCTTCTTTTCTCTTCTTTCACTTCTTTTCTTTTTTCTCTTCTTTTCTCTTTTCTCTTTTTCTTTTCTCTTTTCGCTTCTGTTCTCTTTACTCTTTTTATTTTATTCTCTTCTTATGTCTTTGCTATTATCTCTTTTCTCTTCTTTTCAATGCATTTCTCTTTCGTCTTTACAATTGTTCGCTCCTTTCCTCTTCTTTTCACTTTTCTCCTGTTTTCTCTTCTTTTCTCTTCTTTTCTGGGTTCTCCCATCTCCTTTCCCTTCGTTTCTATTCTGTTCTCTTCTTTTCTCTTTTCTCTTCTTTTCTCTTCATTTCTCTTCTTTTCATTTCACTTATCACTTTTCTGTACTTTACTCTTTTCTTTTCTCTTCTTTTCTCTTTTCTCATCTTTTCTCTTTTTGCTTCTTTTCTCTCTTATCTCTTTTCACGACTTCTCTCTTTTCTCGTTTTTCTTCTGTTCTCTTTTCCCTTTTCTTTGTTTTCTCTTTTTTTCTTCTATTCCCTCTTCTGTTTTCTCTTCTTTTCAATGCATTTCTCTTTTGTCTTTACTGTCTGTTCGCTCCTTTTCTCTTCTTTTCACTTTTCTCCTGTTTTCTCTTCTTTTCTCTTCTTTTCTGGGTTCTCCTATCTCCTTTCTCTTCTTTTCTATTCTGTGCTCTTCTTTTATCTTTTCTCTTCTTTTCTCTTAATTTATCTTCTTTTCATTTCACTTATCACTTTTCCCTACATTGCTCTTTTCTTTTGTCTTCTTTTCGCTTTTCTCATCTTTTCTCTTTTTGCTTCTTTTCTCTCTTATCTCTTTTCACTACTTTTCTTTTTTCTCGTTTTTCTTCTACTCTCTTCTTTTCCCTTTTCTTTTGTTTTCTCTTTTTTTCGTCTTTTCCCTTTTCTCTTTTCTCTTCTTTCCCCTTGCTCTTCTTTTCTCTTCTTTTGTAATTTTTTCTTCTTTTCTCTTCTTTTCTCTTCTTTTCTCTTTTCTCTTGTTTTCACTTCTTTACCCCTTTCGTTTTTCTCTTTTCTCTTGTTTTCTCTTCTTTCTCTTTTCTCTTTTCTCTTCTTTTCTCTTGTTTTCTCTTCTTTTCTCTTTTATTTTCTGTTCTTTTCTCTTCTTTTCTCTTCATTTCTCTTCTTTACTCTTTTCTCTTCTTTTCTCTTCATTTCTCTTCTTTTCACTTTTCTCTTGTTTTCTCTTCTTTTCTATTTTTTTCATTTCTCTTGTTTTCTCTTCTTTTCTCTTTTCTCTTGGTTTCTCTTCTTTTCTCTTTTCTTTTCTGTTCTTTTCTCTTCATTTCTCTTCTTTACTCTTTTCTCTTCTTTTGTCTTCATTTCTCTTCTTTTCACTTTTCTCTTGTTTTCTCTTCTTTTCTATTGTTGTCATTTCTCTTTTTTCTCTTCTTTTCTCTTTTCTCTGTTCTCTTCTTTTCCCTTTCCTCTTCTTTTCTCTTCTTTTGTATTTCTTCTTCTTTTCTCTTCATTTCTCTTCTTTTCTCTTCTTTTCACTTTTCTCTTTTCTCTTCTTTTCCCTTTTTTCTTTTCATTTATCACTTTTCTCTTCTTTACTCATTTCTTTTCTCTTCTTTTCTCTTTTCTCTTCTTTTCTCTTTTCTCTTGTTTTCTCTCTTTTCTCTTTTCTCTTTTCGCTTCTTTTCTCTCTTATCTCTTTTCACTACTTTTCTCTTTTCTCCTTTGTCTTCTATTCTCTTTTTTTCCTTTTCTATTATCTCTTTTCTCTTCATTTCTCTGCGTTTCTCTTTTGTCTTTCTGCCTGTTCGCTCCTTTTCTCTTCTTTTAATCTTCCCCTGTTTTCTCTTCTTTTCTCTTCTGTTCTCTTGTTTTCTCTTTGCTCTATTCTCTTCTTTTCTCTTTTCTGTTTTCTCTTATCTCCTTTACATTCTTTTCTCTTCTTTTCTCTTTCTCTTTTCTCTTTTCTCTTCTATTTCCTTTTCTTTTCTCTTCTGTTCTCGTCTATTCTCTTTTCCTTTTGCTCTTCTTTTCTCTTTTCTCTTCTTTTGTCTTCTGTTCTCTTATTTTCACTTTTCTCCTTCATCTTCTTTTCTCTTCTATTCTCTTCTTTTCTCTTCTTTCACTTCTTTTCTTTTTTCTCTTCTTTTCTCTTTTCTCTTTTTCTTTTCTCTTTTCGCTTCTGTTCTCTTTACTCTTTTTATTTTATTCTCTTCTTATGTCTTTGCTATTATCTCTTTTCTCTTCTTTTCAATGCATTTCTCTTTCGTCTTTACTATCTGTTCGCTCCTTTTCTCTTCTTTTCACTTTTCTCCTGTTTTCTCTTCTTTTCTCTTCTTTTCTGGGTTCTCCCATCTCCTTTCCCTTCGTTTCTATTCTGTTCTCTTCTTTTCTCTTTTCTCTTCTTTTCTCTTCATTTCTCTTCTTTTCATTTCACTTATCACTTTTCTGTACTTTACTCTTTTCTTTTCTCTTCTTTTCTCTTTTCTCATCTTTTCTCTTTTTGCTTCTTTTCTCTCTTATCTCTTTTCACGACTTCTCTGTTTTCTCGTTTTTCTTCTGTTCTCTTTTCCCTTTTCTTTGTTTTCTCTTTTTTTCTTCTATTCCCTCTTCTGTTTTCTCTTCTTTTCAATGCATTTCTCTTTTGTCTTTACTGTCTGTTCGCTCCTTTTCTCTTCTTTTCACTTTTCTCCTGTTTTCTCTTCTTTTCTCTTCTTTTCTGGGTTCTCCTATCTCCTTTCTCTTCTTTTCTATTCTGTGCTCTTCTTTTATCTTTTCTCTTCTTTTCTCTTCATTTATCTTCTTTTCATTTCACTTATCACTTTTCCCTACATTGCTCTTTTCTTTTGTCTTCTTTTCGCTTTTCTCATCTTTTCTCTTTTTGCTTCTTTTCTCTCTTATCTCTTTTCACTACTTTTCTTTTTTCTCGTTTTTCTTCTACTCTCTTCTTTTCCCTTTTCTTTGTTTTCTCTTTTTTTCTTCTATTCCCTCTTCTGTTTTCTCTTCTTTTCAATGCATTTCTCTTTTGTCTTTACTGTCTGTTCGCTCCTTTTCTCTTCTTTTCACTTTTCTCCTGTTTTCTCTTCTTTTCTCTTCTTTTCTGGGTTCTCCTATCTCCTTTCTCTTCTTTTCTATTCTGTGCTCTTCTTTTATCTTTTCTCTTCTTTTCTCTTCATTTATCTTCTTTTCATTTCACTTATCACTTTTCCCTACATTGCTCTTTTCTTTTGTCTTCTTTTCGCTTTTCTCATCTTTTCTCTTTTTGCTTCTTTTCTCTCTTATCTCTTTTCACTACTTTTCTTTTTTCTCGTTTTTCTTCTACTCTCTTCTTTTCCCTTTTCTTTTGTTTTCTCTTTTTTTCGTCTTTTCCCTTTTCTCTTTTCTCTTCTTTCCCCTTGCTCTTCTTTTCTCTTCTTTTGTATTTATTCTTCTTTTCTCTTCTTTTCTCTTTTCTCTTGTTTTCACTTCTTTACCCCTTTCGTTTTTCTCTTTTCTCTTGTTTTCTCTTCTTTCTCTTTTCTCTTTTCTCTTCTTTTCTCTTGTTTTCTCTTCTTTTCTCTTTTATTTTCTGTTCTTTTCTCTTCTTTTCTCTTCATTTCTCTTCTTTACTCTTTTCTCTTCTTTTCTCTTCATTTCTCTTCTTTTCACTTTTCTCTTGTTTTCTCTTCTTTTCTATTTTTTTCATTTCTCTTGTTTTCTCTTCTTTTCTCTTTTCTCTTGGTTTCTCTTCTTTTCTCTTTTCTTTTCTGTTCTTTTCTCTTCATTTCTCTTCTTTACTCTTTTCTCTTCTTTTGTCTTCATTTCTCTTCTTTTCACTTTTCTCTTGTTTTCTCTTCTTTTCTATTGTTGTCATTTCTCTTTTTTCTCTTCTTTTCTCTTTTCTCTGTTCTCTTCTTTTCCCTTTCCTCTTCTTTTCTCTTCTTTTGTATTTCTTCTTCTTTTCTCTTCATTTCTCTTCTTTTCTCTTCTTTTCACTTTTCTCTTTTCTCTTCTTTTCCCTTTTTTCTTTTCATTTATCACTTTTCTCTTCTTTACTCATTTCTTTTCTCTTCTTTTCTCTTTTCTCTTCTTTTCTCTTTTCTCTTGTTTTCTCTCTTTTCTCTTTTCTCTTTTCGCTTCTTTTCTCTCTTATCTCTTTTCACTACTTTTCTCTTTTCTCCTTTGTCTTCTATTCTCTTTTTTTCCTTTTCTATTATCTCTTTTCTCTTCATTTCTCTGCGTTTCTCTTTTGTCTTTACTGCCTGTTCGCTCCTTTTCTCTTCTTTTAATCTTCCCCTGTTTTCTCTTCTTTTCTCTTCTGTTCTCTTCTTTTCTCTTTGCTCTATTCTCTTCTTTTCTCTTTTCTGTTTTCTCTTATCTCCTTTACCTTCTTTTCTCTTCTTTTCTCTTTCTCTTTTCTCTTTTCTCTTCTATTTCCTTTTCTTTTCTCTTCTGTTCTCGTCTATTCTCTTTTCCTTTTGCTCTTCTTTTCTCTTTTCTCTTCTTTTGTCTTCTGTTCTCTTATTTTCACTTTTCTCCTTCATCTTCTTTTCTCTTCTATTCTCTTCTTTTCTCTTCTTTCACTTCTTTTCTTTTTTCTCTTCTTTTCTCTTTTCTCTTTTTCTTTTCTCTTTTCGCTTCTGTTCTCTTTACTCTTTTTATTTTATTCTCTTCTTATGTCTTTGCTATTATCTCTTTTCTCTTCTTTTCAATGCATTTCTCTTTCGTCTTTACTGTCTGTTCGCTCCTTTTCTCTTCTTTTCACTTTTCTCCTGTTTTCTCTTCTTTTCTCTTCTTTTCTGGGTTCTCCCATCTCCTTTCCCTTCGTTTCTATTCTGTTCTCTTCTTTTCTCTTTTCTCTTCTTTTCTCTTCATTTCTCTTCTTTTCATTTCACTTATCACTTTTCTGTACTTTACTCTTTTCTTTTCTCTTCTTTTCTCTTTTCTCATCTTTTCTCTTTTTGCTTCTTTTCTCTCTTATCTCTTTTCACGACTTCTCTGTTTTCTCGTTTTTCTTCTGTTCTCTTTTCCCTTTTCTTTGTTTTCTCTTTTTTTCTTCTATTCCCTCTTCTGTTTTCTCTTCTTTTCAATGCATTTCTCTTTTGTCTTTACTGTCTGTTCGCTCCTTTTCTCTTCTTTTCACTTTTCTCCTGTTTTCTCTTCTTTTCTCTTCTTTTCTGGGTTCTCCTATCTCCTTTCTCTTCTTTTCTATTCTGTGCTCTTCTTTTATCTTTTCTCTTCTTTTCTCTTCATTTATCTTCTTTTCATTTCACTTATCACTTTTCCCTACATTGCTCTTTTCTTTTGTCTTCTTTTCGCTTTTCTCATCTTTTCTCTTTTTGCTTCTTTTCTCTCTTATCTCTTTTCACTACTTTTCTTTTTTCTCGTTTTTCTTCTACTCTCTTCTTTTCCCTTTTCTTTTGTTTTCTCTTTTTTTCGTCTTTTCCCTTTTCTCTTTTCTCTTCTTTCCCCTTGCTCTTCTTTTCTCTTCTTTTGTATTTATTCTTCTTTTCTCTTCTTTTCTCTTCTTTTCTCTTTTCTCTTGTTTTCACTTCTTTACCCCTTTCGTTTTTCTCTTTTCTCTTGTTTTCTCTTCTTTCTCTTTTCTCTTTTCTCTTCTTTTCTCTTGTTTTCTCTTCTTTTCTCTTTTATTTTCTGTTCTTTTCTCTTCTTTTCTCTTCATTTCTCTTCTTTACTCTTTTCTCTTCTTTTCTCTTCATTTCTCTTCTTTTCACTTTTCTCTTGTTTTCTCTTCTTTTCTATTTTTTTCATTTCTCTTGTTTTCTCTTCTTTTCTCTTTTCTCTTGGTTTCTCTTCTTTTCTCTTTTCTTTTCTGTTCTTTTCTCTTCATTTCTCTTCTTTACTCTTCTCTCTTCTTTTGTCTTCATTTCTCTTCTTTTCACTTTTCTCTTGTTTTCTCTTCTTTTCTATTGTTGTCATTTCTCTTTTTTCTCTTCTTTTCTCTTTTCTCTGTTCTCTTCTTTTCCCTTTCCTCTTCTTTTCTCTTCTTTTGTATTTCTTCTTCTTTTCTCTTCATTTCTCTTCTTTTCTCTTCTTTTCACTTTTCTCTTTTCTCTTCTTTTCCCTTTTTTCTTTTCATTTATCACTTTTCTCTTCTTTACTCATTTCTTTTCTCTTCTTTTCTCTTTTCTCTTCTTTTCTCTTTTCTCTTGTTTTCTCTCTTTTCTCTTTTCTCTTTTCGCTTCTTTTCTCTCTTATCTCTTTTCACTACTTTTCTCTTTTCTCCTTTGTCTTCTATTCTCTTTTTTTCCTTTTCTATTATCTCTTTTCTCTTCATTTCTCTGCGTTTCTCTTTTGTCTTTACTGCCTGTTCGCTCCTTTTCTCTTCTTTTAATCTTCCCGTTTTCTCTTCTTTTCTCTTCTGTTCTCTTCTTTTCTCTTTGCTCTATTCTCTTCTTTTCTCTTTTCTGTTTTCTCTTATCTCCTTTACCTTCTTTTCTCTTCTTTTCTCTTTCTCTTTTCTCTTTTCTCTTCTATTTCCTTTTCTTTTCTCTTCTGTTCTCGTCTATTCTCTTTTCCTTTTGCTCTTCTTTTCTCTTTTCTCTTCTTTTGTCTTCTGTTCTCTTATTTTCACTTTTCTCCTTCATCTTCTTTTCTCTTCTATTCTCTTCTTTTCTCTTCTTTCACTTCTTTTCTTTTTTCTCTTCTTTTCTCTTTTCTCTTTTTCTTTTCTCTTTTCGCTTCTGTTCTCTTTACTCTTTTTATTTTATTCTCTTCTTATGTCTTTGCTATTATCTCTTTTCTCTTCTTTTCAATGCATTTCTCTTTCGTCTTTACTGTCTGTTCGCTCCTTTTCTCTTCTTTTCACTTTTCTCCTGTTTTCTCTTCTTTTCTGGGTTCTCCCATCTCCTTTCCCTTCGTTTCTATTCTGTTCTCTTCTTTTCTCTTTTCTCTTCTTTTCTCTTCATTTCTCTTCTTTTCATTTCACTTATCACTTTTCTGTACTTTACTCTTTTCTTTTCTCTTCTTTTCTCTTTTCTCATCTTTTCTCTTTTTGCTTCTTTTCTCTCTTATCTCTTTTCACGACTTCTCTGTTTTCTCGTTTTTCTTCTGTTCTCTTTTCCCTTTTCTTTGTTTTCTCTTTTTTTCTTCTATTCCCTCTTCTGTTTTCTCTTCTTTTCAATGCATTTCTCTTTTGTCTTTACTGTCTGTTCGCTCCTTTTCTCTTCTTTTCACTTTTCTCCTGTTTTCTCTTCTTTTCTCTTCTTTTCTGGGTTCTCCTATCTCCTTTCTCTTCTTTTCTATTCTGTGCTCTTCTTTTATCTTTTCTCTTCTTTTCTCTTCATTTATCTTCTTTTCATTTCACTTATCACTTTTCCCTACATTGCTCTTTTCTTTTGTCTTCTTTTCGCTTTTCTCATCTTTTCTCTTTTTGCTTCTTTTCTCTCTTATCTCTTTTCACTACTTTTCTTTTTTCTCGTTTTTCTTCTACTCTCTTCTTTTCCCTTTTCTTTTGTTTTCTCTTTTTTTCGTCTTTTCCCTTTTCTCTTTTCTCTTCTTTCCCCTTGCTCTTCTTTTCTCTTCTTTTGTATTTATTCTTCTTTTCTCTTCTTTTCTCTTTTCTCTTGTTTTCACTTCTTTACCCCTTTCGTTTTTCTCTTTTCTCTTGTTTTCTCTTCTTTCTCTTTTCTCTTTTCTCTTCTTTTCTCTTGTTTTCTCTTCTTTTCTCTTTTATTTTCTGTTCTTTTCTCTTCTTTTCTCTTCATTTCTCTTCTTTACTCTTTTCTCTTCTTTTCTCTTCATTTCTCTTCTTTTCACTTTTCTCTTGTTTTCTCTTCTTTTCTATTTTTTTCATTTCTCTTGTTTTCTCTTCTTTTCTCTTTTCTCTTGGTTTCTCTTCTTTTCTCTTTTCTTTTCTGTTCTTTTCTCTTCATTTCTCTTCTTTACTCTTTTCTCTTCTTTTGTCTTCATTTCTCTTCTTTTCACTTTTCTCTTGTTTTCTCTTCTTTTCTATTGTTGTCATTTCTCTTTTTTCTCTTCTTTTCTCTTTTCTCTGTTCTCTTCTTTTCCCTTTCCTCTTCTTTTCTCTTCTTTTGTATTTCTTCTTCTTTTCTCTTCATTTCTCTTCTTTTCTCTTCTTTTCACTTTTCTCTTTTCTCTTCTTTTCCCTTTTTTCTTTTCATTTATCACTTTTCTCTTCTTTACTCATTTCTTTTCTCTTCTTTTCTCTTTTCTCTTCTTTTCTCTTTTCTCTTGTTTTCTCTCTTTTCTCTTTTCTCTTTTCGCTTCTTTTCTCTCTTATCTCTTTTCACTACTTTTCTCTTTTCTCCTTTGTCTTCTATTCTCTTTTTTTCCTTTTCTATTATCTCTTTTCTCTTCATTTCTCTGCGTTTCTCTTTTGTCTTTACTGCCTGTTCGCTCCTTTTCTCTTCTTTTAATCTTCCCCTGTTTTCTCTTCTTTTCTCTTCTGTTCTCTTCTTTTCTCTTTGCTCTATTCTCTTCTTTTCTCTTTTCTGTTTTCTCTTATCTCCTTTACCTTCTTTTCTCTTCTTTTCTCTTTCTCTTTTCTCTTCTATTTCCTTTTCTTTTCTCTTCTGTTCTCGTCTATTCTCTTTTCCTTTTGCTCTTCTTTTCTCTTTTCTCTTCTTTTGTCTTCTGTTCTCTTATTTTCACTTTTCTCCTTCATCTTCTTTTCTCTTCTATTCTCTTCTTTTCTCTTCTTTCACTTCTTTTCTTTTTTCTCTTCTTTTCTCTTTTCTCTTTTTCTTTTCTCTTTTCGCTTCTGTTCTCTTTACTCTTTTTATTTTATTCTCTTCTTATGTCTTTGCTATTATCTCTTTTCTCTTCTTTTCAATGCATTTCTCTTTCGTCTTTACAATTGTTCGCTCCTTTCCTCTTCTTTTCACTTTTCTCCTGTTTTCTCTTCTTTTCTCTTCTTTTCTGGGTTCTCCCATCTCCTTTCCCTTCGTTTCTATTCTGTTCTCTTCTTTTCTCTTTTCTCTTCTTTTCTCTTCATTTCTCTTCTTTTCATTTCACTTATCACTTTTCTGTACTTTACTCTTTTCTTTTCTCTTCTTTTCTCTTTTCTCATCTTTTCTCTTTTTGCTTCTTTTCTCTCTTATCTCTTTTCACGACTTCTCTCTTTTCTCGTTTTTCTTCTGTTCTCTTTTCCCTTTTCTTTGTTTTCTCTTTTTTTCTTCTATTCCCTCTTCTGTTTTCTCTTCTTTTCAATGCATTTCTCTTTTGTCTTTACTGTCTGTTCGCTCCTTTTCTCTTCTTTTCACTTTTCTCCTGTTTTCTCTTCTTTTCTCTTCTTTTCTGGGTTCTCCTATCTCCTTTCTCTTCTTTTCTATTCTGTGCTCTTCTTTTATCTTTTCTCTTCTTTTCTCTTCATTTATCTTCTTTTCATTTCACTTATCACTTTTCCCTACATTGCTCTTTTCTTTTGTCTTCTTTTCGCTTTTCTCATCTTTTCTCTTTTTGCTTCTTTTCTCTCTTATCTCTTTTCACTACTTTTCTTTTTTCTCGTTTTTCTTCTACTCTCTTCTTTTCCCTTTTCTTTTGTTTACTCTTTTTTTCGTCTTTTCCCTTTTCTCTTTTCTCTTCTTTCCCCTTGCTCTTCTTTTCTCTTCTTTTGTATTTATTCTTCTTTTCTCTTCTTTTCTCTTCTTTTCTCTTTTCTCTTGTTTTCACTTCTTTACCCCTTTCGTTTTTCTCTTTTCTCTTGTTTTCTCTTCTTTCTCTTTTCTCTTTTCTCTTCTTTTCTCTTGTTTTCTCTTCTTTTCTCTTTTATTTTCTGTTCTTTTCTCTTCTTTTCTCTTCATTTCTCTTCTTTACTCTTTTCTCTTCTTTTCTCTTCATTTCTCTTCTTTTCACTTTTCTCTTGTTTTCTCTTCTTTTCTATTGTTGTCATTTCTCTTTTTTCTCTTCTTTTCTCTTTTCTCTGTTCTCTTCTTTTCCCTTTCCTCTTCTTTTCTCTTCTTTTGTATTTCTTCTTCTTTTCTCTTCATTTCTCTTCTTTTCTCTTCTTTTCACTTTTCTCTTTTCTCTTCTTTTCCCTTTTTTCTTTTCATTTATCACTTTTCTCTTCTTTACTCATTTCTTTTCTCTTCTTTTCTCTTTTCTCTTCTTTTCTCTTTTCTCTTGTTTTCTCTCTTTTCTCTTTTCTCTTTTCGCTTCTTTTCTCTCTTATCTCTTTTCACTACTTTTCTCTTTTCTCCTTTGTCTTCTATTCTCTTTTTTTCCTTTTCTATTATCTCTTTTCTCTTCATTTCTCTGCGTTTCTCTTTTGTCTTTACTGCCTGTTCGCTCCTTTTCTCTTCTTTTAATCTTCCCCTGTTTTCTCTTCTTTTCTCTTCTGTTCTCTTCTTTTCTCTTTGCTCTATTCTCTTCTTTTCTCTTTTCTGTTTTCTCTTATCTCCTTTACCTTCTTTTCTCTTCTTTTCTCTTTCTCTTTTCTCTTCTATTTCCTTTTCTTTTCTCTTCTGTTCTCGTCTATTCTCTTTTCCTTTTGCTCTTCTTTTCTCTTTTCTCTTCTTTTGTCTTCTGTTCTCTTATTTTCACTTTTCTCCTTCATCTTCTTTTCTCTTCTATTCTCTTCTTTTCTCTTCTTTCACTTCTTTTCTTTTTTCTCTTCTTTTCTCTTTTCTCTTTTTCTTTTCTCTTTTCGCTTCTGTTCTCTTTACTCTTTTTATTTTATTCTCTTCTTATGTCTTTGCTATTATCTCTTTTCTCTTCTTTTCAATGCATTTCTCTTTCGTCTTTACTATCTGTTCGCTCCTTTTCTCTTCTTTTCACTTTTCTCCTGTTTTCTCTTCTTTTCTCTTCTTTTCTGGGTTCTCCCATCTCCTTTCCCTTCGTTTCTATTCTGTTCTCTTCTTTTCTCTTTTCTCTTCTTTTCTCTTCATTTCTCTTCTTTTCATTTCACTTATCACTTTTCTGTACTTTACTCTTTTCTTTTCTCTTCTTTTCTCTTTTCTCATCTTTTCTCTTTTTGCTTCTTTTCTCTCTTATCTCTTTTCACGACTTCTCTGTTTTCTCGTTTTTCTTCTGTTCTCTTTTCCCTTTTCTTTGTTTTCTCTTTTTTTCTTCTATTCCCTCTTCTGTTTTCTCTTCTTTTCAATGCATTTCTCTTTTGTCTTTACTGTCTGTTCGCTCCTTTTCTCTTCTTTTCACTTTTCTCCTGTTTTCTCTTCTTTTCTCTTCTTTTCTGGGTTCTCCTATCTCCTTTCTCTTCTTTTCTATTCTGTGCTCTTCTTTTATCTTTTCTCTTCTTTTCTCTTCATTTCTCTTCTTTTCATTTCACTTATCACTTTTCCCTACATTGCTCTTTTCTTTTGTCTTCTTTTCGCTTTTCTCATCTTTTCTCTTTTTGCTTCTTTTCTCTCTTATCTCTTTTCACTACTTTTCTTTTTTCTCGTTTTTCTTCTACTCTCTTCTTTTCCCTTTTCTTTTGTTTTCTCTTTTTTTCGTCTTTTCCCTTTTCTCTTTTCTCTTCTTTCCCCTTGCTCTTCTTTTCTCTTCTTTTGTATTTATTCTTCTTTTCTCTTCTTTTCTCTTCTTTTCTCTTTTCTCTTGTTTTCACTTCTTTACCCCTTTCGTTTTTCTCTTTTCTCTTGTTTTCTCTTCTTTCTCTTTTCTCTTTTCTCTTCTTTTCTCTTGTTTTCTCTTCTTTTCTCTTTTATTTTCTGTTCTTTTCTCTTCTTTTCTCTTCATTTCTCTTCTTTACTCTTTTCTCTTCTTTTCTCTTCATTTCTCTTCTTTTCACTTTTCTCTTGTTTTCTCTTCTTTTCTATTTTTTTCATTTCTCTTGTTTTCTCTTCTTTTCTCTTTTCTCTTGGTTTCTCTTCTTTTCTCTTTTCTTTTCTGTTCTTTTCTCTTCATTTCTCTTCTTTACTCTTTTCTCTTCTTTTGTCTTCATTTCTCTTCTTTTCACTTTTCTCTTGTTTTCTCTTCTTTTCTATTGTTGTCATTTCTCTTTTTTCTCTTCTTTTCTCTTTTCTCTGTTCTCTTCTTTTCCCTTTCCTCTTCTTTTCTCTTCTTTTGTATTTCTTCTTCTTTTCTCTTCATTTCTCTTCTTTTCTCTTCTTTTCACTTTTCTCTTTTCTCTTCTTTTCCCTTTTTTCTTTTCATTTATCACTTTTCTCTTCTTTACTCATTTCTTTTCTCTTCTTTTCTCTTTTCTCTTCTTTTCTCTTTTCTCTTGTTTTCTCTCTTTTCTCTTTTCTCTTTTCGCTTCTTTTCTCTCTTATCTCTTTTCACTACTTTTCTCTTTTCTCCTTTGTCTTCTATTCTCTTTTTTTCCTTTTCTATTATCTCTTTTCTCTTCATTTCTCTGCGTTTCTCTTTTGTCTTTACTGCCTGTTCGCTCCTTTTCTCTTCTTTTAATCTTCCCCTGTTTTCTCTTCTTTTCTCTTCTGTTCTCTTCTTTTCTCTTTGCTCTATTCTCTTCTTTTCTCTTTTCTGTTTTCTCTTATCTCCTTTACCTTCTTTTCTCTTCTTTTCTCTTTTCTCTTTTCTCTTCTATTTCCTTTTCTTTTCTCTTCTGTTCTCGTCTATTCTCTTTTCCTTTTGCTCTTCTTTTCTCTTTTCTCTTCTTTTGTCTTCTGTTCTCTTATTTTCACTTTTCTCCTTCATCTTCTTTTCTCTTCTATTCTCTTCTTTTCTCTTCTTTCACTTCTTTTCTTTTTTCTCTTCTTTTCTCTTTTCTCTTTTTCTTTTCTCTTTTCGCTTCTGTTCTCTTTACTCTTTTTATTTTATTCTCTTCTTATGTCTTTGCTATTATCTCTTTTCTCTTCTTTTCAATGCATTTCTCTTTCGTCTTTACTATCTGTTCGCTCCTTTTCTCTTCTTTTCACTTTTCTCCTGTTTTCTCTTCTTTTCTCTTCTTTTCTGGGTTCTCCCATCTCCTTTCCCTTCGTTTCTATTCTGTTCTCTTCTTTTCTCTTTTCTCTTCTTTTCTCTTCATTTCTCTTCTTTTCATTTCACTTATCACTTTTCTGTACTTTACTCTTTTCTTTTCTCTTCTTTTCTCTTTTCTCATCTTTTCTCTTTTTGCTTCTTTTCTCTCTTATCTCTTTTCACGACTTCTCTGTTTTCTCGTTTTTCGTCTGTTCTCTTTTCCCTTTTCTTTGTTTTCTCTTTTTTTCTTCTATTCCCTCTTCTGTTTTCTCTTCTTTTCAATGCATTTCTCTTTTGTCTTTACTGTCTGTTCGCTCCTTTTCTCTTCTTTTCACTTTTCTCCTGTTTTCTCTTCTTTTCTCTTCTTTTCTGGGTTCTCCTATCTCCTTTCTCTTCTTTTCTATTCTGTGCTCTTCTTTTATCTTTTCTCTTCTTTTCTCTTCATTTATCTTCTTTTCATTTCACTTATCACTTTTCCCTACATTGCTCTTTTCTTTTGTCTTCTTTTCGCTTTTCTCATCTTTTCTCTTTTTGCTTCTTTTCTCTCTTATCTCTTTTCACTACTTTTCTTTTTTCTCGTTTTTCTTCTACTCTCTTCTTTTCCCTTTTCTTTTGTTTTCTCTTTTTTTCGTCTTTTCCCTTTTCTCTTTTCTCTTCTTTCCCCTTGCTCTTCTTTTCTCTTCTTTTGTATTTATTCTTCTTTTCTCTTCTTTTCTCTTTTCTCTTGTTTTCACTTCTTTACCCCTTTCGTTTTTCTCTTTTCTCTTGTTTTCTCTTCTTTCTCTTTTCTCTTTTCTCTTCTTTTCTCTTGTTTTCTCTTCTTTTCTCTTTTATTTTCTGTTCTTTTCTCTTCTTTTCTCTTCATTTCTCTTCTTTACTCTTTTCTCTTCTTTTCTCTTCATTTCTCTTCTTTTCACTTTTCTCTTGTTTTCTCTTCTTTTCTATTTTTTTCATTTCTCTTGTTTTCTCTTCTTTTCTCTTTTCTCTTGGTTTCTCTTCTTTTCTCTTTTCTTTTCTGTTCTTTTCTCTTCATTTCTCTTCTTTACTCTTTTCTCTTCTTTTGTCTTCATTTCTCTTCTTTTCACTTTTCTCTTGTTTTCTCTTCTTTTCTATTGTTGTCATTTCTCTTTTTTCTCTTCTTTTCTCTTTTCTCTGTTCTCTTCTTTTCCCTTTCCTCTTCTTTTCTCTTCTTTTGTATTTCTTCTTCTTTTCTCTTCATTTCTCTTCTTTTCTCTTCTTTTCACTTTTCTCTTTTCTCTTCTTTTCCCTTTTTTCTTTTCATTTATCACTTTTCTCTTCTTTACTCATTTCTTTTCTCTTCTTTTCTCTTTTCTCTTCTTTTCTCTTTTCTCTTGTTTTCTCTCTTTTCTCTTTTCTCTTTTCGCTTCTTTTCTCTCTTATCTCTTTTCACTACTTTTCTCTTTTCTCCTTTGTCTTCTATTCTCTTTTTTTCCTTTTCTATTATCTCTTTTCTCTTCATTTCTCTGCGTTTCTCTTTTGTCTTTACTGCCTGTTCGCTCCTTTTCTCTTCTTTTAATCTTCCCCTGTTTTCTCTTCTTTTCTCTTCTGTTCTCTTCTTTTCTCTTTGCTCTATTCTCTTCTTTTCTCTTTTCTGTTTTCTCTTATCTCCTTTACCTTCTTTTCTCTTCTTTTCTCTTTCTCTTTTCTCTTTTCTCTTCTATTTCCTTTTCTTTTCTCTTCTGTTCTCGTCTATTCTCTTTTCCTTTTGCTCTTCTTTTCTCTTTTCTCTTCTTTTGTCTTCTGTTCTCTTATTTTCACTTTTCTCCTTCATCTTCTTTTCTCTTCTATTCTCTTCTTTTCTCTTCTTTCACTTCTTTTCTTTTTTCTCTTCTTTTCTCTTTTCTCTTTTTCTTTTCTCTTTTCGCTTCTGTTCTCTTTACTCTTTTTATTTTATTCTCTTCTTATGTCTTTGCTATTATCTCTTTTCTCTTCTTTTCAATGCATTTCTCTTTCGTCTTTACTGTCTGTTCGCTCCTTTTCTCTTCTTTTCACTTTTCTCCTGTTTTCTCTTCTTTTCTCTTCTTTTCTGGGTTCTCCCATCTCCTTTCCCTTCGTTTCTATTCTGTTCTCTTCTTTTCTCTTTTCTCTTCTTTTCTCTTCATTTCTCTTCTTTTCATTTCACTTATCACTTTTCTGTACTTTACTCTTTTCTTTTCTCTTTTCTCATCTTTTCTCTTTTTGCTTCTTTTCTCTCTTATCTCTTTTCACGACTTCTCTGTTTTCTCGTTTTTCTTCTGTTCTCTTTTCCCTTTTCTTTGTTTTCTCTTTTTTTCTTCTATTCCCTCTTCTGTTTTCTCTTCTTTTCAATGCATTTCTCTTTTGTCTTTACTGTCTGTTCGCTCCTTTTCTCTTCTTTTCACTTTTCTCCTGTTTTCTCTTCTTTTCTCTTCTTTTCTGGGTTCTCCTATCTCCTTTCTCTTCTTTTCTATTCTGTGCTCTTCTTTTATCTTTTCTCTTCTTTTCTCTTCATTTATCTTCTTTTCATTTCACTTATCACTTTTCCCTACATTGCTCTTTTCTTTTGTCTTCTTTTCGCTTTTCTCATCTTTTCTCTTTTTGCTTCTTTTCTCTCTTATCTCTTTTCACTACTTTTCTTTTTTCTCGTTTTTCTTCTACTCTCTTCTTTTCCCTTTTCTTTTGTTTTCTCTTTTTTTCGTCTTTTCCCTTTTCTCTTTTCTCTTCTTTCCCCTTGCTCTTCTTTTCTCTTCTTTTGTATTTATTCTTCTTTTCTCTTCTTTTCTCTTTTCTCTTGTTTTCACTTCTTTACCCCTTTCGTTTTTCTCTTTTCTCTTGTTTTCTCTTCTTTCTCTTTTCTCTTTTCTCTTCTTTTCTCTTGTTTTCTCTTCTTTTCTCTTTTATTTTCTGTTCTTTTCTCTTCTTTTCTCTTCATTTCTCTTCTTTACTCTTTTCTCTTCTTTTCTCTTCATTTCTCTTCTTTTCACTTTTCTCTTGTTTTCTCTTCTTTTCTATTTTTTTCATTTCTCTTGTTTTCTCTTCTTTTCTCTTTTCTCTTGGTTTCTCTTCTTTTCTCTTTTCTTTTCTGTTCTTTTCTCTTCATTTCTCTTCTTTACTCTTTTCTCTTCTTTTGTCTTCATTTCTCTTCTTTTCACTTTTCTCTTGTTTTCTCTTCTTTTCTATTGTTGTCATTTCTCTTTTTTCTCTTCTTTTCTCTTTTCTCTGTTCTCTTCTTTTCCCTTTCCTCTTCTTTTCTCTTCTTTTGTATTTCTTCTTCTTTTCTCTTCATTTCTCTTCTTTTCTCTTCTTTTCACTTTTCTCTTTTCTCTTCTTTTCCCTTTTTTCTTTTCATTTATCACTTTTCTCTTCTTTACTCATTTCTTTTCTCTTCTTTTCTCTTTTCTCTTCTTTTCTCTTTTCTCTTGTTTTCTCTCTTTTCTCTTTTCTCTTTTCGCTTCTTTTCTCTCTTATCTCTTTTCACTACTTTTCTCTTTTCTCCTTTGTCTTCTATTCTCTTTTTTTCCTTTTCTATTATCTCTTTTCTCTTCATTTCTCTGCGTTTCTCTTTTGTCTTTACTGCCTGTTCGCTCCTTTTCTCTTCTTTTAATCTTCCCCTGTTTTCTCTTCTTTTCTCTTCTGTTCTCTTCTTTTCTCTTTGCTCTATTCTCTTCTTTTCTCTTTTCTGTTTTCTCTTATCTCCTTTACCTTCTTTTCTCTTCTTTTCTCTTTCTCTTTTCTCTTTTCTCTTCTATTTCCTTTTCTTTTCTCTTCTGTTCTCGTCTATTCTCTTTTCCTTTTGCTCTTCTTTTCTCTTTTCTCTTCTTTTGTCTTCTGTTCTCTTATTTTCACTTTTCTCCTTCATCTTCTTTTCTCTTCTATTCTCTTCTTTTCTCTTCTTTCACTTCTTTTCTTTTTTCTCTTCTTTTCTCTTTTCTCTTTTTCTTTTCTCTTTTCGCTTCTGTTCTCTTTACTCTTTTTATTTTATTCTCTTCTTATGTCTTTGCTATTATCTCTTTTCTCTTCTTTTCAATGCATTTCTCTTTCGTCTTTACTGTCTGTTCGCTCCTTTTCTCTTCTTTTCACTTTTCTCCTGTTTTCTCTTCTTTTCTCTTCTTTTCTGGGTTCTCCCATCTCCTTTCCCTTCGTTTCTATTCTGTTCTCTTCTTTTCTCTTTTCTCTTCTTTTCTCTTCATTTCTCTTCTTTTCATTTCACTTATCACTTTTCTGTACTTTACTCTTTTCTTTTCTCTTCTTTTCTCTTTTCTCATCTTTTCTCTTTTTGCTTCTTTTCTCTCTTATCTCTTTTCACGACTTCTCTGTTTTCTCGTTTTTCTTCTGTTCTCTTTTCCCTTTTCTTTGTTTTCTCTTTTTTTCTTCTATTCCCTCTTCTGTTTTCTCTTCTTTTCAATGCATTTCTCTTTTGTCTTTACTGTCTGTTCGCTCCTTTTCTCTTCTTTTCACTTTTCTCCTGTTTTCTCTTCTTTTCTCTTCTTTTCTGGGTTCTCCTATCTCCTTTCTCTTCTTTTCTATTCTGTGCTCTTCTTTTATCTTTTCTCTTCTTTTCTCTTCATTTATCTTCTTTTCATTTCACTTATCACTTTTCCCTACATTGCTCTTTTCTTTTGTCTTCTTTTCGCTTTTCTCATCTTTTCTCTTTTTGCTTCTTTTCTCTCTTATCTCTTTTCACTACTTTTCTTTTTTCTCGTTTTTCTTCTACTCTCTTCTTTTCCCTTTTCTTTTGTTTTCTCTTTTTTTCGTCTTTTCCCTTTTCTCTTTTCTCTTCTTTCCCCTTGCTCTTCTTTTCTCTTCTTTTGTATTTATTCTTCTTTTCTCTTCTTTTCTCTTCTTTTCTCTTTTCTCTTGTTTTCACTTCTTTACCCCTTTCGTTTTTCTCTTTTCTCTTGTTTTCTCTTCTTTCTCTTTTCTCTTTTCTCTTCTTTTCTCTTGTTTTCTCTTCTTTTCTCTTTTATTTTCTGTTCTTTTCTCTTCTTTTCTCTTCATTTCTCTTCTTTACTCTTTTCTCTTCTTTTCTCTTCATTTCTCTTCTTTTCACTTTTCTCTTGTTTTCTCTTCTTTTCTATTTTTTTCATTTCTCTTGTTTTCTCTTCTTTTCTCTTTTCTCTTGGTTTCTCTTCTTTTCTCTTTTCTTTTCTGTTCTTTTCTCTTCATTTCTCTTCTTTACTCTTTTCTCTTCTTTTGTCTTCATTTCTCTTCTTTTCACTTTTCTCTTGTTTTCTCTTCTTTTCTATTGTTGTCATTTCTCTTTTTTCTCTTCTTTTCTCTTTTCTCTGTTCTCTTCTTTTCCCTTTCCTCTTCTTTTCTCTTCTTTTGTATTTCTTCTTCTTTTCTCTTCATTTCTCTTCTTTTCTCTTCTTTTCACTTTTCTCTTTTCTCTTCTTTTCCCTTTTTTCTTTTCATTTATCACTTTTCTCTTCTTTACTCATTTCTTTTCTCTTCTTTTCTCTTTTCTCTTCTTTTCTCTTTTCTCTTGTTTTCTCTCTTTTCTCTTTTCTCTTTTCGCTTCTTTTCTCTCTTATCTCTTTTCACTACTTTTCTCTTTTCTCCTTTGTCTTCTATTCTCTTTTTTTCCTTTTCTATTATCTCTTTTCTCTTCATTTCTCTGCGTTTCTCTTTTGTCTTTACTGCCTGTTCGCTCCTTTTCTCTTCTTTTAATCTTCCCCTGTTTTCTCTTCTTTTCTCTTCTGTTCTCTTCTTTTCTCTTTGCTCTATTCTCTTCTTTTCTCTTTTCTGTTTTCTCTTATCTCCTTTACCTTCTTTTCTCTTCTTTTCTCTTTCTCTTTTCTCTTTTCTCTTCTATTTCCTTTTCTTTTCTCTTCTGTTCTCGTCTATTCTCTTTTCCTTTTGCTCTTCTTTTCTCTTTTCTCTTCTTTTGTCTTCTGTTCTCTTATTTTCACTTTTCTCCTTCATCTTCTTTTCTCTTCTATTCTCTTCTTTTCTCTTCTTTCACTTCTTTTCTTTTTTCTCTTCTTTTCTCTTTTCTCTTTTTCTTTTCTCTTTTCGCTTCTGTTCTCTTTACTCTTTTTATTTTATTCTCTTCTTATGTCTTTGCTATTATCTCTTTTCTCTTCTTTTCAATGCATTTCTCTTTCGTCTTTACTGTCTGTTCGCTCCTTTTCTCTTCTTTTCACTTTTCTCCTGTTTTCTCTTCTTTTCTCTTCTTTTCTGGGTTCTCCCATCTCCTTTCCCTTCGTTTCTATTCTGTTCTCTTCTTTTCTCTTTTCTCTTCTTTTCTCTTCATTTCTCTTCTTTTCATTTCACTTATCACTTTTCTGTACTTTACTCTTTTCTTTTCTCTTCTTTTCTCTTTTCTCATCTTTTCTCTTTTTGCTTCTTTTCTCTCTTATCTCTTTTCACGACTTCTCTGTTTTCTCGTTTTTCTTCTGTTCTCTTTTCCCTTTTCTTTGTTTTCTCTTTTTTTCTTCTATTCCCTCTTCTGTTTTCTCTTCTTTTCAATGCATTTCTCTTTTGTCTTTACTGTCTGTTCGCTCCTTTTCTCTTCTTTTCACTTTTCTCCTGTTTTCTCTTCTTTTCTCTTCTTTTCTGGGTTCTCCTATCTCCTTTCTCTTCTTTTCTATTCTGTGCTCTTCTTTTATCTTTTCTCTTCTTTTCTCTTCATTTATCTTCTTTTCATTTCACTTATCACTTTTCCCTACATTGCTCTTTTCTTTTGTCTTCTTTTCGCTTTTCTCATCTTTTCTCTTTTTGCTTCTTTTCTCTCTTATCTCTTTTCACTACTTTTCTTTTTTCTCGTTTTTCTTCTACTCTCTTCTTTTCCCTTTTCTTTTGTTTTCTCTTTTTTTCGTCTTTTCCCTTTTCTCTTTTCTCTTCTTTCCCCTTGCTCTTCTTTTCTCTTCTTTTGTATTTATTCTTCTTTTCTCTTCTTTTCTCTTTTCTCTTGTTTTCACTTCTTTACCCCTTTCGTTTTTCTCTTTTCTCTTGTTTTCTCTTCTTTCTCTTTTCTCTTTTCTCTTCTTTTCTCTTGTTTTCTCTTCTTTTCTCTTTTATTTTCTGTTCTTTTCTCTTCTTTTCTCTTCATTTCTCTTCTTTACTCTTTTCTCTTCTTTTCTCTTCATTTCTCTTCTTTTCACTTTTCTCTTGTTTTCTCTTCTTTTCTATTTTTTTCATTTCTCTTGTTTTCTCTTCTTTTCTCTTTTCTCTTGGTTTCTCTTCTTTTCTCTTTTCTTTTCTGTTCTTTTCTCTTCATTTCTCTTCTTTACTCTTTTCTCTTCTTTTGTCTTCATTTCTCTTCTTTTCACTTTTCTCTTGTTTTCTCTTCTTTTCTATTGTTGTCATTTCTCTTTTTTCTCTTCTTTTCTCTTTTCTCTGTTCTCTTCTTTTCCCTTTCCTCTTCTTTTCTCTTCTTTTGTATTTCTTCTTCTTTTCTCTTCATTTCTCTTCTTTTCTCTTCTTTTCACTTTTCTCTTTTCTCTTCTTTTCCCTTTTTTCTTTTCATTTATCACTTTTCTCTTCTTTACTCATTTCTTTTCTCTTCTTTTCTCTTTTCTCTTCTTTTCTCTTTTCTCTTGTTTTCTCTCTTTTCTCTTTTCTCTTTTCGCTTCTTTTCTCTCTTATCTCTTTTCACTACTTTTCTCTTTTCTCCTTTGTCTTCTATTCTCTTTTTTTCCTTTTCTATTATCTCTTTTCTCTTCATTTCTCTGCGTTTCTCTTTTGTCTTTACTGCCTGTTCGCTCCTTTTCTCTTCTTTTAATCTTCCCCTGTTTTCTCTTCTTTTCTCTTCTGTTCTCTTCTTTTCTCTTTGCTCTATTCTCTTCTTTTCTCTTTTCTGTTTTCTCTTATCTCCTTTACCTTCTTTTCTCTTCTTTTCTCTTTCTCTTTTCTCTTCTATTTCCTTTTCTTTTCTCTTCTGTTCTCGTCTATTCTCTTTTCCTTTTGCTCTTCTTTTCTCTTTTCTCTTCTTTTGTCTTCTGTTCTCTTATTTTCACTTTTCTCCTTCATCTTCTTTTCTCTTCTATTCTCTTCTTTTCTCTTCTTTCACTTCTTTTCTTTTTTCTCTTCTTTTCTCTTTTCTCTTTTTCTTTTCTCTTTTCGCTTCTGTTCTCTTTACTCTTTTTATTTTATTCTCTTCTTATGTCTTTGCTATTATCTCTTTTCTCTTCTTTTCAATGCATTTCTCTTTCGTCTTTACTATCTGTTCGCTCCTTTTCTCTTCTTTTCACTTTTCTCCTGTTTTCTCTTCTTTTCTCTTCTTTTCTGGGTTCTCCCATCTCCTTTCCCTTCGTTTCTATTCTGTTCTCTTCTTTTCTCTTTTCTCTTCTTTTCTCTTCATTTCTCTTCTTTTCATTTCACTTATCACTTTTCTGTACTTTACTCTTTTCTTTTCTCTTCTTTTCTCTTTTCTCATCTTTTCTCTTTTTGCTTCTTTTCTCTCTTATCTCTTTTCACGACTTCTCTGTTTTCTCGTTTTTCTTCTGTTCTCTTTTCCCTTTTCTTTGTTTTCTCTTTTTTTCTTCTATTCCCTCTTCTGTTTTCTCTTCTTTTCAATGCATTTCTCTTTTGTCTTTACTGTCTGTTCGCTCCTTTTCTCTTCTTTTCACTTTTCTCCTGTTTTCTCTTCTTTTCTCTTCTTTTCTGGGTTCTCCTATCTCCTTTCTCTTCTTTTCTATTCTGTGCTCTTCTTTTATCTTTTCTCTTCTTTTCTCTTCATTTATCTTCTTTTCATTTCACTTATCACTTTTCCCTACATTGCTCTTTTCTTTTGTCTTCTTTTCGCTTTTCTCATCTTTTCTCTTTTTGCTTCTTTTCTCTCTTATCTCTTTTCACTACTTTTCTTTTTTCTCGTTTTTCTTCTACTCTCTTCTTTTCCCTTTTCTTTTGTTTACTCTTTTTTTCGTCTTTTCCCTTTTCTCTTTTCTCTTCTTTCCCCTTGCTCTTCTTTTCTCTTCTTTTGTATTTATTCTTCTTTTCTCTTCTTTTCTCTTCTTTTCTCTTTTCTCTTGTTTTCACTTCTTTACCCCTTTCGTTTTTCTCTTTTCTCTTGTTTTCTCTTCTTTCTCTTTTCTCTTTTCTCTTCTTTTCTCTTGTTTTCTCTTCTTTTCTCTTTTATTTTCTGTTCTTTTCTCTTCTTTTCTCTTCATTTCTCTTCTTTACTCTTTTCTCTTCTTTTCTCTTCATTTCTCTTCTTTTCACTTTTCTCTTGTTTTCTCTTCTTTTCTATTGTTGTCATTTCTCTTTTTTCTCTTCTTTTCTCTTTTCTCTGTTCTCTTCTTTTCCCTTTCCTCTTCTTTTCTCTTCTTTTGTATTTCTTCTTCTTTTCTCTTCATTTCTCTTCTTTTCTCTTCTTTTCACTTTTCTCTTTTCTCTTCTTTTCCCTTTTTTCTTTTCATTTATCACTTTTCTCTTCTTTACTCATTTCTTTTCTCTTCTTTTCTCTTTTCTCTTCTTTTCTCTTTTCTCTTGTTTTCTCTCTTTTCTCTTTTCTCTTTTCGCTTCTTTTCTCTCTTATCTCTTTTCACTACTTTTCTCTTTTCTCCTTTGTCTTCTATTCTCTTTTTTTCCTTTTCTATTATCTCTTTTCTCTTCATTTCTCTGCGTTTCTCTTTTGTCTTTACTGCCTGTTCGCTCCTTTTCTCTTCTTTTAATCTTCCCCTGTTTTCTCTTCTTTTCTCTTCTGTTCTCTTCTTTTCTCTTTGCTCTATTCTCTTCTTTTCTCTTTTCTGTTTTCTCTTATCTCCTTTACCTTCTTTTCTCTTCTTTTCTCTTTCTCTTTTCTCTTTTCTCTTCTATTTCCTTTTCTTTTCTCTTCTGTTCTCGTCGATTCTCTTTTCCTTTTGCTCTTCTTTTCTCTTTTCTCTTCTTTTGTCTTCTGTTCTCTTATTTTCACTTTTCTCCTTCATCTTCTTTTCTCTTCTATTCTCTTCTTTTCTCTTCTTTCACTTCTTTTCTTTTTTCTCTTCTTTTCTCTTTTCTCTTTTTCTTTTCTCTTTTCGCTTCTGTTCTCTTTACTCTTTTTATTTTATTCTCTTCTTATGTCTTTGCTATTATCTCTTTTCTCTTCTTTTCAATGCATTTCTCTTTCGTCTTTACTGTCTGTTCGCTCCTTTTCTCTTCTTTTCACTTTTCTCCTGTTTTCTCTTCTTTTCTCTTCTTTTCTGGGTTCTCCCATCTCCTTTCCCTTCGTTTCTATTCTGTTCTCTTCTTTTCTCTTTTCTCTTCTTTTCTCTTCATTTCTCTTCTTTTCATTTCACTTATCACTTTTCTGTACTTTACTCTTTTCTTTTCTCTTCTTTTCTCTTTTCTCATCTTTTCTCTTTTTGCTTCTTTTCTCTCTTATCTCTTTTCACGACTTCTCTGTTTTCTCGTTTTTCTTCTGTTCTCTTTTCCCTTTTCTTTGTTTTCTCTTTTTTTCTTCTATTCCCTCTTCTGTTTTCTCTTCTTTTCAATGCATTTCTCTTTTGTCTTTACTGTCTGTTCGCTCCTTTTCTCTTCTTTTCACTTTTCTCCTGTTTTCTCTTCTTTTCTCTTCTTTTCTGGGTTCTCCTATCTCCTTTCTCTTCTTTTCTATTCTGTGCTCTTCTTTTATCTTTTCTCTTCTTTTCTCTTCATTTATCTTCTTTTCATTTCACTTATCACTTTTCCCTACATTGCTCTTTTCTTTTGTCTTCTTTTCGCTTTTCTCATCTTTTCTCTTTTTGCTTCTTTTCTCTCTTATCTCTTTTCACTACTTTTCTTTTTTCTCGTTTTTCTTCTACTCTCTTCTTTTCCCTTTTCTTTTGTTTTCTCTTTTTTTCGTCTTTTCCCTTTTCTCTTTTCTCTTCTTTCCCCTTGCTCTTCTTTTCTCTTCTTTTGTATTTATTCTTCTTTTCTCTTCTTTTCTCTTCTTTTCTCTTTTCTCTTGTTTTCACTTCTTTACCCCTTTCGTTTTTCTCTTTTCTCTTGTTTTCTCTTCTTTCTCTTTTCTCTTTTCTCTTCTTTTCTCTTGTTTTCTCTTCTTTTCTCTTTTATTTTCTGTTCTTTTCTCTTCTTTTCTCTTCATTTCTCTTCTTTACTCTTTTCTCTTCTTTTCTCTTCATTTCTCTTCTTTTCACTTTTCTCTTGTTTTCTCTTCTTTTCTATTTTTTTCATTTCTCTTGTTTTCTCTTCTTTTCTCTTTTCTCTTGGTTTCTCTTCTTTTCTCTTTTCTTTTCTGTTCTTTTCTCTTCATTTCTCTTCTTTACTCTTTTCTCTTCTTTTGTCTTCATTTCTCTTCTTTTCACTTTTCTCTTGTTTTCTCTTCTTTTCTATTGTTGTCATTTCTCTTTTTTCTCTTCTTTTCTCTTTTCTCTGTTCTCTTCTTTTCCCTTTCCTCTTCTTTTCTCTTCTTTTGTATTTCTTCTTCTTTTCTCTTCATTTCTCTTCTTTTCTCTTCTTTTCACTTTTCTCTTTTCTCTTCTTTTCCCTTTTTTCTTTTCATTTATCACTTTTCTCTTCTTTACTCATTTCTTTTCTCTTCTTTTCTCTTTTCTCTTCTTTTCTCTTTTCTCTTGTTTTCTCTCTTTTCTCTTTTCTCTTTTCGCTTCTTTTCTCTCTTATCTCTTTTCACTACTTTTCTCTTTTCTCCTTTGTCTTCTATTCTCTTTTTTTCCTTTTCTATTATCTCTTTTCTCTTCATTTCTCTGCGTTTCTCTTTTGTCTTTACTGCCTGTTCGCTCCTTTTCTCTTCTTTTAATCTTCCCCTGTTTTCTCTTCTTTTCTCTTCTGTTCTCTTCTTTTCTCTTTGCTCTATTCTCTTCTTTTCTCTTTTCTGTTTTCTCTTATCTCCTTTACCTTCTTTTCTCTTCTTTTCTCTTTCTCTTTTCTCTTTTCTCTTCTATTTCCTTTTCTTTTCTCTTCTGTTCTCGTCGATTCTCTTTTCCTTTTGCTCTTCTTTTCTCTTTTCTCTTCTTTTGTCTTCTGTTCTCTTATTTTCACTTTTCTCCTTCATCTTCTTTTCTCTTCTATTCTCTTCTTTTCTCTTCTTTCACTTCTTTTCTTTTTTCTCTTCTTTTCTCTTTTCTCTTTTTCTTTTCTCTTTTCGCTTCTGTTCTCTTTACTCTTTTTATTTTATTCTCTTCTTATGTCTTTGCTATTATCTCTTTTCTCTTCTTTTCAATGCATTTCTCTTTCGTCTTTACTGTCTGTTCGCTCCTTTTCTCTTCTTTTCACTTTTCTCCTGTTTTCTCTTCTTTTCTCTTCTTTTCTGGGTTCTCCCATCTCCTTTCCCTTCGTTTCTATTCTGTTCTCTTCTTTTCTCTTTTCTCTTCTTTTCTCTTCATTTCTCTTCTTTTCATTTCACTTATCACTTTTCTGTACTTTACTCTTTTCTTTTCTCTTCTTTTCTCTTTTCTCATCTTTTCTCTTTTTGCTTCTTTTCTCTCTTATCTCTTTTCACGACTTCTCTGTTTTCTCGTTTTTCTTCTGTTCTCTTTTCCCTTTTCTTTGT
Source organism: Chiloscyllium punctatum (assembly GCF_047496795.1). Classification (NCBI taxonomy): domain Eukaryota; kingdom Metazoa; phylum Chordata; class Chondrichthyes; order Orectolobiformes; family Hemiscylliidae; genus Chiloscyllium; species Chiloscyllium punctatum. The sequence continues at coordinate 34,510,438 of NC_092762.1, read as the reverse complement.
TTTCTCTTTTTTTCTTCTATTCCCTCTTCTGTTTTCTCTTCTTTTCAATGCATTTCTCTTTTGTCTTTACTGTCTGTTCGCTCCTTTTCTCTTCTTTTCACTTTTCTCCTGTTTTCTCTTCTTTTCTCTTCTTTTCTGGGTTCTCCTATCTCCTTTCTCTTCTTTTCTATTCTGTGCTCTTCTTTTATCTTTTCTCTTCTTTTCTCTTCATTTATCTTCTTTTCATTTCACTTATCACTTTTCCCTACATTGCTCTTTTCTTTTGTCTTCTTTTCGCTTTTCTCATCTTTTCTCTTTTTGCTTCTTTTCTCTCTTATCTCTTTTCACTACTTTTCTTTTTTCTCGTTTTTCTTCTACTCTCTTCTTTTCCCTTTTCTTTTGTTTTCTCTTTTTTTCGTCTTTTCCCTTTTCTCTTTTCTCTTCTTTCCCCTTGCTCTTCTTTTCTCTTCTTTTGTAATTTTTTCTTCTTTTCTCTTCTTTTCTCTTCTTTTCTCTTTTCTCTTGTTTTCACTTCTTTACCCCTTTCGTTTTTCTCTTTTCTCTTGTTTTCTCTTCTTTCTCTTTTCTCTTTTCTCTTCTTTTCTCTTGTTTTCTCTTCTTTTCTCTTTTATTTTCTGTTCTTTTCTCTTCTTTTCTCTTCATTTCTCTTCTTTACTCTTTTCTCTTCTTTTCTCTTCATTTCTCTTCTTTTCACTTTTCTCTTGTTTTCTCTTCTTTTCTATTTTTTTCATTTCTCTTGTTTTCTCTTCTTTTCTCTTTTCTCTTGGTTTCTCTTCTTTTCTCTTTTCTTTTCTGTTCTTTTCTCTTCATTTCTCTTCTTTACTCTTTTCTCTTCTTTTGTCTTCATTTCTCTTCTTTTCACTTTTCTCTTGTTTTCTCTTCTTTTCTATTGTTGTCATTTCTCTTTTTTCTCTTCTTTTCTCTTTTCTCTGTTCTCTTCTTTTCCCTTTCCTCTTCTTTTCTCTTCTTTTGTATTTCTTCTTCTTTTCTCTTCATTTCTCTTCTTTTCTCTTCTTTTCACTTTTCTCTTTTCTCTTCTTTTCCCTTTTTTCTTTTCATTTATCACTTTTCTCTTCTTTACTCATTTCTTTTCTCTTCTTTTCTCTTCTTTTCTCTTTTCTCTTGTTTTCTCTCTTTTCTCTTTTCTCTTTTCGCTTCTTTTCTCTCTTATCTCTTTTCACTACTTTTCTCTTTTCTCCTTTGTCTTCTATTCTCTTTTTTTCCTTTTCTATTATCTCTTTTCTCTTCATTTCTCTGCGTTTCTCTTTTGTCTTTACTGCCTGTTCGCTCCTTTTCTCTTCTTTTAATCTTCCCCTGTTTCTCTTCTTTTCTCTTCTGGTCTCTTCTTTTCTCTTTGCTCTATTCTCTTCTTTTCTCTTTTCTGTTTTCTCTTATCTCCTTTACCTTCTTTTCTCTTCTTTTCTCTTTCTCTTTTCTCTTTTCTCTTCTATTTTCTTTTCTTTTCTCTTCTGTTCTCGTCTATTCTCTTTTCCTTTTGCTCTTCTTTTCTCTTTTCTCTTCTTTTGTCTTCTGTTCTCTTATTTTCACTTTTCTCCTTCATCTTCTTTTCTCTTCTATTCTCTTCTTTTCTCTTCTTTCACTTCTTTTCTTTTTTCTCTTCTTTTCTCTTTTCTCTTTTTCTTTTCTCTTTTCGCTTCTGTTCTCTTTACTCTTTTTATTTTATTCTCTTCTTATGTCTTTGCTATTATCTCTTTTCTCTTCTTTTCAATGCATTTCTCTTTCGTCTTTACTGTCTGTTCGCTCCTTTTCTCTTCTTTTCACTTTTCTCCTGTTTTCTCTTCTTTTCTCTTCTTTTCTGGGTTCTCCCATCTCCTTTCCCTTCGTTTCTATTCTGTTCTCTTCTTTTCTCTTTTCTCTTCTTTTCTCTTCATTTCTCTTCTTTTCATTTCACTTATCACTTTTCTGTACTTTACTCTTTTCTTTTCTCTTCTTTTCTCTTTTCTCATCTTTTCTCTTTTTGCTTCTTTTCTCTCTTATCTCTTTTCACGACTTCTCTGTTTTCTCGTTTTTCTTCTGTTCTCTTTTCCCTTTTCTTTGTTTTCTCTTTTTTTCTTCTATTCCCTCTTCTGTTTTCTCTTCTTTTCAATGCATTTCTCTTTTGTCTTTACTGTCTGTTCGCTCCTTTTCTCTTCTTTTCACTTTTCTCCTGTTTTCTCTTCTTTTCTGGGTTCTCCTATCTCCTTTCTCTTCTTTTCTATTCTGTGCTCTTCTTTTATCTTTTCTCTTCTTTTCTCTTCATTTATCTTCTTTTCATTTCACTTATCACTTTTCCCTACATTGCTCTTTTCTTTTGTCTTCTTTTCGCTTTTCTCATCTTTTCTCTTTTTGCTTCTTTTCTCTCTTATCTCTTTTCACTACTTTTCTTTTTTCTCGTTTTTCTTCTACTCTCTTCTTTTCCCTTTTCTTTTGTTTTCTCTTTTTTTCGTCTTTTCCCTTTTCTCTTTTCTCTTCTTTCCCCTTGCTCTTCTTTTCTCTTCTTTTGTATTTATTCTTCTTTTCTCTTCTTTTCTCTTCTTTTCTCTTTTCTCTTGTTTTCACTTCTTTACCCCTTTCGTTTTTCTCTTTTCTCTGGTTTTCTCTTCTTTCTCTTTTCTCTTTTCTCTTCTTTTCTCTTGTTTTCTCTTCTTTTCTCTTTTATTTTCTGTTCTTTTCTCTTCTTTTCTCTTCATTTCTCTTCTTTACTCTTTTCTCTTCTTTTCTCTTCATTTCTCTTCTTTTCACTTTTCTCTTGTTTTCTCTTCTTTTCTATTTTTTTCATTTCTCTTGTTTTCTCTTCTTTTCTCTTTTCTCTTGGTTTCTCTTCTTTTCTCTTTTCTTTTCTGTTCTTTTCTCTTCATTTCTCTTCTTTACTCTTTTCTCTTCTTTTGTCTTCATTTCTCTTCTTTTCACTTTTCTCTTGTTTTCTCTTCTTTTCTATTGTTGTCATTTCTCTTTTTTCTCTTCTTTTCTCTTTTCTCTGTTCTCTTCTTTTCCCTTTCCTCTTCTTTTCTCTTCTTTTGTATTTCTTCTTCTTTTCTCTTCATTTCTCTTCTTTTCTCTTCTTTTCACTTTTCTCTTTTCTCTTCTTTTCCCTTTTTTCTTTTCATTTATCACTTTTCTCTTCTTTACTCATTTCTTTTCTCTTCTTTTCTCTTTTCTCTTCTTTTCTCTTTTCTCTTGTTTTCTCTCTTTTCTCTTTTCTCTTTTCGCTTCTTTTCTCTCTTATCTCTTTTCACTACTTTTCTCTTTTCTCCTTTGTCTTCTATTCTCTTTTTTTCCTTTTCTATTATCTCTTTTCTCTTCATTTCTCTGCGTTTCTCTTTTGTCTTTACTGCCTGTTCGCTCCTTTTCTCTTCTTTTAATCTTCCCCTGTTTCTCTTCTTTTCTCTTCTGTTCTCTTCTTTTCTCTTTGCTCTATTCTCTTCTTTTCTCTTTTCTGTTTTCTCTTATCTCCTTTACCTTCTTTTCTCTTCTTTTCTCTTTCTCTTTTCTCTTTTCTCTTCTATTTCCTTTTCTTTTCTCTTCTGTTCTCGTCTATTCTCTTTTCCTTTTGCTCTTCTTTTCTCTTTTCTCTTCTTTTGTCTTCTGTTCTCTTATTTTCACTTTTCTCCTTCATCTTCTTTTCTCTTCTATTCTCTTCTTTTCTCTTCTTTCACTTCTTTTCTTTTTTCTCTTCTTTTCTCTTTTCTCTTTTTCTTTTCTCTTTTCGCTTCTGTTCTCTTTACTCTTTTTATTTTATTCTCTTCTTATGTCTTTGCTATTATCTCTTTTCTCTTCTTTTCAATGCATTTCTCTTTCGTCTTTACTGTCTGTTCGCTCCTTTTCTCTTCTTTTCACTTTTCTCCTGTTTTCTCTTCTTTTCTCTTCTTTTCTGGGTTCTCCCATCTCCTTTCCCTTCGTTTCTATTCTGTTCTCTTCTTTTCTCTTTTCTCTTCTTTTCTCTTCATTTCTCTTCTTTTCATTTCACTTATCACTTTTCTGTACTTTACTCTTTTCTTTTCTCTTCTTTTCTCTTTTCTCATCTTTTCTCTTTTTGCTTCTTTTCTCTCTTATCTCTTTTCACGACTTCTCTGTTTTCTCGTTTTTCTTCTGTTCTCTTTTCCCTTTTCTTTGTTTTCTCTTTTTTTCTTCTATTCCCTCTTCTGTTTTCTCTTCTTTTCAATGCATTTCTCTTTTGTCTTTACTGTCTGTTCGCTCCTTTTCTCTTCTTTTCACTTTTCTCCTGTTTTCTCTTCTTTTCTCTTCTTTTCTGGGTTCTCCTATCTCCTTTCTCTTCTTTTCTATTCTGTGCTCTTCTTTTATCTTTTCTCTTCTTTTCTCTTCATTTATCTTCTTTTCATTTCACTTATCACTTTTCCCTACATTGCTCTTTTCTTTTGTCTTCTTTTCGCTTTTCTCATCTTTTCTCTTTTTGCTTCTTTTCTCTCTTATCTCTTTTCACTACTTTTCTTTTTTCTCGTTTTTCTTCTACTCTCTTCTTTTCCCTTTTCTTTTGTTTTCTCTTTTTTTCGTCTTTTCCCTTTTCTCTTTTCTCTTCTTTCCCCTTGCTCTTCTTTTCTCTTCTTTTGTATTTATTCTTCTTTTCTCTTCTTTTCTCTTCTTTTCTCTTTTCTCTTGTTTTCACTTCTTTACCCCTTTCGTTTTTCTCTTTTCTCTTGTTTTCTCTTCTTTCTCTTTTCTCTTTTCTCTTCTTTTCTCTTGTTTTCTCTTCTTTTCTCTTTTATTTTCTGTTCTTTTCTCTTCTTTTCTCTTCATTTCTCTTCTTTACTCTTTTCTCTTCTTTTCTCTTCATTTCTCTTCTTTTCACTTTTCTCTTGTTTTCTCTTCTTTTCTATTTTTTTCATTTCTCTTGTTTTCTCTTCTTTTCTCTTTTCTCTTGGTTTCTCTTCTTTTCTCTTTTCTTTTCTGTTCTTTTCTCTTCATTTCTCTTCTTTACTCTTTTCTCTTCTTTTGTCTTCATTTCTCTTCTTTTCACTTTTCTCTTGTTTTCTCTTCTTTTCTATTGTTGTCATTTCTCTTTTTTCTCTTCTTTTCTCTTTTCTCTGTTCTCTTCTTTTCCCTTTCCTCTTCTTTTCTCTTCTTTTGTATTTCTTCTTCTTTTCTCTTCATTTCTCTTCTTTTCTCTTCTTTTCACTTTTCTCTTTTCTCTTCTTTTCCCTTTTTTCTTTTCATTTATCACTTTTCTCTTCTTTACTCATTTCTTTTCTCTTCTTTTCTCTTTTCTCTTCTTTTCTCTTTTCTCTTGTTTTCTCTCTTTTCTCTTTTCTCTTTTCGCTTCTTTTCTCTCTTATCTCTTTTCACTACTTTTCTCTTTTCTCCTTTGTCTTCTATTCTCTTTTTTTCCTTTTCTATTATCTCTTTTCTCTTCATTTCTCTGCGTTTCTCTTTTGTCTTTACTGCCTGTTCGCTCCTTTTCTCTTCTTTTAATCTTCCCCTGTTTTCTCTTCTTTTCTCTTCTGTTCTCTTGTTTTCTCTTTGCTCTATTCTCTTCTTTTCTCTTTTCTGTTTTCTCTTATCTCCTTTACCTTCTTTTCTCTTCTTTTCTCTTTCTCTTTTCTCTTTTCTCTTCTATTTCCTTTTCTTTTCTCTTCTGTTCTCGTCTATTCTCTTTTCCTTTTGCTCTTCTTTTCTCTTTTCTCTTCTTTTGTCTTCTGTTCTCTTATTTTCACTTTTCTCCTTCATCTTCTTTTCTCTTCTATTCTCTTCTTTTCTCTTCTTTCACTTCTTTTCTTTTTTCTCTTCTTTTCTCTTTTCTCTTTTTCTTTTCTCTTTTCGCTTCTGTTCTCTTTACTCTTTTTATTTTATTCTCTTCTTATGTCTTTGCTATTATCTCTTTTCTCTTCTTTTCAATGCATTTCTCTTTCGTCTTTACTGTCTGTTCGCTCCTTTTCTCTTCTTTTCACTTTTCTCCTGTTTTCTCTTCTTTTCTCTTCTTTTCTGGGTTCTCCCATCTCCTTTCCCTTCGTTTCTATTCTGTTCTCTTCTTTTCTCTTTTCTCTTCTTTTCTCTTCATTTCTCTTCTTTTCATTTCACTTATCACTTTTCTGTACTTTACTCTTTTCTTTTCTCTTCTTTTCTCTTTTCTCATCTTTTCTCTTTTTGCTTCTTTTCTCTCTTATCTCTTTTCACGACTTCTCTGTTTTCTCGTTTTTCTTCTGTTCTCTTTTCCCTTTTCTTTGTTTTCTCTTTTTTTCTTCTATTCCCTCTTCTGTTTTCTCTTCTTTTCAATGCATTTCTCTTTTGTCTTTACTGTCTGTTCGCTCCTTTTCTCTTCTTTTCACTTTTCTCCTGTTTTCTCTTCTTTTCTCTTCTTTTCTGGGTTCTCCTATCTCCTTTCTCTTCTTTTCTATTCTGTGCTCTTCTTTTATCTTTTCTCTTCTTTTCTCTTTTCTCTTCTTTTATCTTTTTGCTTCTTTTCTCTCTTATCTCTTTTCACTGCATTTCTCTTTTCTCTTTTTTCTTCTATTCTCTTCTTTTCTTTTTTGTTGTTTTCGTCTTTTCCCTTTTCTCTTCTTTTGTAATTATTCTTCTTTTCTCTTCTTTTCTCTCATCTCTTTTCTCTTCTTTTCACTTTTCTCTTGTTTTCTCTTCATTTCTATTTTCTTTATTTCTCTTCTTTTCTCTTCTCTTTTCTTCTTTTCCGTTCTTTTCTCTTCTTTTCTCTTTTTGCTCCTTTTCTCTCTTATCTCTTTTCACTACTTTTCTCTTTTCTCTTTTTTCTTCTATTCTCTTCTTTTCCCTTTTCTTTTCTCTTTTTTTCATCTTTTCCCTTTTCTCATTCTCTTCTTTTCTCTGCTTTTCCCTTTTCTCTTCTTTTCACTTCATTTCTCTTCTTTTCCGTTTTCTCTTGTTTTCTCTTCTTTTCTATTTTTTTCATTTTCTCTTTTCTGTATTCTCTTCTTTTCTCTTTTCTGTTTTATCTTACCTCCTTTCCCTTCTTTTCTCTTCTGTTCTCTTATTTCCCATCTTTTCTCTTTTCTTTTCTCTTTTTCTCTTCTCCCTTCTCACTTTATGCTTCTATTCTCTTTTCTCTTTTTTCTTCTGTTCTCTTCTTTTGTCTATGCTATTGTCTCTTTTCTCTTCATTTCACTGCATTTCTCTTTTGTCTTTACTGTCTGTTCGCTCCTTTTCTCTTCTTTTCACTTTTCTCCTGTTTTCTCTTCTTTTCTGGGTTCTCCTATCTCCTTTCTCTTCTTTTCTATTCTGTTCTCTTCTTTTCTCATTTCTCTTCATTTCTCTTCTTTTATTTTCACTTATCACTTTTCTCTTCATTACTCTTTTATTTTCTCTTCTATTCTCATCTTTTCTCTTTTTGCTTCTTTTCTCTCTTATATCTTATCACTACTTTTCTCTTTTCTCGTTTTTCTTCTATTCTCTTCTTTTCCTTTTCTTTTCTCTTTTTTTGTCTTTTCCCTTTTCTCTTTTCTCTTCTTTTCCGTTTTCTATTCTTTTCTCTTCTTTTGTATTTATTCTTCTTTTCTCTTCTTTTCTCTTATCTCTTTTCTCTTCCTTTCTCTGTTCTCTTTTTTCTTCTATTTCCTTCTTTTCCCTTCTTTTCCCTTCTTTTCTTTTCACTTATCACTTTTCTCTTCTTTACTCATCTCTTTTCTCTTCTTTTCTCTTTTCTCTTGGTGTCTCTTATTTTCTATTTTCTTCATTTCTCTTCTTTTCTCTTCTCTTTTCTTCTTTTCCCTTCTTTTCTCTTCTGTTCTCTTTTTGCTTCTTTTCTCTCTTTTCACTACTTTTCTCTTTTCTCTTTTTTCTTCTATTCTCTTCTTTTCCCTTTTCATTTCTCTTTTATTTCATCTTTTCCCTTTCTCTTTTCTCTTCTTTTCTCTGCTTTTCCCTTTACTCTTCTTTTCACTTCATTTCTCTTCTTTTCCGTTTTCTCTTCTTTTCTATTTTTTTCATTTCTCTTCTTTTCTCTTTTCTCTTGTTTTCTCTTCTTTTCTATTTTTTTCATTTCTCTTCTTTTCTCTTTTCTCTTTTCTCTTCTTTTCTTTTCACTTATCACTTTTCTCTTCCTTACTCTTTTCTTTTCTCCACTTTTCTCTTTGCTCGTCTTTTCTCTTTTCGTTTTTTTTCTCTTTTCTCATTTTTTCTTCTGTTCTCTTCTTTTCCCTTTGCTATTATCTCTTTTCTCTTCATTTCTCTGCATTTCTCTTTTGTCTTTACTGTCTCTTCGCTCCTTTTCTCTTCTTTTAATGTTCCCCTGTTTTCTCTTCTTTTCTCTTCTGTTCTCTTCTTTTCTCTTTTCTCTATTCTCTTCTTTTCTCTTTTCTCTTTTCTCTTCTTTTCTCTTCTTTTCTTTTCACTTATCACTTTTCTCTTCTTTAATCATCTCTTTTCTCTTCTTTTCTCTTTTCTCTTGTTTTCTCTTATTTTCTATTTTCTTCACTTCTCTTCTTTTCTCTTCTCTTTTCTTCTTTTCCCTTCTTTTCTCTTCTTTTCTCTTTTTGCTTCTTTTCTCTCTTATCTCTTTTCACTACTTTTCTCTTTTCTCCTTTTTTCTTCTATTCTCTTCTTTTGTCGTTGCTATTATCTCTTTTCTCTTCATTTCACTGCATTTCTCTTTTGTCTTTACTGTCTGTTCGCTCCTTTTCTCTTCTTTTAATGTTCCCCTGTTTTCTCTTGTTTTCTCTTCTGTTTTCTTCTTTTCTCTTTTCTGTATTCTCTTCTTTTCTCTTTTCTGTTTTATCTTACCTCCTTTCCGTTCTTTTCTCTTCTATTCTCTTCTTTTCCCTTCTTTTCTCTTTTTTTTCTGTTTTTCTCTTCTCTCTTCTCACTTTTTGCTTCCATTCTCTTCTCTTTATTCTTCTATTCTCTTCTTTTCTTTTTTGTTTTTTCGTCTTTTCCCTTTTCTCTTTTCTCTTGTTTTCTCTTCTGTTGTATTTATTCTTCTTTTCTCTTCTTTTCTCTACTCTCTTTTCTCTTCATTTCTCTTTTGTATTTTCTCTTCTTTTCTCTTTTCTCTTCTTTTGTATTTATTCTTCTTTTCTCTTCTTTTCTCTCATCTCTTTTCTCTTCTTTTCTCTTTTCTCTTGTTTTCTCTTATTTTCTATTTTCTTCATTTCTCTTCTTTTCTCTTCTCTTTTCTTCTTTTCCCTTCTTTTCTCTTCTTTTCTCTTTTTGCTTCTTTTCTCTCGTATCTCTTTTCACTACTTTTCTCTTTTCTTTTTTTTCTTCTATTCTCTTATTTTCCCTTTTCTTTTCTCTTTTTTTTCATCTTTTCCCTTTCTCATTTCTCTTCTTTTCTCTGCTTTTCGCTTTTCTCCTCTTTTCACTTCATTTCTCTTCTTTTCCGTTTTTTCTTGTTTTCTCTTCTTTTCTATTTTTTTCATTTCTCTTCTTTTCTCTTCTTTTCTCTTTTCTCTTTTCTCTTCTTTTCTCTTCTTTTCTTTTCACTTATCTCTTTTCTCTTCTTTTCCCTTTTCTCTTGTTTTCACTTATTTTCTATTTTCTTCATTTCTCTTCTTTTCTCTTCTCTTTTCCTCGTTTCCCTTCTTTTCTCTTCGGTTCTCTTTTTGCTTCTTTTCTCTCGTATCTCTTTTCACTACTTTTCTCTTTTCTCCTTTTTTCTTCTATTCTCTTCTTTTCCCTTTGCTATAATCTCTTTTCTCTTCATTTCTCTGCATTTCTCTTTTGTCTTTACTGTCTCTTCGCTCCTTTTCTCTTCTTTTAATATTCCCCTGTTTTCTCTTCTTTTCTCTTCTGTTCTCTTCTTTTCTCTTTTCTCTATTCTCTTCTTTTCTCTTTTATCTTACCTCCTTTCCCTTCTTTTCTCTTCTATTCTCTTCTTTTCCATTCTTTTCTCTTTTTTCCCCTTTTTCCCATCTCTCTTCTCACTTTTTGCTTCCATTCTCTTTTCTCTTTTTTCTTCTATTCTCTTCTTAGAACTTTGCTATTATCACTTTTCTCTTCATTTCACTGCATTTCTCTTTTGTCTTTACTGTCTGTTCGCTCCTTTTCTCTTCTTTTAATGTTCCCCTGCTTTCTCTTTTTTTCTGGGTTCTCCTATCTCCTTTCTCTTCTTTTCTATTCTGTTCTCTTCTTTTCTCTTCTTTTCTCTGTTCTCTTATCTCTTCTTTTCCCTTCCTTTTCCTTCTTTACTCTTGTTTTTTATTCTTTTCTATTTCTTTCATTTCGCTTGTTTTCTCTTCTTTTCTCTTCATTTCCCATCTTTTCTCTTCTTTTCTTTTCACTTATCACTATTCTCGTCTTTATTCTTTTCTTTTCTCTTCTTTTCTCTTTTCTCTTCTTTTCTCTTTTTGCTTCTTTTCTCTCTTATCTCTTTTCACTGCATTTTTCTTTTCTCATTTTTCTTCTATTCTCTTCTTTTCTTTTTTGTTTTTTCGTCTTTTCCCTTTTCTCTTTTCTCTTCTTTTCTCTTCTTTTGTATTTATTCTCTTTTCTCTTCTTTTCTCTACTCTCTTTTCTCTTCATTTCTCTTTTGTCTTTTCTCTTCTTTTCTCTTTTCTCTTCATTTGTATTTATTCTTCTTTTCTCTTCTTTTCTCTCATCTCTTTTCTCTTCTTTTCTCTTTTCTCTTGTTTTTTCTTCTTTTCTATTTCTTTCATTTCGCTTGTTTTCTCTTCTTTTCTCTTCATTTCCCTTCTTTTCTCTTCTTTTCTTTTCACATCACTTTTCTCGTCTTTATTCTTTTCTTTTCTCTTCTTTTCTCTTTTCTCTTCTTTTCTCTTTTTGCTTCTTTTCTCTCTTATCTCTTTTCACTGCATTTTTCTTTTCTCTTATTTCTTCTATTCTCTTCTTTTCTTTTTTGTTTTTTCGTCTTTTCCCTTTTCTCTTTTCTCCTCTTTTCTCTTCTTTTGTATTTATTCTTCTTTACTCTTCTTTTCTCTACTCTCTTTTCTCTTCATTTCTCTTTTCTTCTTTTCCCTTCTTTTCTCTTCTTTTCTCTTTTTGCTTCTTTTCTCTCTTATCTCTTTTCACTAATTTTCTCTTTTCTCCTTTTTTCTTCTATTCTCTTCTTTTCCCTTTGCTATTATCTCTTTTCTCTTCATTTCTCTGCATTTCTCTTTTGTCTTTACTGTCTCTTCGCTCCTTTTCTCTTCTTTTAATGTTCCCCTGTTTTCTCTTCTTTTCTCTTCTGTTCTCTTCTTTTCTCTTTTCTCTATTCTCTTCATTTCTCTTTTCTGTTTTATCTTACCTCCTTTCCCTTCTTTTCTCTTCTATTCTCTTCTTTTCCCTTATTTTCTCTTTTTTTTCTCTTTTTCTCATCTCTCTTCTCACTTTTTGCTTCCATTCTCTTTTCTCTTTTTTCTTCTATTCTCTTCTTAGAACTTTGCTATTATCTCTTTTCTCTTCATTTCACTGCATTTCTCTTTTGTCTTTACTGTCTGTTCGCTCCTTTTCTCTTCTTTTAATATTCCCCTGTTTTCTCTTCTTTTCTGGGTTCTCCTATCTCCTTTCTCTTCTTTTCTATTCTGTTCTCTTCTTTTCTGTTTTCTCATCTTTTCTCTGTTCTCTTTTCTCTTCTTTTCCCTTCCTTTTCCTTCTTTACTCTTGTTTTTTATTCTTTTCTATTTCTTTCATTTCGCTTGTTTTCTCTTCTTTTCTCTTCATTTCCCATCTTTTCTCTTCTTTTCTTTTCACTTATCACTATTCTCGTCTTTATTCTTTTCTTTTCTCTTCTTTTCTCTTTTTGCTTCTTTTCTCTCTTATCTCTTTTCACTGCATTTTTCTTTTCTCATTTTTCTTCTATTCTCTTCTTTTCTTTTTTGTTTTTTCGTCTTTTCCCTTTTCTCTTTTCTCTTCTTTTGTATTTATTCATCTTGTCTCTTCTATTCTCTACTCTCTTTTCTCTTCATTTCTCTTTTGTCTTTTCTCTTCTTTTCTCTTTTCTCTTCTTTTGTATTTATTCTTCTTTTCTCTTCTTTTCTCTCATCTCTTTTCTTTTCTCTTTTCTCTTGTTTTCTCTTATTTTCTATTTTCTTCATTTCTCTTCTTTTCTCTTCTCTTTTCTTCTTTTCCCTTCTTTTCACTACTTTTCTCTTTTCTCCTTTATTCTTCTATTCTCTTCTTTTCCATTTGCTATTAACTCTTTTCTCTTCATTTCTCTGCATTTCTCTTTTGTCTTTACTGTCTCTTCGCTCCTTTTCTCTTCTTTTAATATTCCCCTGTTTTCTCTTCGTTTCTGGGTTCTCCTATCTCCTTTCTCTTCTTTTCTATTCTGTTCTCTTCTTTTCTCTTTTCTCTTCTTTTCTCTGTTCTCTTTTCTCTTCTTTTCCCTTCCTTTTCCTTCTTTTCTCTTGTTTTTTTCTTCTTTTCTATTTCTTTCATTTCGCTTGTTTTCTCTTCTTTTCTCTTCATTTCCCATCTTTTCTCTTCTTTTCTTTTCTCTTATCACTATTCTCGTCTTTATTCTTTTCTTTTCTCTTCTTTTCTCTTTTTGCTTCTTTTCTCTCTTATCTCTTTTCACTGCATTTTTCTTTTCTCTTTTTTCTTCTATTCTCTTCTTTTCTTTTTTGTTTTTTTGACTTTTCCCTTTTCTCTTTTCTCTTCTTTTCTCTTCTTTTGTATTTATTCATCTTTTCTCTTCTTTTCTCTACTCTCTTTTCTCTTCATTACTCTTTTGTCTTTTCTCTTCTTTTCTCTTTTCTCTTCTTTTGTATTTATTCTTCTTTTCACTTCTTTTCTCTCATCTCTTTTCTCTTCTTTTCTCTTTTCTCTTGTTTTCTCTTATTTTCTATTTTCTTCATTTCTCTTCTTTTCTCTTCTCTTTTCTTCTTTTCCCTTCTTTTCTCTTCTTTTCTCTTTTTGCTTCTTTTCTCTCTTATCTCTTTTCACTATTTTTCTCTTTTCTCCTTTTTTCTTCTATTCTCTTCTTTTCCATTTGCTATTGTCTCTTTTCTCTTCATTTCTCTGCATTTCTCTTTTGTCTTTACTGTCTCTTCGCTCCTTTTCTCTTCTTTTAATATTCCCCTGTTTTCTCTTCTTTTCTGGGTTCTCCTATCTCCTTTCTCTTCTTTTCTATTCTGTTGTCTTCTTTTCTCTTTTCTCTGTTCTGTTTTCTCTGCTTTTCCCTTCCTTTTCCTTCTTTTCTCTTTTCTCTTGATTTTTCTTCTTTTCTATTTCTTTCATTTCGCTTGTTTTCTCTTCTTTTCTCTTCATTTCCCTTCTTTTCTCTTCTTTTCTTTTCACATCACTTTTCTCGTCTTTATTCTTTTCTTTTCTCTTCTTTTCTCTTTTCTCTTCTTTTCTCTTTTTGCTTCTTTTCTGTCTTATCTCTTTTCACTGCATTTTTCTTTTCTCTTATTTCTTCTATTCTCTTCTTTTCTTTTTTGTTTTTTCGTCTTTTCCCTTTTCTCTTTTCTCTTCTTTTCCCTTCTTTTGTATTTATTCTTCTTTTCTCTTCTTTTCTCTACTCTCTTTTCTCTTCATTTCTCTTTTGTCTTTTCTCTTCTTTTCTCTTCTTTTGTATTTATTCTTCTTTTCTCTTCTTTTCTCTCATCTCTTTTCTCTTCTTTTCTCTTTTCTCTTGTTTTCTCTTATTTTCTATTTTCTTCATTTCTCTTCTTTTCTCTTCTCTTTTCTTCTCTTCCCTTCTTTTCTCTTCTTTTCTCTTTTTGCTTCTTTTCTCTCTTATCTCTTTTCACTATTTTTCTCTTTTCTCCTTTTTTCTTCTATTCTCTTCTTTTCCCTTTGCTATTATCTCTTTTCTCTTCATTTCTCTGCATTTCTCTTTTGTCTTTACTGTCTCTTCGCTCCTTTTCTCTTCTTTTAATGTTCCCCTGTTTTCTCTTCTTTTCTCTTCTGTTCTCTTCTTTTCTCTTTTCTCTATTCTCTTCTTTTCTCCTTTCTGTTTTATCTTACCTCCTTTCCCTTCTTTTCTCTTCTATTCTCTTCTTTTCCCTTCTTTTCTCTTTTTTCTCTTTTTCTCTTCTCTCTTCTCACTTTTTGCTTCCATTCTCTTTTCTCTTTTTTCTTCTATTCTCTTCTTTTGTCTTTGCTATTATCTCTTTTCTCTTCATTTCACTGCATTGCTCTTTTGTCTTTACTGTCTGTTCTCTCCTTTTCTCTTCTTTTAATGTTCCCCTGTTTTCTCTTCTTTTCTCTTCTGTTCTCTTCTTTTCTCTTTTCTCTATTCTCTTCTTTTCTCTTTCTGTGTTATCTAACCTCCTTTCCCTTCTTTTCTCTTCTATTCTCTTCTTTTCCCTTTGCTATTATCCCTCTTCTCTTCATTTCTCTGTATTTCTCTTTTGTCTTTACTGTCTCTTCGCTCCTTTTCTCTTCTTATAATGTTCCCCTGTTTTCTCTTCTTTTCTCTTCTGTTCTCTTCATTTCTCTTCATTTCCCTTCTTGTCTCTTCTTTTCTTTTCACTTATCACTTTTCTCTTCTTTACTCTTTTCTTTTCTACTCTTTTCTCTTTGCTCTTCTTTTCTCTTTTCGCTTCTTTTCTCTTGTATCTCTTTTCACTACTTTTCTCTTTTCTCCTTTTTTCTTCTATTCTCTTCTTTTCCCTTTGCTATTATCTCTTTTCTCTTCATTTCTCTGCATTTCTCTTTTGTCTTTACTGTCTCTTCGCTCCTTTTCTCTTCTTTTAATGTTCCCCTGTTTTCTCTTCTTTTCTCTTCTGTTCTCTTCTTTTCTCTTTTCTCTATTCTCTTCTTTTCTCTTTTCAGTTTTATCTTACCTCCTTTCCCTTCTTTTCTCTCCTATTCTCTTCTTTTCCCTTCTTTTCTCTTTTCTTTTCTCTTTTTCTCTTCTCTCTTCTCACTTTTTGCTTCCATTCTCTTTTCTCTTTTTTCTTCTATTCTCTTCTTTTGTCTTTGCTATTATCTCTTTTCTCTTCATTTCACTGCATTTCTCTTTTGTCTTTACTGTCTGTTCGCTCCTTTTCTCTTCTTTTAATATTCCCCTGTTGTCTCTTCTTTTCTGGGTTCTCCTATCTCCTTTCTCTTCTTTTCTATTCTGTTCTCTTCTTTTCTCTTTTCTCTTCTTTTCTCTGTTCTCTTTTCTCTTCTTTTCCCTTCCTTTTCCTTCTTTTCTCTTTTCTCTTGTTTTTTCTTCATTTCTATTTCTTTCATTTCGCTTTTTTTCCCTTCTTTTCTCTTCATTTCCCTTCTTTTCTCTTCGTTTTTTTCACTTATGACTTTTCTCTTCTTTATTCTTTTCTTTTCTCTTTTCTCTTCATTTCACTGCATTTCTCTTTTGTCTTTACTGTCTGTTCGCTCCTTTTCTCTTCTTTTCACTTTTCTCCTGTTTTCTCTTCTTTTCTGGGTCCCCCTATCTCCTTTCTCTTTTTTCTTCTATTCCCTTCTTTTTCCTTTTCTTTTCTCCTTTTTTTCAACTTTTCCCTTTTCTCATTTCTCTTCTTTTCTCTGCTTTTCCCTTTTCTCTTCTTTCCACTTCATTTCTCTTCTTTTCCGTTTTCTCTTGTTTTCTCTTTTCTTTTTTTTTCATTTCTCTTCTTTTCTCTTCTTTTCTTTTCACTTATCCCTTTTCTCTTCTTTACTCTTTTCTTTTCTCCTCTTTTCTCTTTTCTATTCTTTTCTCTTTTTCTCTTTTCTCTTTTTGCTTCTTTTCTCTCATCTCTTTTCACTACATTTCTCTTTTCAATTTTTTCATCTCTTCTCTTCTTTTCTTTTCTGTTGTTTTCGTCTATTCCCTTTTCTCTTTTCTCTTCTTTTCCCTTTTCACTTCTTTTCTCTTCTTTTGTATTTATTCTTCTTTTCTCTTCTTTTCTCTCCTCTCTTTTCTCTTCATTTCTGTTTTGCCTTTTCTCTTCTTTTCTCTTTTCTCTTCTTTTGTATTTATTCTTCTTTTCTCTTATCTCTTTTCTCTTCTTTTCCCTTTCCTTTCTCATCTTTTCTCTTTTCTCTTGTTTTCTCTTATTTTCTATTTTCTTCATTTCTCTTCTTTTCTCTTCTTTTCTTTTCACTTATCACTTTTCTCTTCTTTACTCTTTTCTTTTCTCCTCTTTTCTCTTTTCTCTTCTTTTCTCTTTTTGCTTCTTTTCTCTCTTACCTCTTTTCACTACTTTTCTCTCTTCTCGTTGATCTTCTATTCGCTTCTTTTCCCTTTTCTTTTCTTTTCTCTTTTTTTCGTCTTTTCTCTGTTGTCTTTTCTCTTCCTTTCCCTTCCTTTCTCTTCTTTTCTCTTTTCTCTTGTTTTCTCTTCTTTTCTTTTCACTTATCACTTTTCTCTTCTTTACTCTTTTCTTTTCTCCTCTTTTCCCTTTCTCTTCTTTTCTCTTTTTGCTTCTTTTCTCTCTTATCTCTTTTTACTACTTTTCTCTTTTCTCGTTGATCTTCTATTCTCTTCTTTTCCGTTTTCTTTTCTTTTCTCTTTTTTCGTCTTTTCTCTGTTCTCCTTTCTCTTCCTTTCACTTCCTTTCTCTTCTTTTCTGTTTTCTCTTGTTTTCTCTTCTTTTCTATTTTCTTCATTTCTCTTCTTTTCTCTTCTCTTCTCTTCTTTTCCCTTCTTTTCTCTTCTTTTCTTTTCACTTATCACTTTTCTCTTCTTTACTCTTTTCTTTTCTCTTCTTTTCCCTTTTCCCTTTTTTTTCTCTTTTTTGTATTTTCTCTTTTTGCTTTTCTCTCTTATCTCTTAACACTACTTTTCTCTTTTATCTTTTTTCTTCCATTCTCTTCTTTTCCCTTTTCCTTTCTTTTTTCTTTTTACGTCTTTTCCCTTTTCTCTTTTCTCTTCTTTTCTCCTCTTTTCCCTTTTCTCTTCTGTTCTCTCCTTTTGTATTTATTCTTCTATTCTCTTCTTTTCTCTTATCTCTTTTCTCTTCTTTTCTCTGTTCTCTTTTCGCTTTTTTCCGTCTTTTCCCTTTTCCCTTTTCTCTTCTTTTCTCTTCTTTTCCCTTTTCTCTTCTTTTCTCTTCTTTTCCCTTTTCTCGTATCTCTATTATCTTCTTTTCTCTTTTTTCTTTTCTCTTTTCGCTTGTTTTCTCTTGTTTTCTATTTTCTCATTTCTCTTTTCACTTTTCTCTTCTTTTCTTTTCTCTTCTTTTCTCTTTTCTCTTCTGTTCGCTTTTCTAATTTCTTCTTTTCTCTTCTTTTCTCTTTTTTCATTTCTCTGCTTTTCTCTTCTGTTTTGTTTTCTCTATTCTAATCTTTTGTCTTTTTTCTCTTTTCTCTTTTCGCTTCTTTTCTGTTGTTTTCTCTTTTCTATTTTCTCTTTTCTCTCCATTTCTCTTCTTTTCTCTTCTTTTCTCTTTTCTCTTGTTTTGTCTTCTTTTCTCTTTTCTCTTTTCTCTTCTTTTATCTTCAGTTCTCTTCTTTTCTCTTTTCTCTTCTTTTCCCTTCTTTACCCCTTTCTCTTTTCTATTTCTCTTCTTTTCTCTTCTTGTCTTTTCACATCACTTTTCTCGTCTTTATTCTTTTCTTTTCTCTTCTTTTCTCTTTTCTCTTTTTTTCTCTTTTTGCTTCTTTTCTCTCTTATCTCTTTTCACTGCATTTCTCTTTTCTCTTTTTTCTTCTATTCTCTTCTTTTCTTTTTTGTTTTTTTCGTCTTTTCCCTTTTCTCTTTTCTCTTCTCTTCTCTTCTTTTGTATTTATTCTTCTTTTCTCTTCTTTTCTCTCATCTCTTTTCTCTTCTTTTCTCTTTTCTCTTGTTTTCTCTTATTTTCTATTTTCTTCATTTCTCTTCTTTTCTCTTCTTTTCTTTTCACTTATCACTTTTCTCTTCTTTACTCTTTTCTTTTCTCCTCTTTTCTCTTTTCTTCTCTTTTCTTTTTTTGGCTCTTTTCTCTCTTACCTCTTTTCACTACTTTTCTCTCTTCTCGTTGATCTTCTATTCGCTTCTTTTCCCTTTTCTTTTCTTTTCTCTTTTTTTCGTCTTTTCTCTGTTCTCTTTTCTCTTCCTTTCCCTTCCTGTCTCTTCTTTTCTCTTTTCTCTTGTTTTCTCTTCTTTTCTTTTCACTTATCACTTTTCTCTTCTTTACTCTTTTCTTTTCTCCTCTTTTCCCTTTCTCTTCTTTTCTCTTTTTGCTTCTTTTCTCTCTTATCTCTTTTCACTACTTTTCTCTTTTCTCGTTGATCTTCTATTCTCTTCTTTTCCATTTTCTTTTCTTTTCTCTTTTTTCGTCTTTTCTCTGTTCTCCTTTCTCTTCCTTTCACTTCCTTTCTCTTCTTTTCTGTTTTCTCTTGTTTTCTCTTCTTTTCTATTTTCTTCATTTCTCTTCTTTTCTCTTCTCTTCTCTTCTTTTCCCTTCTTTTCTCTTCTTTTCTTTTCACTTATCACTTTTCTCTTCTTTACTCTTTTCTTTTCTCTTCTTTTCCCTTTTCCCTTTTTTTCTCTTTTTTGTATTTTCTCTTTTTGCTTTTCTCTCTTATCTCTTAACACTACTTTTCTCTTTTATCTTTTTTCTTCCATTCTCTTCTTTTCCCTTTTCCTTTCTTTTTTCTTTTTACGTCTTTTCCCTTTTCTCTTTTCTCTTCTTTTCTCTTCTTTTCCCTTTTCTCTTCTTTTCTCTTCTTTTGTATTTATTCTTCTATTCTCTTCTTTTCTCTTATCTCTTTTCTCTTCTTTTCTCTGTTCTCTTTTCGCTTTTTTCCGTCTTTTCCCTTTTCTCTTTTCTCTTCTTTTCTCTTCTTTTCCCTTTTCTCTTCTTTTCTCTTCTTTTCTCTTCTTTTCCCTTTTCCCGTATCTCTATTATCTTCTTTTCTCTTTTTTCTTTTCTCTTTTCGCTTGTTTTCTCTTGTTTTCTATTTTCTCATTTCCCTTTTCACTTTTCTCTTCTTTTCTTTTCTCTTCTTTTCTCTTTTCTCTTCTGTTCGCTTTTCTAATTTCTTCTTTTCTCTTTTTTTAATTTCTCTGCTTTTCTCTTCTGTTTTGTTTTCTCTTTTCTATTCTTTTGTCTTTTTTCTCTTTTCTCTTTTCTCGTCTTTTCTGTTGTTTTCTCTTTTCTATTTTCTCTTTTCTCTCCATTTCTCTTCTTTTCTCTTCTTTTCTCTTTTCTCTTTACTCTTCTTTTCTTTTCTCTTCTTTTCTCTTTTCTCTTGTTTTGTCTCTTTTCTCTTTTCTCTTCTTTTATCTTCAGTTCTCTTCTTTTCTCTTTTCTCTTCTTTTTCCTTCTTTACCCCTTTCTCTTTTCTATTTCTCTTCTTATCTCTTCTTTTCTCTTTTCTCTTGTTTTCTCTTCTTTTCCATATTTTTCATTTCTTTTCTTTTCTCTTCTTTTCTCTTTTCTCTCCTTTTCTCTTCTTTTCTTTTCACTTATCACTTTTCTCTTCTTTACTCTTTTCTTTTCTCCTCTTTTCCCTTTCTCTTCTTTTCTCTTTTTGCTTCTTTTCTCTCTTATCTCTTTTCACTACTTTTCTCTTTTCTCGTTGATCTTCTATTCTCTTCTTTTCCATTTTCTTTTCTTTTCTCTTTTTTGTCTTTTCTCTGTTCTCTTTTCTCTTCCTTTCACTTCCTTTCTCTTCTTTTCTGTTTTCTCTTGTTTTCTCTTCTTTTCTATTTTCTTCATTTCTCTTCTTTTCTCTTCTCTTTTCTTCTTTTCCCTTCTTTTCTCTTCTTTTCTTTTCACTTATCACTTTTCTCTTCTTTACTCTTTTCTTTTCTCTTCTTTTCTCTTTTCCCTTCTTTTCTCTTTTTTCTCTTTTCTCTTTTTGCTTTTCTCTCTTATCTCTTTACACTACTTTTCTCTTTTATCTTTTTTCTTCCATTCTCTTCTTTTCCCTTTTCCTTTCTTTTTTCTTTTTACGTCTTTTCCCTTTTCTCTTTTCTCTTCTTTTCCCTTTTCTCTTCTTTTCTCTTCTTTTGTATTTATTCTTCTATTCTCTTCTTTTCTCTTATCTCTTTTCTCTTCTTTTCTCTGTTCTCTTTTCGCTTTTTTCCGTCTTTTCCCTTTTCACTTTTCTCTTTTCTCTTCTTTTCCCTTTTCTCTTCTTTTCTCTTTTCTCGTATCTCTATTCTCTTCTTTTCTCTTTTTTCTTTTCTCTTTTCTTTTTTTTTCTTGTTTTCTATTTTCTCATTTCTCTTTTCACTTTTCTCTTCTTTTCTCTTTTCTCTTTTCTCTTCTTTTCTCTTTTTTCTCTTTTCTCTTTTCTCTTTTCGCTTATTTTCACTCTTATCTCTTTTCACAACTTTTCTCTTTTCTCTTGTTTCTTCTATTCTCGTCTTTTCCCTTTGCTAGTATCTCTTTTCTCTTCATTTCTCTGCATTTCTCTTTTTTATGTTCTGTACTGTATGTTCGCTCCATTTCTCTTCTTTTCACTTTTTTCCTGTGTTCTCCTCTTTTCTCTTCCTTTCTGTGTTCTCGTTACTTCTCTTCTTTTCTGTTTTCTCTTATCTCCTTTCTCTTCTTTTCTCTTCTTTTCTCTTCTGTTCTCTTCTTTTCTCTTTTCACTTTTCTCTTCTTTTCTCTTTTCTGTTTTCTCTTATCTCCTTATCTTCTTTTCTCTTCTATTCTCTTCTTTTCTCTTTTCTCTATTCTCTTCTTTCCTCTTCGTTTCTCTTCTTTTCTCTTTTTTTCTTCTTTTCTCTTTTTCTCTTTTCTTTTTTTGCTTCTTTTCTATTTTCTCTTTTCTCTTCTTTTAAAGAATAAAATGCTAGGGCCTTCAAATATTTTGAGGTGGGCTGGCCTGGTCCATAACAATGTGTTTCTGTGTGTTTGTCTGTGTCTGCGTCAAGGCCTGTTGCACATCAGTCTGTGTCTGTTTCTGTCTTTGTATCTGTATGTTTGTGTGTGTAAATGTGTCTGTGTGTGCCTGTATGTGATTCTCTCTCGAACTGTGTGTGTCTATCTCAATCGAACTATCTCTGCGTGTTTGTAGTTATAAGTGCGTGAGGTAATGTATATGGATGTGTGTATTAGTGTGTGTCTCCGTAGCTGTGTGTATGTGTGTGTATGTGTGTTTACGTCGGCCGAACTGTGTTATATATCTGTGTGCACATTCAATGGTTCTTTTGATGTTTATCTCCAAATGTGTGTCTGTATGTGTTTGCGCCTGTGAGTCTATCTCTGGCTGCAATGGGACTGGAGGAAAGATTGAATGAATGAATGAATTAAAAAGTGATGAATTAAAGGCTTAGTCTCTCTTGCTCCCTTCCTGTGTTTAATGTGATACAATGCCACCCTCTGGTGGCCTTGACATGCCACTACAAAAGTGGCCGATCTTTTTCTTCGGACAGAGCATCACAGCTTATGAATCTCTTAGGTTGCACAGGGGTCTCGTTCTTCAAACAATGTCTTTGGCGGCACAGAGCAGTTTTGTCCGACTGATGTTACATCTACGATGTGAGCAAAAGGAGACAACAATGAGTGGAGAGGAGAGAGAGGGAGACATTGTGAGAATGAGAGCTGTAAATGGAAGGAGAGGAAATAAGGGAGAGAGATGAATCCTGCTGAGGCCAGATCAAAGAGAGTGATCCTGACGTGAAAGTAAAGGACAAAGTGACTGAACCCCAACTCCTGAGCTCGGCCCCGGTTCCCTCCACTTCCCTAAAGACCAGGACTTGTGGTCTGGTCTGTCTCTCTCCAGTTCAGCTTCTTCAACACAAAGATAAACAATAAAATAGTTTTTTTTAGATTAGATTACTTTCAGTGTGGAAACAGGCCCTTCGGCCCAACAAGTCCACTCCGCCCCGCCGGAGCGCAACCCACCCATACCCCTACATTTACCCCTTACCTAACACTACGGGCAATTTAGTATGGCCAATTCACCTGACCTGCACATCTTTAGAGTGTTGGAGAAAACCGGAGCACACGGAGAAATGGGAGAGATGGTGTTCGAATGTGGTGGAGGAACTCGATTGTGACCCATAGAAGATAGAACATAGTTCCTTATGTAACAAAACCAGGGGGAGTTTGCCAACCGATAAAGACCTGTGAGCATGAAATACCAGAAAATGTTCTTTAATCAGCTCAGCACAGTCACTGTTCCCAGAACCACAGCCGCTGTTTTCTCACTGCAATATTTATTTTTCAACTTCTGGCAACAAATGGCGACAAATCGATCAAAGGTGAAAGTGATGGTGAACCAGACAGAACAGTCAGTGGCTGCATAAAGCAGGACGGCGTGAATATTACACACAGGAATGTCCCATAGGAAATAAAACTTCCCGATAAACAATTGGAATGTGTCTCAATATCAGATCGAGGATAATGACCATGTAGATCCATCACTGCCATTGCCCCCAGGTAACGCCTGACACATGGAGACAATCTACAATCTTTATAAAGCAGGACGAAGTTCGTCATGCAGTTAACTGTGAGGAAGGAAAACCAACAATTTATACATCAGCCTGATGGACATTTTGTAATTGATTGAGATCAGAGTGAGATTTTCAAAATGAAATGTTCAGAGATTTATTGATGTAGTTGTAGCTGGAATAACACATGGTAAATTCTGAATTACTGACAGATAGGTGATGTAGTACAGAAGAAACCCTCCCTCCTTAAACACACAGACACACATCCACAAGAACATATGGTTTCTAGAACATTCCCAAACACGTGATTACTCGAGAGCAGACAGGTCACTGCTTTACAGTTCCCAATACGGAGGGTAAACATTGTCGTCCTGAAGGATTCTCTCCCTTCCTTTTAAAACATCAAGACTCATAACCTCACATTGGTCAAATGTTATCAATACAATTAAATTCAAATTCAATTGGTGTTTGGTATCCTGGGAATAAATTAAATTAATTGGTTAAATTCAAATCCAGTTTCATTAACACAAAAATGATGATGGAGAGTGGGCAGATTGGGCGGAAATTGTCCGGTTTGGATCTGTCCTGCTTGTTGTGGACAGAACATACGTGTGCAATTTTCCACATTGTTAGGTATCTAACAGTTGTAACTGTACTGGAAGGGGTTGGCGGGGGAAGCGGCAAGTTCTGGAGCACACCACTTCAGTACTATTGCCGGAATGTTCTCAGGGCCCATTGCCTTTGCATCATCCCAGTGCCTCCAGCCTTATCTTGATATCACAGGCAGTGAATCGAATCAGGTGGAGATTGGTATCTGTGATGATGGGGACCACTGAGAAGAGCCCGAGATGGATCATCTACTCAGCACTTCTGACAGAAGATTGTTGAAAATGCAGCGGCCTTAACTTTTGCACTGATGTGCTGGGCTCCTGCATCATTGAAGATGGGGAGATTTGTGGAGCATCCTCCTGCAGTGTGTTGTTTCATTCAATCATGACTGGGTGTGGAAGGCCGGCAGAACTTGGATCTGATGCGTTGGTTGTGGGATCACTTTGCTCTGCCCATCGCGTGCTGTTTATACCATTTGGCACACAAGTAGTCCTGTTTGCTAACTTCACCAGTTTGACAACTCATTTTTAGGTATGCCTGATGCTGCTCCTGTCATGTTCTCCTGCACTCTCCATTGAACCAGGATTGATTCCCTGGTTTGATGGAAATGGTTGAGTGGGGGGTGTACCAGGCCATGAGGTTACAGATTGTGCTGGAGTACAGTTCTGCTGCTGTTGATGACCCAAAGAGCTTCATGGATGCCCAGTATTGAGCTGCTAGATCAGTTCGAAGTCTGTCCCATTTAGCACAATGATAGCAGCACACAACAAGATGGAGGGTATTCTCAATGTGAAGGCAGGACTTCGTCTCCATAAGGACAGTGCGGTGGTCACTTTTATCTACACTGTCATGGACAGAGGGGATTGCAACTGGCAGATTAGTACGGGTGAGGTCAAGTACATTTTTTTTGTTGGTTCCACCTGCAAGAGACCCAGTGTAGCAGTTACTTCCTTTAGGACCCGACCAACCTGATTAGTAATGCTTCTTCTGCCGAGCCACTCTTGGTGATGGACATTGAAATCCCCCACCCAGTAGACATTTTGCCACCCTCAGAGCTTCCTCCAAGTGTTGTTCAACATGGAGGGGCACCGATTCATCAGCTGAAGGAGGATGATAGGTGATAACCAGAAAGAGGTTTCCTTGCCCTTGTTTAACCTGAAGGCATGAGACCTCATGGTGTCAACAGTCGATGTCAAGGACTCCCAGGGCAACTCCCTCCCGACAGTATGTCACTGTGCGGGCACTTCTGCTGGATCTATCCTGCCAGTGGGACAGGATGTATCCAATTGGTATTGGTAGTGTCTGAGGTATTATCTGTAAGGTATGACTCTGTAAGAATGACTGTATTAGGCTGTTGCTTGACTAGTCTATGAGAGAGCTCTCCCAATTTCGGCACTCACTCCTAGATGTCAGTAAGAAGGACTTTGCATGATCGACAGAACTGTTTGTGTTTTTGCTGTTGTCTTTTCCGATTCCAAGGTCGATGCCAGGAGGTCTGCCCAGTTTTATTTCTTTGTTGTGACTTTCTAGCGATTGATACAACTGAGTGGCCTGTGAGGCCATTTCAGAGGGCAGTGGAGAATCAACCACATTGCTGTGGCTCTGGAGTCACATGGAGGCCAGACCCGGTAAGGATTGCAGATTTCCTTCCCTAAAGGACATTAATTAACCAGATAGATTTTTTTCTGACAATTGACAATGGTTTCATGGTTATCAGTCAACTCTTAATTCCACGTTTTTTTATTGAATTCAAATTCCACCATTTGACATGGTAAGCTTCGAGCCCAGGTCCACAGAACATTTTTCTGAGTTTCTGGATTAACAGTTGTCAAATAATACCATTAGGCCATCACCTCCCCGTCTTCAACGTCTATAATTTCGCCTCCTCTGTGAACAATGAGGCCCACAACCACATTCTGCCCTCAAACCCCTCCCAGCCACAACAAGGATAGAACCCCCTCCCATTCCACCCCACTAATCTCCAAATCCAATGCATCATCCTCTGCCATTTTCATTATCTGCAATCTGACTCCCATGATATTTTCCACCCCATCTGCTTTCCTGGGGACCATTCCCTATATGACTCCCTAGTTCGGTCCTCATTTCCCACCATCCTCTCCTCCACACCTGGCACCTTTACCTGCGAACGCAGGACGTGCAACACCTGATGCCACACCTCCCCTCTTTCCTCCATCCAAGGTCCCCAGAAAAATTTTCCAAGTCCAGCAGAGATTCACCCTTATTTCCTCTGACCTGATTTATTGCATGAGCTGAAAATGTGTTGCTGGATAAGCGCAGCAGTTCAGGCAGCATCCAAGGAGCAGGAGAATCGACGTTTCGGGCATGAGCCCTCCTGACCTGCTGCGCTTTTCCAGCAACACATTTTCAGCTCTGTTCTCAAGCATCTGCCGTCCTCACTTTCTCCTCGCTGATATATTGCATCCCTTGTTCCCGATGCGTTCTTCTCTACGCATGGGAGACCGAACACAAACTCTGGGACCAGATCAGGGAACATCTATGGCCCGCATGCTCCACTCAACCCCACCTTCCGGGCCAGCTATTTCAACTCCCCCCAAAACATGAGCCTCCTCCAATATCAAAATAAAGCCAAACAAGAACTAGAGGAAAGAGCTTACAACACAATGGCCTCAATATAGGATTCACCAGCTTCCAAATCTTCCCACCTCCCCCTCGAACTGTCCAGCCCTCTCTCTCCACCCCTGTCCTCTTGACCTGACCGAACCTGTCTATCTTCCTTCCGATTGAGTAATCATAATCGCCTCCGACCTGCATCTACCTTTCATCATCCCACCGACCTTCCCCCAGACCGACCACCCCAGTTATTTCTCTGCCCCCTTCCCCTCCCCAACCCTGATGAAGGGTCTCACATCCCAACATTGACTCTCCTGCTCCTGTGAGGCTGCTTGACCTGCTGTGCTTTTTGCCTCTCCATATTTTATCAACTCTGTCTTTCCAGTATCTCCAGTCCTCACTCTGTTCAAACTCCCCAAATGTTGCATCTGCTTAGGTTTAGAGCACCCCCATAATTTGCAACATTCCAAATATTTTGCAAACCTCAAGTTCCTCTTTAATCATGCGCTCAAATTTTGCACCTCCCCAGATGTCCTACCTCCAGATTTGGCACTCACCACCCATCTTTCCAATTTTTGAGGTTCCCCCAAGTATTTTCCCAGCCCGTATTTATTCCCGTTCCCAATGAACAGCCACCCCATGTTATGTGCTGCCACTCCCTTCGTTGCACACCCCATCATTTTTGCCAACTCCAATCACATCACCTCAAATTTTACACCTCTCAAATTTGCACCCAATTTTTAATGACCTAAAATTTTTGGTTAAATTGCAGTCTCTAACTCACTCCAAGAGTATCTGTTGCTCCATATTCAAAACCACCTCAAAAACTATAATGCATTCCTTTGTATCTATGACTGTACAGAAACATGCTGAACTCCTCAATTCGATTCCAGCAGGTAACTCACTCCTGGGTATCTATTGTTCGATATACAAACCACCCTGAACCGCTTGATTGATTAAGAACACCTTTTGGCCCTCATGGCTGTGCTGGCCTTTTATCCTACTCTCAGATCAGACGAACCTCCATACCTTCCATAGTACTATCTTCCATGTGACTATTCAAGAGTCACTTAAATGTCCCCAGCATATCTTACCCTACTAGCACTGCTGGCAGTGCATTCCACGCACCCACTACTCTCTGTGTAAGGAACATCTCCCCTCTGACATCTCCCCTAAACCCTCCCCCAATCACCTTAACATTATGCCCCCCGTGATAGACATTTCCTTCAGAGGAAAAAGTCTCTGTCTATGATAGTCTCTCTATCTATGCCTCTCATCATCTTATCCACCTCTATCACGTCAACTGTCATCCTTCTTCGCTCCAATGAGAAAAGCTCTAACTCCCTCAACCTTGCTTCATAAGACATGCCCTTGGGTCTTGGCAGCATCCTGATAAATCTCCCCTGCACTCTCTGTAAAGCTTCCCCAACTTTCCTGCAATGAGGCGACCAGAACTGAATGAAATATTCCAAGTGTGGTCTAACCAGGGCTCGAGAGAGCTGCAGCATCACCTTGTGGCTCTTAAACACAATATACGCTAATAAAAGCCAATACACCATATATATTCTTAACAACCCTTTCAACTTAGGTAGAAACTTTCATGAACCTATCAACATGGACCTCAAGATACCTCTGTTCCTCCACGCTGTCAAGAATCCTGCCTTTAACTTTGTGTTCTTCATTCAAATTCAACCTTCAAGCCCTATAACTTACTTCTGTGATTCTCTTATTCTCTTTATTATTCACGCTGAACTCCTCAAATAGATTCTAGTCACTATTTCACTCCTGGGCATCTAGTATTCTGTGTCTAAACCATTGCTAATCACCTCAGAATCTAGTCCCTGACTCCCTCTGGAATGTCTGGAAGGTCATGAGGTAACATATTTGGGTGGTTGCTTTATCCTAAACACTACTCAGGAATGTCTCCTCCTCTAACCAAAAAAATAGTTCTGTACATCGGTTGGTAAGTGATAAGTGTTTTCTTTCATGTTTCATTTTCTCAGTGTTCAACTTGGGAATTTAGAATAGTGAGAATGGAGGTTAGGGCAGTTGAATGTTCATCCTGCAGTTTGTGGGAGGTAAGGGTCACATCAAGTGTCCCTGCTGAAGTCCTTTTTGGGAAGTGCACCCAATTCCAGCTCCTTGAGAACCATTAGGGAACTGGAGCTGGAGCTGGATGAATTTCGGAACATTCTAGAAGGGGCTTATTGAGAGAAGTTACAGGGAGGTAGTTACTCCACAGCCACATGAAGGTAGATAGATTACCGACAGGGGTAGGAAAGGGAACCTGCAGGCAGTGCAGGGATCTCCTGTGATGGTTCCCCTCAACAACAAGGAAACCGTTTTGGATACTGTTGGGGGGACAATTTACAATGGGTAAGCAATGAGGTACAGGCCTCTGGCACAGAGTCTGTCCCTGTTACTCAGAGGGGAAGGGGGAAGAGGAGCAAAGGTTTCGTCATTGGGAACTCCATAGTTAGGAGGACAGATAGGAGGTTTTGTGGGAATGAGAGAGAATCAGGATTGGTGTGTTGCTTCCCAGGTGCCAGGGTTCATGATGTCTCTGATCATGTTTTTGGGATCCTTGAGGGGGAAGTGGAGGAGCTCCAAGTTGTGGTCCACATAGGCACCAGTGACATAGATAGGAAGAAAGGTGGAGATCTAAGGCAGAAATTCAGGAAGCTAGGGTGGAAGCTTCGAGCTTGAACAAACAGAATTGTTATTTCTGGTTTGTTGCCGGTGCCACGTGCTGGTGAAGTGAGGAACAGGAAGAGAGTGGAGCTGAACACATGGCTACAGGGATGGTGCAGGAGGGAGGGATTTGGATTCTTGGATAATTGGAACTCTTTCTGGGGAAGGTGGGACCTTTCCAATTGAATGTCCTGGGGTGGGGAGCGGGGGAGGTTAGCTAATGCTCTTCATGGGTGTTTAAACTAATGCAGCAGTGGGATAGGAACCTGAATTGTAGTTCCAGTGTACAGGAGTTGTAGGGTATTGAGGTCAGGGATAGGTTTACAAGGTTGTGAGAGGTCATCGGCAATCGGGATGTTGGTTTGAAATGTAGGTACTTCAATGTCAGGAACATCCGGAATAAGGTGGGTGAACTTGCGGCATGAGTTGGTACCTGGGATTTCAATGTTGTGGCCATTTCAGAGACATGGTAAGTGGAGCAATGGTTGTTGCAGATTCTGGGATTTAGATGCTTCAGTAAGAGCAGAGAAGGTGGTAAAAGAGGAGTGTGGCATTGTTAATCAAAGGTAGTATTACAGCAGCTGAGATAAGGTAGTATTACAGCAGTTTGAGGACTTATCCACTGAGATAGTTTGGGCTGAGGTTATAAACAGGAAAGGAGAGGGCAGCCTGTTGGAAGTTTTCTGTCGGCATCAAAGTTAAAAATCACATATCAGTTTATAGTCCAACAGGTTTATTTGGATGCACTCGCTCTCAGAGCACTGCTCCTTCATCAGGTGGTTGTGGAGTAAAACAGCATAAGACACAGAATTTAGAGCAAACGTTTACAGTGTGATGTAACTGTAATTATATGTTGAAAAAGACCTGGATTCATTTGTTCAATCTCTCATTTTCTTCGAATGAACATGTTGGTTTCAGTTCTTTCATGTGCAAATTGCAGAACTTTTCTAAAGTTACATTCTCAAGTGCATGTTAACAATTGGTGCCATGTCAAACCAGATAATGCATTGAAGGTGTGAGGTGCCCTGTGTGACACTGTCTGTGCCACCACAATGGTTAGGCTGATTCTGATCTCAAAAACGGATTTAAAGAAGCTTATGTGGATTCATGCAGTTTTTGAGCAAAATAAAATGCAATTCTGCAAGTATAATTCACCCCACATGTGTGGGTGTACATGTGTGTGAGTGTGAGTGTAAAGGGGTAAAACTCTGTGGAAGGGTGTATGAGTGTGTGTATGTGTGTCCGTGAGCGTGTGTGCGTGCTTGTGTGAAGGTATGTGTATGTGTGTAGGAGTGGGCATCTGTCTGTGTGTGTCTGTGAGTGTGCATATGTGTGTGCGTGTGTGTGAGTGTGTGCGTGTGTGTATGTGTGTGTATGTGTCTGTATGTGTGTTTGTGTGTGTTTGGGTGGGGGGGGGAGGGGGGAAACGGTGTGGTGGGGGTCACCTGTAGTATAACATGAACCCAAGTAAGGCAGCGTCTGAGGGGGCAGGAGAATCTTCATTCTTCATCAGGAATGAACAATGTGGTATTAATGTAGTTTGGTGGTTTTTGGCTGTCACAGATATCGTGTATAATATCAGTTACATCATACTGTAAACTTTTGCTATAAATGCTATGCCTTACAATTGTGTCCTCCACAACCACCTGATGAAGGAGCAGCGCTCAGAAAGCTAGTGCTTCTAATTAAACCTGTTGAACTATAACCTGGTGTCGTGTGATTTTTAACTTCAGGTAAATAGGATAGTGAAGAAGCATTTGGTATGCTTTCTTTGATTGGTTGGAGTATTGAGTACAGAAGTTGGGAGGTTAGGTTGTGGCTGTACAGGACATTAGTTAGGCCACTTTTGGAATATTGTGTGCAATTCTGGTCTCTTTCCTATTGGTAGGATGTTGTGAAACTTGAAAGGATTCAGAAAAGATTTACAAGGATGTTGCCAGGGATGGAAGATTTGAACAACCAGGAGAGGCTGAATAAGCTGGGGCTGTTTTCCCTGGAGTGTTGGAGACTGAGAGGTGATCTCATAGATGTTTATAAAATCATGAGGGGCATGAATAGGATAAATAGACGAAATTTTGTTCCTGGGGTGGGGGAGTCCAGAAATAAAAGGCATAGGTTTAGGGTGAGAGGTGAAAGGGACTAAAGGGGCAACATTTTCATGCAGAGCGTGGTGCGCATATGGAGTGAGTTGCCAGAGGAAGTTTAGATTAGATTAGATTAGATTTGATTACTTACAGTGTGGAAACAGGCCCTTCGGCCCAACAAGTCCACACTGACCTGCCGAAGTGCAACCCACCCATTCCCCTACATTTACCACTTTACCTAACACTACAGGCAATTCAGCATGGTCAATTCACCTGATCTGCACATCTTTGGACTGTGGGAGGAAACCGGAGCACCCGAAGGAAACCCACGCAGTCACGGGGAGTACGTGCAAACTCCACAGAGTCAGTCACCTGAGTCGGGAATTGAACCCGGGTCCTGGTGGAGACTGGTACAATTCCAGCATTTAAGAGGCATCTGGATGGGTTTATGAATAGGAAAGAGGGATATGGGTCAAGTGCTGGCAAATAGAGCTAGATTAGGTCAGGATAACTGATGTACATATCGACACAGACATCAAGCTTCTACAGAAATGAAAGCAAGCAGGTAAGATCCCAAAAGGATTACGGATCCTTGATGATTTGATGACTCTCTGACCACCAATGCATCCCTAATTCTTCAGTCACTTTCTTAAGTGCTCATCAATTTTCCCAGCACCATTTGTATACTAATATTGATCTACTTTAGCTTTTCCCACTCACTAACTCTTGCATTCTCCAACATTTCTTGTGTTTGATTTGTGTCCCCTTTTGTGAAGACAGAGCCAAAGTACGTATTCAGTCGCTCTGCTATTTCTTTGTTCCCTATTATCCATTCCTCCTTTTCTGTCTAGAGGGGACCTACATTTGTCTTCACTAGTCTCTTTCTCTTCACTTACCGATAGAAACTCTCAGTATCAGTCTTCATGTTCCCTGCAAGCTTACTTTGATATTGTATTTTCCCTTTCTTCCTCAATCCCTTTGCAGAATTCTAATCTTGCCCCAATGTCAGATCTATTATTTTTCTCGGCCAATCTGTATCCTTCTTCCTTGGCTCAGATACTGTCTCAAATTTCCTTTGTAAGTGATGGATTGGGCCTCTTAGCCATTTTGCTTTTTGTGCCTGACAGTAATAAACAGTAGGTCCAGCTTCCCCCATGCATTCCTTGGATGTTTACCATTGCCTATCTACTGTCACCCCTTTAAGGAACGCTTCCCAATCTAACAAGACCAACTCACGCTGCATACCTTCATAGTTTCCTTTATTAAGATTCAGCAACCTCATCTCCAAATGGATTATCTCACTCTCCACCTTGATCAAAAGTTCGATCATTTCATGGTCGATCATCCCCAAGGCACAGTGAGATTGTCAATAATTTCCTCATCATTACTCAGTACCCAGTCTAAAATGGCATGCTCATGAGTTGGTTCCTCCATATATTGGTCAAGGAAAACATTCCATATACACTTCAGGAATTCCACCTTTATGGCATTACTTTGATTTGCCCAATGTATGCGCAGATTAAAATCACCCATGTTCACTAATATTCCCTTATCACATGCATCACTAATTTCCTGTTTAATGCCATTCCCAACAATACAACTGTAGTTTGGGGCTCTATATTTGACCCCCCCTAATGAGTTTTGCCCCCTGGTATATCTCAGCTCTACCCATACAGAATCCACAGTCTCAGACCTAATATCCTTTTTTTATTATTGTGTTAATTTCCTCTTTAACCACCAATGCCACTCCACCACCTTATTGCTGAATACCCTGAGACATTCAGTTCCTTTTCCAGGAAACACTGCAGCTATATTCCCGTAATCCTAATTATATAGCACCCACTTACATCTACCTGCACAATTAATTCATCCACTTTATTACAAATATTTCACACGTTAATGCACAAAGCTTTAAAGCTTGTTTTTTAAACAAATTTTTTCTTGCTCTCAAAATGTTCTCAATTGCCCTGTTTGAATTTTGTCCTTGGTTTCTCTGCCTCTCTGCCCCTTTTCAATTTTTTTATTTTTGTGCTTGCTTGCTCCTTCTCCTCCTGATTTTGCAGTTACCTGCATTCATTTGAAATACAATTCCACCTGATTCAAACTTCTCCCTCTCAAACTGCAGGGTAAACATTATTATGTTATGGTCACTGTCCCATAGAGGTTCCTTCACCTTGCGCCCTCTGATCAAATCTGCCTCACTAATCATCAGCAAATACAGAACTGCCTGTTCATTGCTGAGTTCAACACAAACTGCTCAAAAAACAATCTCGCAGACATTCCACAAATTCATTGTTTTGAAATCCGCTGCCAAGCCGATTTTTCCAGTCCACCTCTGCATTGGAATTCTCCATGATTATTGCAAGAGTGCCTTTCTCTCTCATGCCTTTTTTTCCCTAATTAATTTTCCTCATCACATTAGGGCGACTGCTTGGAGGCTTTTTCTTCCCTTTCCTTTTCTGTCCATCTGCCTGACTTTTGTAGGATGTGCATGCTTGGACATTTAGTTGCCAGCCCGTATCGCCTTACAACCACATCTCTGTGATGCAACATTGGACATGCCAATGTCAATCTGTGTGACAAGCCCATTTACCTTTTCTCGTTTACAGTGGACATGTACGTAGAACAGCCTCACTCCTGCATTGACTGCCTCTAGTCTCATAACTGCCCCTTTATCTGCGGTGCCTGAAGTTAGATTCCTGAGCCATTCCATACTTTCTGTTCTATTATTTGATATGGAATCTCTAACCTGTGCTGATCCCTTATTCCAATTTAGCTTTTCCAGAACTTTCCACACAATTGCAACCAACCCGCATGATTTAATTTAAAGTCCTATCCACAGACCCTTGTCATGCAATTCACATTGGAACGGCCCAACTTTCCCCAGTACTGCCACCAATGTCCAATTAATAAAAACCCATTCCTCCTATACCAATCTTTTAGCCACACATTTACCTGTATAATTTTGCTGACCCTATGGCAATTTATTTACAGCTCTGATAGTAATCGAGAGATTATTATATTTTTGGTTCTGCTTTTTAAGTCATCCTCAAGCTGCTCATATTCCTGCAGCGGAACCTCTTTCATCTTTCTACCTGTCATGACACCTGGATCATTTCTCTCCCACTCCAAGTTCCTCTGCAGCCCAGATGAGATATCCTGAACACAGGCACCAGGTCAGCAACACAGCCTTCGAGATTTGCCATTCTGGCAACAAGGAAGAGTGTCTATTTCCGTGACGACACGATTGCGATGACATTACGCTTTTCTCCCCCCACCCCCCTTGAATGGTTTCCTCTCCCACAGTGTGGTCAGTTTCCTCAGCTTCCCTCCAGCCCCCATTCTCATTCACACAGGCAACAAGAATCTCTAATCTATTAAACAAGCTGATGGGCTGAGGTTCCCTCTACCTGCCTCACTCGTAATCACATCCGTCTGTCCCTGACCACTGACTGAATTTGAGGTAGTTAATCTGAAGGGTCTAACTGTTCCCTGAGAGTGTCCAGGTAACTCTTCCCCTTCTTGATGTGTGACAGTGTTCGGAGCTCAGACTCCAGCACAGCAACCTGAGCTGGAGTTCCTCAAGCAACCAACACTTGCTATGATGTAGTCACTGTGAACATCATCACACAGTAACCACATAGCACCTGGCCTGGCTTTGGCATTTTACCTACTCACTCCTGAATTTGATTCTTTTTGTAAATTGTATTGAAATAATGTCTACCATTGACCACACTGATGTGGTTGGAAATGGTTCAGTGCAGATACCTTAAAGGATTGTATGACTGGCAGAGGTTACAGCGATAGGAATGGTCACTGTGATGAAGGAATTTTAAAAAAAGGAGAACTGTTTTAAAATGTTGTTTTTTATCATCTGGCAATGTTTGCAGGTCGGTGAGCTCAGGGTGAGGAGAACAAGACTCAGTGTGAGTGAGTAAACGGGCAGCGCAGTGCTCAGTGAGTTGAAGATTACAGGGAGGTTGAAAATGGAAGGTGGATCAGGAGTGTGTTTGGGTCATTCAGTCTGGAGGTTACAAAGGACTGGATGAGAATTTCAGCGCATGGAACTGAGACAGTGATGGAGCTGGGCCATGTCACTGAAATGGAAATAGAACATCAAGATTATCATGTGACTCCATGATTGAAAATTTACATCCAAATCTGATATTCCAAAAATGTTGTGAAGAGCCTGGTTCAGACAGTTACCAGAGTGAAAGAGATTTTGGAGATCCACAAATTTAACTCCTTGAATTTGTCCATGCTGCATGATTTTATGATGCTAATTGATTCCTAACATATCTCCTGAATAGTCTAGCCTGAATTCTCAGATTACCCCTGAATTCTGGATGAAATTGGAGAATTTCATCCTGGCACACCCCTCCTACTCACCAACTCCCACCATCCCATGGTGCCTAGAGTTTCTATGATCAGAGTGGGTGGTGGGTTCCTTCCTGAAGGACATTAATGAATCAATTTGTCTTTAATGACAGTTGGTAGCTTTCATAGACACCTTCTCTGAGTGCACAGCCGCACAAACTACCAGGTTAATTCAGTTCAACTTCACAACCTGCTCTGTCATTGGGAAAATGTTAAAAACTGTTATTAAATTTTGAATAACAGGGCGCTTATAAATGCTTTATACAATCAATCAGTGTCACTATGATACTGTGAAGGGCAAATCATAGCTGACAAGTTTATTGAAATATTTTGAGGAGGCAACAAACAAGACAGAAAAGGGGGTAACCAGTAGTTGAATCATATTTGGATTTCCAGAAAGCATCCAGTAAGGTATTGTATGTCAGACTACTTCAGAAAATAAGAACCCGTGAACCTACATTACTGGGAGCATATGTGAGCATTAATCAAAGACTGGATAATGAACGAAAGGCAGTGAGTTGAGATAAAGAGGACATTTTCATGATGGTGAATTGCAATTTTGTGGAGTGACACTGGGCCACAATTATTTACAATATATGTTAATGACATCGATGAAAAGTGAATGTCCCATTGCCAATTGATAAAGAAAGTCTGAATCGTCTCGCACTGTTTTCACTGAAGTTGATGGTCAACTTGTTTGGATGCTTATGAATTCATGGGGGGGAGAGATAAGATGAATGGCAGGTGTATTTTCCCAAGAGTTGGAGATTTCAAGACTCTGGGTATATATTTAAGGTGAGAGGAGAAAGATTTTTAAAAATGACATGGGGGCAACTTTTTTTTATATACATGACGAATGATCTTCCAGAGGAAGAGTTAGATGCAATGTATAGACGGTATTTGGATAAGTCCATGAATAAGAAAGGCTTGGAGGGATTTTGGCCAGACACAGGCAGGTGGGACTAGTTTCGCTTGGGATACAGTTGGCTTGGGCTGATTGGACCGAAGTGTCTGTTTCAATGGTACATGAATCTTTCACTCTCTGACACAAAATAGATGGAGAGGCAAGTAATGAGGATGACACAACAGGACTACAGTGATGGAAAGAGGTTAAGCATGTGGACAAAAATTCAGAGAATGGAATCTAATACGGAAAACATTGAGTGTTTGCATTTTGGCTGGAGAATGAGGATTGGTGAATATTATTTGTCTGGGTAAGAACATAGCAGAGAGCAGGACAGAGTATTCTCAGCATGTGTGACAGCATGATTGAAAGACAAAAAGCTAGCCACCAAGTTCAGCTGGTAATCAGGAAGATGAATTATCTGTTGGCTTTTATTTTAAAAGGAATAGGGCTAAAAATAGGGAAGTTCTGCTAAAACTACGTAAACACTAATCAGATCCCACCTGGAGTACTGGGAACAGCTTTTGACCTCTTACTTTATAAAAGCCAGTATATAGAAGGCTCACAATGTTGATCCTGATGTGGGAGGATTTTCTCAGTGGATAAAAGGAATCAGATTCTAAAGGGATAGATTCAGGGAAATTGATATTACTTGCTTGTGAGTTGCGGATCAGAATACATAATCTCAGACTAAGGAGTCACCTATTAAAGACAAATGCAGACAAATTTTTTCTCCCAGAGTAAAGAATTTGGAATCTGTAGAGACTGGCTGCTCAGTGTATCCAAGGCTGAGATAAACAGATTTTTATTCAGCAAGGGGATCAAGGGTTTGACAATAAGACAGGAAAGGTAAAAACAATGACTGCAGATGCTGGAAACCAGATTCTGGATTAGTGGTGCTGGAACTGTTGCCTGAACTGCTATGCTCTTCCAGCACCACTAATCCAGAATAAGACAGGAAAGTCCAGCTGAGGATTATCTTTGGTTGGTGAGAGAAGACTCGCTGGGTTAAATTACCTATTTCTGCTCCTCTGCCTTATGATCTTTTTTCTGATTTCTCTGTCACTTCAGTTTTCCTAATTCCAACCAAATTTCACATGGTAATAAAAAAAGGAAGATTTGCAGTGGGGAGACTTAAAATGAAACATCACGTCAGGATCTGACGGAGTTACCCAGTTTAATGTCATCTGAACTTCACTGGATTTTGAACATGGAAACAATTCATAGCGTGGAGAAAACATACACTTGTACGTGTGGACAAGGCTTCAGTAGATCATCTGCCCTGTTACAGCATGAATACAGTCACACTGGGGAGAGGCCATTCATCTGTTCCGAGTGTGGGAAAGGGTTCACTTAAGAATCTCCCCTGCTGCTGAAACCCCAAGCTCACACAGAGGAAATGCCCAGAATGTGAGACTTGCTATCAAATATCTGGGGACATGAAATTGCATCAACGTGTTCACACTGACAAGAGACAGATCAGGTATTCTCATGGTAGGGCTGGGTTCAGGCAGTTATTCCAACTCACTCTACATCAGCGATCGCACACTTGGGAGAGGCTGTATACTTGCATGGAGTATGGGGAGGCATTCACTCAGAAATCCATCCTGCTGAATCATCGAGTTCAGGAGTAATGACAGTGACTGGATTGAATGTGAACTTATCACCATTTCAGAGAACAAAGAACAAGAACAAAGAAAATTACATCACAGAAACAGGCCCTTCGACCCTCCAAACCTGCACCAATCCAGATCCTCTATCTAAACCTGTCACCTATTTTCCATGGATCTTTATTCTTCTGCTCCCTGCCCATTTATGTATCTGTCTAGATACATCTTAAATGACACTATCATACCCGCCTCTACCAGCTACACAGCAACACATTCCAAGCACCCACCACCGTCTGTGTAAAGAACTTTCCTGATATATCTCCCTGAAACATTTCCCCTCTCACTTTGAACACATGACTGCTTGTAATTGACTCTCCCATTCTGGGAAAAAGCTTCTTGCTTTCCATTCTGCCTATACCTCTCATGATTTTGTAGACCTCAATCGTGCCCCCTCAACTTTCGTCTTTCAAATGAAAATAGTTTGAATCTTCCCAATGTTTCTGCACAGCCAATGCCCTCCATACCAGGCAGCATCCTGGTGAACCTCCTCTGCACCCTCTCCAAACCATGTACATCCTTTTGGTAATGTGGCAACCAGATCTGTGCACAGTATTCTAAGTGTTGTCGACCCAAAGTCTATTACAACTATAACATGACCTGCCAGCTCTTGTACTCAAAACCCGATTGAGGAACGCATGCCATTTGCCTTTTTGACCTGCACTGCCACCTTCAAGGAACAATGTGCCTGAACACCCAGATCTGTCTGTACATCAATTTTTCCCAGGTCTTTTCCATTAACAATAATATACTTTTGAACTGGATCTTCCAAAATATATCACCTTACATTTGCCCAGATTGAACTCAATCTGCCATTTCTCTGACCTACTCTTCAATCTATCTAGATTCTGCTGTAATATCTGACAGACCCTTCACTATCTGCTACTCCAGCAATCTTAGTATCATCTGCAAACTTGCAAATCAGACCACCTGTATCTTCTTCCAAATTATTTATGTATTCACAAACAAGAGTAGCCCTGTGGAAAACCACTGGTCACACGTCTCCATTCTGAGAAGCTCCCTTCCAATACTACTCTGTCTCCTGTTACCCAGCCAGTTCTCTATCCATCTACCTAGTACATCCTGGACCCCATACGACTTCACCATCTCCATCAGCCTTTGCAAAGAATCATCTTTGCTGTCCTTTCCTGTACACCTCTGGAGGCCTATAGAAAACTCCCATCAGGGTAAGCTCTCATTGTCTGTTTCTAATCTCAGTAGACGGTCCTATAACATCCTTTCTGCCACCCTAATATTACCCTTGACTAACAATGCCACACCGACCCCCTTTTACCATCTTCTCTGTTCTTACTATAAAATCTAAATCTGGGGAATCTGCAACAACCGTTCCTGTCCCTGCTCGATCCATGTCTCTATAATGGCCACATCTCTGGATAGCTACAGTACAGTGTTAGATATAAACTCTGCACTGTCTACGTCAAACACTGAAGGATAGTAAAGCATGGGATTAGAGACAGAGTAAAGCTCATTCTGCACTGTCCCCATTAAACACTTCCGGACAGATAAAACATGGATTTAGATAGAGTAGAGCATCCCCACCCCTCGTTATTGTCAAATAAGCAGGTCATGTTCAGGCTCTACTTTTTTAACCTGAAAGTAAATTTGCTTTTGCATTTTAAAGTTGTTGACATTGTCCCCCATCAAACTTTCCCAAGACAGATCCAGTGTAGCTTTAGAGGTAAACCAAAGCTCCCGCTGCATTGTCACCATCAAATATGTCCAGGACAGTATCAATAAGGTTTGGGTTCAAATTAAATCTCCATCTGCACTGTCACTCATCAAGCAGTCAGAGGACTCACCAGCACCCTGTTCACATGAACCACTCAAGGAGAGTCTGACACAATGTTCGATGTGGAATAATATCTCTCATTACACTGTCCTGATCAAACAATCTCAGGGCAGTTTCAGCACGGAGTTAGATAGAAAACAAAGCTCCACCTCTGCTGTTCCCATCAAACATTCCGAGGACTGGGGGTAACATACAGGGCAAACCTGTACTAACACGAGCAATTAAAAACTGAAGGACAACTACAGCATGGATTTACAGACAGAATAAAGCTCCCTCTTTATGAGGCCTTTTCAAACTCCCAGGTGTATTCAGTACTCAGTTAGGGATTGATTAAATCAGGAGCCAAAATGTCCCCAACAAACTCACCGGGGACAGGTGCAGCTTTGCGTTATATACAGGGTAAAGCTCTCCATACACAGACCCTTTACAAATTCCTGGGCCATGTTCAGCATGGGGTTAGATATTCACCTTTTCCACACCTCACTGTCCTCATCAAACACTCCAAACACAATTTTTTCTCAGGGTGAGATACAGATTAAACCTCCCTCAGAAGAGCTGGGAATTTAACTTGCATACAACTCCATGATATACCTGGTGTGGGAATGTTTGATGCAAACAGCATGAATTTTGATAGTCATTAACATCTCCCACTCTCAACCAACACCAACACCCCACTATTCCCAACAAACGATCGGAGGACAATGACAGCACAAGGATATATATAGATGACATTTCACTGTACATTTTCCTCCATCAATCTATCTGAGGTACACACTGGGTTAGGTGCTGAGTAGAACTAAGCCTACACTAACCATTTTCAAGTTCCCAGGCCATGTTGAACGCTCAGTTAGGTATTGATTAAATCATTCCCAAACAGTCCCTATCAAACAGTCACATAACATGTACAGCATGCAGTTTGATTCAAATTAAGGCTCCATCTAAACACTCCTCCATCAAACAGTTTTTGGCCAAGTACTTCATGGTAACTCATATTAAATCCGAATCACTTCCGTCCCCATGAAACACTCCCAGTACAGACACAACAGTGTGTTAAATACAGTTTAAAACTGTCTCTGAACGGAGCTCATCAAACAGTTTAGGGCAGGTATGACACTGTTTTAGACACAAGTTAAAGCTCTATCTAAACTACCCTCATCAAACACTAAAGGACAGGTACAGCGCGACATTAGAGAGAGAGTAAAGCTCCCTCAGTATTGTTGTCCATCAAACACTCCCAGGACATATAAACCAAAGCATTACATCTGGACTAAAACTCATTGTGCATGTTCCTCATCATATAAAAATAAAAGACAAAACAGAAGGACAGCACAGGAACAGGCCCTTCAGCCCTCCAAGCCTGTGCCGATCATTACGCTGTCACTAAACTAAATAACAAAACCTTCTGTCCTTGTTCGGTCCATATCCCTCTCTTCCATCATTAATGACACCATCCAACTGTCTTTTGAATGTCGACAATGTGCCTGTTCCACCATCTGTCCTGGAAGAGCATTCGAGGCTCCTGCCACACTCTGTGTAAACAACTTCTCTCGCACATCTCCCTTAACCTTTCCCACTCTCATCTTAAACCTGTGCCAGCTTGTAATAAACCTCACCGCTGGAATAAAGAGCAGCACGGTGGCACAGTGGTTAGCACTGCTGCCTCACAGCGCCAGAGACCCAGATTCAATTCCCGCCTCAGGCTGTGTGGAGTTTGCACATTGTCCCTGTGTCTGCGTGGGTTTCCTCCAGGTGCTCCGGTTTCCTCCCACAGTCCAAAGATGTGCAGGTCAGGTGAATTGGCCATGCTAAATTGCCCGTAGGGGTAAATGTAAGGGTATGGGTGGATTGCGCTTTGGTGGGTCAGTGTGGACTTGTTGGGCCGAAGGGCCTGTTTCCACACTGTAAGTAATCTAATCTAAAAGCCTCTGCCTCTCTCAACTTTGTGGACAGCAGTCAGGTCTGCCCACAGTCTTTCCAGTGAAATCAATCCTCACCTTTTTAGCCTTTCCTCATAGTTAATGCCCTCGAGACCAGGCAACATCCTGGTGAAACTCCTTTGCATTTTCCCAAATTTTCCACGCCCTTCTGATAGTGTAGTGACCAAAACTGCACACAACACTCCAAGTGCGATCGAACAAGGGCTTTAACCAGCTTTAACCAGCTATGGGGTAGACAATGACCTCCTGGTATTATCCCTGGACTGTTAATCCAGAGATCCAGAGAATGTGCTGGGGACCTGGGTTTGAATCCCACTGCAGCAGATGGTGGTATTTGAATTCAACAAATATTTGGAATTAAGAACCCAATGATGACGAGGAAGTCATTGCCGCTGATTGAAAAACCCCCCACCTGGTTTACTAATGCACTCTTGGGGAAGGAAACTGCCATCCTTACCTGGTCTGGCCGACATGTGACTCCATACCCACAGCAATGTCGTTGACTCTTTACTGCCCTCTGGACAATTAAGGATGGGCAATAAATGTGCCTGGATCACAATGCTCTCAATCCGTGAATGAATAAAGAAGAAACATGGTTTGCCAAATCTTGTACTTGATGCCGCGGTCAATGAAAACAAACATGCCATATGCCTTCTTAATCCGCCTGGCCACTTGTGTTGCCACTTTTCGGGAACTGTGGCCCTGCACGTCCAGGTCTGTCTGTATGTTAGCGTATGCCATGACAGGTAGAGCACGGGTTTAGATACAGACTGAACCTCCCACTGCACTGGCACTTGTTGAATACCCAAGCCATATTGAGCACAGGGTTTGATGTTGATTAAATCACTCCCTATATTGTCCCCATCAAACTCTCCTTGGTCATGTAGAGTATGAACTACTCACAAATTAGAACTAACTTTTCACTGTCCTCCATGAAACACTCCCAGGAGAGTTACGGCACAGTATTAGACAGCTCACACTCTGACTGTCCCCAACACTTCAGGACATATGTCACACAGAGTTATACACAGCACAAAGCTCCCCCTGCACATGCTTTGATCAAATATCCAGGCTATGCTTAACTTAGAGCTACATATTTATTCAATTACCATCAACTCTTTCAAACTGACAACATGCTGTTAAAATCTCTGTTTTTTAAATCTGAAAATAAAGCTGCAATTTGCTCTTTTAAACTGAACGTTAAACTCCATTGACATTGACCCATGAACTCAGAACAAGTACAGCATGTGGTAAGAGAGAAATTTAAGATCACTCCCTACTGTCCTTCATTAAAACACTCCCGGGGCAGGGACATGGCTTTCGAAACAGAATCAAGTTCTGTCTGGACTGTCCTCATCTAGCACTAAAGGACAGGGACAGTTAGATACAAATTCGAGTTCTGTCTCAACTGTCCCCTGAAACAATCTCAGGTCAGGGACAGCAAGGGGTCAGATACAGTGTAATACTCCTGCTGTGCAGTCAAAGTACAATCCAAAAAAAAAAATTACAGCAAACAAACAGGCCTTTCAGAGAACTGAGACTATGCCAACACATGGTGCCTTTCTAAACTAAAGACCTTTGCCTCCACATTCATTTATTCGCTGCCTGTTCATATATCTATCAAGGTAATTCTTAAATGTTACTGTTGTATCCATGTCCAGCACCTTCTGTACCAGCCCTTTCCATGTACTTACTAACTCTGCGTTTGAAAAGAAGCTTGCCTCCTTTAAACGTTCCCCCTTTTATCTTAACCCTATCACTTAGAAGTTGATATTTCCCCTGGGAAAAAGGTCTTTATCTGTACATTTTATCTATGCCTTTCATAATTTTATAAACCTTTATGAATCTGTCCTTCACCTCTGACACTCAAGTGAAAACAAACTAATTTTGTTCAATCTCTCCTCATAGATAATGCCCTCCAAACCAGTCAATACTGAGGTATTCCGTTTCTGTACCCACTCCAAAACCTCCACAAACTTCGAGTAGTGTAGTGACCAGTAATGTGGCTGAATGGAATTCTATACAAATGCAACATAGCTTTTCAATTTCTATACTGTTACAAAGCTGGTCCATTTATCTAAAAGCTGTTCCTTTTTTCAAGAATATCATGTTCTTGATTTTTTCAAAGTGGTCAAAGAACTGTCCGGGTTCTGAATCAGCTGGGTTGGTACAGAGATGAAAAGGGTATTGGGAGGCTGTTTTGTTTATATGTAAACAGATGAGACTTTAGGCCAAAGCTTTCATGTTTTAGCAGTAATCTGTGTAATGAAAGGGGGGTGGTCAGTCCCGGAGCTGAAGTTGAGTCAGTGTAGCAGGAGCTGTGCGTGAAACAGGCTCTTGAACTCTTTCCTCTTCAGCCCTTCGAACTTTGATCTGTAAGCCTCTGTTTCAGTTTTACTCTCTGTTCAAGAGGTTTGTTTAGTGGAACTTTGAGCGGTTTCGGAACAACATAATGAAGTTCAGTTTGGACAGACTAAGTTCTGTGGGTATTCTATGTTCTGTTCTTTCTCTTTCATCTGTATTTTTGTGAATATATTTTTGTTTGTTTTAAAACCTGGTATTCAACCTAGCTAACTTACTCTGGTTAATTTTCACTGTACATTTCCCAAAACAAATTGCAAATGTGAGAAACAAAGCCCACTCACTTCAATAATTTCAGTCCGAGACAAGATCTGAATCAGTAGTGTATTTTATTTAACACTTGCAAGTGGGTGTGATGTCCAGTGTCTATAAGGCAGAGGACATACACACCAAATTCAATTCATACACAACATTTATATGATTTGATTTCTTTTGTTTTACACTGCTCCTCCCCTGTTTACATCTTCCACTTCCCTAAGACCGGCCACCATTACCCCTGTTTATCTCTTGCCTTATCTGGCCTTGTCTGTGACAAAATGCCTCACAAGGCTGTTTGACCTCATCCTGCTGTCGGTCATTGTTAGGCATATTCTTTCTTCATCATTATCTACCCCCTTCATCTGTGCCTTTCCCGAGGCCGTTCTGATCCCTATGACCCTTTTAATTGGGGTTTGTTCCTCTGTCTCTGTAAAAGTGGGAAACAGATGTTTATACCTACTGTTTGTACAGGCGTATCTAACTTAACCTCATCCCCTCACAACATCTTATCTACTTGCCCGTAATGTCTACCATTGTTTTGCAGTCACATTTCATTCTGACATACAATTTTAGCTAATACAAAAACAATTATATATTTCCTCCACATTGTTTCCATTCTTGTTGACTCAGCTCGTGGCTAAAACAATTACGCACTGGTGTGAGTTCATTTTACTTTATAAAATGGAATTGCAGAATTGCAGAAGTAACATTAATTTACCTATATCCCACACAAAGTAGCAGTCTGGGCTGCTTGCTTCAGAATGTTTTGAGTGTTCTGTCCTCATCCATAATAACTCTGTGCCCAGACTGATGAAGGAGAACATGGTCTCAATGGTACCATTTCTATGTGTCGCCACTTTCAGATCTGTAAACTGTGGATCTGTAAACCGAGTTGATCACTCTGCATGGTGATGTTACTAATGGTTCTGCCATTTATTTATTCCCTCCTGCACGAGATATTCCAAGATGCATTACTTCACATTTGTCCAGATTAAATTGTATCTGCCATTTTGCCGCTGAAATCTCCAGCCAATGTACACCTTGCTGTATCCTTTGGTAGTCCTCTTCAACATTCACAACTCTCCCAAAAATAGTGTTGTCCACTTATTTATTAATGTGACCACCTACATTCTCCTCCAAATCATTTATCATTTTCACAAACAGCAGCAGCCCCAGCACTGATCTCTTCAGTGAATCATTGGTCATGGATCTCCAGTCAATAAAACACCTTTCCACCATGACTCTGTCTTCAACGATGGTCAGTTTTGTATCCATCTTACATGATCACCACAGAAACCATTTGAATTCACCTTCTGCATTAGCCACAAGCAACCTTGTCAAAGGCCACGCTGAAGTCCAAGTAGTTAAAACTCACACAACACCAGGTTATAGTCCAATAGGTTTATTGGGAAGCACAGCTGGTTGTCACACTGAGTCCTGAGCCCAACCGCCTGATGAAGAAGCAGTGCTTCGAAAGCTCATGTTTCCAAATTAACCGGTAACATGATTTTTAACTTTGTCCACCTTAGACCAACACAGGCTCCTCCAAGTTATGAAGTCCAT
This sequence comes from Chiloscyllium punctatum, assembly GCF_047496795.1. Classification (NCBI taxonomy): domain Eukaryota; kingdom Metazoa; phylum Chordata; class Chondrichthyes; order Orectolobiformes; family Hemiscylliidae; genus Chiloscyllium; species Chiloscyllium punctatum. The sequence continues at coordinate 34,465,456 of NC_092762.1, read as the reverse complement.
ATCGATAACATACTGCCCCATGGTTTCACTTCCTGAAAAAACTGTATTAAGTTTGTGAGACAAGAGCTTCCCAGCACGAAGCCATGCTGTCTGTCACTAAACCCTTTATCAAACATAGAAAGACAGGTCTCGCACGGGGTTAGAAAGAGAATAAAGCTTCATCAATAGTATCTTCTATCACACTGTCACAGGACAGATACAGCACAGTGTAGGAGACAGAATAATTATTCTGTACTGTCCCCATCAGGACAGGATGGCATGTGATTAGATATGGAATAAAACTCATTCTGCAATGTCCCATCAAACACTCCAGGTCAGGTGCATAATGGGGTGAGGAACAGAATAAAACTCACCCTCCACTGTCCCCAATAAACACTCCAAGACAAAAGTAGCATGCAGTTTGGCACAGAGGGTCAGTGGTTAGCACTGCTGCCTCACAGCACCAGGGTTCCCACGTTTGATCCCAGCCTCGGGTGGCAGTCTGTGTGGAGTTTGCACGTTCTTCCCATGTCTGCGTGGGTTTCCTCTGGGTGCTCTGGTTTCCCCCCACAGTCCAAAGATGTGCAGGTCAGGTGACTTGGCTAAGCATAACACTCAGTCTACACTGTCCCCATCAAACATCCCGAACAGGCACATAAAGGGTCTAGATAGAGAGTAAATCTCCCCCCACACTACCACTTTACAAATTCCCATGCCATGTTCAGCTTGCATTTAGATATTTATTAAAATGTGCTGTATACAGTCCCGATATAATACTCCTGGGACCGGTACAGCATGAGGTTAGTTACAAATTAATGCTCCCTCTGATATGATCCCCAGCACTCACTCCAGGACAAATGCAGTGTAGGTTTATAGAGAAATGAAACCGCCTCTTCAATGTCCTAATCAGATAGTCTTGGGGCAAGTACAGCCTGGACTTCGATACAACTTAAAGCTCAGTCTACACTGTTGCCATCAAACATCTCCAGTAATCTGAAGCATAGTGCTCGATCAAGAATAAAACAATGAAGGACAGGTACAGCATGGGATGAGATACAGAGCATGGCTGCCCATTTGAAATTTTACCCCATCACACAGCCTTCCCTGCCCCTCTCTCCGTCTGCCTCTTTCTCAGCTCTCCATCTCTCTCTTCCCCACTTCCTCTCGTCCCTCTCCATATTCGCCTCTGTCTCTTTCTCTCTCTCTCTCACTCCCCTCCTTCCTGTATCAATCTCCCTGTCTGTAAACCCCATCTATCTCACTCAACACCATCTCTCTCTTTCTCTTCCTCACCCTCCCTGCTGTCTCCCCCTCGCTCTCACTCTCCCCCATCTTTCATTCTCCCCCTCTCTCACCTCTGTCTCTCTCTCTCACTTTCTCCTTCTCTTCTCTCTCAGTTTCTCCTTCTCCTCTCTTTTTCTCACCCACACCCCACCCTCCGCCCTCTCCACTCCCCCTTATAGCCTCCCTCTCTTCCCTCTCTCCATCTTCCTCTCTGTCACCGCCACTTCTCCATCTCTCTCCCCGTTTCTTGCTCTGTCTCTCCCCATCTTTTTCTCTCTCCTTCTCTATCTCTCTTGTTCCTTCTCTCATACCCTTTCCCATCTCTCTCACCACACTTTTTTTTGTTCTTTCTCTCTTCCCCCTCTCCCCAGTCTCTTCCCCTCCATCGCTCACATGCCTCTCTTCCCTCTATTCTATCCCTCTCCATCGTAATGTCTCTCTGTCTGTCTCTCTCTCTCTCTCTCACACACACACGCACACACACACACAGCTCTCTAACTGCCTCACAGCATCAGGGCCCCAGGTTCGATCCCAGCCACTCCCCTCTCACACCCTACTCTCTCTCTCTCCCTTCCCAGTCTTGCCTCTCTCTTTGACTCTCTTACCTCTCTTTCTTCCCTTTTCCTCTTGCCATCACTTTCTATTCCTCTTGATTGCTATCTCTGTCCCTATACGCTCTATATCCCTCTTTCTCAACTTCACACTCTTTTTTTCTTCCTCCTTAAACCCACCCCTCGCTCTCTTCCCTCTCTGTCCTCACCATTCCCCTCTTTTATGTCCCTTATCCCTTTCTCATTCCGCTCTTTCTATCTCTCACCACTTCTCTCTCTCGATCTCCCTCTTTTCACTCCCTCTCTCATCCCCTCACTATCTCTCCCTACTGTCTCTATCTATCTCTCCACACACTCTTCCTCTCACTCACTTCCATTTCCCACTCTCACCTTCGGTTGCTCTCCCCCTTCACTCTCTCCCCACACTGTCTCTCGCCTCTCTCCTCATCTTGTCACCCTTCCCTCTCATTCCTCCCCAATACTCCCTGCCTCCTCACTCAGTCATTCCCTCACTTATCTGGAAAGCACTTTCTCCCTGCCCCTCTCTCCCTTTCCCCTCTTTCTTTACCTCTCTATCATCAGCGGTGGGCAGGCTGTTGGAGGGAATCCTGAGAGAGAGGATTTACATGTATTTGGAAAGGCAAGAACAAAGAACAAGGAAAATTTACAGCCCAGGAACAGGCCCTTCTGCCCTCCAATCCAAATGTACTGTCTAAACCTGTCACCCAATTCCTAAACATCTGTATCCCTCTGCTCCCCACCTACTCATTCATTTGTCCAGACGCATCTTAAATGAATCTACCATGCCTGCCTCTACCACCTCTGCTGGCAAAGCGTTCCTGGCACCTACCACCTTCTGTGTAAAGGACTTAAACCTTCACCTCTCACCTTGAAAGCGTGACCTCTCGTTATTAATCCTTCACCCTGGGAAAAAGCATATCTCTATCTACCCTCTCTATGTGCTTCATAATTTTGTAAACTTCAATCAGATCCCCCCTCAATCTCCTTTTTTCTAATGAAAACAATCCTAACCTATTTAACCTCTCTTCATAGCTAGCTACTTCCATACCAGGCAACATCTTCGCAAACCTTCCCTGCACCCTCTCCAAAGCGTCCACATCCTTTTGGTAATGTGGCGACCAGAACTGTACACAGTCTTCCAAATGCAGCCGAACCAATGTCTTGTACAATTTTAAAATGACTTGCCAGCTCTACTACTCAATATCCTGCCTGATGAAGGCAATCTTACCATATGCCTTCTTGACCACTCTAACCACCTGTGCAGCAACCTTCAGATCTGCACTCTCAGATCTCTCTGATCATTACCTTTTCGCCAAGCTCTTCCGTTGATTGTATAATTCGCTCGAGAATTAGACTTTCCTAAATGCATCACCTCACATTTGTCGAGATTGAACTCCATCTGCCACTTTTCCGACCAGCTCTCCAGTCTATCTATATTTTCCTGTATTCCTTGACAGTCCCTTAAGCTTTCTACTACTCCACAACTAAAGTACATGTATAAGACACCGACTGCCCTTCCTTCATCCAGCAACTTGGTCATTTTCTCAAAGAGCTCTATTAAGTTGGTAAGGCATGATCTCCCCTGCACAAAAGTATGTTGCCTATCACTGATAAGCCCATTCTTTTCTAAATATAAATAGATCCTATCCCTCAGTACCTTCTCCAGCAACTTTCCCACCACTGATATCAGGCTGACTGGTCTGTAGTTACCTGGAATATCCCTTCTTGTACAGGGGGAAACCATGAGCAACCTTCTATTCCTCCGCATCTCACCTGTGTTTAAGGATGCCACAAAGATATCTGTCAGAGCCCCAACTATTTCCTCTTTGCCTCCCTCAGCAATCTAGGATAGATCCCATCGGTCCTGGGGATTGGTCCACCTTAATAACCCCCAGCCTACCCAACACACCTTCCCTACTGATGTCAACGTGATCCAGACTAATCAAACTTCTATCTCTACTGTCAACATTCATCATGTTCCTCTCCTCAGTGAACACTGATGCAAAGTAATCATTCAGAATCTCACCCATTCTCTCAGGTTCTACACACAGTCGTCCTTCATTATGCTTTAGTGGACCAATCCTTCCCCTATTTACCCGCTTGTTTCTTATATAAGAATAAAAATATATTTGTGAATATATTTTTGTTTGTTTTAAAACCTGGTAGCCAACCTAGCTAACTTACTCTGGGTAATTTTCACTGTACATTTCCCAAAACAAATTGCAAAGTCGCTGTCTGGGCTTTGGGATTCTTCTTAATTCTGCTTGCTAAAGCTATTTCATGACTCCTTTTAGCCTGCTTGATTCATCAATTAAGACTGGTCCTACTCTTCCGATATTCCTCCAGGCCCCGTTCTGTTCTTAGCTGCCTAGACCTTATGTACGCTTCCCTTTTCCATTTGGCTAGTCGTACGATTTCTCCTGTCATCCATGGTTCACGAATCTTGCCTTTCCTATCCCTTGTCTTCAACGGGACATGCCTAACCTGCACTACCTTTAGCCTATCTTTGAAAGCCTCAGATATCAAATGTGAGCTTCCCTTCAAATAGCTGTGTCCAATCCACATTTCCCAGCTCCTACCTAATTTTGATATAATTGGCCTTGGCCCAGTTTAGTACTCTTCCCTTAGGACCACTCTCATCTTTGTCTATGAGTCTTCTAAAACTTGCAGAATTGGAGTCACTCTTCCCAAAGAAGTTACACTGCAACTTACCTACTGTTCTAGATAACTCTCTTGGATGCTTCTTACAAAATTAAAATCTTCCATCACCACTACCCTGTTGCCTCTACATTTTTCCATAATCTTTTTTACTATTTGTTCTTCTACCTTACGCTCACTGTTGGGAGGCCTGTAGTACAGCCCCAACAATGTAACTGCACCCTTCTTATTTCTCAGCTCCACCCATAATGCCTCATTACCCAAGCCCTCCATAGTGTCCTCCTTTAGCACAGCCATGATATTGTCCCTGACCAGCAATGCAACTCCACCCCAACTTTTTACTTCCCTCCCTGTCCTGTTTGAAGCATCTATATCCTGGAACATTTTGTTGCCAACATCTATATCCTGGAATTCAGGAATATCCAGCATGACTTTGTGCATGGGAAATTATGTCCCACGGACTTGATTGATTTATTTGCAGAAGTAACAAAGAGGATTGATGAGGGCAGAGAGATGGGCGTGATCTATATGGACTTCAGTAAAGCATTCTACAAGGGTACTCATGGAAGACTGTGTGGGAGAAGGGAAAACCATTTTGCTTCGAGATCATTTTGCTCACAGAAGCCAGTTAGTCCCTCGCTAAAAGTCCCCATAATGCCATGGACAACTCAAATTAGCTCTACCCAGGAATTGACTGCGAATGAGACATTACCTAATGGGAGGAAACATACTATCTAAACAACTCGCTAATGGGATTCCCTCACTCACAATGACACTGCACCTACAGAAGTCCTGAAGTCTTGCTCTCTCTCTCCATGGAAGCCCAGCTGACTCAATACTCCAGCAGACAAGATGTGTCCAAGCTATTCCTGAGTTTTCAATCAATGTTCTCAGATTAGTTAACCCGCGTTACCATTGTTTAACTGATCAGTACTGTCCGACCCTTGGCGTCGTTAGCCCACTTTCAATACTATTAAACTGTTACCTGTAATTAGAACTGTATTGTCTTGCAGTCAACTATTAATCTCTTGTAACCCTTTATAAACTGCATATGCCTGAACCTGGATGGAGAGGTGATGACTCATCAGTACAGAGCAATCACTCTGTGCTGAGTGGCCATTGAGCTCTTCCCACTATATCATGAAATACACAAATGTGTCAATTTGACAAGGTCTGCGAATGAGCTTCATTTGAAATTGGACAATTCTCAGACAGACTGGTTAGCAAGGTTAGATCTCATGGAATACAAGGAGAACTAGCCAGTTGGACACACAACTGGCTCAAAGGTAGAAGGCAGAGGAATGTGGTGGAGGGTTGCCTTTCAGAATGGAGGCCTGTGACCAGTGGAGTGCACTGATCAAGTGGGCCAATGGGCTGAGGAGTGGCGGATGGAGTTTAATTTAGATAAATGTGAGGTGCTTCAGAGGAGGAATTATACACTTAATGGTAAGGTCCTGGGGATTGTTGCTGAACAAAGAGATTTTGGAGTACATGTTCATAGTTCCTTAAAAGTCGAGTCACAACTAGATAGGATAGTAAAGACAGCATTTGGTATGCTTTCCTTTATTGGTCACAGCATGAGTTTAGGAGTTGCCAGGTCATGTTGTGGCAGTACAGGATATTGGTGAGGTCACCTTTGGAATATGCTGTGCAGTTCAGGTCTCCTTCCTATCGGAAGTACATTGTGAAACTTGAAAGGGTTCAGAAAAGATTTAGAAAGATGTTATCAGGGTTGGAGGATTTGAGCTTTAGGGAGAGGTTGAATAGGCTAGGGCTGTTTTCCCTGGAGTGTCGGAGGCTGATACAAGTTGACCTTATAGAGGTTTCTAAAATCACAAGGGGCATGGGAGGATAAACAGACAAGGCGGGGGTGGGGGGGGGGTGGGGGTGGTTTGGGGGAAGGGGAGTCCAGAACTAGAGGGTGAGAGGGGAGAGTTACAAAAGGGACCAAAAGGGCAGCTTTTTCTCACAGAGGGTAGTGCGTGTATGGAATGAACTGCCAGAGGAAATGGTGGAGGCTGGTACAATAACAGCATTTAAAAGGCATGTGGATGGGTATATGAATAGGAAGGGTTTAAAGGGTTTTGAGCCAAGTACTGGCAAATGGGATGAGAGAGAACGCAAAACATAGAACATAGAACAATACAGCACAGATTTTTCAGCCCTCAATATTGTGCCAACCTGTGAACTAATCTGAGTCCATCTCCCTCCACTATCCCATCATCATCCATATGCTTATTCAAAGATTGTTTAAATGTCACTATTGTGGATGAGTTAACTACATTGGCAGGCAGGAGTAAAGAACTTGCCTCTGACATCTGTCTGAAATCTATTACCCCCCTCAATTTGTAGCTGTGCCCCCTCATACAAGCTGACATCATCATCTGAGGAAAAAAGACTTTCACTGTCTACCCTATCTAATCCTCTGATCGTCTTGTATGTCTCCATCAAATTCCCTTTTAGCCTTGATCTTTCTAATGAGAACAGACCCAAGTCTCTTAGCCTTTCCTCATAAGACCTTCCCTCCAGGCCAGGCAACATTCTGGTCAATCTCCTCTGCACCTTTTCCAATGGTCCCTCATCCTTCCTGTAATGGGGCGACCAGAAATGTTCACAATACTCCAAGTGCACTTTGCATAGTTGCAGCATGACATTACGGCTCTGGTACTCAATCCCTCTACCAAAAAACCTAACACACCATATGCCTTCTTAACAGCACTATCAACCTGGGTGGCAACTTTCAGGGATCTATGCACATGGACTCCAAGTGCATATCCACACAACCAAGAACCTTTCCTTTGACACACTATATTGCCTTCCTGTTATACTTCCCAAAGTGAGTCACCTCACGTTTGTCTGCATTGAACTCCATTTGCCACCTCTCAGCCCAACTCTGCAGTTTATCCAAGCCCCCCTGCAACTTGCAACATTTTCCCACACTGTCCACCACTCCACCAACCTTTGTGTCATCTGCAAACTTACTAACCCATCCACTTATGCCTGTGTCTAAGTCATAAAATAATGACAAAAGCAGTGGTCCCAAAACAGATCCTTGTGGCATACCATGAGTAACCGGACTCCAGGCTGAATATTTTCCATCAACCACCACTCGCTGCCTTCCTACAGAAAGCTAGTTTCTAATCCAAACTGCTAAATCACCCTTAATCCCATGCCTCTGCATTTTGTCCAACAGCCTACCATGTGGAAATCTATCAAAGGCCTCACTGAAGTCCATGTACACTGTGTCAATTGCCCTATCCTCATCCACATGCTTGGTCATCGTCTCAAAACACTCAGTGAGTTTTGTAAGACATGACCTTCTCTTGACGAATCCATGTTGACTATCTGCAATGAAATTGTTTCTTGCAAGATAATCATAAATCCTATCTCTAATAATCCTTTTCAAAGCTTTTCCTGCAACAGACGTGAGGTTTACTGGCCTATAATTACCTGGGTCATCTCTACTGCTCTTCTTGAAAAAGGGCACAACATTTGCAATCTTCCAGTCCTCTGGTACTAAACCAGTAAACAATGACAACTCAAATATCAAAGCCAAAGTCTTGGCCATCTCCTTCCAAGTTTCTCAGAGAATCCTTAGATAAATCCTATCTGGCCCAGGGGACTTGTCTACTTTCACTTTTTCTAGAATTGATAACATGGCTTCCTTACTAACCTTGATCCTTTCTAGTCTAATATCTTATATCTCATTCTTCTCCACTGCAATATTCTCCTTTTCCTGAATGAAAAGTGATGAGAAATATTCATTTACTACCTGTCCGATCTCCACAGTGTCCGCACTCAACTTCCCACTTCTGTCTTTGACTGGGCCTATTCCTCTCCTAGCCATCATTTTTATTCCTCACATACTGATAGAAAGCTTTAGGGTTCTTTTTTATTCTATTTGCTAAAGATTGCTCATGTCTTCTCTCTTTAAATCCTTCCTCGCTGATCTGTAACTCTCCATTGCCTCATCTGAACCATCTCAACTTGCCATCACATAAACCTCCTTCTTCCACTTAACAAAAGATGCAATTTCTTTTGTAACCCACGGTTCCCTTACCTTATCACTTGCTCCCTGCCTGACAGGGATATACCTATCAAGGACACACAATATCTGATCCTTAAACCAGCTCCACATTTCCATTGACCCATCCACTGCATTTTGTTGCCCTAATATATGCATTCTAAATTTTCCCTAATTGGATTATAAATGCCTTTTCCCTATCAATAACCCTTGCCCTGTGGCATGTACCCATCATTTTTCATCGCTAAACTAAACGTAACCGAATTATGGTCATTTTCTGCAAAGTGCTCACCTACCACTAATTCAAACACCTGGCCTGGTTCATTACCAAGCCACTGGAAAGATCCAGTGTGATCTCCCCTCTTGTCGGCCCTTCGACATACTGTGTCAGGAAACCCTCCTGCACGCATTGGACAAAAAACTGATCGCTCCAAATTACTAGAGTTTTAGCATTTCCAGTCAATGTTGGGGAAATTAAAGACCCCCATTATGACCACCCTATTACTTTCACTCCTGCTCAGAATTGTTTTGCCAAACCTCTCCTCCACATCCCTGGAAATCTGCGAAGGCCTAGAAAAAGCTCCTATCAGTGTGATCTCTCCTCTCCCGTTTCTAACCTCAGCCCATACTACCTCAGCAGACAAGTCCTCATCAAAAGTTCTTTCAGCCACCTTTATACTATGCTTGACTAACAAGGCCACACTTTCCCCTCTTTTAATGCCTTCCCTTTTCTTAATGAAAGATCTAAACCATGGAACCTGCAACATCCATTCCTGACCCTGCTCGATCCATGTCTCCAAAATGGCCATAACATCAAAGTCCTAGGTACCTATCCATGCTGCAAGCTCACTTACCTTATTTTGGAAACTTCTGGCATTGAAGTAGACACACTTCAAACCAGCTTGCTGTCGGACAGCACATTCCTGTGATCCTGAAATCCTCTCCCTGTCCTTCCTACTCTCATCCTTCTGTGCATTGGAACTACACCTCAGGTTCCCATTACCCTGCTGAACTAGTTTAAACCCACCCAAATAGCACCAGCAAATTTCCCACCCAACATATTAATGCCCCTCTGATTCAAGTGAAGACTGTCCTGTTTGTAGAGCTCCCACCTTTCCCAGAATGAGCCTCAATTATCCACGTAAATGAAACCCTCTGTCCTGCACCATCCCTGCAGCCACGTGTTCAGCTGATATTTCTCCCTATTTCTTGCCTCGCTGTCACACGGCATGGTAACAAACCAGAGATAAAAACTCTGTTTGTTCTAGCTCTCAGCTTCCACCCTAGCTCCCTGAAGTCCTGCTTTACTTCCCTATCCCCCTTTCTACCTATTTCATTGGTACCTATGTGGACCACAACTTTGGGGCTGATCACCCTCTTCCCTTCAAGACTCCAAAGACACAATCCGAGTCATCATGGACCTTGGCACCTGGGAGGCAACACACCAATTGTGAGTCTCGTTCGTCCCAACAAACCTTCTATCTGACCCACTAACTTTTGAGTCTCCAATGGCTAACACTCTCTTCCTTTACCCCCTTCATTTTTGAGTAACAGGGACAGACTCTGTGCCAGAAACCTGCACCCCGGTGAACGCCCCTGGTAAGTCGTTCCCTCCCCAACGGTATCCAAAATGATATACTTGTTTTTCTCAGGGGATCCCTGCACTGACTGCTCTTTTCCACTCTTTGAACAGTTACCCAGCTTTCTTAGTGCCTTGGAATAAGTGCTTCCCTGTAACTTTTATCTCTCACAGCCTCTGCTTCCCGAATAATTTGAAGTTCATCCAGCACCCGCTCCAGTTTCCCAACGCAGTCTTGGAGGCACAAGACTTGGGCGCACTTCCTGCAGATGTACTTAGATGGGGCACTAATGGTGTCCCTCACGTCAAACATCATGCAAGAGGAACATTCCTCTCCCTGCACTGCCATCCCTGCTAGTCCCCTTATCAGAAAGTAAATAAAGAAGAGACGCTGACCTGGTGTGTTCCTTGTATATAAGGTTAGAAGAAGTGGATGGATGGGAGGTCATAAAAGGGTTTAGAAAATACTCACTTACATAGGTGGAGGGAAATAAAAAGGTCCCTCCTTTCCCAGAAACCTCTGCTTCCCGATGTGAGAGGTAATGACTCAAATCAGTGACTCAATGCTCCCGCTCTTCATGCTGCTGCTGAAAAACAGAAATGGAGGACTCCCACGCTGGAGGTAAGTTAATGAAGACACACATAAGTGACTCAATCCTCCTGCCCTTCATGCTGCTGAAAACCAGAAGCAGGTCCTTCGGCCCTCCAAGATTAGGCTGGGATATTTAGTCGACATGGAGGAGTTGGAACAAGGGGTCTGTTTCCATGATGTATATCTCTATGAATCTATGACCTTTGACTCTCACCCTCTCTCTGTCCCATCTGCTCACTCTACCCTCTGTCTTGTTTTCTCTCCCCCACTGTCAGTATATTTTGCCTTGTTGCTTGCTCTCTCTCATTTCCATCTCTCGTTGTCTTCTGATCTGTTGTTATTATTTTCTCGCTCTCCTTCTCTCTTTCTCTCCCTCTCTCATTTTCAATCTCTCTCATTCATCTCCTCTCTAGCTCCCTGTCACATTCTCTCTCTCTGCATCTCTCTGCCACTTCCCTATCCCCACTTTCTCCCTCGCACTCAGAACAAAGAACGAAGAAAATTACAGCACATGAACAGGCACTTCAGGCCCTCCAAATCTGCGCTGATCCAGATCATTTACCTGAACCTGTCACCTATTTTCTCAGGGTCTGTATCCCTGTGCACCCTGCCCATTTGTGTATATGTCAAGATACATTTAAGGTCACTCATTGTCCACCTCTACCACTCCACTGGCAATGCATTCCAGCCATAAAGAACTTCCCATGGATATCTCCCCTAAATCTTTCCCCTCTCACTTCGAACTCATGACCCAGAGTAATTGAGTCCCCCACTCTGGGAAAAACTTTCCAGCTATCCACCCTGTCCACATCACTCATGATGTTGTAGGCCTCAATTAGGACCCCCCTCAACCTCCTTTTTAAAGAAAATAATCCTGATCTATCCAGCCTCTCCTTATAGCTTGCACCCTCCATAACAAGCAACATCCTGGTGAACCTTCTCTGCACCATGTCCAAAGCATTCACATGCTTTTGGTAATGTGATAACCAGAACTGTATGCAGTATTCCAAATGCAGCCGAAACAAAGTCTTATACAACTGTAACATGATCTGCCAACTCTTGTATTCAACATCTCGTCTGATGAGGCAAAGCATGCCGTATCCCTTCTTGACCACTCTATTGACCTGCATTGTCACCTTCAGGGAACAATGGACCTGAACACCCAGATCTCTCTGTACATCAATTTTCCCCAGGACCTTTCCATTTACACTATAGTTCGCTCTTGAATTGCATCTTCCAAAATGCATCACGTCACACTTGTCCAGATTGAACTCCATCTGCCATTTCTCTGCCCAGCTCTCCAATCTATCTATATTCTGCTGTGTTCTCTGACAGTTTCCTTCAGTATCTGCCACTCCATCAATCTTAGTGACATCTGCAAACTTGCTAATGAGGCAACCTACACTCTCCTACAGACCATTTACGTATATCACAAACAATAGCGGTCCCAGCACAGTCTCCATTTTGAGAAGCTCCCTTCCACTACTACTCTGTCTCCTGTTGCCCAACCAGTTCGCTATCCATCTAGCTAGGACACCCTGGATTCCATTTGACTTCATCTTCTTCATCAGCCTACCAAAGGGAACTTTATCAAATGCCTTAGTAAAGTCCATGTGTATGACATGTACATACCCCATAACCGTGTTCAAGGATGCTGCAAAGATATCTGTTAAAGGGCCAAATATTTCCTCTCCCTCTTCCCTCAATAAACCTGGGATAGATCCCATCCGGACCTGGGGACCTGTTCACCTTTATGTTATTTAGAATACATGATCCTTCCTCCCTCCTTATGCCAACTTGATCTAGAGTAATTAAAGATCTATCCCTAACCTCAACATCTGCCATGTCCCTCTCCTCGGTGAATATTGATGCAAAGTACTCATTAAGAATATCACCAATTTTTTCTGACTCCACGCATATCTTTCCTCCTTTGTCCTTGAGTGGGCCAACCCTTTCCCTAGTCACCCTCTTGCTCTTTATATATGAATGAAAGGCTTTTGGGTTTTTCTTAAACTTGCTCGCTAGGGATATCTCATGACTCCTATTAGCTCTCTTAATTCCTCATTTCAGATTGGTCCTACATTCCCGATATTCTTCCAAGGCTTCATCTGTGTTCAGTTGCCGAGACCTTATGTACGCATCCTTTTTGATCTTAGCTCGTCTCACAATTTGACCTCTCACCCATAGTTCCCTAATCTTGTCATTTCTATCCCTCATTTCCACAGGAACATGTCTCTGCTGCACTCTAATCAACCGCTCTTTAAAAGCCTCCCACATATTGAATGTGGATTTGCCTTCAAACAGCTGCTTCCAATCTACATTCCCCATCTCCTGCTGAATTTTGGTAGAGTTGTCCTTCCCCAAATTTAGCACTCTTCCTTTCGGATCACTCTCGCCTATTCCAAACTTACTAAATTGTGATCATTATTCCTAAAGTAATCCCTGACTGAAATTTAAACCACCTGGCTGGGCTCATTTCCAACGCCAGGTCCAGTATGACCCCTTCCCGAGTTGGACTATTTACAGACTGCTCTAGAAAACCCTCCAAGATGCTCCTTCCAAATTCTGTTCCATCCTGACCTCTAAAACTAAGTGAATACCAGTCAATGTTGGGAAAGTTAAAATTTCCTATCATTATGTTCTCATTGGAAAAAAGAAGGCTAAGAGGGATTTGATAGAGACATACAAGATGATCAGAGGATTAGATATGGTAGACAATGAAAGTGTTTTTCCTAGGATGATGACGTCAGCTAACACGAGGTGGCATAACTACAAATTGAGAGGTGATAGCTTTAAGACAGATGTCAGAGGCAGGTTCTTTATGCAGAGAGTGGTAAGGGCATGGAATGCCCTACCTGCTAATGTATTCAACTTCAGCCACATTAGAGAGATTTAAACAATACTTGGATAAGCACATGGATGATGATGGGATAGTGTAGGGGGACGAGCTGAGAATAGTTCACAGGTCAGCGCTACATCGAGGGCCGAAAAGCCTGTTCTGCACTGTATTGTTCTATGTTCTATGTTCTAGAATTGTGATTAGGCATGTTATCAAGACTGGAGCAATATACAGACATAGAGAAGGTGGTTTCAAATATACAGAGGGTTTGTAGGGAAGAGAGGAGGTTGCAGATGTAGCTAAAGCTCTGGGAAGTAGAAGGATTCACGGCGCTTGTGCAGATAATTTGGACCAAAACCACTTGTTTCCTTGCTGTATGACTCAATGACATGAAATTGATGCAGTTTTGGAGAAGGTACATGGAACAGAAAGATCCCAGACAGCATTAACCCCTTCTTGAGAGAGACCTGGTTTCACATTTGCTGTATTGATACTCACAAAACAGCACAGGCCTGGATTGATAACTGTGAACTTCTTATGCTGTCTCAGGAAGGCTTTGTAAAACAGAGCTGTAAGTAGGCCTCTCACAAGAAGCTGTGATTGAGCCTGGGACCTTTACCACTGTGTTCCTCCTTCAGCGTTGTATCTCCATCGTGTCTTGTGGGTCTATGTTTCGAGCCTTTGAATTGCTCTCTGCTCTGTTCACTGTGGTGAACTTACCTCGTTGCAGGATCTATTGAAGTCTTCAGATCTTCCTGCCCTTTGTCTCTCTGGCTGAACAACCATCTTCAATGGGGTGATGGATGAGACAGGAGTGGGAATTCTGCTGATTCAGGAACTTGTCAATTACCTCAGGTGACAGAAAAATAAACAGACTCAGGAATTAGATGGATGAATTGAGGATTGCACATATAGAATGTTACTGACTCCCACAGAGATCTGGAAAATGCCAGTTTCCATCCCTGACCTGTGCTGCTTCATCTCTCTGGAGTGGAGAATTCTGATTGCTCAGGATCTGGTTGAGCTGCAAGAGTGAGAGACACTGACAGAGGCAGCAATGAGAGACCCACACAGTGAGGGATACCACATGGAGAGATACTGAGTGATATCACCAGAGTGCAGGAAGATGTCAGAATTGAACAGCGGTTCGCAAGAAGGGGTTTTGATTCATGATGCACTGGTGTCAATACTCAGGGATGAGAGGGCTAGACGTGGAACAGGCAATGGTCTGATGTTATTCTCATGGGACTATTAACGCAGAAACAAATGCTTATGTCAAAAATATCCAACTGACTACCTTCAGGGAAGGAAATCTGCTCCAGAGATCCAGAGATAAGTTATGATGAATGTCTTAGATCTTCACATAAAATCTAGGTGAGAAAATTTGTTTAATTTTGGTTAGTTAAATTACCAGTGAAGGAAATGGCTCTAACATTGCTAAAGTGGTTCTGGGGTTTTAAGGTATTTCCCACATTTGCCAAGAAAGTTCAGAAATGATATGCTTTTAGAATTAGCAAACAGGTTAGAATTGGGTTAAACCAAGGACAAAGGGACCGTTGAAATCATCACAGCGTTGGTCAAGCACTTAGTTACATCAGAGAAACAGACAAGTGCATTGGAGTTAGATGAACTTCAATTGCAAACGAGGCAACTGGAGTGAGAAGATAAAGAAATGGAGAAAAAGAGCCTTATCAGAAGATAAAGAAAGAGAGGGAAGGTTTTTCGTTGAACAAAAAGAAAAAGAGACAGAAAGAGAGACCGAAAGGAGAGTAAGAGAAATAAAAAAAAAACAGAGAAAGGGAGAGAGAAGAAAGAGAAAAAGAGAGACAATTTGAACTTCAGAAGTTGAGTATTAGTCAGGGAAATCTAGATAACAGGATGGAGATGAGGGAAAAGGTAAGGATGTTTTCAAGTATATTAAAATGATGACACATTTCAATGAGAAAGATATTCGAAATTTTTAAAAAAATTTCTTTTGAAAAATTAGCGAGGAAGATGGAGTGACAAGAGAACTTGTGGGTAAAGCTCGTTCAGACTAAGGTGTTAGGCAGGGTTCGTGAGATATTCACAGCACTGTCAGATGAGGAGTGAAGAAATTATGCAGGTGTCAAACAGGCTGTTTTCAGTGTTTATGAATTGGCACCAGAAGCATATAGGCAGCAGTTCAGAAAGCTAAAAAAGGAACCAGGACAAACGTATGTTCAGTTGGAAAGAATTAACCACAGCAATTTCGATAGATGGGTGCAGGCCTTAAAAATAGACAAAAGCCATGAGGCTCAAGCACAGATTATTATGCTGGAGAAGTTTAAGAACTCACATCCAGAGGTGATAAGGATTTAAGTTCAAGAAGTGACGAGAGCAGCAGAGATGGAAATCAAAGTGCATTGGTGTATAAGGTGAAATTTAGCTCCCAACAGGAATTTCATCCCGTGTGGGACAGATATTGGAAGAAGCGGAGATCCTTCACTCCCAAACAAAGAATAGATCTCGCTGGGAATAGTTTACCACAGGTGCAAAAAGAAGCCCAAGAAGATGAAACGGAGATGAAGGACCTCAGGTGTTTTCACTGTAATACAGAGGGACACTTAAAATTCCTGTGGCTGTGGTTTAAGAGAGAACAGAACAGAACAGAACAGAAAAATACAGCGCAGTACAGGCCCTTCGGCCCTCGATGTTGCGCCGACCGAAGCCTACCTAACCTACACTCGCCCAATAACCTCCATATGCTTATCCAATGCCCGCTTGAATGACCATAAAGAGGGAGAGTCCACCACTGATACTGGCAGGGCATTCCATGAACTCACAACCCGCTGAGTAAAGAATCTGCCCCTAACATCTGTCCTATACCAACCTCCCCTTAATTTAAAGCTGTGCCCCCTAGTAACAGCTGACTCCATACGCGGAAAAAGGTTCTCACTGTCAACCCTATCTAAATCCCTAATCATCTTGTACACCTCTATCAAATCTCCCCTAAACCTTCTTTTCTCCAATGAGAACAGCCCCAAGTTCCTCAGCCTTTCCTCATACGATCTTCCTACCATGACAGGCAACATCCTGGTAAACCTCCTCTGCACCCGTTCCAGTGCCTCCACATCCTTCCTATAGTATGGCGACCAAAACTGTACACAATACTCCAGATAAGGCCGCACCAGAGTCTTATACAACTGCAACATGACCTCAGGACTCCGGAACTCAATTCCACTACCAATAAAGCTCAGGACGCCATATGCCTTCTTCACAGCACTATTTACCTGGGTGGCAACCTTCAGAGCTCTGTGTACATGGAAACCAAGATCCCTCTGCTCATCCACACTACCAAGTAGCCTACCATTAGCCCAGTAATCCATCTTCTTGTTACTCCTACCAAAGTGAATGACTTCACACTTAGCTACATTGAACTCCATTTGCCACCTTACTGCCCAGCTCTGCAACTTATCTGTATCACGCTGTAACCTGCCACATCCTTCTTCGCTGTCCACCACTCCACCGACTTTCGTATCATTCGCAAACTTGCTCACCCAGCATTCAAGCCCCTCCTCCAGGTCATTTATAAAAATGACAAACAGCAATGGTCCCAAAATAGATCCTTGTGGAACACCGCTAGTAACTGCACTCCAAGATGAACCTTTACCCTCTGTCTCCTTCCAGCCAGCCAATTCCTTATCCAAACCTCTAATGCACCCTCAATGCCATACCTCCGTAATTTTTGCAGTAGCCTACCATGGGGTACCTTATCGAACGCCTTGCTAAAATCCATATACACCACATCTACTGCTTTACCCTCGTCCACTTCCTTGGTCACCTTCTCAAAGAACTTAATAAGGTTTGTGAGGCACGACCTGCCCTTCACAAAACCATGCTGACTATCATTGATCACCTGATTCCTATCCAGACTGTCATAAATCCTATCCCTTATAATTGTCTCTAAGACTTTGCCCACAACGGAAGTGAAACTCACTGGCCTATAGTTACTAGGGCTGTTCCTACTCACCTTCTTGAACAAGGGGACCACATTCGCTATCCTCCAGTCTTCTGGCAATATTCCTGTAGACAACGACGACATAAAAATCAAGGCCAATGGCTCTGCTACCTCCTCCCTAGCTTCCCAGGGGACTTATCTATTTTCAACCTTTCCAGTATTCCCCGGACCTCTTCCCTACATAACTCAAAGTCATCCATTCTAATCACTTGTGACTCAATATTCACATCAGCAACAATGTCCTGTTCCTGAGTGAATACTGACGAAAAGTATTGATTTAGTTTCTCTCCAATCTCCTCTGCCTCCACGCACATCTTCCCACTACTATCCTTGACTGGACCGATACCTACCCTAGTCACCCTTTTATTCCTGACATACCTATAGAAAGCCTTAAGGTTTTCCCTAATCCTACCAACCAATGACTTTTCATGTCCCCTTCTCGCTGCTCTTAGCTCTCTCTTTAGATCCTTCCTGGCTACCTTATAACTCTCAATCGCCCCAACTGAACCTTCAGGCCTCATCTTTACAAAGGCCGCCCTCTTCCCTTTTACAAGGGATTCCAATTCCTTATTAAACCACGGCTCCCTCACAAGACCCTTTCCTCCCTGCCTGACTGGTACATACTTATCAAGGACACCCATTTGCTGCTCCATGAACAAGATCCACATATCATTTGTGTCCTTGCCTTGAAGCCTATTTTTCCAATCCACACATCCTAAGTCATGCCTCACTGCATCATAATTTCCCTGCCCCCAGCTATAACTCCTGCCCTGCAGTGCACACTTATCCCTCCCAGAGGCACTGGGAAAAAGGTGTATTCACTGCTATAAGGTGGGACATACTCAGTCACAGTGCTGGGCATTGAAGAAAGGAACTGTAGGAAAAGATGTGGTGAAAAAGGATAAGATAGTGGGATTAGTGGAAGGAGTAAAGGAAACCCCAAGAAAAGTCGAACTGCTGCAGGAGAATGCAAGTCGAGGAAGGGTCTGAGTATTGAGTTAATGCCTGATCAATATAAAGACTTCACCTCTATAGGTAAAGTTTATCGATGGGAGAAGGGAAAGAAATGTTAAGAGATATTGGTCAGTCTCTAATAGTATGAGATGAAAACATTTGCATTCTTTCTGACATGTTACCCAAGAGGGTGATCACTTGTGGAATTGAAATTTAGCGTCCCCCTGTGTAAGATCAGGTTGGAGAGGCAAGAATGGTATAAGAAAAAGTGGGAGTGATTGATAGATGCAGCTCTGAAGCTCCCCCCTACACACATCCCCAGTCCTGAAGAAGGGGTACACCTGAAATACCGACTTCTCCACCTCCTGATGCTGCCTGCCTTTCTGTGTTCTTCCAGCCTCCTGCCTGTAGCATACAGACAGGAATTATTACAGGTAGTACATGAATTCCCAGTAGAAGGTCACCTAGGTGTGAGGAAAGCTCAGGCTAAGGTACAAAAGCACTTCTATTGGGCTGGACTGCATAAGCAAGTGTTGAATGTTGCCATATGTGCCATATGTGCCAAATAGTTGGTAAGCCACAGGCAGTAATAAAGCCAGCACTTTTGTTGCCAATTTCTGCATTCAAAGAATGATTCATGTGGGTTATAATTGATTTTGTAGGTCCCCTCCCTAAAACTAAAACTGGGAACCTGTATTTGCTAACCCATAATGGATGTGTCTACCAAATTTCCTGAGTCAGAAGGAGATGGTAGCTTTCTTTACCTGGTTTGGGCTATCCAGGGAGATTCTGTCAGATCACGGATCTAATTTTTCTGTTAGACTATTGAAGGAACTAATGGATAGTTGCGGCATACAACACTTTAAATCAAGTGTGTCCCATCCTGAATCCCAGGCAGCGTGCAAGGGTTATGCCAGACACTGAAAACCTTGTTAAGAGCGTACAACCAGGATTACCTGATTGATTGGGATAAAAGCAACCCCTCCATATTTCTTGCCATTAGAGATGTCCCAAACAAGTCTACTCAGGGGTCGACTTGCGCTTCATAACAATACCCCTGTACTGACTGCATAATTTACAAGACCAAGTTCGCATAGAATTGATACTATAATATGGTCTGATAAGATGAAACAGCATGTAATAAGACTTGTTGGACAATTTCCTTTTGAACTGTTGCTGTCAATGGCATTAATGATTTAATATGTTTGAAGGTTATTATGTAACAAGAAATTGTGATTTGGAAGATTTTCTTTGGCCAGAAATTGGGATGAGAATGCCTCAATAAATACCATTTGTTTTGGAATTGAAGTGTTCCCAAGAGGAGAGTTTGGCTGTAATATCACATTAATTTCATCAAATCTTGCGCTTAGAGTAAAAATGTTCGATTACTGTTGTAAACCGATGCACAATTTCCAGGAACAGGTTAGTGAGATATTTTTGTGTCATTCTAAATGATGTGAACTTTGGACATGGAAAGCCGCTGATGGCTGCATCTTCATTTGCACCGAGGCTGCCTTCGAAGAGTTAGGTTCTATGTGGGAGATAAAGGGATAAAACCATAGAACAAGTTGATGAAAGGTTCATGTCCTACCAACTGCTTCATGGCAGAGCAGCATGTTTAAGTGAGGAAACAGGAATCTGGGGCCATTCTATCAAGACCTGTGTCCAATCATTTTGATAAGATGTTTCAGTCAGCAGTAAGCATCCCAATCTTTCCATATTATTTAATACTATTAGTGCTCCACCAGTCACTGTCCACCTTCCACAGCTACATCGGCACCATCCCCCACCTTTTCTTCCGCTACATTGATGATTATTGGCACCACCTCCTGCTCCCATGAGGAGGTTGAAAAGTTCATCAACTTCACAAGCACCTTCCACCCAGATCTCAAGTACATCTGGACCGTCTCGGACACCTCCCTCCCCTTTCTAGACCTTTCCATCTCCATTCCCGTCAAATGACTCTACATGGGCATCTACTTCAAACCCACCAACTCTCACAGCTACCTGGACTACACCTCCTCCCACCCTGCCCCTGTAAAAATGCTAACCCTTATTCTCAATTACTCCACTTCTGCTACATCTGCTCCCATGAGAACCAATTCACCAATAGAAAATCCCAAATGGCCTCCATCTTCAAGAACCGCAATTTCCCCTCCCATGTGGTCAATATGCCCTCCAGCGCATCTTTTTCACTTCACACACCGCTGCCTTTGAACCCCACCCATCTAATCACAACAAGGACAGAACTCCCCGAGTCCTCAACTTCCACCGCACCAACCTCCGGATGCAATGCATCATCCTCCGCCATCTCTGCCACCTGCAAACAGACCCCACAAACAGAGATATATTCCCCTCCCCACCCCTATTTGCATTCCACAGAAACCATTACCTTTGTGACTCCCTTGTTAGGTCCACAACCCCCACTCCCACCACATTCCTTTGCCACTGCAAGAAGTGCAAAACCTGTGCCCACACCTGCTCCTTCATCTCGATCCAAGGCCCCAAAGGATACTTCTACATCCAACGGATATTTACCTGTACCTCCACACACTGTCCATTGCTCCCAATGTGGTCTCTCCTACATTGGAATATCTATGGGATACATGCACTAAACAACCCTCACCACCCCGTTGCCAAACACTTCAAGTCCCCTCCCACTCTGCCAAGGACATGCATGTCCTGGACATCCTCCACCACCAAACTCTATCCACCTGACACCTGGAGGAAGAATGCCTCATCTTCCACTTTGGGACCCTCAAACCACACAGGATCAACATCAATTTCACCAGTTTCCTCAATTCCCCTCCCCCCACCTTATCCTAAATCCAACCGTCGAACTCAGCACCACCCTCTTTAACTGTCCTACCTGTCCATTTTCCTTTCCACCTATTCGCTCCACCTTCAGATCTGACTTATCACCATCACCCCCAATTTCCTGGGTAGGGGATTTGCTCGTGTGATTCGGGAGGGTTTAAACTAGATTGGCGGGGGGTGGGAATCAGAGCCACATATCTGAGAGAGGGACAGTTGCAGATGGGGCAGTGACAGGATGTCGTGAATCTATCGGGAAGGGTTTCTCATGCGATGAAACAAAGGGATTGGTTAAAGTGTGTCTGCTTCAACGCAAGGAGTGCCAGAAATAAGAGTGACGAACTTAGAGCATGGATCAGTACTTGGGGCGATGATATAGTGGCCTTAACGGAAACGTGGGTTTCACAGGGGCAGGGATGAGTGCATGATGTTCCAGGGTTTAGAACGTTTACGAAGAACAGGGAGGGTGGAAAACGAGGAGGGGGTGTAGCATTGCTAATCAGAGAGTGCATCACAGCTATAGAAACAAAAGTTGTTGAACAAGGTCTATCTGCTGAGTCAATATGGGTGGAAGTCAGGAACAGCAAGGGAGTAGCCACCTCATTGGGGGCTTTCAACAGACCCCCTATTGCAGTAGAGAGATTGAACAATCTCTGGTGGACAGATTCTGGAAAAATGCAGAGGCAGCAGGGTTGTTGTTATGGATGATTTCAACTTTCCCAATATCGACTGGAACCTCCTCAGTGCAGATGGTTTGGATGGAGCCGTTTTTGTCAGGTGTGTTCAGGAGGGTTTCCTTACTCAGTATGTAGGCAGACCGACAAGGGGAGAGGCCATTTTCGATTTGGTGCTCGGCAATGAGCCAGGACAGATGTCAGATCTCACGGTGGGAGAACACTTTGGTGACAGTGATCACAACTGCCTAATATTTAACATAGCCTTAGAGAGGGAAAAAAAGCTATTACCGAGGGAACACATTTAATTAGGGTAAAGAAAATTATGAAACTATCAGACAGGAGTTGGAAAGTACAGATTGGGAGCAATTGTTCCACAGAAAGGGCACAGCAGACATGTGGAGACTGTTTAAGGAGCAGTTGTTGGAAGTGATGCAAGCATTTAATCCTCTGAGACAAGTAAGAAGGGATAAGATTAAGGAACCTTGGATGACGAGAACAGAGGAGCTTCTCGTCAAAAAGAAGAAGGTAGTTTCCGTAAGGCGGAGGAAGCAAGGATCTAGCACAGCTTTTGAGGATTACAAGCATGCCAGAAAGGAGCTCAGAAATGGACTAAGGAGAGCCAGGAGGGGACACGAAAAAGGCTTGGCAAATAGGATTATGGAGAACCCCATGGCATTTTAATCATACTTGAGGAATAAGAGAATGCTGTACACCTCTATGACTCTATGACTATAAGGTAGGGACGATCAGGGCCAGTTTAGGGAACCTGTGCATAGAGTCTGAGCAGATGTGGGAAGCACTAAATTAGTATTTTGCTTCAGTTTTCTCTTAGAAAAGGGCCCTTGTTGTGAATGAGAACTTTGAGGAGCTGGGATACAGGCTTGACCAGATCAAAATTGATGAAGTTGATGTGCTGGAAATTTTGGAAAACATTAAGATTGATAAATCCCCAGGGCCAGAACAGATTTATCCTAGGCTGCTCTGGGAAGTGAGAAAGGTAGTTGCTAAGCCACTGGTGAAGATTTTGCCTTCTCACTCTCAACGGGTGTCATGCCAACGGATTTGATGGAAGTGAATGTTGTTCCTCTTTTGAAGAAGGGTAATAGGGAAATCTCTGGCAATTACAGACCAGTCGGTCTTCATCTGTGGTCAGCGAAGTTTTGGAAAGAAATCTGAGGAATAGGATCAATGAGTATTTGGCAAAGCACAGTGTGATTAAAGGCAGTCAGCATGGCTTTGTGAGGGGCAGGTCATGCCCCAAAAATCTTATTGAGTTCATTGAGGATGTGGCAAGACAGATCAACAAAGGTCGAGCAGTGGATATGGTGTATATGAACTTCAGCAAGACATTTGATAAGGTTCCCCATGGTCGGCTCATTCATAAAGTCAGGAAGTATGGGATACAGGGAGATTTGGCTATCTGGATTCAGAATTGGTTGGCTGAGAGAGGGCAGAGAGTAACTGCAGCACGACATAGACAGGATGCAGACTTGGGCTGAGAAATGGCAGATGGAGTTCAACCTGGATAAATGTGAAGTGATGCATTTTGGAAAGTCGAACTCGAATGCTGAATATAGGATTAAAAATAGGATTCTTGGCAGTGTGGAGGAACAGCGGGATCTGGGTTTGCAAGTATATAGATCCCTCAAAGTTACCACCCACGTTGATAGGGTTGTTAAGGAAACATCTGGTGTTTTGGCTCTCATTAACAGGGGGATCGAGTTTAAGAACCGTGAGGTTGTGCTGCAGCTCTACAAGTCCCTGGTAAGACCACACGTGGAATATTGTGTCCAGTTCTGGTCGCCCTACTACAGGAAAGATACAGAGGCTTTGGAGAAGGTGCAAAGAAGGTTTACCAGGGTGCTGCCTGGACTGGAGGGCTTGCCTTATGAAGAGAGGTTGAATAAGCTCGGACTTTTCTGTGTGGAGAGGAGGAAGAGGGGTGACCTTATCAAGGTATACAAGATAATGAGAGGAATAGATAGAGTCAATAGCCAGAGACTTTTCCCCAGGGTAGGATTGACAGGTACGAAGGGTCATAGTTTTAAGGTGTTCGAGGAAAGGTATACAGGAGACATCAAAGGTAGGTTCTTTACGCAGAGAATTGTGAACGTGTGGAATGCGTTGCCAGTGGCGGTGTTGGAAGCAGAGTCATTAAGGACATTTAAGTGACTGCTGGACATGCACATGGACAGCAGTGAGTTGAGGGGTGCGTTGGTTAAGTTACTATATTTTGCATTCGAAGTAAACCTCTGCACAACATCGTGGGCCAAAGGGCCTGTTCTGTGCTATGCTTTTCTATGTTCTTTGCTCTATTTATAAAGAAATGGTTTACTGTAAAGGCAGCTGGGTTCTTATTAATTTTATAATTGAGTAGTTTATTATGGAGGCGGCAGGGTTAGCAGTAGTTTTATTGTGGATTAGTTTACTATAGAGTCAGCAGGATTAATATTAGTTTTATTCTGGAGTAATTTAGTATAGAGGCAGCAGGATTAATATGTGTTTTATTATGCATTAATTTACTGTTGAGGCAGCAGGGTTGCCATTAGTTTTGTTAGAGAGTAGGTTACTAGAGAGGGAGCAGGGTTATTATTAGTTTTGTTAGAGAGTAGTTTACTGGAGAGGGAGCAGGGTTATTATTAGTTTGTTAGAGAGTAGGTTACTGCAGAGGGGGCAGGGTTATCATTAGTTTTGTTAGAGAGTAGGTTACTAGAGAGGGAGCAGGGTTATTATTAGTTTGTTAGAGAGTAGGTTACTGGAGAGGGGGCAGGGTTATCATTAGTTTTGTTAGAGAGTAGGTTACTAGAGAGGGAGCAGGTTTATTATTAGTTTTGTTAGAGAGTAGTTTACTGGAGAGGGAGCAGGGTTATTATTAGTTTGTTAGAGAGTAGGTTACTGGAGAGGGAGCAGAGTTATTATTAGTTTGTTAGAGAGTAGGTTACTGGAGAGGGAGCAGGGTTGTTATTAGTTTTGTTAGAGAGTAGGTTACTGGAGAGGGAGCAGGGTTATTATTAGTTTTGTTCGAGAGAAAACTAGTGGAGAGGGAGCAGGGTTATTATTAGTTTTGTTCAGGAGACATTTTCTCTTGTGACAACAAAGTTATTATTAGCTCTATTTGGGAATCGTTTACAACAGAGGTAGCAGAGTTGTGTATTCGCTTTGTTGGAGAGTAGTTTACTATGGAAGCAGTCGGGTTAATATTAGTTTTGTCGGGAAGTAGTTTACGGTAGAGGCAGCAGGGTTATTATTAGTTTTGTTCAGAATTAGTTTACGAGAGAGCAAGCAGGGATATTATTAGTTTTGTTCTGGAGTAGTTTACTGGAAAGCCAACAGGGTTATTATTGAGTTTGTTTGGGAGTAGTTTATGATAGAGCCAGCAGGAATATTATTAGTTTGCTTAGGGAGTAGTTTGTGATAAAAGCAGCAGAGTTTTGCATGAGCTTTGTTGGGGAGTAGTTTACTATGGAGCCAGCGGGGTTGTTATTAGGGCGGCACGGTGGCACAGTGGTTAGCACTGCTGCCTCACAGCGCCAGAGACCTGGGTTCAATTCCCACCTCAGGTGACTGACTGTGTGGAGTTTGCACATTCTCCCCGTGTCTGCGTGGGTTTCCTCCGGGTGCTCCGGTTTCCGTCCAAAGATGGCAGGTTAGGTGAATTGGCCATGCTAAATTGCCCGTAGTGTTAGGTAAGGGGTAGATGTAGGAGTATGGGTGGGTTGCGCTTCGGCGGGGCGGTGTGGACTTGTTGGGCCGAAGGGCCTGTTTCCACACTGTAAGTAATCTAATCTAATCTAGTTTTGTTCAGGAGCAGTTTGCTATTGAGCCAGCAGGGTTATTTTTAGATTTGTTCCGGAGTAGTTCACTGTAGAGGCAGCAGGAAGATTATACATTTTGGTCGGGAGTAGTTTACGATAGAGGCATCGGGGTGTTATTATGGAGGGGTTCACTGGTGAAGCAGCAAAGTTATTATTGATTTTGTTAGGGAGTAGTTTACTGTTGAGACAGCAGGGTTATTATTAGCTTTGTCAGGAGTGGTTCACTGTTGAGGCATCAGGGTCATTACGAGTATTTGTTCGGGAATAGTTGACTGTAGAGGCAGCAGGATTTTATAGGTTTTGCAATGGAATAGTTTATTGTAGAGTCAGCAGGGGTATAATTAGTTATGTATTGGAGTAATTTACTGATGAGGCAGCAGGGCTATTACCAGTTTTGTTTGGGTGCAGTTTACTATCGAGGCAACAGTTATTATTAGTTTTATTTGGGAGTACTTTATTGTAGAGGCATCAGGGTTGTTATTAGTTTTGTTAGGGAGTAGTTTACTGGAGAGGCAGCCTGGTTATTATTAACTTGATTGACAGTACTTTACTATAGAGACAACAGGGTTATTACTTGCTCTGTTAGGGAATAGTTTACTGGAGAGGCAGCATGGTTACTATTAACTTGATCGACAGTACTTTACTACAGAGGCAGCAGGGTTATTACTTGCTTTGATAGGGAGTAGTTTACAATGGAGGCACCAGGCGTATTATCAGTTTTATTAAGAAGTAGTGCACTGTTGAGGCAGCAGGGTTAGTATTATTCTCGTTATGGAGTAGTTTACTGTAGATGCCACAGATTTATTATTAGCTTTGATATGGAGTAGTTTACTGATGAGGCAGCAGGATTATTACTTTTTGGTCGGGAGTAGTTTACAATAGAAGCAGCAGGGTTATTGTTAGATGATGAGGGAGTAATTTACTGTAGAGGCAGCAGGGTTATTATTAGTTTTGTTAGGGATTAGTTTGTATTCGAGACATCAGGGTTATTCTTAGTTTTGTTCAGGAGTAGTTTACTGATGAAGCAGCAAGATTATTATTAGCTTTGTTCGGGAGTATTTTAATATAGAGACAGTAGGGTTAGTATTATTTTTGTTCGGGTGTAGTTTACTCTGGAGGCAGGAGGTTTATTGTAAGCTTTGTTTGGGAGTGATTTGCTTTAGAGGCAGCAGGATTATTATTAGTTTTTTTAGGAAGTTGTTTACTGGAGAGGCAGCAAGTTTATTATTAGTTTTGTTAGGGAGTAGTTTACTTTTGAGGCAGCAGGGTTATTATTAGTTTTGTTATAGAGCAGTTTACTGGAGAGGTAGCAAAGTTATTATTAGCTTTGTTTGGGAGTAGTTTATTGAAGAGGCAGCAGGATTATTATTAGTTTTGTTCCAGGCTCATTTACTCGAGATGTCACAGGTTTATTGATGAGACAGCAGGATTATAATTAGTTTTGGTTGGGAGTAATTTACAACAGAGTCTGTGAGATCATTATTAGTTTTATTCGGGAGTAGTTTACTCTAGAGGCAAGTATTTTTGGCTTTGTTATGGAATTGAATTTAATTTATTTGAATTTATTGTCACATGTACCGAGGCACAATGAAAATCTTTACCTTGCGAGAAATAAAAGCAGATCACACAGCAAAGTAGCATAGATAAGTAAAAAATAGGTAAACAGTGGCAAAACCAAAAGCACAGGTACAAGCGAATGTTAAGAGTTTGTGAGTACATTCAGTATATGAACAACAGTACAGTAGAAACAGTTACGAAACCAGCTGGTGCGTGTGTTCAGGCTTCCAAAACTTCTCCCCAATGGTGGAGATTGTCAAAAAATATTGCCAGGGTGGGATGGATCTTTGAGAATGCTGGCGGCCTTTCCCTGACAGCAAGCCTGGTAGGTGGATTCTATTGATGGGATGTTAACCTTTGTGATTGCCCAGGCTGAGTTCACCCCTCTCTGTATCTGTCTCCAATCTTGAATGGTATGGTACCATACCAGGTAGAGATGCATCCAGACAGAATGTTCTCGATGGCATATCTATAAAAGTTGGCAAGGCTATTTGCTGTCATGTCAAATTTCCTCAGCTGCCTGAGACATTGTTGGGCCTTTGTAACCAGTGTGTCCACATGATGAAGCCCATGGATGACCACTCCCAGGAGCTTGACAGACTGCACCCGTTCCACCTCTTTGCTGTTAACGTGTAGGGGGGCATGAGTAACATACTGCTGAAAGTCAATAATGAGTTCCTCGGTTTTGCCAGCATTAAGAGCTAGGTTGTTCTCTGTGCACCATTTTTCCAGGTCTTCCACCTCCTGTCTGTCATCTGTTTCGTCGCCATCTAAGATTCGTCCAACTATGGTGGTGTCATCAGCGAATTTATAAATGGCTTTAGTCTGGTATTTGGCAATACAGTCATGGGTATACAGTGAGTACAGTAGGGGCTGAATACACATCCCTGGGGGACTCCAGTGATGAGTGTTAGTGAGAATGAAATATTTTCCCCAATCTTCACTGTGGGTTGGGATAATGAGGATCCAGTTGTAGAAAGTGGAGCTTAGTCCGGGATCACTAAGTTTAATAATCAGTCTTGAGGGGATAGTAGTGTTGAAGGCTGAACTGTAGTCACTGAGTAGGATTCTTACATAGCTGTTCTTTGTGTCAAGATGTTCGAGGGAGGAGTGAAAGGTAAGTTATATGGCATCTGACGTGGATTTGTTGGTCCGATAGGCAAATTGGAGTGGTTTAAGAGTAGTGGAGAGGCTGGAGTTGATTAATGCCATGACCAGCCTTTCAAAGCACTTCACGATCACCGAAGTTAGGACCACTGGGCAGTAGTCATTGAGACATGCTGCATGAACCTTCTTATGCACAGGGATGATGTTGATCCTCCTGAAACAGGCAGGGAAAGTGACCTGCTGCAGGGAGACGTTAAAGATATCATAAAACACCTCTGCCAGTTGATCTGCGCATGCTCTGAGTGCACAGCCTGGTATTCCGTCTGGTCTCATCGCTTTCCTCGGATTCACATGAAGGAAAACCGATCTGACTGCTGATGCAGTGACTGTTGGGTTAGGTTTGTTACTGTTGAGGCAGCAAGGTTATTATTAGTTTTGTTAGGCAGCAATTTACTGGAGAGACAGCAGGGATGTTATTAAATTTGTTTGGGAGCAGTTTACTTTGGAGACAGCAGGGTTATTATTAGTTTTGTAAGGGAATAGTTTACGATAGAGGCAACAGGGTTATTCCAATTTTTATATGGAATAATATACTGTTGAGGCAGCAGGTGTATCATTAGTTTTATTATGAAGTAGTTTACTCTTGAGGCGGCAGGGTTTTCTTGGCTTTGTTCAGGGGTAGTTTCCTATAGAGACAGCAGGATTATCCTGACTTTTGTTTTGAATTAGTTACTGTTGAGGCAGCAGAGTTATTATTAATTTTGTTAGGGAGTAGATTACTATGGAGGTAGCAGAGTCCTTATTAACTTTAGTATAGAGTAGTTTGCTGGAGAGGCAACAGAGTTATTTTCGTCTTTTCGTGAGGAGTTTGCTATCGAGCATCAGGGTTATTACTAGTTTTTTGAGGGAACAGTTTACTATTGAGGCATCAGGGTTATTACTAGTTTTATGAGGGAATAGTTTACTATTGAGGCATCAGGATTATTACTAGCTTTTTCCAGGATCACTTTAGTGATGAAGCAGGGGCGTTATTATTAGTTTTGCTCAGTAATAGTTTACGATAAGGCAGCAGGATTATTATTACCTTTGTTATTGCGTAGTTTACATATGAGGCAGAAGTGTTCTTATTAGTTTTGCTAGGGAGTAGTTGACGATAGATGCAGTCAGGTTATTATTAACTTTGTTCTGGAGCAGTTTACAACAAAACCAGCAGGCATATTACAACGGCACAGTGGTTAGCACTGTTGCCTCACAATGCCAGTGACCTAGGTTCAATTCCCACCTCAGGTGACTGACTGTGTGGAGTTTGCGCATTTTACCCTCGTTTCCTCCCACAGTCCAAAAATGTGCAGGTTAGGTGAATTAGCCATACTAAATTGCCTGTAGTGTTAGGTGCAAGGGAATGGGTCTGGGTGGGTGCGCTTTGGTGGGTCGGTGTGGATTTGTTGGGCCGAAGGGCCTGTTTTCACACTATAAGTAATGTGATATCTAATCATATTATTATTTTTGTTGGGGAGTAGTTTACTGGAAAGGCAGCAGGGTTATTATTAGTTTTGTTCGGGAGTAGTTTACTAATGAGACAGCAGGGTTATTAATAGTTTTGTCAGGGAGTAGTTTACTTTAGAGACAGTAGGGTTATTATTTATTTTGTTTGGGAGTAGTTTACTGGAGAGGCAGCAGGGTTATTATTAATTTTGTTTGGGATTAGTTTAATGATGAGACAGCAGGGTTATTAATGAGTTTTTTTCGGGAGTAGTTTACGATACAGGCAGCAGGATTATTATTAACTTTGTTAAGGAGTAGTTTACTGATGAGGCAACAAGATTGTTATTAGTCTTGTTAGGGAGTAGCTTACTTTTGAGGCAGCAGGGTTACTAATAGTTTTGTTAGCGAGAACTTTTCTGTTGATGCCGCAAGGTTTAGTTAAACATCACACACCACCAGGTTATAGTCCAACAGGTTTAATTGGAAGCACTAGCTTTTGGAGCGCCGCTCCTTCATCAGATAATTTATGGAAAACTTACCTGTAGAGGCAGCAGAGTTGTTATTAGTTTTCTTCAGGAGTAGTTTACTCATGAGGCAGCAGGGCTAGAAGTTTACTGAGGAGGCAGCAGGGTTATTATTCGTTTTGTTCCAGAGTAGTTCACTGGACAGGTAGCAGGGTTATTATTAGTTTTGCTCGGAAGTTGCATACGATAGATGCAGTAGGGTTACAACCACCTGATGAAGGGCGGCGCTCTGAACTTTCGTGTGCTTCCAATTAAACCTGTTGGACTATAACCTGGTGTTGTGTGATTTTTAACTTTGTACACCCCAGTCCAACACCGGCACCTCCAAATCAAGGTTATTATTCGCTTTGTTCGGGAGCAATGTACAATAGAGGCAGCAGGAGTATTATTACTTTTGTTTCAGAGTAGATTAACTGTTGAGGCAGCAGGGTTATAATTAGATTTATTAAGGAATAGTTTACTCTAGAGGCAGCAAGGTTTTTATTCGCTTTTTCAGGATTAGTTTACTCTAGAGGCAGTAGGGTTAGTATTAGCTGAATTAGGTTTAGTTTCCTACAGAGGTAGCAGTTTTATTATTCTCTTTGTTTGAGAGTATTTTACACTTGAGGCAGCAGGAAGTACTTTATGGTAGATGCAACAGGGTTATTTTTAGTTTTGTTCAGGTGTAGTTTATGATAGAGCCAGCAGGGTTATTATTAGTTTTGTTCGGGTGTAGTTTATGACAGATCCGGCAGGGTTATCATTAGTTTTGTTCAGGTGTAGTTTATGATAGATCCGGCAGGGTTATTATTAGTTTTGTTCATGTGTATTTTATGATAGAGCCAACAGAGTTATTATTAGGTTTGTTCATGTGTAGTTTATGATAGAGCCAGCAGAGTTATTATTAGTTTTGTTCAGGTGTAGTTTATGATAGAGTCAGCAGGGTTATTATTAGTTTTTTTCTGGAGTACTTACCTGTAGAGGCAGCAGAGTTGTTATTAGTTTTCTTCGGGAGTAGTTTACTCATGAGGCAGCAGGTCTAGTAGTTTATTGGAAAGGTAGCAGGGTTATTATTAATTTTGTTCGGGAGTAGTTTACGGGGGAGGTAGCAGAGTTATTATTAGTTTTGCTCGAAAGTTGTTTACGATAGAGGTAGCAGGGTTATTATTAGTTTTGCTCGAAAGTTGTTTACAATAATGCAGCAGGGTTACTATTAGTTTTGTTAGGGAGTAGCTCACTGTTCAGGCATCAGAGTTATGATTCACTTTGTTCAGGAGGAGGTTCCATTTGAGGTGGCAAGGTTATTGTGAGTTTTGTTTGGGAATAGTTTACTGCAGAGGCGGCTGGGTTATTATCAGTTTTATTTTGGAGTAGTTTACAATAGAGGCAGCAGGGTTATTATTAGCCTCATATGGGAGTAGCTTACTATAGACGCAGCAGGGTTATCATTGGCTTTGTAAGGGAGTAGTTTACAATAAAGGCAGCAGGGTTATTATTAGTTTTATTATGGAGTATTTTCTGACAGTGGCAAAAGGGTCATTATTATATTTGTTCAGGAGTAGTTTGCTGCTGAGGCAGCGGGATTATTATTAGTTTTGTTAGGGAGTATTTTACTGGAGATGCAGCAGGGCTATTATTAGTTTTGTTTGGGAATAGTTTACTATTGAGGCCGCGGGATTATTATTAACTTTGTTTGGGAGTAGTTTACTGTTGTGGCAGCAAGGTCATTATAATTATAAGTTTACTGGAGAGGCAGCATAGTTATCATTACTTTTATTATGGAGTAGTTTATGGTTCAAGGTAGCAGGGTTATTATTAGTTTTATTATGGAGTAGTTTCTGTTGTAAGGGGATCTCAGCTATCTGTAAGAATAATCCAGTATTTATGGTCGGGGATTTTAACTTTTCACACATCGACTGGGACTGCCACAGTGTTAAAGGTTTAGGTGGAGAGGAATTTCTTAAGTGCGTACAAGACAATTTTCTGATTCAGTATATGGATGTACCGACGAGAGAAGGTGCAAAACTTGACCTACTCTTGGGAAATAAGGCAGGGCAGGTGACTGAGGCGTCAGTGGGGGAGCACTTCAGGGCCAGCAAACATAATTCTATTCGTGGAAAAGGATAGACCAGAATTAAAGTTGAAGTTCTAAATTGGAGAAAGGCCAATTTTGACGGTATTAGGTAAGAACTTTCGAAAGCTGATTGGAGGCAGATATTCGCAGGTAAAGGGACGGCTGGAAAATGGGAAGCCTTCAGAAATGAGATAACAAGAATCCAGAGAAAGTATAATCTTGTCAGGGTGAAAGGGAAGGCTGGCAGGTATAGGGAATGCTGGATGAGGAAAGAAATTGAAGGTTTGGATAAAGACAAAGAAGGAAGCATATGTCAGGTATAGATCGAGTGAATCCTTAGAAGAGTAACAAGGAAGTAGGAGTATACTTAAGAAGGAAATCAGGAGGGCAAAACGGGGACATGAGATAGCTTTGGCAAAAAGAATTAAGGAGAATCCAAAGGGTTTTTACAAATATATTAAGGACAAAAGGGTAACTAAGGAAAGAATAGGGCCCCTCAAAGATCAGAAGGTGGCCTTTGTGTGGAGCCATAGAAAATGGGGGAGATACTACATTAATATATATTACATCATTTATTTACTATGGAAAATGTTATGGAAGATATAGACTGGAGGGAAATAGATGGTGACATCATGCAAAATGTCCAGATTACAGAGGAGGAAGTGCTGGATGTCTTGAAACTGTTAAAAGTGGATATATCCCCATGACCTGATCAGAACTCTGTGGAAAGCTAGAGAAGTGATTGCTTGATTGCTGGGCTTCTTGCTGAGATATGTGTGTCACCGATAGTCACAGATGAGGTGCCAGAAGACTGGAGGTTGGCAAACGTGGCGCCTGTGTTTAAGAAGGGTGGTAAAGACAAGCCAGGCAATTATAGAGCAGGAAGCCTGACCTCACTGGTGAGCAAGTTGATTGAGGGAAGCCTGAGGGACAGGATGTACATGTATTTGGAAAGGCAAGGACTGATTCGGGATAGTCAGCATGGCTTTGTGCATGGGAAATCATGTCTCTCAAACTTGATTGGGTTTTTGAATAAGTAACAAAGAAGATTGATGAGGGCAGGGCAGTAGATGTGATCTATATGGACCTCAGTAAGGCGTTCGACAAAGTTCCCCATGGGAGAGGGATTAGCAAGGTTACATCTCGTGGAATACAGGAAGAACTAGCCATTTGGATACAGAACTGGCTCAAAGGTAGAAGACAGAGGATGGTGGTGGAGGGTTGTTTTTCAGACTGGAGGCCTGTGAACAGTGCCACAAGGATCGGTGCTGGGTTCTCTACTTTTTGTCATTTACATAAATGATTTGGATGTGAGTATAAGAGGTACAGTTAGTAAGTTTGCAGATGGCACCAAAATTAGAGGTGTAGTGGACAGCGAAGAGGGTTACTTCAGATTTCAACAGGATCTGGACCAGATGGGCCAATGGACTGAGAAGAGGCAGATGGAGTTTAATTCAGATAAATGTGAGGTGCTGCATTTTGGGAAAGCAAATCTTACCAGGACTCACACACTTAATGGTAAGGTCCTAGGGAGTGTTGCTGAACAAAGAGACCTTGGAGTGTAGGTTCATAACTCCTTGAAAGTGGAGTCGCAGGTAGATAGGATAGTGAAGAAGGCGTTTGGTATGCTTTCCTTTATTGGTCAGAATATTGAGTACAAGAGTTGGGAGATCATGTTGCGGCTGTACAGGACATTGGTTAGGCCACTGTTAGAATATTGCATGCAATTCTGGTCTCCTTCCTATTGGAAAAGTGTTGTGAAACTTGAAAGGGTTCAGAAAAGATTTTTAAAGATGTTGCCAGGGTTGGAGGATTTCAGCTATAGGGAGAGGATGAACAGGCTGGGACTGTTTTCTCTGGAGTATTGGAGGCTGAGGGGTAACCTTATAGAGGCTTATAAAATTATGAGGGGCTTGGATTGGATAAATAGACAAAGTATTTTCCCTGGGGGAAAAGTCTAGAGGGCATAGGTTTAGGGTGAGAGGGGAAAGATATAAAAGAGACCTAAGGGGCAACTTTTTTCATGCAGAGGGTGGTACGTGTATGGAATGAGCTGCCAGAGGATGTGGTGGAGGTTGGTATAATTGCAACATTTAAGAGGCATTTGGATGGGTATATGAATAGGAAGGGTTTGGAGGGATGTGGGCCGGGTACTGGCAAGTGGGACAAGATTGGGTTAGGATATCTGGTCAGCGGTTGGACCGAAGGGTCTGTTTCCATTCTGTACATTTCTATGACTCTATGATACTGGCAACAGGGTTATTATTATATTTGTTAGGGAGTAGTTTACTGCTGATGCAGCGGGGTTATTATTTGTTTCATTAGGGAGCATTTTACTGGAGAGAAAGCAGGTTATTGTTAGTTTTAATTAGTTCTTAATAAAGTATTTTAATTAAGTATTCTTAAATTTGTTGAGGAATAGCTTGCTGTCGAGGCAGCAGGGTTATTGTTAGTTTTGTTCAGGAGCAGTTTACAATACAGGCAGCAGGCTTTTTATTAGTTTTAGTTGGGTGTTGTTGTAAGGGTTATTATTCGTTTTGTTCGGGAGTACTTTACTTTTGAGGTGGCAGGGATATTATTAGCTCTGTTCTAGAGTAGTTTACTGTTGATGCAGCCGGGTTATTATGAGGTTTGAAGTGGAGTACTTTACTGTTGAGGCAGGAGATTTATTATTAGTTTTGTTCGGGAGTAGATTACGATAGAGGCAGCAGGATTATTATTAGTTTTGCTTGGAGTGGTTTACAAAAGAGGCAGCAGAGCATTATTAATTTAGTTCGAGTGTAGTTAACTATAGAGTCAGCAGGGATCGTATTAATTTTATTTACCTCTGTTCTGGAGTAGTTTACTGTCGATGAAGCTGTGTTATTATGAGTACTCCCGAACTAAACAAATAATAACACTGTTGCCTCGATAGTAAATTACATCCAAACAAAACTAATAATTTAGGGAATTGTTGACTAAAGACAGAGGAGAGTTAGTATTAACTTTTTCAGGAAGTAGTTTACAATAGAGGCAGCAGGGTTATTATTAGTTTTGTTCAGGAGTAGTTTATTGTTGAGGCAGCAGATTTATTATTAGGTTTTGTAATGTGTAGTTTTCGATAGAGGCAACATGGTTATTGTTCGTTTTGTTATGGCGTAGTTTACAATAGCGGCAACAGTATTATTATTAGTTTTCTTATGGAGTAGCTTATGATAGAGGCAGCAGGGTTATTATTAGCTTTGTTCAGGTGCAGTTTACTGAAGAGGCAGCAGGGTTATTATTAGTTTTGTTCAGGTGTAGTTTACTGAAGAGGCAGCAGGGTTATTATTAGTTTTGTTCAGGTGTAGTTTACTGAAGAGGCAGCAGGGTTATTATTAGCTTTGTTCAGGTGCAGTTTACTGAAGAGGCAGCAGGGTTATTATTAGTTTTGTTCAGGTGTAGTTTACTGAAGAGGCAGCAGGGTTATTATTAGTTTTGTTCAGGTGTAGTTTACTGAAGAGCCAGCAGGGTTATTATCAGTTTTATTATGGAGTCGTTTACTGCTGAGGCAGCAGGGTTATTATAATTTTTGTCAGGGAGTAGTAACTGAGGAGGCAGCAAGCTTATTATTCATTTTATTAGGGATTAGTTTACTGGAGAGGTTTGCAGAATTATTAATAGCTTTGTTTGGGAGTAGTTTACTTATGAGGCAGCAGGGCTGGTATTAGTTTTGTTCAAGAGTAGTTTACTGAGGAGGCAGCAGTGTTATTATTTGTTTGGATCAGGACTAGTTTACTGGAGAGGTAGCAAGGTTATTATTAGTTTTGTTTGGGAGTAGTTTATTATGGAGTCAGCAGGATTATTGTTACTTTTGTTAGGGAGAAGTTTACTATTGAGGCATCAGGATATTATGAGCACTGTTCAGAAGCAGTTTACTGATGAAGCAGCAGGGTTATTATTAGTTTTGTTTGGGAGTAGTTTACATTGAGAAGCAGCAGGGTTATGATTCGCTTTGTTCAGAAGTAGTTTTCTTTCAAGGTGGCAGGGCTATTATGAGTTTTGTTTGGGAGCATTTTATTACAGAGTCAGCAGGGTTGATATTAGTTTTGTTGTGGAGTAATTTACTGTTGAGGCAGCAGGGTTAGTATTAATTTTGCTAGGGAGTAGTTTGTGATACAGGAATGAGCTGAAAATGTGTTGCTGGAAAAGCGCAGCAGGTCAGGCAGCATCCAAGGAGCAGGAGAATCGATGTTTCGGGCATGAGCCCTTCTTCAGGATATCGGCAGCATGGTTATTATTAGTTTTATTGTGCAGTTGTATCCGACAGTGGCAAAGGGTTATTATTATATTTATTAGGGAGTAGTCTACTATTGAGGCAGCGGGATTATTATTAGCTTTGTTCAGGGGTAGTTTACCACAGGGGAAGCAGGTTTATTATTCACTTTGTTCATGAGCATTTTACTGTTGTGGCAGCTGGGTCATTGTAACTTTGTTCGGGAGTTATTTATGATAGATGTAGCAGGGTTATTATTAGTATTGTTCGGGATTAGTTTACTGTTGAGGCAACAAGTTTATTATTCATTTTATTAGGGATTAGTTTACTGGAGAGGCAGCAGGTTTATTAATAGCTTTGTTTGGGAGTAGTATATTTATCAGGCAGCAGGGCTGATATTAGTTTTGCTCAAGAGGCAGTTGTGTTAGTATTAGTTTTGTTTGGCGTGGTTTACTATCGAGGCAGCAGGGTTATTATTAGTTTTGTTGGGGAGTAGCTTTGTGTTGAGGCAGTAGGGTGTTATTAGCTTTGTTCAGAAGTAGTTTACTGTTGTGGCAGCAGAGTTATTAATAGTTTTGTTCAGGAGTAGTTTACTGGAAAGCATTAGGGTTATTATTTGCTTTGTTCGGGAGTAGGTTACCACAGGGGAAGCAGGTTTATTATTCACTTTGTTCATGAGTATTTTACTGTTGTGGCAGCAGGGTCATTGTAATTTTGCTCGGGAGTTATTTATGATAGATGTAGCAGGGTTATTATTAGTTTTGTTCGGGATTAGTTTACTGTTGAGGCAACAAGTTTATTATTCATTTTATTAGGGATTAGTTTACTGTTGAGGCAGAAGGTTTATTATTAGTTTTGTTGTGGAGCAGTTTATTGGAGAGGCAGCAGATTTATTATTAGATTTGTTAGGAAGTAGATTCATGTTGAGGCAGCAGGAATATCATGGGTTCTGTTTGGAGCAGTTTACAATTCAAGCAGCCGACTTATTAGTTTTGTTTGGGTGTTGTTTAGTCTCGAGGCAGCAGGGTTACTATTAGTTTTGTTAGGGAGAAATGTATGAATGGTGCAGCAGGGTTCTTATCCATTTTGTTAGGGAGTAGTTTACTGCAGAGGCAGCAGGTTTATTTTTAGTTTTAATGAAGAGTAGTTTATTGGAGAGGCAGAAGGGTTTATATTAGCTTTGTTGGGGAGTGGTTTAATGTAGAGTCAGCAGGGTTAATTTTAGCTTTGTAGCTAACTTTCTACCTGTTTGTCCAATGTAGTTTTTGCTATAGTCCTTGCATTCATTTTGTTGGCTGTTTGTACAGAGTCTGTTAAGTCATTATCCACTGTTTAACTGTGTTGGTAGGTTTGTGGGCTACAATGATACCAAGAGGTCTGAGTAGTCTGGAAATCATTTTAGAGATCTCTTTAATGTAGGGGAAAGTGGTGAGGGTTTCTTGGTTGTTGTGTCTGCTTGTTTGGGTTTGTTGCTGAGGAGGCAGTGAACTGTATTTATTGGATACCCATTCTTTTTAATTACACTGAATAGGTATTCTCTTCTGCTCTTCGTAGTTCCTCCGTACAGTAGTGTGTGGCTGCTCATTGAAATAATGGGCTAATGCAGCTTCATTTTTGGGTCGTAAGATGTTTGCTTCCATTGTTCAGTATTTGGTCCATGCGTGTTGTTTCCTGTCGACACACATTTGAAGATCCCCATTGAGGGTTGGCTCTACTGTGACATCGAGGAATGTCAGATTGTTGTTGTTGATTAGATTGCAGGAGAGACATGCTCCTGTGAAAATACGGGCTAAAAGTGGCAAGATTAGGGAAACATGGATGACAGGTGAAATTGTGAGACTAGCTAAGAGGAAAAATGAAGAATACAGAAGGTTTGGGTGACTGAAGACAGACTAAGTTTTGGAAGTATATCAGGAATGTAGGACCAATCTAAAATGAGAAATGAAGAGAGCTAAAAAGGGTTATGAGATATCTTTAGCAAACAAAGCCTTTTATTCATATTTAAGGAGCAAGAGGGTGACGAGAGAAAGGGTTGGCCCTCTCAACAACAAATGAGGATAGTTATGCATGGAGTCAGAGAAAATGGATGACATTCTTAATGAGTACTTTATATCCATATTCACCGAGGAGAGGGACATAACAGATATTGAGGTTAGGGTTAGATATTTGAGTACTCTAGGTCAAGTCATCATGGGGAAGGAGGAAGTGTTGGGTATTCTAAAAGGCATGAGGATGGACAAACCCCCTGGTCCAGATGGTTAATGCAGGAAGCGAGAGAGGAAATAGCTGGACCCTTAACAGCATCCTTAAAAATGGGTGAGGTCCTGGAGGACTAGAGATTTGCTCAAGTTGACGCTTGTTTAAGAAGGGTAGCAGGGGTTATTCACATAATTATAGACAGATGAGCCTGACATCAGTGGTAGGAAACTGCTGGAGAAGATACTGAGGGATAGGATCTATTGCCATTTGGAAGAAAATGGGCTAATCAATGATAGGCAGCATGGCTTTGTGCAGGGAAGGACATGTCTTGCCAATTTAGTAGAATCATATTTGGTGTGTTGCCTCCCAGGTGCCAGGGTTAGTGATGTCTCGCATTGTGTTTTCAGAATCCTTGGGGTGGGGAGGGGAGCATAGGGGGTGGGGAGGGGGGTGGTGGGGGGGGGGGAGGGGGAGCAGCCCCAAGTTGTGATCCATATAGACACGAATGACATAAGTAAGAGAAAGGATGGGGATTTAAGGCAGAAATTCAGGGAACTATGGTGGAAGCTTAGAGCTAGGCCAACAGAGTTGTTATCACTGGTTTGTTAACCATACCACATGCTAGCGAGGTGTGTAATAGGAAGAGAGAGGAGTTGAACAGCATGTAGATAGGCCAATAAAAGGAGAGGCCACTTTAGATTTGGTATTGGGTAATGAACCAGGCTAGGTGTTAGATTTGGAGGGAGGTGAGCACTTTGGTGACAGTGATCACAATTCGGTTATGTTTACTTCAGTGATGGAAAGAGATAGTTATGAAAACAGGCAGGAGTTATCGCTGTGGGAAAGGCAATTGTGATGCAATTAGGCAAGATTTAGGATGCAGAGGTTGGGGAAGGAAGATGCAAGGAATGGGCACAATTGAAATGTGGAGCTTGTTGAAGGAACAGCTACTGCGTGTCCTTGATAAGTATGTACCTGTCAGACAGGGAGGAAGTGTTCGACTGAGAGAACCACAGTTTACTGTAGAAGTTGAATCTCTTGTTAAGACACAGTCAGAGGCTTATGTGAGGATGAGACATAAAGGCTCACTTAGTGTGCTTGAGAGTCACAAGTTAGCCAGAAAGGACCAAAATAGAGAGCTGTGAAGAGCCAGGAGAGGACATGAGAAGTCTTTAGCAGGTAGGATCAAGGAGAACACAACAGTTTTCGGTAGGCCAATCAAGGACAGCTGTGGTACGTTGTGCATGGAGTGCGTGGAGATAGGAGAGACATGAAATAAATGTTGAGGTTCATGAGGAGGAGATGTTAGCAATTCTGAATAATGTGAAAATAGATAAATGCCCTCAGCTGGATGGGATTTAACCTCGGATTGTCTGGGAAGCCAGGGAGGAGATTGCAGACCCTTTGGTTTTGATCTTTATGCTGTCATTGTCTACAAGAATAGTGCCGGAAGACTGGTGGATAGCAAATGTTGCTCCCTTGTTCAAGAAGGGCCAACCCTGGTCATAATTGACCAGTGAGTCATATATGGTTGTGGGTAAAGTGTTGGAAAGGATTATAAGAGATACAATTTATAATCATCTAGAAAGGAATAATTTGATTAGGGATAGTCAACACGGTTTTGTGAAGGGTAGGTCATGCCTTACAAACCTTATAGAGTTCTTTGAGAAGGTGACCAAACTGGTCGATGAGGTAAAGCTTTTGATGTGGATTTCAGTAAAGTGTTTGATTAGGTTCCCCACATAAGCCGATTGCAGAAGTCACAGGAGTAGGTGATTTAGCAGTTTGGATCAGAAATTGGCTCACTGAGAAAAGACAGAGAGTGATGGTTGATGGGAAATGTTCATCCTGGAGTTCAGTTGCTAGTGGTGTACAACAAGGATCTGTTTTGGGGTCACTGCTGTTTGTCATTTATAAAAATGACCTGGATGAGAGTGTGAAATGATGGGATGGTAAATTTACGGATGACACTAAGAAAGGTGGAGTTGTGAAAAGTGCCGAAGGGTGTTGCAGGTTACAGACAGACATTGATAGGTTGCAGAGCTGGCCTGAGAGGTGGCAAATGGAGTTTAATGTGGGAAGGTGTGAGGTGATTCACTTTGGAAAGAGGAACAGGAATACAGATTTTGGAAATGGTAAGATTCTTGGCAATGTGGATGGGCAGAGAGATCTTGGTGACCATGTACATAGATCCATGAAAGTTACCACCCAGGTTGATAGGGTTGTTAAGAAGTCATACGGCATGTTAGCTTTTAGAGGGATTGAAATTGAGGTCATGGTGCAGGTGTACAAAACTCTGGTAGGGTTGCACTTTGGAGAATTGCGTACAGTTCTGGTCACCACATTATACAAATTGATATGGAAGCATTGGAAAGCATGCAAATGTAATTTACCAGAATGTTGCCTGGTACCGAGGGAAGATCTTATGAGTAAAGGCTGATGACTTGAGGCTGTTTTCATTAGAAAGAAGAAGGTTCAGAGGTGTCTTAATGGAGACATATAAGATGATGAGATGATTAGATTTGGTGGACAGTGAGAGCATTTTTTCCTCAGATGGTGATTGCGAGCATGAGGGCACATAACTTTAAATTGAGGGGTGAAAGATAGAGGACAGAGGTCAGAGGTAGTTTATTTACTCAGAGAGTGGTAATGGTGTGGAATGCCCTGCCTGCAACAGTAGCAGACTTGCCGACTTTAAGGATGTTTAAGTAATCATTGCATAAACATATGGATGATCATGGAATGGTATAGATTGGATGTGAACATTCTGGCAATAGTACTGAAGAAGTGTGCTCCAGTAGTTTTTGTTCCTCTAGTCAACCTTTTCCAGTGCAGTTACAACACTGGCATCTACCTGACAATGTGGAAAAGTGCCCAGGAAATGTCCTGTAAACAAAACAGAACAAATCCAACCCGGCCAATCAGTTTACTCTCCATCATCAGTAAGGTGATGGAATGGGTCATTAACAGGGTTATCAAACAGTACCTGCTCAGCAATTACCTGCTCAGTGACGCCCAGTTTGGGTTTCATCAGGGTCACTCAGCTCCTGATCTCATTACAGCCTCTTTTCAAACATGGACAAAAGAGCTGAATTCCAGAGGTGAGGTGAGAGTGACAGACCCTGACATCAAGGCTGCATTTGAACGGGTATGGCATCAAGGAGCCGTGGCAAAACTGGAATCAATGGGTACCAGGGGCAATCACTCCACTGGTGAGAGTCAAACCTGGTACAAAGGAAGATGGTTGTGGTTGTGGAGGGTGAGTCATCTCAGCTCCTGGATATCTCTGCAGGAGACCCTCAGGTTAGTGTCCTAGGCCCAACCATCTTCAGCTGCTTCATCAATTACCTTCCCTCTGTCATAAGGTCAGAAGTGGGAATGTTCGCTGATGTTTGCACGGTTTTCAGCACCTTTCATGACGCCTCAGGTACTGAAGCAATCTGTGCTCAAATGAAGCAAGATCTGGACAATATCCAGACTTGGGCCAACAAGTGGCAAGTAACGTTCATCCCACACAATGCCAGACAATGATCATCACCAATAAGAGACACTCTAATCACTGCCCCATAACATTCAATGGTATTACCATCACTGAATCCCCCACTATCAATATCTTTGGGTTACCATTGTCCAGAAACTCAACTGGACTCACCACATGAACACAGCAGCTCCAAGAGCAGGTCAGAGATGAGGCAAGTACCTCACGCCCTGACACCCCAAATTCTATCCACTTTCTACAAGGCACACTTCAGGAGTGTGATGCAATATTCCCCACTTGCCTGGATGGGTGCAGCTCCAAAAATACCTCAAGAGGCTTGACACCATCCAGGACAAAGCAACCCGCTTGATTGGCACCACGTCGACAAACATTCAATCCCCCATCACCGGTGCTCAGTGGCAGCAGTGTGTGCTATCTACAAGATGCACTGTAGAAATTCACCAAAGATCTAGAGACAGCACCTTCCAAATTCACAACCATTTCCATCTAGAAGGACAAAGGCAGCAGGTATTTGGGAACACCACCACGTCAAGTTCCCCTCCATGCCACTCACCATCCTGACATGGAAATATACCTGCGTTCCTTCACAGTTGTTGGGTGAAAATCTTGGAATTCCCTCCCTCCCTCCATGCATGGTGGGTCAACCCACAGCAAGGGGACTGCAGGGATCTAAGATGGCATCTCACCACCACCTTCTCAAGGGCAAATGGGGATAGGCTATCAATGTTAGCCAGCCAGTGACGCCCAAGTCCCATAAATGAATTAA
The DNA here is from genome assembly GCF_047496795.1 of Chiloscyllium punctatum. Classification (NCBI taxonomy): domain Eukaryota; kingdom Metazoa; phylum Chordata; class Chondrichthyes; order Orectolobiformes; family Hemiscylliidae; genus Chiloscyllium; species Chiloscyllium punctatum. The sequence continues at coordinate 34,422,266 of NC_092762.1, read as the reverse complement.
AAACTCTGTCCGATTTAAACCTTTGTCTCTGAAATGTTGGAGCTCCTGACATTTTGTAAACCTGACCTGAAATATTACAGCGTTGACGGTTTATAATGATGGGATGGTCTGAAGAGTTTGATGGGGCCGGGGGTGAAGATGCCAGGCAGAGGAATTGTGATGGAGAAGCAGAAAGGAAGAGAGAGAGAGAGAGAGAGAGAGGGAGAGAAGTGGCGAGAGAAAGAAATGACCAGACGATGGACAAAGTGAAAGGGAGCTCTGAGGAACAGGAAAATCAGGATGAAGGGGTCCTGCCGAAACGTTGATTTGCCTGCTCCTCGGATGCTGCCTAACCGGCTGTGCATTTCCTGCACCACTCTAATCTGGACTCTAATCTCAATCATCTGCAGTCCTCTCTTCGCCAAGAGAGAAGGGGAGGAAGACTCAAGACTGAGGGAGGTGCAGACAGAAGGAAATGGACACAGCGGGACAGAGAGTGAGGAAGAAAGTGTAAAATCACAGCCTCTGCAAATGACATTTTGACTCTGAGCTGCCTCTTGCAATATAGGGCACTATTGAAGAATCATCCAATTACAAATAGAGGCCACACAAATAGAGGCCGATCTTGTGAAAATAACGAACACTAGTTTATTTGTCACCATATGGTGGGAAAGAAAATTGACAAGACTGATACAAAAATGACACTTTACTCAGTAAGGTCCAGGGTTCTTTTCCCCAAACTGCAGATACAGACAGTTTTTATAGTGTCATAGAAGTGTTACAGTAGTGTTAATTACAAAACAAGATGAATTGAGTTACATTCAATGGAATACAATTGGCTGGCCGGTCGGATCAATCAGGTAATAACTGTAACAGAAGGTTCCGTTCCTCTATGAGAGCAGGTGCTAATGTCCGGTATCCTGGTTCCAATGGGCCTGCAGGGTGGTGCGTATTCTTGTCAGGTATCTGAGTGCCACTCAGTCGAGGAAGGCCTTGTGCGGCTTCAGTACATGAGGACATTGTGGATGCCCTCGGGAGCGGTGATGCTATTGTGAGGTAGGAAGTCTGTTATCAGAACATCTGAGGAGTATAATCCTTCAATCTGGAAGCTGATAAGGTAATGTCTTAGAGTCATAGAGACGTACAGTATGGAAACAGACTCTTCGGACCAACCTGTCCATGCCGACCAGATATCCCAACCCAATCTAGTCCCACCTGCCAGCACCCGGCCACATATCCCTCCAAATGCTTCCTATTCATATACCCATCCAAATGCCTCTTAAATGTTGCAATTGTACCAGGCTCCACCACATCCTCTGGCAGTGCATTCCATACACGTACCACCTTCTGCATGAAAAAAGTTGCCCCTTAGGTCTCTTTTATATCTTTCCCCTCTCACCCTAAACCCTATAGTTCTGGACTCCCCGACCCCAGGGAAAAGACTGCCTATTTATCCTATCCATGCCCCTCATAATTTTGTAAACCTCTTTTAGGTCACCCCTCAGCCTCCAACGCTCCAGGGAAAACAGCCCCAGCCTGCTCAGCCTCTCCCTATAGCTCAGATCCTCCGACCCTGGCAACATCCTTGTAAATCTTTTCTGAATCCTTTAAAGTTTCACAACACCTTTCCGATAGGGAAGGAGACCAGAATTATACGCAATATTCCAGCAGTGGCCTAACCAATGTCCTGTACAGCTGCAACGTGACCTCCCAACTCCTGTACTCAATACTCTGACCAATAAAGGAAAGCATACCAAACGCCTTCTTCACTATCCTATCTCCCTGCGACTCCACTTTCAAGGAGCTATGAACCTACATTCCAAGGTCTCTTTGTTCAGCAACACTCTCTAGGACCTTACCATTAAGTGTATAAGTCCTGGTAAGATTTGCTTTCCCAAAATGCAGCACCTCACATTTATCTGAATTAAACTCCATCTGCCACTTCTCAGCCCATTGGCCCATCTGGTTCAGATTCTGTTGTAATCTGAGGTAACCCTCTTCGCTGTCCATAACACCTCCAATTTTGGTGTCATCTGCAAACTTACTAACTGCACCTCTTCTGGTGGCATCCAAATCATGCATGGAAATGACAAAAAGGTAGAGGGCCCAGCATCGATTCTTGTGGCACTCCACTGGTCACAGGCCCCAGTCTGAAAAATAACCCTCCACCACCACCCGCTGTCTTCTACCTTTGAGCCAGTTCTTTACTCAAATGGCTAGTTCTCCCTTTATTCCATGAAATCTAACCTTGCTAATTTGTTTTGCTGTTTAGGTCCTGAGCTGGTTCTAGTCAAACTGAGGGATTATGGTTTGCTCTGTTTCACTAAGAACAGACGTGGTTTCTGTGAACAAGTAGTGGGCAGGCAGAGTGGATTATTTTTTCTCCTACAATTCCCCTTTTTTTGTTTTTGTCAGGGAAGCGCTGAGTTAGAAGTAGAGGCAAAGGGTGGGGGGGGGGGGATATAACCAGAGCCAAGGGAAGGGTCGGAATCAGTGGGATAGTATTCGGAGTCCGAAAATGAAACCACATATTCCGTGTCGGGGCAAAGTTATAATCCCCGTGGACCTTCACTAGTTGGGTGGTAAAGTTAGGACGGGGGGCGTAGCAGTATTGAGCACAAGCTCAGGCAGCACATTTTAATAGCCATGACAAGAACTGCAATAACGACAATGATAGTAATGAGGACTATGAGACCCTGGAGCCAGGAACCCAGCCAGGAGCTTTCCCAGTTCCATGGGTCTCATTGTGGTTTTTGGTTGTGCAGTACAGCGGCAGCCTGTTGGATATGCCGGGCTGAGTTCATAATGTTCCCACTGGGGCTGGGTATGTAACTGCAGCAATCAGAGCCGATGAGGGTACATGTGCCCCCTTTCTCCACCAGCAGATAATCCAGGGCAGAACTGTTTTATTGGGCCACAGTGTGAACGCCAACAACGTCCGCATTCAGCTGGGTGAGTGCTTTGGATGTGGCATTGGCTAATTCCTCCAAGGGGATGGCCAGCAGCTGGGCTTCTATTTCCAATTAAATGGCTGCATTGGTGGGTGAAAAGACAGAGAGAATCTGGTCAAGGGTGTTGAGGGTTCACTTCCTGTGAGACGGTGACTTCATGAAGGGAGAAGACTGGGAATGTTATACAAATGGGACCACGTACCCAACATAGCAGCTCCTGGTCCAGGATAACAGGAACCAAGGGGAGGCTTTATGGCTGTAAATAAAGTAAGTGCCATTATAGGTTCTCAGGAGGTCGGTCTGGGTCCCTGTCCAGGTGGTGGTGAAAGTGGGATTTTGACTGCTCCTGTTGAGGATGTGAAGGTTCAGTATCCTGCCCTCTGCTGTAGACTGACTTGCTGCATGGTGACGAGCAAGGTGTTACCACACCGGTTCCAGTCAGCATTCCATCCGGATGGATGGCTGCTTTTGAGGCAGATCGATCCGATGGGTGTGCCATGTCCGGGAGTGTCTGTGAGGAGTAGGGCTGGGGGTTCATGGGGAAGATTGTATGAGGGATAGAACCATCCCTGAAAATTGTTTAATGGTTACTCAGCAGATTTCCAGCAGTTTGGAGAATTACCTCTGTAAGATCCCATTCACGGTGGGAGGCTGAGAGTGGTTACTTCAGGGGACCTGTCCCGTCCCACCCACCTTTTAGCCATGTCTGATTCATTAAAGGGGATGGGTCTCAGGGGAATGCCCCCTTGGGAGTGCATGGGGACATAAGCTGACTCTCTGAGCATACACACAGGTCACACAGAGGAATGTATTGACTAGTGACTCGCGAACGGTAAGGTGTCTCACTGCATGATCCTGGTTCCAGTCATCCTGTGGCAGGATGATCGGGGGAGTATAAAGATGGTGCTGGCTGTGGCGGTTTGCTGGAGCTTTCCTTGGGGTGTGGAGCTGTCGTTTGCTGTGCTTCCTGGTTGTTGTCTTTTGGGGGCGGAAATCACTTGCAGCAGGTCCTGTGTGTCCAATCAGGTTTCCCCTTCAGTTTGACAGCTGTCGGGGTTGTCAGAGGCACCAAGTATGGGCCTTTCCACCAAGGAGAGAGAGAATCTTTGCCCAGTGATTTGATCATTACATAGTCCCCAGATTGGAATGGATGAAGTGCCTCCTGGTGGGGTGTGTGCCTCGCTGCCTTTATCAAATCATGGTGAAGGTTAATGACACTACTGAGGGCTTGGCACTAATCCAGCAGTGCATCCTGTGTCAGGGGTAGTGCTGTATCTGTGGAGAGGTTTGGAGGGGGGCTGCTCACGTAGAGCATGGGTCTTCCCTTAAGATCCAAAATTGGAGTAAACTTCGGGATGATATTTGGGGACTACTGAATTGATGGGAACACTACATTTGACGAGACAATATTTGGCAGATGGTGGGCAAAATATTTGTGCGGGGGGAGGGCAACATCTGAGGGAGGGTGATATTCTTTTGGGGTGACTCAAGATTTTGGGATGGGGGAAATTACTATGAGGGTGGGGCAAAGTTGTGGGGTAAGAACAAAGGCAAAAGTGGGAGGTAGTGAAACGTGTTGAGGGAATATTTGAAGGGGCAGTAAATGGAAGAAGGGGAGGGTGTGAAATGGGGTGAAATGGGATCTCAAGATTGGATGACACAAAATTCGAGAGGTCACATTTGGCAAGGAGTCACATTCAGCAAATTTGGATAGAGAAAAAAATTGGGGTTGCGGGAAAAATGCAGAGAGCAGGAGGGGCAGAAAGGTGGAGATAGGGGACAGAAAAAATGCAGACACAGAGGGACACACAGCTGGAGGGAATGGACAGACAGAGGGAGAATGAAATAAAGAGTTGAGAGTGTTTCAGGCAGAGACGCAGGAGGGAAAGACAGAAAGACCAAAAGAGAGAAAGGAGGAGAGACATTCAGAGAAAGATACAGGGACACAAAGTGAGAAACAAAGAGACATAAAGTGACAATGTGAGAAAGAGATGGGAAATCAGCCAGAGACAGGCTGGAAAGACTGTTCAGGAAAGACACAGTCTGAAAATGTGATACTCACTATTACTGTGGGTCCCAGCTCTTTCTCTCGTTGGTTTCTCACACTCCCTCGCTCCCATGAGGGATAGACACTGCTCCTGAGGTTCACTTCAGACAGGGTCTGTTTCAGGGACGCGTTGGTAAAGGTTCAAAACTGGAACTGAGCTTCCAGCAGTACCCACAATTCCTCTCTCTCTCTCGCTCTCTTTCTCTCTCTCACACACACACACACAAACTGGCCCTCGACCTGAAATCCACACAGAGACAGAACTGCAATTTCAAACCAGCTACAAAAAGCCAAGGAACACAGATTTTTCCCACAGGGGAACATCGTATTTCTACACAGACAAGCACAAAGTGTGAGTGGAATAAACTTAACCAGTCAACTTCGTGAGTTTCTGAGAGTCAACATCAAACTATTTCACAGATGGACACAAAGGGACTAATGGATCTCTTGTACCAGTGGGCATTTGTTCATTGTACAAATGATCATGAGTTTGTTGGACACATTCACCCCCTCCCTGACAATAGCTGAGGGACATCACAGCACTGTCTCACTCTCTCATTGATGTTTCATCAGGAAAAGCTGGGAATTATCTGATTGACTAAAACCCTTTTTGAAATGGTTAAACCCAGGCAAGTGTCATTTACTGCAAACACAGTCTCTGTGTATATATGTTTCTGTGTGTCTGTGTATATGAGTGAGGCAGTGTGTCTGTGTGAGCATGTTTCTGTGTATCTGTATAGTGTGTGAGTCAGTATGTCTGTGTGTGTACATGTTTCTGTGTGCGTTTATGTGCGTCGGTGTGTGTGTTTCTGTATATCTTTATGTGTCAATGCTGTCACTTTAACAAGCTTATTTTATCCTTCGTTTTTTTAAAAAAACTATAAGACACAAAAGCAGAAATTAGGCCCTTCAGCCCATCGATCCTGCTCCACCACTCAATCATGGCTGCTACGTTTCTCATCCCTATTCTCCCTGTAACACTTGATCCCCTTGACAGTTAAGAAATTATTTCTCGCCGTCTTAGATATATTCCAAGTTCTGGCCTCCACAGCCTTCTGAGACAGTGAATTCCATAGATGCATCACTATTTGGCTGAAGATGTTTCTCGTTGATTCCATTAAAAAAATTCTTCCCTTTACCCTACAGCTGTGTCCTCGGTCCTAGTCTTTCCTACCAATGGAAGCATCTTCCCAACATCCATTCTGTCCAGGACATTCAGTATTCCAGGTTTCAATTAAATTCCCCCTCATTCATCTGAACCCCATCGAGTCCTGAAACATTCCTCATATGTTAAGCTTTTCTTTCCTGGGGCCATTCTCACGAACATTCTCTGCACAGACTTCAGGGCCAGTACATCCAGGAGTGTCAGAAATAAGAGTGATGAACTGACAGCGTGGATCAGTACTTGGGACTATGATGTTGAGGCCATAACGGAGACTTGGGTTTCTCATGGGCAGGGATGGTTGCTAGATGTTCCAGGGTTTAGAACATTTAAAAAGAACAGAGAGGGTGGAAAACGAGGAGTGGGTGTAGCATTGCTAATCACAGCTACTGAAATGAAGGCTGAAGTGAGTCAAACGGGCAGGGCTGGCAGGGACAAGGTGGGACAAATAAGTTAAACTACATTTATTTTAGTGCAAGGGGCTGAACAGGGAAGGCAGGTGCACTCAGGGCATGGTTAGGAACATTGTGTGGGGATATCATAGCAGTTACGGAAACATGGCTCACGGATGGGCAGAAGTAGCAGCTTAATGTCCCAGGATACAAATGCTACAGGAAGGCAAGAGAGGAGATGGAGTGGCATTACAGCTGAGCGAAGGGAAGATGTTCCCGGAAATACAACCAGGGAAGTCTTTTGGGTGGAACTGAGAAATACAAAAGGGATGATAACCTTATTGGGATTGTATTATAGACCACGTCATAGTCAGAGGGAAATTGAGAAACAAACTTGTAAGGAGATCTCAGCTATCTGTAAGAATAATCCAGTATTTATGGTTGGGGATTTTAACTTTTCAAACATCGACTGGGACTGCCATAGTGTTAAAGGTTTAGGTGGAGAGGAATTTCTTAAGTGTGTACAAGACAATTTTCTGATTCAGTATGTCGATGTACCTACTAGAGAAGGTGCGAAACTTGACATACTCTTGGGAAATAAGGCAGGACATGTGACTGAGGTGTCAGTGGGGGAGCACTTTAGGGCCAGCGACCATAATTCTATTCGTTTTAAAATAGTGATGGAAAAGGATAGACCAGATCTAAAAGTTGAAGTTCTAAATTGGAGAAAGGCCAATTTTGACGGTATTAGATAAGAACATTCGAAAGCTGCTTGGAGGCAGATATTCGCATGTAAATGGACGGCTGGAAAATGGGAAGCCTTCAGAAATGAGATAACAAGAATCCAGAGAAAGTATATTCTTGTCAGGGTGAAAGGGAAGGCTGGTAGGTATAGGGAATGCTGGAGGACGAAAGAAATTGAGGGTTTGGTTAAGAAAACGAAGGAAGCATATGTCAGGTATAGACAGGATAGATCGAGTGAATCCTTAGAAGAGTATTCAGGAAGTAGGAGTATACTTAAGTGGGAAATCAGGAGGGCAAAAGGGGACATGAGATAGCATTGGCAAAAAGAATTAAGGAGAATTCAAAGGGTTTTTACAAATATATTGAGTACAAAAGGGTAACTAGGGAGAGAATAGGGCCTCTCAAAGATCAGCGAGGCGGCCTTTGTGTGGAGCCACAGAAAATGGGGGAGATACTAAATGAATATTTTGCATTAGTATTTACTGTGGAAAAGGATATGGAAGATATAGACTGTAGGGAAATAGATGGTGACATCTTGCAAAATGTCCAGATTGCAGAGGAGGAAGTGCTGGATGTCTTGAAAAGGGTAAAGGTGGATCAATCCCTCGGATCTGATCAGGTGCACCCAAGAACTCTGTGGGAAGCCAGCGAAGTGATTGCTGGGCCTTTTGCTGAGATATTTGTATCATTGATAGTAACAGGTGAAGTGATGGAAGACTGGAGGTTGGCAAACGTGGTGCCACTGTTTAAGAAGGGTGGTAAAGACAAGCCAGGAAACTATAGACCGATGAGCCTGACCTCAGTGTTGAGCAAGTTGTTGGAGGGAATCCTGAGGGACAGGATGTACACGTATTTGGAAAGGCAAGGACTGATTAGAGATAGTCAACATGGCTTTGTGCGTGGGAAATCATGTCTCACAAACTTGATTGAGTTTTTTGAAGAAGTAACAAAAAGGATTGATGAAGTCAGTAGATGTGATCTATATGTGATCAGTATGGCATTCGACAACGTTCCCCATAGGAGACTTATTAGCAAGGTTAGATTTCATGGAATAAAGGGAGAACTAGCCAATTGGATACAGAACTGGCTCAAAGGTAGAAGACAGAGGCTCAAAGATGGTGGTAGAGGGTTGTTTTACAGACTGAAGGCCTATGACCACTGGGGTGCCACAAGGATCGGTGCTGGACCCTCTACTTTTTGTCATTTCCATGCATAATTTGGAAGCGAGCATAAAAGGTACAGTTAGTATGTTTGCAGATGACACACAAAATTGGAGGTGTAGTGGACAGTGAAGAGGGTTACCTCAGATTACAACAGGATCTGGACCAGATGGTCCAATGGGCTGAGAGGTGGCAGATGGAGTTTAATTCAGATAAATGCGAGGTGCTGCATTTTGGGAAAGCAAATCTTAGCAGGACTTATACAATTAATGACAAGGTCCTAGGGAGTGTTGCTGAACAAAGAGACCTTGGAGTGCAGATTCATAGCTTCTTGAAAGTGGAGTTGCAGGTAGATAGGACAGTGAAGAAGGCGTTTGGTATGCTTTCCTTTGTTGGTCAGAGTATTGAGTACAGGAGTTGGGAGGTCATTTTGCGGCTGTACAAGACATTGGTTAGGCCACTGTTGGAATATTGCATGCAATTCTGGTCTCCTTGAAAGGATTCAGAAAAGATTTACAAGGACGTTTCCAGGATTGGAGGATTTGAGCTACAGGGTGAGGCTTAACATGCTGGGGCTGTTTTCCCTGGAGCGTCAGAGGCTGAGGGGTGACCATATAGAGGTTTAAAAAATTATGAGGGGCATGGATAGCATAAATAGACAAAGTCTTTTCCCTGAAGTGGGGGAGTCCAGAACTGCAAGGCATAGTTTTAGCGTGAGAGGGGAAAGATATAAAAGAGACCTAAGGGGCAACTTTTTCACGCACAGGGTGGTACGTGTAGGGAATGAGCTGCCAGAGGATGAGGTGGAGGCTGGTACAATTGCAACATTTAAGAGGCATTTGGATGGGTATCTGAAAAGGAAGGATCTGGAGGGATATGGGCCGGATGCTGACAGGTGGGACTAGATTGTGTTGGGATATCTGGTCAGCATGGACAGGTTGGACTGAAGGGTCTTTTTCCATGATGTACATCTCTATGACTCTATGATTCTATGTTGAGGAAGGTTTGTCTATTGAGTCAGTATAGAACAGCAAGGAAGCAGCCACTTCATTGGTGGTTTCCTACAGACACCCTAATAAGAAGTAGAGAGATCAAAGAACTCATAGGCTGGCAGATGTCACAGAGTTGTTGTTGTGGGTGATTTAACTTTCCCAATATTGACTGGAACCTCCTTCGTTCAGATGGTTTGGATGGAGCTGTTATTGTCAGGTGTGTTCAAAAGGGTTTCCTCACTCAGTATGTAGGCAGTTCGACGAGGGGAGAGGCCATTTTGGATTTGGTGCTCGGCAACGAGCCAGGAGAGGTGTCAGATCTCATCGTGGGAAACACTTTGTTGACAGTGACCACAACTGCCTCACATTTACCATAGCCTTGGAGAGGGAAAGGAGCAGTTACCAAGGGAAAATATTTACATGTGGAAGAGGAAATTATGATGCTGTCAGACACGAGTTGGGAAGTACAGATTGGGAGCAATTGTTCAACAGAAAGGCTATAACAGACATGTGGAGAGTATTTATGGAGCAGTTGTTGCGAGTGATGCACAAATTTGTCCACAGACACAGGCAAAAAGGGATAAGATTAAGGAGCCTTGGATAACAAGAACAGTGGAGCTTCTTGTCAAAAGGAAGAAGGCAGCTTATGTGAGGTGGAGGAAGCAAGGATCAAGCAGATCTTTAGAGGATTACAGGCTTACGAGAAAGGAGCTCAGAAATGGACTGAGGAGAGCCAAGAGGGGGCATGAAAAAGGCTTGGTAGGTAAGATTAGGGAGAATTAAAAGGCATTTTACTCATAAGTGAGGAATAAGAGAATGTAGGATCAGTCAGGGATGGCGTACGGAACTTGTGTATGGAATCTGAGGAGGTAGAGGAAGCCCTAAATGAGATTTTTGCTTCAGTTTTTAATAAGGAAAGGGACCTTGTTGTGAATGAGAACTTTGAGGAGCTGGGAAACTGGCTTGAACAGATCAGGATTAATGAAGTTGATGTCTTTGGTGATGGCCACCACACGAGCTCTGTCCCTACCCTCTCTTGATTTTTTTGGGATGTTAATCATGTCTTCCACAATAAAGACTGACACAGAATAATTATTTAATTCTTCAGTCATTTCCTTTTCCATGCCACTATCTTTCCACGTCATTTGCTAGTGGCCCAATGTCCACTTCTTCCTCTCTTTTGCCCTTTATCTGTCGAAAGAAACTCTTGCTTGATATGACTGGCTAGCTTACAGTTATATTTCATCATGACCCTCCTTATTTCTTCTGTTGTTGCTCTCTATTGGTCTTTGCGAGTGCCGAATGCTTTGGTTTCCCACTGACCTTCCCCAAATGATCTTTTTTCTCTTTTACTTTTATGCTATTCCTGAATTGCCTAGTCAGCCATGGTTGCCTCATCCTTCCTGTACCATGCTTCTTTTCCCTTCGGACGATTCTCTGCTGTGTCTCCTGAGTTACTCCCAGAACCTCCTGCCACTGCTGTTCCATTGTCTTTCCTGATACACTCCTCTCCCAGTCAATTCTACCCACCTCCTCTCTCATGCCTCTGTAGTTGTCTTTATTCAGCTGTAATACTATTACCTTTGATTCTATCATCCCCCTCTCAAATTGCAGAGTAATTTCAGACATATTATGATCACTGCCTGCTGAGGATTCCTTCACCTTAAGCTCCCTGATCAAGTCTGCTTCATTCCACATCACTAAATCCAGTATTGCCTGTTCCCTACTGGGCTCCACCACAAGTTGGTGCAAAAGGCCATCTCATAGACATTCCATAAATTCACTTTCTTGCAAATTACTGCCAACCTGATTTTCCAATCCACCTGCATATTGAAATCCCCAATAACTTTGTGACTTTGCATTTCCTACAAATCTTTGTATCTCCAGTTATATCTTGCGCCCCATCTCCTGACGACTGTTTGGAGGCCTGTACATAGCTCCAACTATGGTTTTGTTTATATCTATACAGTTCCTCAATTCCACCGACAAGGATAAGAGAGGTTGTAAAGGCAGAGGTGTTGAAGGGGTTAGAAAGAGCCGAGATTAACAATGGCAGGGGAGTGGCCAGTGCGTGTCTGTGTGTATGTGCATGTGTGTGTGTATCTGTGTGCGTGTGTGTGTGCATCTGTGTGTGTCTGTGTCTGTATTTGTGTGTGTATGTATGTGTGCGTGTGTATGTGCATCTGTGTGTGTATCTGTGTTTGCATGTGTGTGCACCTGTATGCGTGTGTGTGTATTTGTGTGTCTGTGTGTATGTATGTGTATGTATGTGTGCGTGTGTATGTGCATCTGTGTGTTTATCTGTGTTTGCATGTGTGTGCACCTGTATGCGTGTGTGTGTATTTGTGTGTCTGTGTGTATGTGTGTGTATGTATGTGTGCGTGTGTATGTGTGTATCTGTGTATGTGTGTGTATCTGTGTGTGTGCGTGAACCTGTGTTTGTGTGTATGTATGTGTGTGTATCTGTGTATATACATGTGCGTGTGTGTGTCTGTATGTGTGTTTGTGTCTATGTGTGTGTGTGTGCGCGCGGGAGTCAGGCCTCTATTTTGCCAGAATGTCGAGGAGAGAAGGAGGCGTGAAGCGAGGGCTGCCGGGAAGGTATGGGCTTAATTTATATTTGGGCAGTGGCTAAGCATGTGTCGATTCTCCCTACCGCCCACCTTCTTTAACCGGAAGAAATAGACCCTGTAAGGTAAGGCTTTTATTTCTTATCGTTCTTTTCCATTTATTTAAGTGCATTCTTTGGTTTTAGTCAGTTGATATAAAGATAAGCTTACAATGGCAGGGGTCCTCAGACCCATGGCATGTGCCTCTTGTTTTATGTGGGTGTTTAGGAACGTGTCTGATGTTCCTGACTCTTACACTTGCAGGAAGTGTAAGAGCTGTAGCTCTTGTTTGACCACATGACGGCTCTGGAGCTGTGGATGGACTCACTGTGGAGCATCCGTGATGCTGAGGAGATCATGGATTGCACGTTTAGTGAACTGGTCACACCGCAGGTTAGAATTACTGAGGGAGACAGTGAATGGGTGACCAAATGACAGAAAAAGATAAGGAAGGCAGTGCATGTGTCCCCTGTGGTCATCTCCCTCCAAACCAGGTATACCGTTTTGGATATTGTTGGGGGAGATGGCTCACCGGGGGAGGGCAGCAGTTGTCAAGATCATGGCACCGTGGTAGGCACTGCTGTTCAGAAGGGTGGGAAAAAGACTTGTAGGGCCATAGTCAAAGAGGTTTCTATTGTGAGGGGAGGAGATGGGCGAGTCTGTGGCTGAAAACGGACTCCCAGATGGTATGTCGCCTCCCAGGTGCCCAGGTCAGGGATGTCACTGATCGGCTGCAGAGCATTCTAAAAGGGGAGGGTGAACAGCCAGTTGTCTTGGTGCATACAGGCACCAACGATATAAGTAGGAAACAAGATGAGGTCCTGAAAGAAGAATTCAGGGAGCTAGGAGAGAAGTTAAAGAGGAGGGTCTTAAAGGTAGTGATCTCAGGATTACTACCAGTGCCACGTGCTAGCCAGTGTAGAAATGAAAAAATAGGCAGGATGAACACATGGCTTGAGAGATGGTGTAGTAGGGAGGAGTTCAGATTTGTTGGACATTGGGACCGGTTCCGGGGAAGGTGGGACTATTACAAACGGGATGGTCTACATCTGAACCAGACCCGAACCAATGTCCTTGGGGGAGTTTTTGCTACCGCTGTTGCGGAGGTTTTAAACTAATGTGACAGAGGACTGGGAACCAGAAGAGAAAACAAGTAGGCAGTGAGGTGCAGACTGGAGACTGTAAGAATTATGAAGATAGCATTAATACAGGGAAGAATAGGCAGAGAGGTGTTGTAGGACTGGAAGGTTGCTCATGTCTATTACCAACTTATTAGAGTTCTTTAAGGAAGTGACCAAGTTGTTAGATGAAGGAAGGGCTGTTGATGTCATATACATGGACTTTAGTAAGGCATTTGATAAGGTTCCCCATTGTAGACTAATGGAGAAGGTGAAGTCACATGGTGTGCAGGGTGTTTCCGCGAGGTGGATAAAGAACTGGTTGAGCAACAGGAGACAGAGAGTAGAAGTTGAAGGGAGTTTCTTGAAATGGAGGAAGTCGACCAGTGGTGTACCACAGGGATCAGTGCTGGGGCCAAAGTTGATTGTAACAAAATGATCTAGAAGAGGGCACTGTTGGCATGGTCAGCAAGTTTGCAGATGACACAAAGATTGGTGGAGTACAATAATGCATAAGGGACTGTCAGAGAATACAGGAGGATATAGATAGACTGGAGAGTTGGGCGGAAAAGTGGCAGATGGCTTTCAATCCAGACAAATGTGAGGTGATGCATTTCGGCAAGTCTAATTTTAGGGCGAATTATACAATGAATGGAAGAGCCTTGGGAAAAATTGATGGGTAGAGAGATCTCGGAGTGCAGGTCCATTGTACCCTGAAGGTTGCTGCACAGGTGGATAGAGTGGTCAAGAAGGCATATAGTAGGCTTGCCTTCATCGTATGGGGTATTGCGTATAAGAGCTGGTAAGATATGTTAAAATTATACAAGACGTTGGTTTGGCCACATTTAGAATACTGTGTACAGTTTTGTTCGCCACATTACCAAAAGGATGTGGACGCTTTGGAGAGGGTGCAGAGAAGGTTTACGAGGATGTTGCCTTGTATGGAAGGTGCTAGCTATGAAGAGAGGGTGAGTAGGTTAGGTTTATTTTCATTAGAAAAAAAGGAGATTGGGGGGACCTGATTGAGGTTTACAAAATCATGAAGGGTATAGACAGGGTGGATAGAGACAAACGTTTTCCCAGGGTGAAGGATTCAGTAATGAGAGGTCATGCTTTCAAGGTGAGAGGTGGAATGTTTAAGGGGGCTATATCACACAGAGGGTGGTGGGCATTTGGAACATGTTGCCAGCAGAGGTGGTAGCGGCAGACACGGTACATTCATTTAAGATGCACCTTGACAGATACATGAGTAGGTGGGGAGCAGAGGGATACAAATGCTTAGGAATTGACTGACAGGTTCAGACAGTACATTTGGATCTGCGCAAGCTTGGCGGGACGAAGGGCCTGTTTTTGAGCTGTAAATATTCTTTGTTGTTTGTGTGTGTGTATCTGTACTGAACAGTCTCTGCTGATCTATCTTTACTCTGTTTGTAGCTGTGTGCACAACAGCTGCTGTAGATGAGAGTGTGTATTAGTGTGCATCTCTCTCTCAGTGTGTCTCTAAGTCTGTGTCACTGTGCAGTGGGATCTCTGTTGTTCTGGGGGTGAATCCATTGAAATGGTGTTACCCGTCTCTCCCCTTTCTGTCTGTCTCTCTTGTGTGTAAAGTGATACAATTTTCCTATTGGTGTGTATCTCCAAATGTGTGTCTCTATGTGTTTGTGCCTGTGGATATGTCTCTCGGTGTAATGGGATTGGAGGGAAGTTTGAATGACTGAATAAATTAAAAGGTGATGAGTCAAAGGCTGAGTTTGTTCCCCCCCTTCCCGTCGTCCCCCCCCCCCCCCCCCCCCCCCACAAAACCCAAACGATTGTGTTTAATGTGATACAATGCCACCCTCTGCTGGTCGCGATATGTCACTACATGAGTGGATGATCTTTTCTGTGGTGAGAGCATCACAGCTTGTGAATTTTTCACGTTGCACGGTTGTGTTCCTCTTCAAACAATTTCTTTGGTGACAGAGCATTTTTGGCCGATCGATGTTGCATCTGCGATATGAGTAAAAGGAAACAAAAATGGGAAGACAAGAGAAAGAGGGGACATTGTGAGAATGAGAGCTGAATATGGAGAGAGAGATGAAATCTGCCGAGGCCAGGTCAGAGTCAGTGATCCTGAGTTGAAAGTAAAGGGCAGAGTGACTTAAACCCAGCTCCTGAGCTCAGACCCAGTTCCCTCGCCTCCCCTAACGACCTGGACTTGGGGCTGAGTCTGTCTCTCTCCAGCTCAGCTGCTTCAACACAAACAACAAAATAGTTTGTTCTGCTGTGTGGTACTTCTTAATGAAGAATTTCATTATTTACAGATTGAAGTGATAGATACATTCATTGAAATGGTTCCTTTTCTCACTGATCCCTGAGTTGAGAAACATCGAAATGTGTCCTTGTAATCCCATGTTGAATAAGGTTGGAAAAACCAGCACCACCCTCAGTCTGTTACCATAGCGACAGGCTGTTCCGTTGCTGAAACATTGACCTAAAATGAGAAGATCCTGGATGGATTGATTAATGAGTAAATTTGATCGATTGATGAATATGGGTAAAGGGATATTTCAGCACATTCTTCAGCTGCTGTCTTGAATGTAAATCGCAGTGTTAGTGCAGAAACTGAGGAGCTGCAGCATGAAGCCCAATTCCTGTACAAAACGATGCAGATACATAGAGGTATATGCCAAATTAAACATCCGATTCCATATCGAATACAGCATTAATGTTGACCATAACAGGATGACATTGGCCGAGATCACAAACAATAAAATGATAGATGTTTTTCGGTTTTGTATTTCTGTATCATGGTGAGAGTCCCTATTGGTGTGAGTCCGGAGTCTCCTGCGGGCTCTGCTGGTCACTAAAATGTGTCTGATGGTGAAAACATTGAGCAGCAGAATCAGGAGAAATGGGACAGCTGGTGTTAGAATGTGGTGGAGGAACTCGATTGAGACCCAGACATGAGAAGGTAGAACACCGTTCATTATGTAACAAAGCCAGGGGGAATTCGCAATAACGACCTGTGAGCATGAAATACCAGAAAATGTTCTTTAAACAGCTCAGCACAGTCACTGTTCCCAGAACCACAGCTGCTGTTTTCTCATTGCAATATTTATTTTTCAACTTCTGGCAACAAATGGCTACAAATGTGAAAGTGACAATGAACCAAACAGAACAGTCAGTGGCTGCATAAAGCAGGACGGCGCGGATATTACACACGGGAATGTCCCACAGGAAATAAAACTGCTCCCGATAAACAATGGGAATGTGTCTCAATATCAGATCGAGGAAAATAACCAGTAGATCCGTCACTGCCATTGCCCCCAGGTAACGCCTGACATATGGAGACAATCCACAGTCTTTATAAAGCAGGACGAAGATCGTCATGATGTTAACTGTGAGGAAGGAAAACCAATATCTTAGACGTCAACCTAAAGGATATTTTACAATTGATTGAGATTGGAGTGAGATTTTCAAGATGAAATGTTCAGAGATTTATTGATGTAGTTGCAGCTGGAATAACACATGGTAAATTCTGAATTACTGACAGAAATGTGATGGAATACAGAAGAAACTGTACGTCCCCAAACACACAGACATGCTTCTATCAGAACAGATGGATTCTAGAACATTCCCACACACTCAATCACTCGAAAGCAGACAGGTCACTTCTTTACAGTTCCTAAGACAGAGAGTAAACATTGCCATCCTGAAGGATTCTGTCCCAGTTCCTTGAAGACAAACACACGTTAGATACCTCGGTCATTTAGTCTAAATTGTGGTCGATCGATTTTCTGAGGTGAAGAAATGTAAACGTAAAATGTAAATGTAAAAGCCCTTTAACTGCCTGAGAGGACTTCGAAAGAGTGTTTTCTTCTCCATGGAACGGGATCTTTGCCTTCGGGATATTATCTTCTTTCAATTAAATGTCATCCGGCTGTTCATAAATAATGTCAGTTTTAGAATGTTTTGGAGAATGTTGCTTACAGAATGATCAAGAGAATGTTGGATATAGATTGTTCAGGGGAATGTCAGTTACAGAATGTTCCGGGGAATGTAGGCTGTAGAATTTTCCGAGAAATGTTGGTAAAAGAATGTTCTGAAGAATGTTGGTTATAGATTGTTCCAGGGAAAGTGGGTCAGAGAATGTTCTGGAGAATGCAGTTTATAGAATGTTCCAGAGAATGTTGGTTATAGAATGTGTTAAGAGAATGTCAATAATAGAATATTCTGGGAATGTTGGTGATGGAATGTTCAGAGAATGTGACTTGTAGAATGTTCCAGAGAATGCCATTTATAGAATGTTCTGGAGAATGTCAGTCATAGACTGTTCCGGAGGAATGTTAGTTAGAGAATGTTCCGGAGAATATCAGTTTGAGAATGTGATAGGGTCATAAAAAGCCCCATCACTAAGGCCCTTCTGTCCATTAGGTTTGGTGAAATCCACTCAGCGTCATTGTGAAAATCTCTCTCCAAACCCAACTCAACTGGCACTTTGCATACAGAAACAATAAGATTAAGCCAAAAACTAGAAGATTTGATATAAGATTCTCTGTTTACAATCGTAAAGATGTCAACTTTTACTTGGAGATCTACCACACCTCCTTTTATGTTTTGTATTACGTCCCCAAATATAAAAGGTCCTGGATGTTCAGTTCCAAATATCAGACACCCTGTAGCAAGGACTCTCTGATGTCATTAAATTGTATCCATTTACCTCAATGTATGCATTGAGTCCCTCAATCATTTTTGAGAATGCAATGTGCATTCAGATAGAGTGTCTTTCATTCAGCTTTTTAAGCCATTATTCCCTGCTCCATTGTTACCTTTATTCCCTATTTTGACCAGGCAGGGAACAGTCTGACATTGTCATTACCCATCAGGTTTGATTCTGTGTGTAATGTTTCACGCAGCCCCATCACCATCCCTGGGTATATACTGTCCCAACAGCAGGACAGACCCACCAATGGTGATGGCACCGTGCTGTACATACAAGAAAGGTGTTACCTTGTAACTCCCCAACATTGATTCCAGAATCCAAGAATTCTCATGGTGACAGGTCAAAGCTGGTCAAGGAAAGTGCCTGATGATGGACATCTCCTGCTTCCACACCAGCCGGCACATAGTCCTGGTGGAGGGAAAGGCTCAGCCTCATATTGAAGATACCATCCACTGGGATAAATCAGTCTTTATCAGTTTAACAGAAAATAATGACTGCACAGACACCTGCTGGGTCCTCAACTATTTGCAAATTATATCAACGGTTTAGATAAATGGAACAAATATATTCTCACTAAATTCGGTGATGATGCTGAGATAGGAAGGAAACAAAGTTATCAAGAGGAGGTGGAGGATAAGCAGGAAATAACCATTTGGCAGATGGAATGTAGCGTGGCTAACTGTGAACCTGTGAATTTTTCAGAAAGGATACAAGGCCATAGATTACATAAATGGAGGGAGATTGCAGGACCTAGTTCAAACATCGGAAGTGTTGCTCCACCTCCCTGATGGTCTGATCCCTGATGTTCCCAGTGTTCCCATTGCTCTCAGCACACACGGGATATTTTGATATGGTTGGTTGGCGGTGGGGAGCAGTGAGAAGCAGGGTGTTTTGAACCATGTCCAAAGGGGGTGGCCTCATCTGAGATGCCATCCTTTCTTTCCACGTGGGGACCAGAAGATGATGGGAATGACTGACTGCTTCTGAATGAAGAGGCTGTGGCTGCTGCCAGAACTGTGGGTATTCACCAACATGATGTACTGTGTATGGTCACTCTGCACCATTAATGGAGTGAGAGGTCTTTCTGTTCCTCTAACTCTCCCCATTGACATGGGGACCCTGCAGAGCCATGTACACCATTGGGAATCCCACTATACTGGGAAAACAAGGGTAGCCCTGGCAACTCCCTGCTGAGGTAGGAAACATTGTATTCACCTCATCCACCATATATATCCTCCGTCACCGAATAGTGACACTGATGTCGACATACTGGGAGATAATGGATATTTCCTCCAAGCCTACCTGGAAAGTTCCGGATCCTAGAAGGTGAATGAAGCTGTGACCCGAACAGCCACTGGCAGCATTATCTGCCCCCGGTGTGAATCTGCAGGTCGTGTTGAAGGAGATGACACTGCTCTGTGACCAGCTCCTTGTTCAATCAGGGTCCCCTCACACTCTGCTCCTCGGTTAAGTGTCGCTTGGGAAGCTGTTCTTGGAAAACCCGGAGTGGATACGGCAGATCCCTTTCCCTACCCACACTCACTCCGTGGTTTCAGAGCTGTCCCTCTCTCTCTCCCCTGATCCATTTGTTGTTCATGTTACAGACCCAGATGCTATAACTACAGTCCCCAGATTCCATCCAGAGTTGGGTCACCAAATCCTCAGGTCTCCCTGAATGTCTGAGACAGCTCACAGCACAACCTCCAGCAAACCATCCCCAGCTCCTCCACTAACGTTTCAATAACAGGAGTCAGTCAGGAGCCCCTCAGCTACAAGTCAGACATCTGCTCCTTTACTCGAGGGGTTTCCCCGTGTTACTGACCGCACGATCAGCTGAGAGGGACAAACACAGGCGTTCAGTGGACAGGCACAGACCAAGTTTCAAGGATGTGTGTCAAAGCTGCTGTAACCCCCGTCCCACATGGAGCATCACATGGGACACACCGGGAAGTGAACAACAGCCCGACACAAACCTTTTTTCTTGTTTCTGAGCTTCACAATGGCAGCACTCGATAGACTGGGGAGCGATAATCCAAGGCCAGGGAAAGATACAGAGGGACACAAAGATTCATATTAAAGAAAGAAACAGATAATTAATTCATGGAGAATGTGGTGTGGGAACATGGAGAAGAAGACAAGGGAATGGGACTAACTGGATGAGTGAGAGCTTGGAGTGTACTGTCACAACAATCAGAAAATTGAATAAAGACATTGCCAGATCAGCTGAAATAGTTCATTCCATGGAATTCTGAGTCTCCCTGAGGGAATCAGCCCAGACACCATAAACTGGGAGAAGATGTCAACCCAGCAGATGGCTGGAAGAACACAGCAAGCCGGACAATGTCAGGAGGTGGAGAAATCGATATTTCGGGTGTTCCCCTTCTTCAGTACTGGGGGTGGGGTGTAGGGGGAGCTGCCGATAATGGGAGTGGTGGGGGCAGGCTGGTGAAGTGGGGATAGGTGAAGGCAGGTCAAAGGTACAACCTGATTGGTCAATGCGAGGACTGAATCCATTTGGTGGAAGGGAAGGGATGGGGAGGGTTGGAAAGGGAGTCGGGCGATGGGAAGGAAGGCTTTTTGAAATTGGAGAATTCAGTTGTGAGTCTTCTCGGCTCTTGGCTGCCCAGGCGGAAGATGAGATTTTAGTTATAGTTATAAAGAACAAAGAGAAGAATAATGAAAATTTACAGGCCAGGAACAGGCCCTTCGGCCCTCCAAGCCTAGGCTGATCCAAATCCACTGTCTAAACTTGTCGTCCAATTCCTAAGCATCTGTATCCCTCTGCTCCCACCTACTCATGTAGATGTCCAGATGCAGCTTTAATGAATCTACCGTGCTTGCCTCTACCACCGCTGTTGCAACGTGTTCCAGCCACCCACCACCCTCTGCGTGAAGTACTTGCCGCATGCATCCCCCTTAAGCTTTTCACCTCTCACATTGAATGTGTGACCTCTCGTTATTGAATTCCTCACCCGGGGAAAAAGCTTATTTCTAGCCACCCTTTCTATACCCTTCATGATTTTACAGACCTCAATCAGGTCCCCCCATCTCCTTTTTGCTAAGGAAAACAATCTTAACCTACTCACCCTCTCTTCATAGCTGGCACCTTCCATGCCAGGCAACATCCTCGTCAACCTTCTCTGCACCCTCTCCAAAGCTTCCACATTCTTTTGGTAATGTGGTGACCAGAACTATACACAGTATTCTAAATGCAGCCGAACCAATGTCTTGTACAATTTTAACATGACTTGCCAGCTCTTATACGCAATCCAATGAAAGCAAGCATACTATATGCCTTCTTGATCACTCCATCCACGTGTGCAGCAACCTTCAGGGAACAATGGACCTGCACTCCCAGATCTCTCTGCCCATCAACCTTTCCCAAGGCTCTTCCATTCATTGTATAATTCGCTCTAGGATTAGACTTGCCTAAATGCATTATCTCACATTTGTCTGGTTAGTTGTCCACCCAACTCTCCAGCCTATCTATATCCTCCTGTATTCTTTGACAGTCCCTTATGCTTCCTGCTACTCCACCAATCTTCGTGTTATCTGCAAACTTGCTGATCATTCCAACAGTGCCCTTTTCCAGATCATATCTGTATTATTTATAGAATTTCTTCGGTGTGGGAACAGGCCCTTTGGCCCAACAAGTCCACACCAACACTCCGAAGAGGATCCCACACAAACCTATTCCCCTCCCTTATTACCCGACATTTACCCCTGACTAGTGCCCCACATCTCACATCCCTGAACATGATGGGCAACTTAGCATGGCCAATTCACCCAATCTGCACACCTTTGGATTGTTCAAGGAAACGAGAGCACTTGGAGGTGGTCATGTCAGAAAGGGAGTGGTTAGGGGAATTGAAATGGGCAGTAACTGGGAGGCCAGTGATGTTGGAAAGGGAGTGGTTAGGGGAATTGAAATGGGCAGTGACTGGGAGGATGGGGATGTTGAAAAGGGAGTGGTTAGGGGAACTGAAACGGGCAGTGACTGGGAGGACGGTGATGTTGGAAAGGGAATGATTGGGGGAATTGAAATGGGCAGTGACTGGGAGGATGGGGATGTTGAAAAGGGAGTGGTTAGGGGAACTGAAACGGGCAGTGACTGGGAGGACGGTGATGTTGGAAAGGGAGTGGTTAGTGGAATTGAAATGGGCAGTGACTGGGAGGTTTGTCAGCCCCTGCAGATTTGGCTGCGATGCTCGGCGAACCATTCCTTAAGTTTACATTCGGTCTTCCCGAAGTAGAAAAGGCCACATCGGGAACACTTGATGCAGTAAACTGGGTTGGAAGTGAGGCAGGCGAAGCTCTGTCTCATCTGGAAGGACTGTTTGGGGCCCTGCGTGGTTTTGCATATTTTCCTGTTGCAGGGCAACGTTCCTAGGGGAGGGAGCTGTCTGTGGGAAGAGTGGCACAAACCAAGGACTGTCAAAGGGAACGGCCCTTGTGTAAGGCAGAGATGGGGAGAGTATTTTCAGGAAGAACGAGATAGAGAGAAGGGACCGGGGTATATTTCACACTTAAAAGGGACTTACCTCGAGTATCAGCTGCCTATTTTCAGTAACAGAGGGAGCGGGGAGAGAGAGGAGCTGAGTGGGAGCAGGGAGAGTGAGGAGCTGAGAGAGAATGAGGAGAGTGAGGAGCTGAAAGGGGATAGGGAGAGTGAGGAGCTGAGTGGGAGCAGGGGCAGTGAGGAGCTGAGAGGGAACGGGGAGAGTGAGGAGGTGAGAGGGAATGGGGTGAGTGAGGAGCTGAGAGGGAATGAGGAGAGTGAGGAGCTGAGAGGGGATGGGGAGAGTGAGGAGTTGAGTGGGACCGAGGAGAGTGAGGAGCTGAGAGGGAATGAGGTGATTGAGGAGCTGAGTGGGAGCGGGGAGAGTGAGGAGCTGAGAGGGAACGGGGTGAGTGAGCAGCTGAGAGGGAATGAGGAGAGTGAGGAGCTGAGTGGCAACGGGGAGAGTGAGGAGCTGAGAGGGAATGAGGAGAGTGAGGAGCTGAGTGGTAGCGGGGACAGTGAGGAGCTGAGAGGGAACAGGGAGAGTGAGGAGCTGAGTGGAAGTGGTGAAAGCGAGGAGCTGAGTGGGAGCGGAGAGTTTGAGGAGCTGAGTGGGAGCGGTGAGAGCTCACCAGGGGAAGGCAGCAGTAGCCATGTTCAGGACACCGTGGCTGGCTCTGCTGTACAGAAGGGCAGGAAAAAGAGTGGAAGGGCTAGAGTCAAAGGGGGTTCTATTGGAGAGGAGTAGGTCGGCAGTTCTATGGTTGAAAGCGAGACTCCCCAATGATATGTTGCCTCCCATGTGCAAGGGTCAGGGATATCTCAGATCGGTTGCAGAACATTCTCAAGGGGCTGGGTGAACAGCCAGTTGTCGTGGTGCATAAAGACACAAACGATATCGGTAAAAAGAAGGATGAGGGCCTTCAAGCAGAATTCAAGGAATCTGGAGCTAAGTTAAAAAGTCGGACCTCAGAGGTAGTAATCTCAAGATTGCTACCGGTGCCACGTGCTTGTCAGACGGATAGAATAAACAGGATGAACGAGTGGCTTGACAGATGGTGCAGGAGGGAGGGGTTTAGATTTTTGGGACATTGGGACTAGTTCTGGGGGAGGTGGGACGATTACAAATTGGACGGTCTCCCACCTGGGCTGGACTGGAACCAATGACCTTGGTGGTCCTTTTGCTAATGGTGTTGGGGAGGGTTTAAACTGACAGTGAGGAGATAGTAACTAAAGCCTGTAATAAACTAGATAATGAAGTCAGCATGACGAAGGGGAAGAGGAGGCAGGGAGCAGATGATGAATGCAAAGGGGCTGGTGGTCTGAGGTGCGTTTGTTTTACTGCAAGAAGTATCGTAGATAAGGCAGATGAACTTAGGGCTTGGAATAGTAGCTGGGAATATAATGTTATTGCTATCACTGAGACTTGGTTCAGGGAAGATCATGATTGACAGTGAAATATCCCAGGATATCGATGCTTCAGGCGGGATAGAGTGGGAGGTAAAAGGGGTGGAGGAGTTGCATCCCTGGTCAGAGAGAATGTCACAGCTGGGCTGAAGGAGGACATTATGGAAGACTCGAGCAGTGAGGCAGTATGGGCAGGGCTCAGAGACAGGAAGGGTGCAGTAATAATGTGAGGGCTGTACTACAGGCCTCCCAACAGCAAGCGGGAGATAGAGGTCCAAATATGTGAAAGGATCATGGAAAGATGGAGGAGCAACAGGGTGGTGGTGATGGGAGATTTTAACTTTCCCAACATTGACTGGGGTTCACTTCGTGTTAGAGTTTGGAGCAGAATTTGAAAGGAGCATCAAGGAGGACGTTTTAGAGCAGTATGTAAATAGTCCAACTTGGGAAGGTGCCATACTGGACCTGGCGTTGGGGAATGAGCCTGGTCAGGTGGTTGAAGTTTCAGGAGGGGATTATTTTGGCAATAATGACCACAATTTTAGAAGTTTTAGAACACTCATGGACAAAGATGAAAGTGGTCCTAAAGAAAGAGTGCAAAATTGGGGGGAAGGCCAACTCTCCCAAAATTCAGCAGGAGCAGCTGTTTGAAGGTAAATCCACCTTCGATATGCCTTTAAAGAGAGGTTGATTAGATTTCAGAAGAGGTATGATCCTGTGAAAATGAAGAATGGATATGGCAAGGTTAGGGAACTGTGGATGACAGGTGAAGTTGTGAGACTAGCTGACAGGAAAAGGGATGCAGACATAAGGTCTAGGCTGCTGAACACAGGCAAAGCTTTGGAAGAACATTGGGAATCTGGGACCAATCTGAAACGAGAAATTAAGAGGGTTAAAAGGCGTCATGAGAATCTTTAAGCAAACAGGGTTAGGCAACATCCCAAAGTCTTTTTCTCATAAAAAAAAAACAACAACAGGGTAACGAGAGAAAGGCTTGGCCCACTCAAGGACAAAGGAGGAAAGTTACGTGTGGAGTCAGAGAAAATGGGTGAGATTCTTAATAAGTACTTTGCATTGGTATTCACCAAGATATGATGGATGCTGAGGTTAGGGATAGATCTTTGAGTACTCGAGGTCAAGTCGGCAGAAGGAGTGAGGGAGTTCTGGGTATTCTAAAAGGTATACAAGTCCCCAGGTCAGATGGGATCTGCCTTAGGTTACTGAGGGAAACAAGAGAAGAAATAGTTGGGACTTTAACAGATATCTTTGCAGCATCCTTGAACACGGGTGAAGTCCTGGAGGATTGAAGAATTGCTAACGTTGTCCCCTTGTTTAAGGAGGGTAGCAGGGATACTCCAGAAAAATTATAGACCTTACGTCAGTGTTAGGGAAGCTGCTGCAGAAGACATTTGAGGGATAGAATCTATTTTCATTTGGAAGAAAATGGGTTTATCAGTAATTGGCTGGATGGATTTGTGCGGGAAAGGTCATGTCTTATAAACCTAAGAGAATTCTTTGAGGAGGTGACAACATTGGGGTAAGGGCAATATTCATGAACTTTAGTAAGGCATTTAATAAGGTTCCCCATGGCAGGCTGATGGAGAAGGTGAAGCGCATGGTATCCTGGGTGACCTAGATACATGGATAGAGAACGGGCTGGGCAACAGAGTGGTAGTGGAAAGGAGTTTTTCAAAATGAATACCTGTGACCAGTGTTGAGAGTGTGTTGCTAGAAAAGCACAGCAGATCTGGCAACATCTGAGGAGCAGGAAAATCGACATTTCGAGCCGGAGCCCTTCATCAGGAATACGGCTAGGAGCTCCAGCGTTTCCAGCAACACACTCACAGCTCTGATCTCCAGCATCTGCAGGCCTCACTGTCACCTGTGACCAGTAGAGTTCCACAGGGATCTGTGCTGGGATGACTCTTGTTTATGGTATATATAAATGATTTGGAGAACAGCAAGTTTGCAGATGAAATCAAGATTAGATTAGATTACGTACAATGTGGAAACAGGACCTTTTACCCAACAGGTCCACACCGTCTCTCCAAAAAGCAACCCACCCAGACCCATTTCCCTACATTTACCCCTTAACCAAATACTATGGGCTATTTAGCATGGCCGATTCACCTGACATGCACATTTTGGGACTGTGGGAGGAAACTGGAGCATCCAGAGGAAACCCACGCAGACACAGGGAAAATGTGCAAACTCCACACAGACAGTTTCCTGAAGTGGTAATTGAACGCGGGTATCTGGCGCTGTGTGGCAACAGTACTAACCACTGTGCTACTGTGCCACCCAGTGGAGTAGCGGATAGAGAAAAGGACTGTCAGAGAATACAGCAGAATATAGATAAATTGGAAATATTGGCAGAGAAATGGCAGATGGAATTCAAGCCGCTGTGAGGCAGCAGTGCTAACCGCAGTGCCACTATGCTGCCCCATCGATAGTCACAGGTGAGATGCTGGAAGACTGGAGGTTGGCAAATGTGGTGCCACTGTTTAAGAAGGGTGTTAAGGACAAGCCAAGGAACTATAGACCAGCAAGCCTGACGTCGGAGATGGGCAAGTTGCTGGAGGGAGTCCATGTACATGTATTTGGGAAGGCAAGGACTGATTAGGGATAGTCAACATGGTTTTGTGCATGGTAAATCATGTCTCACAAACTTGATTGAAGATGTAACAAAGACGATTGACGAGGGCAGAGTGGTGGATGTGATCTGTATGGACTTCAGTAAGGCGTTCGATAAGGTTCCCCATGGGAGACTGATTAGCAAGGTTAGATCTCAGAATACAGGGAGAACTAGCCATTTGGATACAGAATTGGCTCAAAGGTAGAAGATGGTGGTGGAGGGTTGTTTTTCAGACTGGAGGCCTCTGACCAGTGGAGTGCCACAAGAATCGGTGCTGGGTTCTCTACATTTTATCATTTACATAAATGATTTGGATGCGAGTAGAAGAGGTCAGTTGGTAAGTTTGCAGATGCCACCAAAATTGTAGGTGGAGTGGACAGCAAAGAGAGTTTCCTCAGATTACCAGATGGGCCAATGGGCTGAGAAGTGGCAGACAGAGTATAATTCAGATAAATGCGAGGTGCTTCTTTTTTGGAAAGCAAAACTTAGCAGGACTTATACACTTAATGGTAAGGTCCTGGGGAATGTTGCTGAATAAAGAAACCTTGGAGTGCAGCTTCATAGCTCCTTGAAAATGGAGTCGCAGGTAGATAGGACAGTGAGGAAGGCGTTTGGTCTTCTTTCTCTTATTGGTCAGATTGAGTGCAGGAGTTTGGAGGTCATGTTGTGGCTGTACAGGACATTGGCTTGGCCACTGTTGAAATATTGCGTGCAATTCTGGTCTCCTTCCTACTGGAAAGATGTTGTGAAACTTGAAAGGCTTCAGAAAAGATTTAAGGATGTTGCCAAAATTGGCGAATTTGAGGCTGAACAGGCTGTTTTCCCTGGAGTGTCGGAGGCTGAGGGGTGACCTTGTAGAGGTTTACAAAATTACGAGGGGTCTCGATAGGGTGAATAGGCAATGTCTTTTCCCTGGGGTCGGGGAGTCCAGAACTAGAGGGCATAGCTTTAGGGTGAGAGGGGAAAGATATAGAAGAGACCTAAGGGTCATCTTTTTCACATAGAGGGTGGTATGGACATGGAACGAGCTGCCAGAGGAAGTGGTGGAGGCTGGTATAATTGCACCATTTAAGAGGCATTTGGATAGGTATATGAAGAGGAAGGGTTTGGAGGGATATGGGCTGGGTACTGGCAGGTGGAACTAGATTGGGTTGGGATATCAGGTCAGCATGGATGGGTTGGACCGAAGGGTCTGTTTCCATGCTGTACATCTCATTGACTCTATGTCTCTTTGAGAAAGACGGAGGTCCACAAAATCATGAGAGGTGCAGACAGTGAGGATAGCAAGAAGCTTTTTCCCCCAGAGTGTGGAACCCAATTACTAGGGGTCACGAGTTCAAAGTGAGAGGGGAAAGGTTTTGAGGGGATATGTATGGAAACAGAGGTTGGTGGGTGCTTGGAACACGTTGCCAGTGGAGGTGGTCGAGACGGGAAGAATCGTGTCATTTAAGATGTATCTAGACAGATACATGATTGGGCAGGGAGCAGAGGGATACACACCCTAAGAAAATAGGCGATGGGTTTATATCAAGAATCTGGACATTGAATAAGGATGACAGCAACGACAGCAAAAAAAGTTGAACTTAATAGGAATGAGTTGTAAATTCCCCACTGGTTGGAGTCATTCAGAACACAAATGAACAGGTTTGTGATCTCTGAACATCAATCCTCTCAGTCCCGGTACATTTGTGCAGGAGATCCTCAGGATAGTTTCCTCGGCACATTTTCAACTGCTTCATCAACATCGTTCCCCATCATAAGATCAGAAGTGGGGATGTTCACAATGTTCAAAACAATTTGTCAGCCCTCAGCTCCTGTGGCCATGTGCATCAAGGGCTGGACAACATTTCAGCTTGTGCTGTTAAAGTGCCTGTAACATTCATGGAACAGGACCGTTGGACATTGCCCATTTCCACAGTGAAGGGGAAGAGGATCTCATTCAGCACCTCAAGCTGGTTTCACAAGAAAATAACATTGAAACGATTGGAGAAGAAGAGGCTCAGAAAAAGAGGTCTGTACTGCATATCGAGCTGTTAAACAGGAACCAGAGATCACATAATCAGCTCATTGAGCCTCTTCCATGAGACCAGGACAACTCGGGCAGCACAGTTAGCCCTGCTGCCTCACAACGCCAGAGACCCGGTTTCAATTCCCGCTTCAGGCGACTGTATGCGTGGAGTTTGCACATTCTCCCCGTGTCTGCGTGGGTTTGCTCCGGTTTCCTCCCACAGTCCAAAGCTGTGCAGGTCAGGTGAATTGGCCACGCTAAATTGCCCGTAGTGTTAGGTAAGAGGTAAATGTAGGGGTATGGGCGGGTTGCGCTTCGGCGGGGCAGTGTGGACCTGTTGGGCCGAAGGGCCTGTTTCCACACTAAGTAATCTAAACTCACCTTTTGAGGAGGAAGTGAGAACTTCTGCCTGAAACATCGGTTCTCCTGCACATCGGACCTGCTGTGCTTTTCCAGAACCACACTCTTGATCCCCAAGAGCCCCTAACACAGCAACAGGAAGAGGCCATTCAGCCCCTCAAAATGCTTATGCAGACATAGCAGGAGGCCATTGATGCTCCAACATGACAAACCAATGATGCAGAGACTGCACAGACAGACTTCTCCATATAGCAGTTCCACTCTCCATAGAAGTAGTTGACAATCGCACCATTTTCTGTCCCTGAGTCACGATGACAGCAACACCACTATTGCATGGGGAGTTGATTAGAGAAGATGGGGACGGTGATGGTCCAGCCCGTGGTCTATTAATCCAGGGATCCAGGTAATAACTGAGACCCTGGATTTGATTGCACCATGGCAGATGGTGGAAATTGAATTCAATCAAACATCTGGAATTATGGCTCAAATGAAACTATGAAACCATTATTTGTTGTCAGGAAAACCCACCTGGCTCCCTAATATCCTTCAGGGAAGGAAATTTTCCACCTACACCTGGTCTGGCCTGCATGTGACTCCAGACTCTCAGCTGCACTTTGAAATGGCCAAGTCAGCCACTCAGCTGGATCAATCACTACAAAGTCTCAGAGAAATGAAACTGAATGGGCCTAGGCACCTGAAGTTGGTCAAGAAGGCAGCTCAGCAGCATCTTCTCAAGGGCAATTGGCAGGGGAAATAAATGCTGGCCCAGTCAGTGATACCCATGTCCCATTAGTGAATATAAGGAGATGAGCACACTCTAGGAAGAGAGGCAGAAGGGACATAACTCAGCTTAAACAGCCACTTGGAATGACTTTCAAGAGTATGGGAAAAGGCAGAAACTTAAATATGATTATGCCACATTTTATTTCCATCCCAGCCAATCAACAATCCCTTTGTTTGCTTCTTTTTCTCTCCCTCTCCCTCTCTCTTTCTCCTTCTGTTCAACTCACTCCTTCTCCCCTTGAAAACAAACAATTCTGTCACTAAAAGAAATCTCAATATTTCCAAGCTGTTTTTAGTTCTCATGTATGGACGTGGACTCGAACTGCGAACTCTGTTTTTCTCTTGACACAGGCAAGCAAAAATCACCTTTTTCCCTAACATTTCTTTTTGTTTACTAATGGCAGCATCTTCCTTTGTTTGATTTAATAGCGAGGATGGGATAGTAACTCGCCTGAATAATCGGTAGTGCACCTTCTATCCGAAAAGATAATAAAGACCAGGAAAGGAAGTTAAGACCCAAGGATAAAATCCTGTCCATTGTTGGAACATTCCAGTCCATTGTCCTCAGATTCTGATCTCTCCTTTCCCTATCTCTGCAGCTACCGTTAGTGGTGGATATGATGCAGTTGCAGAAACAAGGGGATGATGCATTGAAAGAAGCCCTTACTAATAGGAGAGGGAAAGCCTCCAGTTACACAGTTAGATTCCATGGAGATTGACATTAATCACAATCACTGAATTAAAATTTCCAGTTAACCCCTTTTCAATATAGCATTTTCAGTTCACAACAATAATTGGACTGGACTGGATGTTGGTATCGCTGGCTATTGGTCTTATCTCCCAATACCAACTGTTCTTGTGCAGTCAGTGGGGAGGGAGAATGACAGGCATTTCCTTTTTGCTCATGATTCAGTCACGTTGATCATATACAGTGCTACATCCAACAGCCCCCCCCGCCACCCGTCAAAAAAAGCAGTCAAGAGGTTGTTACTGTGCTGATCACACGATCAACCGCCAACCAACAGATTGTCACTGGGTATAATTACCCTGTCCATGCGCAGGAAGTATGGATTTGCCTGAATGTTTCTTTCACTGATTTAATAAGGCAACTTTGTAATTTCACCACAAAATGTGCTTCAGCTTTTTAAACAAATAACAAATAT
Organism: Chiloscyllium punctatum; assembly: GCF_047496795.1. Classification (NCBI taxonomy): domain Eukaryota; kingdom Metazoa; phylum Chordata; class Chondrichthyes; order Orectolobiformes; family Hemiscylliidae; genus Chiloscyllium; species Chiloscyllium punctatum. Next base: position 34,391,550 of record NC_092762.1, on the reverse strand, counting down.
CTTACTGTAGTTTATTTGCTTTAAATCAGCAATATTTACGTTCTTTGACTTTAGACCAAAGCTAAATGTGACATGTACAATAATTTTGTTTATTAAAACATTGCTTATTAAGGGATCAGGGACAGAATGAATTTAACATTGCCTCGGAGATACAGGGGAATGGGGCCTTTGACTGTGGAGATTGGAGGGGAGTACAATGATATCCTCCAGTAACTAGTATTCAAACATCACTCTTTCTGACAGATGGAATGATATATAATGCAGAACAAGGAGGCAGATTACATTTGGGAGATGTAATGTCAAGCGATAATCTGAATAGAACAGGAAAATTGTAAATGTGATTCAGGCAATATATTTTACAGACACACTTTTTCATCGCAGGGTAACAGATTGATAAGATTGTTTCTGTCTGCACTGGATATTCAGAATTAAAACAGGCAGAGACAACAAAATGTGTAGGGGTACAGGGAGATTCCAGGATAATAACAGGAGATATATTACTCACCCTGTGCCAGTGCAGAGATGGTGGGCTGAATGACCAATGTGCTTTGCTGTAATTATTCTCTGATATGTATTAAAAGCATTTGGAGTCTGAGGAGATAAACCTCTTCAGTGAAGGCCATAGATCATCAATAACCTATTCCTGTTGTTTCATGAAGTGCAGTTGCCTGCAAAATGCCTTTTCAGGTAAAATCTAATTCCTCAGATTCCCATATTTAGATGGATTTTAACAAAGCTTTTTTTCCTTGGAACTTAAAGAAGATACAGCCTCCGATGTAACACAAGTGTCACTGGTACATCAGCTCAAGTCACGGACCTTATTGGACAAATATAACCAAGTTCAACCTCTTGGCTCATCAAATAAATCAAAACACTAGGTACAATGGAAACCTGAAATACAAACAGGAAATCGTCGAGACATGCAGCAGATGAGGTTACATCTAAGTAGAGAAACAGAGTTAACATATCGACTTTAATATGACGCTGATGTGAAAAAGTTATATTGGAGTCAAAACGTTAACTCAGTTTCTGTCTATTCAGATGTAGCCAGAACTACAGAATGCATAGGATGCATAGAAAGATGTAATTTCTGGACACTACAATGTCTGGTAAACACCATGAGATCATGGGAACCAGGGGCTATGCATAGGAATGCCCATTATTGATTTGGTTTCCCACGGACTGGTTCATTAATGTGCTTTTGGGAAGGAAACTGCCATCCTTATATGGTCTGGCCTCCATGTGACTCCAGATCCACAGCAATATTGTTGCCTGTTAACTGCACTTTGGGCAATTCGGGATGGACACAAAATGCTGCCTCGCCAGCGACGCCCTCATCCAGTGAATGAATAAAACAGAATATGGTCACTGTAATAATTGTTCAACGCCAACGTTATTCCAGCTGTTTCCCACTATAACTTTAACAACACCGATACCATGGATACAGCATTTCATTCCTTATAATACAGACTTCCAGCTATAAGAGATTTATTTCTCAAAGAAGAATAACTTCTTCTTTCCAGACACTCACTGAACTTGTTGATTGTCTCCATGATCGGGTTTCATGCTCTTGTGACTCAAAGAACATAGAACATAGAATGTTATAGTGCAGTACAGGCCCTTCGGCCCTCGATGCTGTGCCGACCCGTGAAAATAATCGGATGCCCATCTAACCTACAGCATTCCATTATTATCAGTGTCTGTCTAATCCCCATTTAAATGCCCTTGAGTCTACTCCTGTTGCAGGCAGGCCGTTCCACACCCCTACTATTCTCTGAGTAAAGAAACTACCCTGATATCTGTCCTAAATTTATCGTCCCCTCAATTTAAAGCTATATCCCCTCTTGTTAGCCTTCATACATCCAAAGAAAAAGGCTCTCACTGTCTACCATATCTAACCCCCTGATTATCTAATAAATCTCAATTCAGTCACCTCTGAATCTTTTTCTCTCCAACAAAAACAGCCTCAGTTCCCTCAGCGTTTCCTCGTAAGACCTTCCTTCCATACCAGGCAACAGCCTAGTAAATCGATCCTGAATCCTTTCCAAAGCTTCCACATCCTTGTATGCAATACTCCAGGTCCTATCAGCGTCTTGTCTAGCTGAAGCAGGACTCCTTGGCTCTAAAAGTGTACTGTACCTCTAAGGGAGCTGAAACTTCTGGCTCTCACAGAGTGCGCTGCAAAATTTTAAAATGCAACATTTGGTTGCGTAACAAATAGCTGGAGCTGCGTTGTCATTGTACACAACAGGTTCAAATTTGACCAGTTTAAATTATGCCCCAGATACCAAAATCCAATTGAATTTATATTTTATTGTTATGAATGACATCAAAGCAATGAACTGGTCTGATGTTTTCGAGTATATAAAATCAGGTTTTATTTTCTTTGGTCTGAGATCAGCAGCTCCTCTCAGAATCAAATGCAGCACCAAGTTGTGAACAAACTGGCTGAATCACAATGAGTTACTGGAGGGAGGGATCGAAGAGGAAGCTCAGGAATGAAAATTGGAGCAGGGACTTGAAACAGCGGCTTCATTCTTCTTGGTGTTTAACCGGAGTTAGTTTATCAGCATGAAGAGAGTCAGGCACCAGAATGGACCATGAGACTGTTCTGGGGTTAGTTTAGTTGAAGCTGAAGAGAAAGAGCAGAAGGAATACTGGGGGGTTTGGAGAAACCACCTTCACATGAATGGCTCCAGCAGTACGAAATTTCAGTCAGAAAGTTAGATTGGAGAAGGCTGGCAGAAGATTTGAAAGAAGTTTTCAAAATCATGCACAGCCTACCCAGAGTAGATAATGTGATGCCATGCTGACTAGTATATCATGGTGCCATAGTCTTACCAGACCACAGGCGCTGCTTCCTCATTCAAGAGAGAAGCAACTGGTGTTGATTTAATCTGAGGGTCAGCAAACCTCAGACAAGGGAAGAGGTTGAGAAGGAAAGCCCTTCATGGGAACCTGAAACTGGCAATGGGTATTAAACCCGCTGTTGACATCACACTGCTCTGCAAATCATTGACCCAGACAACTGGGCTCAACCGAATCCCTCCCAGTAGTAGAAGCATTGAGAATAAGAGGGGCGATTGCAAATACATTGCAAGAGAAGGAACTGGATATGAGAAAGAAACCTCACTCAGTGAGTAATTAGATCTGGAAGACATTGCATGAAATAGTGGTTTCGGCAGGTTCAACAAGGGCATTAAATGATTATTTGATGATAAACAATGGAAGAAAATGATACATGGTCGGAAAGGTCATTTAGAGAACTGCATGGACACAATGGGCCGACTGACCTGTTTCTGTGCTTTTTGAACATAGAAAGGTACACACAGAACTGACCCTTTGGCCCATGATGTTGTGCCAAGGGTTAATCCTAATGTAAAATAAAATAACTTAACCTATGCACCCCACAACACACTGCTATTCATGTGAATGTCCAGCAGTGGCTTAAATGTCCCTAATGATTCTGCTTTCACCACCACCACTGTCAACACCGTGAATGCATTCACAAATTTCTGCATAAAGAACCTTCCTCTGATGTCCCCTCTATACCTTTTTCCTAATATCTTAAAACTATGACGCCAATACTAATCATTGCTACCCTGGGGAAAAGTCTCTGGCTGTTGACTTTATCCATTCCTCTCATTATTTTGTACACCTCGATCAGGTCACCTCTCTTCCTCCTCTCCAGGGAGAAACGTCCGAGCTTATTCAACCTTTCTTCATAAGGCAAGCCCTCCAGTCCAGGCAGCATCCTGGTAAACTTTCTTTGCCCCCTCTCCAAAGCTTCTGTATCTTTCCGATCGTAGGGCAACCAGAACAGGACACAATATTTCAAGTGTGTCTCACCAGGGACTTGTAGAGCTGCAGCAAAACCTCACAGCTCTTAAACTCGATTCCCCTGTTAAAGACAGCCAAAACACCATAAGTTTTCTTAACAATCCTATCCACTTGGGTGGCAACTTTGAAGGATCGATGTATTTGCACACCAAGATCCCTCTGTTCCTCCACACTGCCAAGAATCCTGTCTTTAATCCTATGTTCAGCATTCGAGTTCGACCTTCCAAAATGCATCACTTCACATTTATCCCGGTTGAACTCCATCTGCCATTTCTCAGGCTAGTTCTGCATCCTGTCTGTTACGCTGCAGACTGCAACAGCCCTCGATACTATCAACAGCAACTCCAACCTTTGTGTCATCTGCAAATTTACTAACCCACCCCTCAAACTCCTCATCCAAGTCAAATATTAAAACTACAAGGAGCAGAAGCCCTGCGGGATCCTCCAGGCAGAATGCTTTCCATCTACAACCAATCTCTGCTTTCTGTCAGCCAGCCAATTCTGAATCCAGATAGCCAAATCTCCCTGTATCCCATACATCCTGACTTTATGAATGAGCCTACCATCGGAAACTTTATCAAATGCCTTGCTGAAGTCATATACACCACATCCACTGCTCGACCTTTGTCGACCTGTCTTGTCACCTCCTTTGTGTGGCATAACCTGCCCCTCACAAAACCATGCTGACTGTCTTTCATCACACTATGTTTTGCCAAATAGTCAAAAATGTTATCTTTCAGAATTCTTTCCAAAAATTTGTTGACCACAGACTAAGACTGACTGGTCTGTAATTGCCTGGGATTTCCCTATTGCACTTCTTGAAAAGGAACATTTGCCTCCTTCCAATCCCCTGGTACGACTCCCATGGAGAGTGAGGAGGCAAAGTGCCTTAGCAACCTCCTTTCTTGCTTCCCGGAGCAGGCTAGGATAAATCTGGTCTAACCATGGGGACTTATCAATCTTAATGTTTTCCAAAATTTCCAGCACATCAACGTCAGCAATCTTGATCTGGTCAAGCTTATATCTCAGCTCCTCAAAGTTCTCATTCACACCAAAGTTCCTTTCCTTAGTGAAAACTGAAGCAAAAACCACATTTAGGGCTTCCCCTATTTACTCAGACTCCATGCACAAGTTCCCTACACTATCCCTGATCAGCCCGTTCTTATTCCTCACGTATGAGTAAAATACCTTGGGTTCTCCCTAATCCTTATTGCCAAGCCTTTTTTGTTCCCCCTCCTGGATCTCCTTTCTAGCAAGCCTGCAATCCTCTAAAGCTGTGATAGACCCTTGCTTCCTCCACCTTACGTAACTGTCCTTTTCTACAGTAAATACTGATGCAAAATACTCATTTCTTATCAGTCCCATCTCCTGAGGCTCCACGCAAAGGTCACCTTGCTGATCTTTGAAAGGCCCTATTCTCTCCCTAGTTACCCTTTTGTCCTTAGTGTAGTTGTAAAATCCCTTTGGATTCTCATTAACTCAATTTTCCAAAGCTATCTCATAACCCCTTTTCGCCCTCCCGATTTCCCTCTTAGGTATATTCCTACTGTCTTTATATTCTTCTAACGATTCACTCAATCTGTCCTGTCCAGACCTGACATATGCTTCCTTCTTTTTCTGAACCAAGTCAATATTCAATCAACTGCAAAATGATTTGTATGTTTCTTTATTAACAAATTGTTTGATTCAAAGCGCAAAGCGCACCAAATTATTCTAATCCACATCAATAATCATACTCTTTAATCTTTTTTTTATTGGTTTAATTTTCTTCGACAAGCAGCTTGCAATGAAAGTGAAACAATTGGTGTTCATCAGCAAATAAGGAATCCAAAACCTGGTAAAACAGACTTACAAAACAGTAGTTAGGGAAAACCGAATCCAGCACTCTTACATATGTTAGGGATGGCACAATTCTCTGACCTATGTCCGATAAAAAGAGAGGTGAATTTGTTTCATCCATTTTGAATGTATTTCCTAAACATGCCACTCATGCCTTATTTATCCCCTTTACCACACAAATAAATCAATTTAGACACTTTTAGTCCATTTTTAGACACAGTTATACAGAGGAATACAAAAATAGACCAGTAAAAGTCAAACAAGTTCAGAGTTTGATTCCTGATCTGTGAAGTGTCAACCAAATTCAACATTTGTGTTAGTTGGTCATTGGAGGTTGTAAGTTTTCTAAGAATACCAGAATTTCCCTTGAGGATGACAACAACATATCTCTCCAGGTCTCCAAATTTTTGTCTCAATATAGTCCTTCTTAATGTCCCTTCATCGGAACCCTCTCACCCCAAGGATTAATTGAGTGGTGTCATATGGAATGTTGGCTAAGAAGTGAATATCCTTAGAGATCCATTGCCATTGGCAAATTGGATCCAACATTGGATCCAACATGGCAGAAAGTGAGGGTAATGTTTGAAGGGGGCCTCTGCAACTGGAAGCTTTCAACAAACGATATACCACAGGTATAGTGGTGGCCCCTTACTGGTGTGCACATTAATGATCAAGACACAGAAGTTCCAAGTGTGAACGGTAAGTTCACAGACAACACAACATTTGAAGATGTATTCAATCATTAAAAGCCTTCGTCTGGAGGATAACACAGATGGCGACAAACCTGTGCAGAGGGAAGTAGAATTCTGTCCTGAAAAGTGAGAGTTGAAGCATTTTGGGAGGATTAATAAGTCAGGACAATGCATGTTAAATTTAAATTTTGTGAAGTACATAGGATTAAATATATTCTTGAAGGCAGGAGGAACAGTGGTTAAGGTGCTTAAAGCAGTTTATTGTATAGTTGCCTTTATTGGTGAAGGCATTGAATGTAAGAGCAAAGAGGTAATGACGGAATTGAAAATAACACTAGTTAAGCTACAGATGGAAAACCGTGTGCAGTTCTTGTCACCACACGATAGCAAGTATGTAACTGCACACTCTTGTGCACATGAGATTCCGGTTGTCCACAATATTGCCTTGGCTGGAAGAATTCAGTTATGGAAAAGGACGAAATAAACTGAGGATGATTTCAATAGAGCACAAAAGGCTGAGGGGGAATCTGGTTAAGGTGTAAAGATTGAAAAATTCCTTTCCTTTCTCGTTAATAATCAGGGGCTACAGTGTAATACAAGGAGCAGAATGTTTAGAGCGGATTGAGTAAAAGCTTTTCATCCAGGAGGTAGTAGGTGTCTGCACTTCACTGCTTAAAAGATTGGCAGAGACAGGAACCCTCGAGATATTGAAGAACTATTTTAATGGACTCTTCAACTGCCTTAGCATCCAAAGCTCCTGGGTGGGGATGTGGTTTAGGATGGTGCTTTTGTGGCATTGTGTAGATATCATTCCTATCTTTGGGGCATGGGATCCAGTTCAGATTCTCCCTGCTTCAGAAGGTAGACATAAGTCTGTCTGAATAGATAGATTAAAACATCAAGAAATGCAAATTCTTTAAAAGGGTCATGTGCTGAGCGAGGACATCTGGGTTTGAGTTCCACCTGTGCCAGACAAATGTCATCATGTGTCAGAATATGTTGATTAAAAAATACCTGGATGGCTGTGGGCTATGTGGTAGAAAATGGGATAAGAATATATGGCTGATTTAGGACTAGGGCAGACAAAAAGCACAGTACCACAAAAACTCTATTCAGCCAGCTTCACAGATGATGGCTGTCTGAGTTATTATATAACCTGGGTTCAGTTCTTCCTTCCCTATCCTAAAAAAATGAACAATTGCAGACCTCAGTCCCTGACTTTGCAAACATTGAAAAATGCCAATGTTTGAAGCAAGATGTTTGATGTATTTGCCAGACATGGGAAATGATTCCTGATTTATGCCTGATTTATTTGGGTTTATGCCCAAAATATCAATTCTGTGTGGATTTTGCACATTCTCCTTGTGTCTGCTCCGGTTTCCTCCCACAGTCCAAGGATGAGAAGGTCAGGTGAATTGGCCATGCTAAATTGCCCATAGTAATAGGTGCATTAGTAGGGGAATGGGTCTGGGTGGGTAACTCTTCAGAGGGTCGGTGTGTGCTTGTTGGGCCAAAGGGCTTGTTTCTGCACTGTAGGTAGTCTAATCTAAAGAGTATCTTAAAAACTTCTATAGATGCATCGTAGAAAACATCCTGTCAGGACACATCACAGCATGGCTTGGTAACTGCTGTTCCCAAGGTGCAAGAAACTACAGGCAAATGTGAACACAGCACAGTCCACCACACAAAGCAGCCTCTCATCTATTAACATCATCGACTGAATCAGGAAAACAACCAGTATAATCAAAGAGACTCCCACCTCGATTATACATTCTCCCACCCTCTTCCAGCATGCAGAAGATATAGAAGTTGGAATACACATTCAAAAAGACTCAAGAACAACTTCTTCATTGTTGTTATCAGACTTTTGCATTTTAAACGTTAATGCTTATCTCTCTCTCCATTTCTGCGCACCTGTATCAATGCATCCTGTGCTCTGTTCTGTTAACATCATGCACGTGTACAGTACAATCTGCCAAAAGCACATAAAACAACCCTTTTCACTGAATTACAGCAGATGTGACAGTAACAGATCAAATTAATCAAGAATTGACTTAATACAGGCAGCATATATTTGTATGGGGAACATCCTGTCTTACAAATTATACTGAGTTATTTGAAGAAGTAACAGTGATGTTTGATGAAGGTCAGTTGACCGATGTTGTCTGCATGGAATTCACAAAAAACATTTGACAAAAAATATGGGTGGATTAGTTCAGAAGTGTAAGTCGCATGGGACCTATGGTGATTCGGTAAGATGCTTGCACATTTGGTTTGCTTATAGAAGACGTGGGTAGTTATGGAGGCATAGATCTCCAACTGGAGGTCTGTGATCAGTTGTGTTTTACAGGGATCAGTACTGGGACTTCTGTTTGTAATTCATGTAAATGATTTTACTGAAACTGTCAGTGACTTGATTAGTATGTTTGCAGATGACATGCAAATTAATGGAGTTGTAATTAATAAGAACATTTGTCAAAAGTTACAGCAGGACATAGATCAATTGGGAAGTTGTGCAGAGAAATGGAAAAAGGAGTTCAAGTGTAAATTGAAGCATCTGTAATGGTCAAGTTCAACAGGAAACTATACAGTAATGTCAGATCTCAGAAACATTGAAATAGTAGTAGGTTTTGGATTAGACATCCATTGCTCCCTCAACATGGTAACCAAGTTGGCTAATGTGGCAAAGAAGGCAAATGACATGCTTACTGTCCTCAGTAGGCAAAGTTAAGAATCACACAGTTATAGTCCAACAGATTAATTTGGAAGCACTAACTTTTGGAGCACTGCTCCTTCTTCATGTGGTTGTGGAGTATAAGATATTAAGACACAGAATTTATAGCAAACATTTACACAGTGATGCAATTGAAATTATATATAGAAAAAGACCTGGATTTTTCGCATCTTTTAGAATGGCCATGTTTGTTTCAATTCTTCCATATGTAAATAACAGAACATTTATTAACGTTATGTTCTCAAGTGAACATTAGTAATAGTTGCCATGTCATCTCAGGTAATGCAATGGAGGTGTGAGGTGCCCTGTGTGAGACTGTCTGTGCTCCGATATTCAAATTGATTCTATTTCTAAAAAAACCTTCAGTGGATTCTTGCAGTTTTTGAGCAAAATAAAATATAATTCTCTGAGTAGACATTCACCCCACAAATGTTTAATGTATGAGTGTGCATGTGACTGTGTGTTGGGGGGGGGGGGGCGGGGGAAGTGTATGAGTGTCTGTGAGAAAGTATGTGTTTGTGTGTGAGTATGAGTGTGGGTGTGAGTGTGGGTGTATGAGAGAGAGCTTGTGTATGAGAGAGGGTCTGCATGAGTTTATGCGTCTGTACATGTGTGTGCATATGTGTGTGCGTTTGTGTGTGTGTGAGAGTGAGAGAGAGAGAGTGTGTGTGTAGTGCAGTGGGGGTCACCTGTAGTGTGACATGAACCCATTATCTTGGTTGAGGCCATCCTGATGGGTACCGAACTTGGTTATCAGCCTCTGTTCGGCCACTTTGCGTTGTTGCCTGTCCTAAAGTCCACCTTGAATGATAGTCATGTCCCTGACTGCTGACGTATTCTCTCACTGGGAGGGAACATTCCTGTCTGTTGATTGTGCAGTGTCTGTTCATCTGTTGCTGTAGCCTTACAGCTTACTGCAACAAAGTGTACCGAGAAATGAACAACCAGGAACACTACAGGCAACTACGGGCTGATCCGACCAAAGAACACACCCATGAACTAAAAACATTCATCAGAACTTTGGATCCAGTCCTTCAGAGTTCCCTACATATCGTCATCCCATGTAATTCTCATGTCGGTGACTTCTACTGTCTTCCAAAGATACACAAAGCCAACACAGCAGGACGTCCCATTGTATCAGACAATTGGCCCCTGTGAGAATCTCTCTAGCTATGTCGAAGGAATCTTGAAACCCATTGTACAGGGGACCTCCAGTTTCTGTCGTGACACCAGAGATTTCTGACAGAAACTCATCATTCATGCACCAGTTGAATTGGGAACATTCTTCGTCACAATGGACGTTTCAGCACTTCACATCAGCATCCCACACAATGACATGATCACATCAACAGCCTCAATACTTAACACCACCAACTGCCAATCTCTACACACCGTCCTACGACTCATCCACTTTATTCTCGACCACAATGTCTTTACCTTTAGCAACCAGTTCTTGATCCCAAACACGGAACAGCCATTGGGACCAAATTTGCACGCCAATATGCCAACAGTTTCATGCACAGGTTCATATAAGACTTCTTCTCCATGCAGGATCTCCAATCAACACGATATACTCGGTATATTAACGACATTTTATTCCTCTCATCCATGTTGAGAAGTCACTGAAACAACTACACAGTGATATCAACAAGTTTCATCAAACCATCAAATACATCATGGACTACTCTTTAGCATATGTCTCATTACTGGACACATTCATCTCCACCAAGGATGGGTACCTCAGCACCTCACTCTACTGCAAACCCACCGATAACCTCACGATGATACACTTCTCCAGCTTCCATCCAAAACATATTAAAACATCCATCCCCTATGGACACACACTTTGCAGACGTATGATCTGTTCAGATGAGAAGGAATGAAACTGGCACTTGTCATAAGAATGGGGTACAATGCTCAACTGCCAGTTCTGACGTGCCACAGCGAGAAACTGGAGCTCCTCAGGAGATATATACGAGCTGCAACCGACAGGGAAGCCTTCATTGTCCAGTACTTCCAGGAGCTGAAAAACTATCACTTGTTCTTCGCAGCCTGCAAAGAGGATGAGAACCTCACCAAAACTTTCCTCTGACCTTTTTGCCTTTCAACAACCACCAAACCTTAAACATATCATTGTTTACAGCAAACTGCCCGATTTTCAGGTCAATACCATACAAAACTGTCACGGTAGATGCTGCAAGATGAGTCATTGTCGACATGGATACAACCATTACACATGGGGACACCACACACCATGTACATGGCAGGTACTCATGTGACTTGGCAAATGTTGTCTACCTCATATGCTGTAGGCAAAGATGCGCTGAGGCATGGTACATTGGTGAGACTAAACAAAAGCTACGGCATCAGATGAATGGACACTATCAAGCAATCAACAGACAGGAGTGTTCCCTCCCAGTCAGATAACATTTCAGCCGTTTGCGACATTTGACCTTGGACCTTCGGGTGACCATCCTCCAAGGTGAACTTTGGGACAGGCAACAATGCAAAGTGGCCAAGCAAAGGCTGATAGCCAAGTTCGGTACCCACTACAAGTGCACTACTGCACTACACTCTCTCTCACACACACGCACACACATGCACACACACGCACCCCTATAGACTCTAACATTCATGCAGACCTTCTCTCATACGCAGCCCTCTCCCATACATTCACACATACACACGCACACAGTCTCACACAAACACTCATTATGCCCCCCCCCCACACACACATACACATTTTATATATATAAAATTTTATACTTATATATAAAATAAGTTTATGGGGTGAATTTGTATTTGACGAATTACACTTTATTTTGTTCAAACTGTAATCCATATAAGCTTCTGTAAATTCCTATCTTAGAAATAGAATTTGTCTGAACATCGGGGCACAGACAGCCCCACACAGGGCTCCTCAGACCTCAAATGCATTATCTGAGACGAGATGGCACCTGTTCTCAAAGTTCACTTGAGAACGTAAATTTAAAAAAAATTCTGAGATTTATAGATGAAATAATTTATATATGAAAGCAACTGCGACATTCTCCTCATTAGTAATGCAATCTTCTGCCTCAGGCAATCTGTGTGGAGTTTACACATTCTCCCCGTGTCTGCGTGGGTTTCCTCCAGGGTGCTCCGGTTTCCTCCCACGTTCCAAAAATGTGCAGGTTAGGTGAATTGGCCATGCTAAGTTGCCCGTAGTGTTAGGTGAAGGAGTGAATGTAGGGGCATGGGTCTGGGTGGGTTGCTCTTCGGAGGGTCGGTGTGGACATGTTGGGCCTAAGGGCCTGTTTCCACACTGTAAGTAATCTAATAAAATATATTTACATCCTTCGTTATCCCACCCAAAACATCGAAAGTCTGGAATGTTGAATTGGAACAACACATCCATCCAAGGACAAGCCAAACAAACATGCACGAGAATTCCTAGAAGCATGGCATTCCAACCGGTACTCTCTCAACAAACAAACCGAGTTAGACTATTTGCCAACCCCTGAGAAAAGAAACAGGAAGTTACTTCATCACCGGAAATAACATCACCACAGAAAATGGCGTCACCAACCCAAAGAAACCCAAACATATAAATAGAAAGCAGGAATTTTCAGCATTGCTTCACATGAATTCCAGTGGACTAGTTACCTAGTAAGGTAACAAAACGTCTGGAAATGAACCTCCTAGCTCAGCGAGCAAACCTACATCCAAAAGCTCAACTTGAGCTACAAATCTTCTCAAAACTCACTTGAATTGCCTTTCCTGCCCTTCTCTTAAACAGGCTTCTTTACAGGCAGATTCTGCACTCATCTGCCTGACGTATTGTACACTTTGCAAAAAAATAAATGTACTTCACACAGCAACATGTGTCATTTTCTTTCAACTGGCCCGCGCCTTTACTTCCTATTAGAGTGATCTGATTTAACCTTTATCTTCTCCTCAATGACTCTAGTTGCTGTTCTGTTTCCATCCACTGTTCCACAGTAATTCAAACCCAACTGACTAGCAGAAGCAAGTTTCCCTGCAAACGTGTTCGTGCCCCTCTAGTTCAGAAACAAGCCATCCTTATGGATGCTCCTCCCCTGAAAGAGATCGCAATGATCCATCTTAGGCCCTCACAACTCCATTAGCTCTTTAGTCACACGCTCAAATGTAGTATCTCCATATTTCTCGCCTTGTAAGCATGTGGCATAAGGATTAAAACCCTTATTAAGAGGTCCTTCTTTCAATCATTCTATCATAGATCGCTGAATTATGTTTGCAGGACATCATATCTTCCTGTTTATATCTTCAGCACCAATGTGGCTGTTCATCCTTCCCTTTTACAACACCTAATGACTACTTCACTCGTTTATTCAATGAAACAGACTGTACATGATAATTCAATGAGTAGCGGCATTCTTAACGCATTGATTCATTCAAACAAATTGCACACATTTAGTTCATGAAGTAAACTGCATTCTTCAATTCAATGAATACAGCTACTCATTCTTTCAATATAATAAGCTTCACACATTGCTTCAATGAAACTGCACACATTCACTCCATGAAACAAACTGCATGTTGTAATTCAATGAGTAGAGCTACTCTCATTCATTCAAAGTGTCAAGCTTAACGCTTTCATTTAATGAAACTAACTGCATTCTTTATTCATTGATTCAAACTTTTATGGTTGTTTCAGTGAATCAAACGTTATTCAATGTTTCAACGAAACAAACATTTTCTCGCCGATTTAGTGAATGAAACTGCACACTATCATTCAAAGAAAGAGACTGCACTTGTCAATTCAATGAGTGGAGCGACTCTCATTCAGTCAATGTGTCAAGCTTAACGCATTCATTCAATGAAACAAAATGCATTCATTGAATCATTTGCATCAAAATACAATCATTGATGAAATGGAGCAAACCTTATTCCTTGTTTCAATCGAACAATCCTAACTCACTTATTTAGTGAATCCTCCTTCACCCGTTTATTCAGTCAAACAGACTGCACATGATAATTCAATGATTAGAGGGGTTCTTAACGCATTGATTCAATCAAAGAAATTGCACTCATTTAGTTCATGACGCAAACTGCATTTGTCAAATCAATGAATACTGCTTCTCATTCATTCAATGTCACAAGGTTCACGCATTGTCTCAGTCAGACTGCACACGTTCACTCTATGAACGAAACTGCACGTATGAATTCTATGAGTAGAGCTTCTCTCATTCATTCAATGTGTCAAGCTCACGCTTTCATTTAATGAAACAAACTGCAATTATTGATTCAATGAATCAAACTTTCAGCCCCCCTGTTTCGGGGCTGAAACTGAGGGGCCGTTACAGAGTGTGAGAATCAGTGTGCGAGAAACAGATAGAACATAGAACATAGAACAATACAGCACAGAACAGGCCCTTCGGCCCACGATGTTGTGCCGAACTTCTAACCTAGATTAAGCACCCATCCATGTACCTATCCAAATGCCGCTTAAAGGTCGCCAATGATTCTGACTCTACCACTCCCACGGGCAGCGCATACCATGCCCCCACTACTCTCTGGGTAAAGAACCCACCCCTGACATCTCCCCTATACCTTCCACCCTTCATCTTAAATTTAGGTCCCCTTTTTTCCCGGGGAAAAAGTTTCTGACTGTCTACTCTATCTATTCCTCTGATCATCTTATAAACCTCTATCAAGTCACCCCTCATCGTTCGCCTTTCCAACGAGAAAAGGCCGAGAACTCTCAACCTATCCTCGTACGACCTACTCTCCATTCCAGGCAACATCCTGGTAAATCTTCTCTGCACCCTCTCCAAAGCTTCCACATCTTTCCTAAAGTGAGGCGACCAGAACTGCACACAGTACTCCAACTGTGGCCTAACCAAAGTCCTGTACAGCTGCAACATCACTTCACGACTCTTGAATTCAATCCCTCTGCTAATGAACGATAATACTCCATAGGCCTTCTTACAAACTCTATCCACCTGAGTGGCAACCTTCAAAGATCTATGTACATAGACCTCAAGATCCCTCTGTTCCTCCACCTGACTAAGAACCCTACCATTAACCCTGTATTCCGCATTCTTATTTGTCCTTCCAAAATGGACAACCTCACACTTGGCAGGGTTGAACTCCATCTGCCACTCCTCAGCCCAGCTCTGCATCATATCTAAGTCCCTCTGCAGCCGACAACAGCCCTCCTCACTGTCCACAACTCCACCTATCTTCGTATCATCTGCAAATTTACTGACCCACCCTTCGACTCCCTCATCTAAGTCATTAATAAAAATTACAAACAGCAGAGGACCCAGAACTGAACCCTGCGGAACTCCACTTGTAACTGGGCTCCAGGCTGAATATTTACCATCTACCACCACTCTGCCTTCGACCGGTTAGCCAGTTTTCTATCCAATTGGCCAAATTTCCCTCTATCCCATGCCTCCTGACTTTCCGCATAAGCCTACCATGGGGAACCTTATCAAATGCCTTACTAAAATCCATGTACACTACATCCACTGCTCTACCCTTATCCACATGCTTGGTTACCTCCTCGAAGAATTCAATAAGACTTGTAAGGCAAGTCCGTGCTGGCGGTCCCTAATCAAGCAGTGTCTTTCCAGATACTCGTAAATCCTATCCCTCAGTACCCTTTCCATTACTTTTCCTACCACAGAAGTAAGACTAACTGGCCTGTAATTCCCGGGGTTATCCCTATTCCCTTTATTGAACAGGGGCACAACATTCGCTACTCTCCAGTCCCCTGGTACCACCCCCGTTGCCAGTGAAGACGAGAAGATCATTGCCAACGGTACTGCAATTTCCTCTCTTGCTTCCCACATAATCCTAGGATATATCCCGTCAGGCCAGGGGGACTTGTCTATCCTCAAGTTGTTCAAAATGTCCAACACATCTTCCTTCCTAACAGGTATCTCTTCTAGCTTAACAGTCCGTTTCACACTCTCCTCTTCAACAATACGGTCCCTCTCGTTCGTAAATACTGAAGAGAAGTACTTGTTCAAGACCTCTCCTATCTCTTCCGACTCAATACACAGTCTCCCACTACTGTCCTTGATCGGACCTACCCTCGTTCTCGTCATTCTCAGGTTTTTCACATACGCATAAATGCCTTGGGGTTATCCTTGATCCTATCCGCCAAGGATTTTTCATGCCCTCTCTTAGCTCTCCTAATCCCTTTCTTCAGGTCCCTTCTGGCTATCCTGTATCCCTCCACTGCTCTGTCTGAACCCTGTTTCCTCAACCTTATGTTAGCCTCCTTCTTCCTCTTTACTAGACATTCCATAAGACCATAAGACCATAAGACATAGGAGTGGAAGTAAGGCCATTCGGCCCATCGAGTCCACTCCGCCATTCAATCATGGCAGATGCGCATTTCAGCTCCACTTGCCAGCGTTCTCCCCGTAGCCCTTAATTCCTCTAGACAACAAGAACCTATCAATCTCGGCCTTGAAGACATTTAGCGTCCCGGCTTCCACTGCACTCCGTGGCAATGAATTCCACAGGCCCACCACTCTCTGGCTGAAGAAATGTCTCCGCATTTCCGTTCTGAAATGACCCCCTCTAATTCTAAGGCTGTGTCCACGGGTCCTAGTCTCCTTGCCTAACAGAAACAATTTTCTAGCATCCACCTTTTCAAAGCCATGTATTATTTTGTACGTCTCTATTAGATCTCCCCTTAATCTTCTAAACTCCAACGAATACAATCCCAGTATCCTCAGCCGTTCCTCATATGCTAGACCTGTCATTCCAGGGATCATCCGTGTGAATCTCCGCTGGACACGTTCCAGTGCCAGTATGTCCTTCCTGAGGTGTGGGGACCAAAACTGGACACAGTACTCCAAATGGGGCCTAACCAGAGCTTTATAAAGTCTTAGTAGTACATCTCTGCTTTTATATTCCAACCCTCTTGAGATAAGAGACAACATTGCATTCGCTTTCTTAATCACAGACTCAACCTGCATGTTTACCTTTAGAGAATCCTCGACTAGCACTCCCAGATCCCTTTGTGCTTTGGCTTTATTAAGTTTCTCACCATTTAGAAAGTAGTCCATTCCTATATTCTTTTTGCCAAAGTGCAAGACCTCGCACTTGCTCACGTTAAATTCCATCAGCCATTTCCTGGACCACTCTCCCAACCTGTCTAGATCCTTCTGTAGCCTCCCCACTTCCTCAGTACTACCTGCCTGTCTACCTAACTTTGTATCATCGGCAAACTTCGCTAGAATGCCCCCGGTTCCCTCATCCAAATCATTAATATATAATGCGAACAGCTGTGGCCCCAGCACCGAACCCTGCGGGACACCGCTCGTCACCGGCTGCCATTCTGAAAAAGAACCTTTTATCCCAACTCTCTGCCTTCTGTTAGATAGCCAATCCTCAATCCATCCCAGCAGCTCACCTCGAACACCATGGGCCCTCACCTTGCTCAGCAGTCTCCCGTGTGGCACCTTATCAAAGGCCTTTTGAAAGTCCAGATAGACCACATCCACTGGGTTCCCCTGGTCTAACCTACTTGTTACCTCTTCAAAAAATTCCAACAGGTTTGTCAGGCATGACCTCCCCTTACTAAATCCATGTTGACTTGTTCTAATCAGACTCTGTTCTTCCAAGAATTTAGAAACCTCATCCTTAATGATGGATTCTAGAATTTTACCAACAACCGAGGTTAAGCTGATTGGCCTATAATTTTCCATCTTTTGCCTTGATTGAACAAGGGGGTTACTACAGCCATCTTCCAATCATCCGGGACCTTTCCTGACTCCAGTGACTCTTGAAAGATCTCAACCAATGCCTCTGCTATTTCCTCAGCAACCTCTCTCAGAACTCTAGGGTGTATCCCATCGGGGCCAGGAGATTTATCAATTTTAAGACTTTTTAACTTTTCTAGCACTATCTCTTTCGTAATGGCAAACATACTCAACTCAGCCCCGTGACACCCTTTAATTTTTGGGATATTACTCATGTCTTCCACTGTGAAAACTGACGCAAAGTACTTTTTAAGTTCTCCTGCTATTTCCTTATCTCCCATCACTCGGCTCCCTGCATCAGTTTGAAGTGGCCCAATGTCTACTTTTGCCTGTCGTTTGTTTCTTATGTACTGAAAGAAACTTTTACTATTATTTCTAATATTACTGGCTAGCCTACCTTCATATTTGATCCTCTCATTTCTTATTACTCTCTTTGTTATCTTCTGTTTGCTTTTGTATCCTTCCCAATCTTCTGATTTCCCACTGTTCTTAGCCACTTTATAGGATCTCTCTTTTTCTTTAATACATTTCCTGACTTCCTTTGTCAGCCAAGGTTGTCTAATCCCTCCCCGGTTAATCTTTCTTTTCTTGGGAATGAACCTCTGTACAGTGTCCTCAATTATACCTACAAACTCCTGCCATTTTTGCTCTAGTGTCTTCCCGGTTAGCCTCTGCTTCCAGTCTATTTTAGTCAGTTCCTCTCTCATGCCCTCATAATTACCTTTATTCAACTGTAACACCATTACATCAGATTTTGTCTTCTCCCTTTCAAACTCCAGACTGAACTCTACCATATTATGGTCGCTACTTCCTAAGGGTTCCCTTACTTTAAGATCTTTTATAGAGTCTGGTTCATTGCAAAGCACTAGGTCCAGAATAGCCTGCTCTCTTGTGGGCTCCATGACAAGCTGTTCCAAAAAGCCATCCTGTAAGCATTCCATGAATTCCCTTTCTTTAGATCCACTAGCAACATTATTTACCCAGTCCACCTGCATATTGAAGTCACCCATGATCAATGTAACCTTGCCTTTCTGACATGCCTTCTCTAATTCCCAGTACATGTTGCGTCCCTGGTCCTGACCACTGTTAGGAGGTCTGTACACAACTCCAATTATGGTTTTTTTTGCCTTTGTGGTTCCTCAATTCCACCCACACAGACTCCACATCATCCGACGCTATGTCATTCAATACCATAGATTTAATTTTGTTCTTAACTAACAAGGCAACCCCACCCCCTCTGCCCACCTCTCTGTCTTTTCGATAAGTTGAAAAACCATGGAGGTTTAACTGCCAGTCCTGACCCCCCTGTAACCAAGTCTCTGTGATGCCTACTACATCATAATCATTCACTATTATCTGTGCCATTAATTCATCGGCTTTGTTATGAATGCTATGAGCATTCAGGTAAAGTGCCTTAATGCTAACTTCCTTATTAGAGATGTTGTAAGTCATATGTCCTAAGTTATCCTTGCTTTTTTCTGCATTCTCAGTCTGCCTCAATTTTAAATCCGCCTGGAAACATGCTATCCTGCTGCTTATCTTTCCATTTACCTCCATACTCCCTGTCGCTTTCACTTTCCCTTCCCCCCAACTCAGAAGTTTAAAGGCCTACTGACCACCCTATTTATCCTCTTCGCCAGAACATTGGTACCTGATCGGTTCAGGTGGAGACCGTCCCAACGGTACAGATCCCCCCTGTTCCAAAACTGATGCCAATGCCCCATGAAGTGGAATCCCTCTTTCCCACACCAATCCCTTAGCCACGTGTTTACTTGCCTAATTTTCTTGTCCCTATGCCAATTGGCACGTGGCTCGGGCAGTAATCCGGAGATTATGACCCTTGAGGACCTGTGCTTCAATTTCCTGCCTAGTGCTTCGTAATGCCCAAACAGGTCCTCCACCCTAGTCTTGCCTATGTTGTTGGTACCAACGTGGACCACAACAACTGGATCCTCCCCCTCCCGCTCCAATATCCTTTCAAGCCGGTCAGAGATGTCTCGCACCCTGGCACCGGGCAGGCAACACACCATGCGAGACTCCCGATCCGGCTTGCAAAGGATACTATCTGTCCCCCTAATTATAGAATCCCCTATAACCACTACCTGTCTATTAGCTCCCCCCTCTTGAATGGCCTTCTGCACCATGGTGCCTTGGTCAGTTGGCTCATCCTGTCCAGAGCCCTTTTCCTCATCCGAACAGGGAGCAAGAATCTCGTACCTGTTGGACAAGGTCAAGGGCTGAGGCTCCTCCACTCCTGAACTCTGGTTCCCCCTACCTGCCTCACTTACAGTCACACTCTTTTGTGCCTGATCACTAGCTGAGTGGGAATTAATTAATCTCCCAGGTGTGACTGCCTCCTGAAACAAAGCGTCCAGGTAACTCTCCCCCTCCCGGATATGCCGCAGTGTTTGAAGCTCAGATTCCAGATCATCAACTCTGATCCGGAGTTCTTCCAGCAACCAACACTTGCTGCAGATGTGGTCACTGCCGTTCACAATGGGATCAGCCAGCTCCCACATCATACAGCAACAGCACATCACCTGCCCAACCATCTCTGCTTAGTTAGTTAGTTAATTACTTACTTTGTACAAGTATGAGTTAGAATACCTACTGATACCTCTCTGCTATAGTTTTTTTTTACCCTAAGTAAGGACTTGATGTATACACACAAAAAAAAACACGAAGTAATTTTTTAACTTGTCCCCAGTAAAGAAATAAAAATTCTTACCTTAAAAGAAAAAAAAACAGTAGTTAAGAAGGTTAGAGGAGGAGGGCGGGTGGGAGATACTACATTCAACCTCCCTCGTCAACCAAGGCTCCCTCACACGACCATTTCTTTTCTGCCTGATAGGTACATACATATCAAGGACACGTCGTATCTGCTCCTTGAAAAAGTTCCACATTTCCACCACATCCTTCCCTGACAGCCTATGCTCCCAACGTATGCTCCTCAAATCCTGTCTTACAGCATCGTAATTTCCCTTCCCCCAATTGTAAAATCTTCCTTGTTGTGCGCACCTATCTCTCTCCATAACCAAGGTGAAAGTCACAAAATTGTGGTCACCATCACCAAAATGTTCACCCACTAACAAGCCCACCACTTGTCCCGGTTCATTACCGAGTACCAAATCCAATATGGCCTCCCCTCTGGTTGGACACTCTACATACTGCGTTAGAAAAGCTTCCTGGACACACTGCACAAACACCGCCCCATCCAATCTACTTGATCTAAAGAGCTTCCAATCAATATTTGGGAAGTTGATGTCGCCCATGACGACGACCCTGTGGCTTCTGCACCTTTCCAAAATCTGTTTCCCAATCTGTTTCTCCACATCTCTGCTGCTATTGGGGGGCCTATAATAAATACCCAACAAGGTGACTGCACCTATCCTATTTCTGACTTCAGCCCATACAACCTCCAGAGGCAGATGCCCCTCAAACTTCCTTTCTGCAGCCGTTATACCATTTCTAATTAGCAATGCAACCCCCCCTCCTTTTTTACCACCCTCCCTAATCTTACTGAAACATCTGTAACCAGGAACCTCCAACAGCCATTCCTGTCCCTCATCTATCCATGTTTCCGTGATGGCCACAACATCGTAGTCCCAGGTACCGATCCACGCCTTAAGTTCACCCACCTTATTTCTGATACTCCTTGCGTTGAAGTATATGCACTTGAGCCCATCTCTGTGTCCGCAAGAAGTCCCTGTCAGTGCTACCTTCTCCACAGCCTCCCTACAGTCTTGGGCATCCTGACACACAGCTAGCTTACTTGCTGGACTGCAAGTCCGGATCCCATCCCCCTGCCAAATTAGTTTAAACCCCCCCAAAGAGTGCTAGCAAACCTACCCCCCCAGGATATTGGTGCCCTTCTGGTTCAGGTACAACCCGTCCTGTTTATACAGGTCCCACCTTCCCCAGAATGCAATCCAATTGTCCAAATATCTGAAGCCCTCCCTCCTACACCATCCTTGCAGCCACGTGTTCAACTGCACTCTCTCCCTATTCTTTGCCTCACTGTCACGTGGCACCAGCAACAACCCAGAGATGACTACTCTGTTTGTCCTAGCTTTTAGCTTCCAGCCTAACTCCTTGAGCTCTTGAATGACCTCCCCACCCCTCTTCCTACCTATGTCGTTGGTGCCAATGTGTACCACGACTTCTGGCTGCATTAAGGATTCTGAAGACACGGTCCGAGACGTCTCGGACCCTAGCACCCGGGAGGCAACAAACCATCCGAGAGTCTCGCCTATGTCCACAGAACCGCCTGTCCGTCCCTCTAACTAGAGAGTCCCCTATAACTAGCGCTCTCCTCCTCTCCCCCTTTCCCTTCTGAGTCTCAGAGCCACAGACCCCTTCACTGCAGCTTACACCTGCAAGGCTGTCCCCCCCAACAATTTCCAAAGCTGTATACTTATTTTTTAGGGGAACGACCACAGGGTAACCCTGCACTGCCTGCTTCTTCCCCTTCCCACCTCTAACTGTTACCCAGCTACCTCTGTTCTCCGGCGTAACTATGTCCCTGTAGCTTCTATCAATCACCCTCTCAGCCTCTCGAATAATCCTCAGTTCATCCAGCTCCAGTTCCAGTTCCCTAACTCGTTCGGTGAGGATCAGGATCTGACTGCATTTCCTGCAGATGTAGTCGGCAGGAGTATCGGTGGTCACCCCTACCTCAAACATCCTGCAGGAGGAACATTCCACCGCCTGCGCTGCCATGACTGTACACTTTGTCTCCAAAAACAAGAACACTGAGTCAATAACACTGAGTCACTTACCTGTGGACTTTAAAGTTAGGTTAGTGGAGGCCCTACGAAAGTAGGACCTGGGGTCTAGAACACACCCACTTAAATACTAATCACTTACCTTCCCGCCCAGCTATGCGCTCCAACCTCACTTCCGCTGCCCGCTACAGGTAAGTAATGTTGAAACAAACTATCTTACCTTAGCTGTAGTCTCCCGGGTTCGCTTTTCCTCGGCAGCTGCTCCCACTCAAAATGATGGGCTGAAACAGAGGGCGAGAAGCAGGTGGATAGAAACAGAGGGGCTGAAACAAAGGGGCTGAGACGGAGGGGCTGAAACAGATGGGCTCAAACAGAGGGGCTGAATAGGTGGGGCTGAAACAGTAGGCGAGAAACACAGGGGCTGAAACAAAGGGCGAGAAACAGAGGGCGAGAAATAGAGCGGCTGAAACAGAGGGTGAGAAGCAGAGTGGGAGAAACAGAGGACGAGAAACAGAGGGCGCGAAACAGAGGGCGAGAAACAGAGTGGCTGAAACAGAGGGTCCGAAACAGAGGGTGAGAAACAGAGCGGCTGAAACAAAGGGGCAGAAACAGAGGGGCTGAAACAGAGGGGCTGAATAGGTGGGGCTGAAACAGTAGGCGAGAAACAGAGAGGTTGAAACAGAGGGGTTGAAACAGAGTGGCTGAAACAGAGGGGCTGAAACAGAGGGGCTGAAACAGAGGGCGAGAAACAGAGGGGCTGAAACAGAGGGCGAGAAACAGAGGGCGAGAAACAGAGGGGCTGAAAGAGAGGGCGAGAAACAGAGGGCGAGAAACAGAGGGCGAGAAACAGAGGCGAGAAACAGAGGGCGAGAAACAGAGGGGCTGACACAGGGGGCGAGAAACAGAGGGCGAGAAACAGAGGGCGAGAAACAGACGGGCTGAAACAGAGAGGCTGAAACAGAGGGCTAGTAACAGAGGGCGAGAAACAGAGGGCTAGTAACAGAGGAGCTGAAACAGAGGGGCTGAAACAGAGGGCGAGAAACAGAGGGGCTGAAACAGAGTGGCTGAGACTGAGGGGCTGAAACAGAGGGTGAGAAACAGAGGGGCTGAAACAGAGTGGCTGCAACAGAGGGCGAGAAACAGAGGGTCAGAAACAGAGGAGCTGAAACAGAGGGGCTGAAACAGAGGGCGAGAAACAGCGGGGCTGAAACAGAGTGGCTGAGACTCTGAAACAGGGGGCTGAAACAGGGGGGCTGAAACAGAGGGCGAGAAACAGAGAGCGAGAAATAGAATTCGAGAAACAGAGGGGCTGAAGCAGAGGGCGAGAAACAGTGGGCGAGAAGCTCAGAGAGCGAGAAACAGATGGGCTGAAACAGAGGGTGAGAAGCAGAGGGGCTGAAAAAGAGGGTGAGAAACAGAGGGACTGAAACAGAGGGGCTGATACTGAGGGGCGGAAACAGAGATAGCGAGAAACAGAGGGCGAGAAACAGAGGGTGAGAAGCAGAGTGCGAGAAAGAGAGGGCAAGAAACAGGGGCTGGAACAGAGGGGCTGATACAGAGGACAAGAAACAGAGGGGCTGAAACAGAGGGCGAGAAACTATGTGGCTGAAACAGAGGGGCTGAAACAGAGAGACTGAAACAGAGGGGCGTTAAACAGAGGGCAAAAAACAGAGTGCGAGAAACAAAGTGCGTTAAACTGAGGGCGAGAAACAGTGGGCGAGAAGCTGAGATAGCGAGAAACAGAGGGGCTGAAACAGAGGGCAAGAAACAGGGCGTGAAACAGAAGGCGAGAAACAGAGGGCGTGAAACAGAGGGGCTGAAACAGAGGGGCTGAAACAGAGGGGCTGAAACAGAGGGGCTGAAACACAGGGCGAGAAACAGAGGGGCTGAAAAAGAGTGACTGAAACTGAGGGGCTGATACTGTGGCGCTGAACCAGAGAAACAGAGAGCCAGAAATAGAATACGAGAATCAGAGGGGTTGAAGCAGAGGGCGAGAAACAGTGGGCGAGAAACAGAGAGAGCGAGAAACAGAGGGGCTGATACAGAGGGTGAGAAGCAGAGTGCGAGAAAGAGAGGGCGAGAAACAGGGGCTGAAACAGAGGGTGAGAAACAGAGTGGCTGCAACTGAGGGTCTGATACTGAGGGGCTGAAACAGAGGGCGAGAAACAGAGAGTGTGAAATAGAATTCGAGAAACAGAGGAGCTTAAACAGAGGGCGAGAATCCGATGGGCTGAAACAGAGGGCGAGAAGCAGGTGGATCAAAACAGAGGGGCTGAAACAGAGGGGCTGAAACAGAGGGGCTGAAACAAAGGGGCTGAAACAAAGGGGCTGAAACAGGTGGGCTCAAACAGATGGGCTCAAACAGAGGGGCTGAATAGGTGGGGCTGAAACAGTAGGCGAGAAACAGAGGGGCTGAAACAGAGAGCGAGAAACAGTGTGGCTGAAACAAAGGGCGAGAAACAGAGGGTCTGAAACAGAGGGCAAGAAACTATGTAGCTGAAACCGAGGGGCTGAAACAGAGGGGCTGAAACAGAGGGGCTGAAACAGAGAGGCTGAAACAGAGAGGCTGAAACAGAGAGGCTGAAGCAGAGGCGCTGAAACAGAGGGGCTGAAACAGAGGGGCTGAAACAGAAGGCGTGAAACAGAGGGGCTGAAACAGAGGTTGAGAAAAGAAGACGAGAAACAGAGGGGCTTAATAAGAGGGCGAGAAACAGAGGTGCTGAAACAGAGGTGCTGAAACAGAGGGGCTGAAAGAGAGGGGCTGAAACAGAGGGTGAGAAACAGAGTGCGTGAAACAGAGTGGTTGAAACAGAGCAGCTGAAACTGAGGGGCCGTTACAGAGTGTGAGAATCAGAGTGGTGGAAACAGATAGGCTGAAACAGAGGGCGAGAAGCAGGTGGATAGAAACAGAGGGGCTGAAACAGAGGGGCTGAAACAGAGGGGCTGAAACAAAGGGGCTGAAACAGAAGGCGAGAAACAGAGGGGCTGAAACAGAGAACGAGAAACAGAGTGGCTGAAACAACGGGCGAGAAACAGAGAGCGAGAAATAGAGGGGCTGAAACAAAGGGCGAGAAACAGAGAGCGAGAAACAGAGGGGCTGAAACAGAGAGCGAGAAACAGAGAGCGAGAAACAGAGGGGCTGAAACAAAGGGCGAGAAACAGAGAACGAGAAACAGAGTGGCTGAAACAAAGGGCGAGAAACAGAGAGCGAGAAACAGAGGGGCTGAAACAGAGAGCGAGAAACAGTGTGGCTGAAACAAAGGGCGAGAAACAGAGGGGCTGAAACAGAGGGCAAGAAACTATGTGGCTGAAACCGAGGGGCTGAAACAGAGGGGCTGAAACAGAAGGGCTGAAACAGAGAGGCTGAAACAGAGAGGCTGAAACAGAGAGGCTGATACAGAGAGGCTGAAACAGAGGGGCTGAAACAGAGGGGCTGAAACAGAGTGGTTGAAACAGAGGGCGAGAAACAGAGGGCGAGAAACAGAGGGGCTGAAACAGAAGGCGTGAAACAGAGGGGCTGAAACAGAGGTTGAGAAAAGAAGACGAGAAACAGAGGGGCTTAATAAGAGGGCGAGAAACAGAGGTGCTGAAACAGAGGTGCTGAAACAGAGGGGCTGAAAGAGAGGGGCTGAAACAGAGGGTGAGAAACAGAGTGCGTGAAACAGAGTGGTTGAAACAGAGCAGCTGAAACTGAGGGGCCGTTACAGAGTGTGAGAATCAGAGTGGTGGAAACAGATAGGCTGAAACAGAGGGCGAGAAGCAGGTGGATAGAAACAGAGGGGCTGAAACAGAGGGGCTGAAACAGAGGGGCTGAAACAAAGGGGCTGAAACAAAGGGGCTGAAACAAAGGGGCTGAAACAGAAGGCGAGAAACAGAGGGGCTGAAACAGAGAACGAGAAATAGAGGGGCTGAAACAGAGGGCGAGTAACAGAGGGTGAGAAGCAGAGTGGGACAAACAGAGGACGAGAAACAGAGGGCGCGAAACAGAGGGCCTGAAGCAGAGGGCGAGAAACAGAGTGGCTGAAACAGAGGGTCTGAAACAGAGGGTGAGAAACAGAGCGGCTGAAACAGGGGGGCTGAAACAGAGGGGCTGAAACAGAGGGCGAGTAACAGAGGGTGAGAAGCAGAGTGGGACAAACAGAGGACGAGAAACAGAGGGCGCGAAACAGAGGGCCTGAAACAGAGGGCGAGAAACAGAGTGGCTGAAACAGAGGGTCTGAAACAGAGGGTGAGAAACAGAGCGGCTGAAACAGAGGGGCTGAAACAGAGGGGCTGAAACAGAGGGGTTGAAACAGATGGGCTGAAACAGAGGGGCTGAATAGGTGGGGCTGAAACAGTAGGCGAGAAACAGAGGGGTTGAAACAGATAGCGAGACACAGAGGGGCTGGAACAGAGTGGCAGAAACAGAGGGGCTGAAACAGAGAGCGAGAAACAGAGTGGCTGAAACAAAGGGCGAGAAACAGAGGGCGAGAAATAGAGGGGCTGAAACAGAGGGCGAGTAACAGAGGGTGAGAAGCAGCGTGGGAAAAACAGAGGACGAGAAACAGAGGACGAGAAACAGAGGGCCGTAAACAGAGGGCGAGAAACAGAGCGGCTGAAACAGAGGGTCTGAAACAGAGGGTGAGAAACAGTGCCGCTGAAACAAAGGGGCAGAAACAGAGGGGCTGAAACAGAGGGGCTGAAACAAAGGGGCAGAAACAGAGGGGCTGAAACAGAGGGGCTGAAACAGAGGGGCTGAATAGGTGGGGTTGAAACAGAGAGCGAGAAACAGAGGGGCTGAAACAGAGTCGCTGAAACAGAGGGGCTGAAAAAGAGGGCGAGAAACAGAGTGGCTGAAACAGAGAGCGAGAAACAGAGTGGCTGAAACAAAGGGCGAGAAACAGAGGGCGAGAAATAAAGGGGCTGAAACAGAGGGCGAGTAACAGAGGGTGAGAAGCAGAGTGGGAGAAACAGAGGACGAGAAACAGAGGACGAGACACAGAGGGCCGTAAACAGAGGGCGAGAAACAGAGCGGCTGATACAGAGGGTCTGAAACAGAGGGTGAGAAACAGTGCGGCTGGAATAAAGGGGCAGAAACAGAGGGGCTGAAACAGAGGGGCTGAATAGGTGGGGTTGAAACAGAGCGAGAAACAGAGTGGCTGAAACAGAGTGGCTGAAACAGAGGGGCTGAAAAAGAGGGCGAGAAACAGAGTGGCTGAAACAGAGGGTGAGAAACAGAGGGGCTGAAACAGAGAGGCAGAAACAGAGGGCGAGAAGCAGAGGTGCTGAAAAAGAGGGTGAGAAACAGAGTGGCTGAAACAGAGGGTGAGAAACAGAGGGGCTGAAACAGAGGGTCTGAAACAGAGGGCGAGAAGCAGAGGGGCTGAAAAAGAGGGTGAGAAACAGAGTGGCTGAAACAGAGGGTGAGAAACAGAGCGGCTGAAACAAAGGGGCAGAACCAGAGGGGCTGAAACAGATGGGCTGAAACAGAGGGGCTGAATAGGTGGGGCTGAAACAGTAGGCGAGAAACAGAGGGGTTGAAACAGATAGCGAGACACAGAGGGGCTGAAACAGAGAGCGAGAAACAGAGTGGCTGAAACAGAGGGCGAGAAATAGAGGGGCTGAAACATAGGGCGAGTAACAGAGGGGCTGAAGCAGAGGGCGAGAAACAGAGGGCGAAAAACAGAGAGTGCGAGAAACAGATGGAGAGAAACAGAGGCGCTGAAACAGAAGGTGAGAAGCCGAGTGTGAGAAAGAGAGGGCGAGAAACAGGGGCTGAAACAGAGGGGCTGAAACAAAGGGCAAGAAGCAGAGGGGTTGAAACAGAGGGCGAGAAACAGAGGGGCTGAAACAGAGGGGCTGAAACAGAGGGGCTGAAACAGAGGGGCTGAAACAAAGGGGCGTGAAACAGAGGGCGTGAAACAGAGGGTGTGAAACAGAGGGCGTGAAACAGAGGGCGTGAAACAGAGGAGCTGAAACAGAGGGGCTGAAACACAGGGCGAGAAACAGAGGGGCTGAAAAAGTGTGACTGAAACTGAGGGGCTGATACTGCGGAGCTGAACCAGAGAAACAGAGAGCCAGAAATAGAATATGAGAATCAGAGGGGTTCAAACAGAGGGCGAGAAACAGTGGGCGAGAAACAGAGAGAGCGAGAAACAGAGAGGCTGATACAGAGGGTGAGAAGCAGAGTGCGAGAAAGAGAGGGCGAGAAACAGGGGCTGAAACAGAGGGTGAGAAACAGAGTGTCTGCAACTGAGGGTCTGATACTGACGGGCTGAAACAGAGGGCGAGAAACAGAGAGTGTGAAATAGAATTCGAGAAACAGAGGAGCTTAAACAGAGGGCGAGAAACAGAGGGGCTGAAGCAGAGGGCGAGAAACAGAGGGCGAGAAACAGAGAGTGCGAGAAACAGAGGGAGAAAAACAGATGGGCTGAAACAGAAGTTTGTGAAGCCGAGTGCGAGAAAGAGAGGGCGAGAAACAGGGGCTGAAACAGAGGTGCTGAAACAAAGGGGAAGAAACAGAGGGCGAGAAACTGTGGGGCTGAAACAAAGGGGCTGAAACAGAGGGGCTGAAATAAAGTGTCAAGAAACAGAGGGCAAGAAACAGAGGGCGTGAAACATAATGCGAGAAACAGAGGGCGAGATGCAGAGGGCAAGAAACACAGGGCGTGAAACAGAATGTGAGAACCACAGGCCGAGAAACAGAGGGGCTCAAACAGAGGCGGGGAACAGAGGGCGAGAAACAGAGGGGCAGAAACAGAGGGGCTGAAACAGAGAGGCTCAAGCAGAGGGCGAGAAACAGAGGGTCAGAAACAGAGGGGCTGAAAGAGAGGGGCTCAAATAGAGTGGCTGAGACTGAGGGGCTGATACGTGGGGCTGAAACAGAGGGCGAGAAACAGAGTGCGAGAAATAGAATTCGAGAAACAGAGGAGCTTAAACAGAGGGCGAGAAACAGAGGGGCTGAAGCAGAGGGCAAGAAACAGAGGGCGAGAAACAGAGAGTGCGAGAAACAGAGGGAGAGAAACAGAGGGGCTGAAACAGAAGGTGAGAAGCCGAGTTTGAGAAAGAGAGGGCGAGAAACAGGGGCTGAAACAGGGGGGCTGAAACAAAGGGCAAGAAGCAGAGGGGCTAAAACAGAGGGCGAGAAACAGTGAAGCTGAAACAGAGGGGCTGAAACAGAGGGGCTGAAACAGAGGGGCTGAAACAGAGGAGCTGAAACAGAGGGGCTGAAACAGAGGGGCTGAAACAGAGGGGCTGAAACAACAGGGCAAGAAACAGAGGGCGTGAAACAGAAGGCTAGAAGCAGAGGGGTTGAAACAGAGGGCGAGAAACAGAGGGGCTGAAACAGAGGGCCTGAAACAGAGGGGCTGAAACAGAGGGGCTGAAACAACGGGGCAAGAAACACAGGGCGTGAAACAGAGGGGAAGAAACAAAGGGTGAGAAACAGAGGGGCTGAGACTGAGGGGCTGAGACTGAGGGGCTGACACTGTTGGCCTGAAACAGAATGCGAGAAATAGAATTCGAGAAACAGAGTTGCTGAAGCAGAGGGCGAGAAACAGTGGGCGAGAAACTGAGCGGCTGAAACAGAGGGTCTGAAACAGAGGGCGAGAAACAGACGGGCTGAAAAAAGGGCGAGAAACAGAGGGGTGAAACAGAGGACGAGAAATATATCTCAATGCATACCGTATGTATCATTGAATCAATTATTCAAGATTGAGTCAATTTTGAATGAATGCAGTTTGTTTAAATGAATGAAAGCGTTAACCTTAAGACAGTGAAACAGAGGGTGAGATTCAGAGTGCAAGAAGGAGAGGGCGAGAAACAGGGTCTGAAACAGAGTGGCTGAAACAGATAGGCTGAGACAGAGGAGCTGAAACAGATTGGCTGAGACAGAGGGGCTGAAACAGAGGGCAAGAAACTGAGGGGCTGAAACAGTGGGGCTGAAATAGAATGCGAGAAACAGAGGTGCTGAAACAGAGGTGCTGAAACAGAGGTGCTGAAACAGAGGTGCTGAAACAGAGGGGCTGAAACAGAGGGGCTGAAACAGAAGGGCTGAAACAGAGGGCGAGAAACAGAGGTGCTGAAACAGAGGTGCTGAAACAGTAGGCGTGGAACAGAGGGGCTGAAAGAGAGGGCGAGAGACAGATGAGCTGAAACAGAGGCCGAGAAGCAGGTGGATAGAAACAGAGGGGCTGAAACAGAGGGGCTGAAACAGAGGGGCTGAAACAGAGGGGCTGAATAGGTGGGGCTGAAACTGTAGGGGAGAAATAGAGGGGCTGAAACAGAGAGCGAGAAACAGAGTGACTGAAACAGAGGGCGAGTAACAGAGGGTGAGAAGCAGAGGGCGCGAAACAGAGGGCCTGAAACAGAGGGCGAGAAACAGAGCGGCTGAAACAGAGGGTCTGAAACAGAGGGCGAGAAACAGACGGGCTGAAAAAAGGGCGAGAAACAGAGGGGTGAAACAGAGGACGAGAAATATATCTCAATGCATACCGTATGTATCATTGAATCAATTATTCAAGATTGAGTCAATTTTGAATGAATGCAGTTTGTTTAAATGAATGAAAGCGTTAACCTTAAGACAGTGAATAAATCAGAGAAGATTTGCTCATTGAATTTTGATCATGCTGCAGTTTATTTCCTTGCATTGAATGATTTTAGTTTGACACATTGAATGAAGAGGCGATGGTCTACTTAACACGACCTGTCTGTTTCATTGAATGAATGCATGCAGTTTGTTTCAAGGAATGAAAGGGTGCATTCTGTTTCATTGAATGAATAACAAACGCTCCTCTCATTGAGTTAACACATGCAGTTTTTTTCATTGAAAGAATGTGTGCAGTCTGTTTCATTGAATCATATTGTTGAAATCGTTGCACTGAATGAATGAGACATTGACTTAACACATACAATTTGTGTCATTTTAATGAATCAATAAAACTTGTAATATTGAGTGAATGAGCGAAACTCTGCTCATTGAATTAATGTGTCCATTCTATTTCCTTGAATGAATGCTTGCAGTTTGTTTCAAGGAATGAATGGGTGCATTGAATCAATATGTTAAACTCTTGACATTGAATGAATGAGAAAACACTACTTATTGAATTCACACGTGCAGTTTGGCACATTGAAAGAATGGCAGATGCCCTATTCAGTGAATTCACACGCTCTGTCTATTTCATTGAATGAGTGCATACGGATTGTTTCAATGAACGAATGGATGCAGTTTGTTGTAATGTAGCAATGTGTTAAACTCGTGACATTGAATGAATGAGAGAAGCTCACCTCATTGAATTGACACGTGCGGTTTGTGTCATTGAATCAATGTGTTAAACTCTTGACATTGAATGAAAGAGAGAAGCTCAACCCATTGCATTCACACGCGCAGTTTGTGTCATTGAATGATAAAAGTTAGATTTGCCACATTGAAATAATGGCAGATGCTCTACTCAGTGAATTAACAAGTAATGTCTCTTTTGTTGAATGAGTGCATGCAGTTCGTTTCAATGAACGAATGGGTGCAGTTTGTTTCATTGAATCAATATGTTAAACTCTTGTTATTGAATCAATGAGAGAGCTGAATTCATTGAATTGACACGCGCCGTTTGTCTCATGGAATGATAAAGTTAAGCTTGGCACATTGAAAGAATGGCCGTAGCTCTAATCAGTGAATTACCACATCAAGTCAGTTTCATTGAGTGAATACATGCGGTTTGTTTCAAGGAATAAACGCGTGCAGTTTGTTTCTTTCAATCAATGTAAAACGTTTGTTTCACTGAATCAATGATTAAAGTTTGAATCAGTGATTGAATGAATTCAGTTTGTTTCTTTGATTTAAATCTTTACCCTCGTGACATTCAAAACGTGCAAGAATCTCTACTCATTGAATAAACACGTCCAGTCTGTATCAATGAATGAATGCATGCAGTTTGTTTCATTGAATGAATGGCAATAGCTCAACTCATTGGATAAATACGTGCAGTGTGTTACATTCACTGAATGAGTGCTGATGGATGAATTAAATGAATGAATGCAGTTGGGTTGCCTAAATTAATGAGTTAAGTTTTGTTCCTTTAAATCAATGAATACCGTGTGTACATTGAATCAGTGATTCAAGATTGATTCAATTGTCAAATGAATGCAGTTTGTTTCAAGGAATGAATGCATTAAGCTCGAGACTTTGAATAAATCAGAGAAGCTTTGCTCATTGAATTTCGATCGTACTGCAGTTGGTTTCCTTCCATTGAATGAGTTCAGTTTGGCACACTGAATGACGAGGCGAAGGGCTACTTAAAGAATTAACAGACCCTGTCAGTTTCACTGAATGAATGCATGCGATTTGTTTCAAGGAATAAACGCGTGCAGGTTGTTTCTTTCAATCAATGTAAACTGTTTGTTTCAATGAATCAATGGTTGAAGTTTGATTCAATGATTCAATGAATGCCGTTTGTTTCATTGAATTAAAACGGTAAGGTCGAGACATTGAAAACGTGAGAAAATCTTTCCTCATTGAATAAACACGTCCTGTATGCATGATTGAATGAATGCATGCATTTGTTTCATTGAATCATCGGGTGGAAACCGCTGTACTGAATGAATGAGATATTGACTTAACACGTTCAATTTGCTTCATTGAATGAATCAGTAAAAGGTGAAGCATTGAATGAATAAGAGAAGCTCTACTCATTGATTTAACACATCTATTCTGTTTACATGAATGAAAGAATGCAGTTTGTTTCAAAGAATGAATGCGTGCAGTTTGTTTCTTTCAATCAATGTAAAAAGTTTGTTTCACTGAGTCAACGATTGAGCGACTGAATGAATGCAGTTTGTTTCATTGAATTAAAACGTTAAGCTCGAGATATGGAAAACATGAGAGAATCTCTACTCATTGAACAAACACGTTCAGTCTGTTTCATTGAATGAATGCACGCAGTTTGTATCATTGAAATGAAAATGTGCAGTTGGTTTCATTGAATGAATAGCAAAAGATGCACTCAATGAACTAACACGTGCTGTCTGTTTCACTGAAAGAGTGTGTGCAGTGTGTTTCATTGAATCATTGGGTTGAAATCGTTACACTGAATGAATGAGACATTGGCTTAACGCGTTCACTTTGTTTCATTGAATGGATCAGTAAAACTTGAAACATTGAATTACTGAGAGAAGCTCTACTCATTGAATTAACACGTCCTGTCTATTTTCTTGAATGAGTACATGCAGTTTGTTTCAAGGAATGAATGCGTGCAGTTTGTTTCTTTCAATCAATATAAAACGTTTGCTTCACTGAATCAATGATTGATGTTTGATTCAGCGATTGAATGAATGCAGTTTGTTTCATTGAATCAAAACGTTAAACTCGAGACACTGAAAACATGAGAGAATCGCTACTCATTGAATAAACACGTCCAGTCTGTATCAATGAATGAATGCATGAAGTTTGTTTCAACGAATGAATGGCAAAAGCTCAACTCATTGGATAAGCACGTGCAGTGTGTCACATTGAATGAATGAGTGTAGTGGGATTAATTAAATGAAAGAATGCAGTTGGGTGCACTAAATAAGTCAACTTTAGTTTCTTTAAATCAATGAATAACGTTTGTATCATTGAATCGATGTTTCAGGGTTGATTCAATTTTTGAATGCATGAGGTTTGTTTCGAGGAATCAATTCGTGTAGTTTGTTTCTGTGAATAAATGTAAAACGTTTGTTTCACTGAATCAATGATTGAAGTTTGATTTAATGATTGAATGAATGCAGTTTGTTTCATTGAATTAAAACGTGAATCTCTAGACATTGAAAACACGAGAGAATTTCTACTCCTCCAATCTGCATCATTGAATGAATGCCAAAAGCTCAACTCATTGGATAACGACATTACTTTGAATGAATGAGTGAATGAATGCGTGCATTTGGATGAATTAAATGAATGAATGCAGTTGGGTACACTAAACAATAAGTTAACTTTTCTTTCATCACATTAATGAATAATGTTTGTTTCATTGAATCAATTATTTAAGATTGGTACAATCACTGAATGAATGCAGCTTGATTAAATGAATAAAAGATTTAAGCTCGTGACATTGAATAAATCACATGAGCTCTAAACATTGGATTAACACCTGCGGATTGTTTCCTGCATGAATGAGTTAAGCTTGACACATTGAATGAATAAGCGAAGGTCTACTTGAAGAATTAACAGGCCAAGCTTGTTTCATTGAATGAATGCATTGCAGTGTGTTTCAATGAATGAACGGGTGCAGTTTGTTTTATTGAATCATTGTTTCATGAATCTAGTGACATAGAAATAGAACATAGAAAAATACAGCGCAGTACAGGCCTTTTGGCTCTCTACGTTGCGCCGATCCAAGCTCACCTAACTTACACTATCCTCCATATGCCTATCCAATGCCGGTTTAAATGGCCATAAAGAGGGAGAGTCCACCACTGCTACTGACAGGGCATTCCACGAGCTCACGACTCGCTGAGTAAAGAATCTAACTCTAACATATTTACTATACGTAATGTAAAGCTATGCTCCCTCGTAATAGCTGACTCCATACGTGGAAAAAGGTTCTCATGGTCAACCCCTAATCATCTTGTCCCCTCTATCAAGTCACCCCTGAACCTTCTTTTCTTCAATGAAAACAGCCCCAAGTGCCTCAGCCTTTCCTCATGCGATCTTCCTACCATACCAGGGAACATCCTGGTAAACCCGTTCCAGTGCCTCCACATCCTTCTTATAGTATGGCGACCAAAACTGCACACAATACTCCAGCTGCGACCGCACCAGAGTCTTATACAGCTGCAACATGACTTCAGGACTCCGGAACTCAATTCCTCTACCAATAAAAGCTAGTACGCCATATGCCTTCTTCACCGCACTATTTACCTGGGTGGCAACTTTCAGAGATCTGTGTACATGGACACCAAGATCCCTCTGCTCATCCACACTACCAAATATCCGACCATTAGCCCAGTACCCCATCTTTTTGTTACTCATACCAAAGTGAATCACTTCACACTTACCCACATTGTACTCCATTTATCACCTTACTGCCCAGCTCTGCAGCTTATGTATATTACGCTGTAACCTGACACATCCTTCCTCACTGTCAACAACTCAACCGACTTTCGTATCATCCGCAAACTTGCTCACCCAACCTTCTCGCCGCTCCTCCAGGTCATTTATCAAAATGACAAACAGCAATGGTCCCAAAACAGATCCTTGCGGAACACCGCTAGTAAGTGCACGCCAAGATAAACCTGAACCATCAAATACTACCCTCTGTCTTCTTCCAACCAGCCAATTCCTAATCCAAGACTCCAACTCACCCTCGATGCCATACCTCTGTATTTTTCAAACGCCTTACTAAAATCCAGATACACCACATCTACCACTTTACACTCGTCCACCTCCTTAGTCACCTTCTCAAAGAATTCAATAAGGTTTGTGAGGCATGATCTGCCCTTCACAAAACCATGCTGACTATCCTTGATCACTTTATTCCTATCCAGATGTTCATAAATCCTATCCCTTACAATTCTCTCTAAGACTTTGCCACAACAGAAGTGAGACTCACCGGTCTATAGTCACGAGGGTTCTCCCTATTCCCCTTCTTGAACAAGGGAACCACATTTGCTATCCTCCAGTCTTCTGGCACTATTCCTGTAGACGACGAGGACATAAAGATCAAGGCCAATGGCTCTGCAATGTCTTCCCTTGCTTCCCAGAGAATCCTAGGATTAATGCCATCAGGCCAAGGGGACTTATCTATTTTCACCCTTTCTAGAATTTCCAACACCTCTTCCCTACATACCTCAAAGCCGTCCATTCTAATTAATTGTGACTCAGTATCCACATCGGCACCAATGTCCTCTTCCTGAGTGAATTCTGACGAAAAGTATTCATTTAGTGTCTCCCCAATCTCTTCAGCTTCCACACGCAACTTCCCACTACTATCCTATTCTAGACTAGACCTATTCCTACCCTAGGCATTCTTTTATTCCTGACATACCTATAGAAAGCCTTTGGGTTTTCCCTAATCCTACCAACTAAGGACTTTTCATGTCCCCTTCTTGCTGCTCTTAGCTCTCTCTTCAGATCCTTCCTGGCTACCTTATAACTCTCAATCGCCCCAATTGAACCTTCATGCCTCATCTTTACATAGGCCGCCCTCTCCCCTTTAACAAGGGATTCCAATTCCTTATTAAACCACGGCTTCCTCACACGACCCTTTCCTCCCTGCCTGACAGGTACAAATCTATCAAGGGCACTCAATAGTTGCTCCTTGAACAAGCTCCACATATCAATTGCGCCCTTGCCTTGAAGCCTACCTTTCCAAGTCACGCATCCTAAGTCGTGCCTTACCGCATCATAATTTCCCTGCCCCTAGCTATAATTCTTGCCCTGCAGTGCACACTTATCCCTCTCCATCACTAGAGTGTCATTGAATGAATGACAGAAGATCAAATCATTGAATTGACATGTGCAGTTTGTCTCATTGAATGAATGAGTTAAGCTTGGCACATTGAAAGAATGGCAGAAGCTCTACGCAGTGAATTACCTTGTTCAGACAGTTTCATTGAACGATTGCGTGCAGTTTGTTTCTTTGAATGGATGGGAAAAGCTCTACTCCTTGAATTAACACTTCCAGTCTGCTTCATTGAATGAATGCATGGAGTTTGTTTCAATGAATGAATGCAGTTGGATACCCTAATTAAATGAGATGTGTTTGTTTCTTTGAAACGTTTGATTCATTAAATCACTGATTGAAGTTTGATTCAATAATTGAATGAATGCAGTTTGTTTCATTGAAAGAAATGGGTAAATGTAGGGGTATGGGTGGCTTGCGCTTCGGCGGGTCGGTGTGGACTTGTTGGGCCGAAGGGCCTGTGTCCACATTGTAATGTCATCTAATCTAAAAAAAAGCGTTAATCTCTCGAGATTGAATAAATGAGAGAAGCACCACTCATTGATTTAACATTTAATTGAATGAATGAGTTAAGCTTGAAACATTGAATGAACGAGTGAAGCTCTACTCATTAAATTAAGACATTTTCATTGAACGAATGCACGCAGATTGTATCACTGAAATGAAAACGCGCAGTTTGTTTCATTGAATGAATGGCAAAAGCTCAACTCATTGGATAATCAGGTGCAGTGTGTTTCATTGAATGAATGAGTGCAGTTGGATTAATTAAATGAATGAATGCAGTAGGGTACACTAAATGAATGAGTTAACGGTTGTTTCTTTAAATCAATGAATAACGTTTGTATCATTGAAACAATGATTTAAGATTGATTCAATAATTGAATGAATGCAGCTTACTTAAATGAATGAAAGCGTCAAGCTCGAGAAATTGAATAAATCAGAGGAGCTCTGACCATTAAATTAACCCCTGCGGTCTGTTTCCTTGCATGCATGAGTTACGATTGACACATTGAATGAATGGGTGAACCTCTACTTTAAGAATTACCAGGCCCTTTCTGTTTCGATGAATGAATAGAAGATTCAAGATTGATTCCATTTTTGAATGAATGCAGTTTGTTCAAATGAATGAAAGCGTTAAGCTCGAGACATTGAATAAATCAGAGGATCTCTACTCATTGAATTTTGATCAAACTTCAGTTTGTGCACTTGCATGAATGAGTTTAGTTTGACACATTGAATGAAGAGGGGGAGGTTTACTTAAAGAATTAACAGGTCCTGTCTGTTTCATTGAATGAAAGCATGCAGTTTGTTTCAAGAATGAATGTGTGCAGTTTGTTTCATTGAATTAATGTGTTAAAGTCTTGACAATGAATGAATGAGAGAAGCTCTACTCATTGAATTCAATGTGCCAATGTAATGATTTGAGCTTCTCTCATTCATTCAATGTCAGGAGTTTCATGAAACAATGATTCAATGAAACAAACTGCACCCACTCGTTCAATGATTGAAGTTTGATTCAGCGATTGAATGAATGCAGCTTGTTTCATTGCATTAAAAAGTTAAGCTCAAGACATGGAAAACATGAGAGAATCTCTACTCATTGAATAAACACGTCCTGTCTGCATTGTTGAATGAATGCATGCAGTTTGTTTCTTTGAATGAATGGCAAAAGCTCAACTCACTGGATAAGCACGTGCAGTGTGTCACATTGAATGAATGAGTGCAGTTGGATTAATTAAATCAATGAATGCAGTTCGGTGCACTAAATAAATGAGTTACGTTTTGTTTCTTTAAATCCATGAATAACGTTTGTATCATTGAATCAATGATTCAAGATTGACTCAATTTTTGAATGCCTGCAGTTTGTTTAAATAATGAAAGCGTTAATCTCGAGACATTGAATAAATCAGAGAAGCTCTACTCATTGAATGTTGATCAAACTGATGTTTCCTTCAATGCATGAATGAGTTAAGATTGACACATTGAATGAATAGACGATGGTCTACTTGAAGAATTAACAATGTTTCATTGAATGAATGCACGCAGTTTGTTTCAATGAATGAATGGATGCAGTTTGTTTCATTGAATAAATGTGGTAAACTGTTGACATTCAATGAATGAGAGAAGCTCTGCTGATTGAATTCACACGCGCAGTTTGACACATTGAAAGAATGGCAGATGCTCTACTCAGTGGATTAATACACCCTGTCGGTTTCATTGAATGAATACATGCAGCTTGTTTCAAGGATCAAATGCGTGCAGTTTGTTTCAATGAATGAATGCAGTTGGATGCACTAATTAATGAGTTAAGTTTGTTCTTTGAATCAGTGAATAACGATTGATTTATTAAATTCATTTGAAGTTTGATTCAATGATTGAATGAATGCAGTTTGTTCCATTGAATGAAAGCGATAATCTCGAGTGATTGAATAAATGAGAGAGGCTCCACTCATTGAATTAACACGTGCAGTCTGTTGCTTTGAATAAATGCACGCAGTTTGTTTCACTGAAATGAAAACGTGCAGTTTGTTTCATTAAATGAATGGCAAAATTTTCACTCATTGAAATAGCACGTGCAGTCGGAACCATTGAAAAAATGTGTGCAGTTTGTTTCATTGAATCATAGCGTCGGAATCGATACACTGAATGAAGGATATATGTTCTACATATTGACTGAACACTATCAATTTTCTTCATTGAATGAATCAGTATTACTTTGAATGAATGAGTGCGTTTGGATTAATTAAATGAATGCAGTTGGGTACATCTAAATAAGCGAGTTAACTTTTATTTATTTCAAACAAGCAATAACAATAACAGTATCATTGAATTAATATTTCAGGATTGATTCAATTATTGAATGAATGCGTTTGTTTAAATGAATGAAAGCGCTATGCTCGAGACATTGGATAATGTCATTAGGAAGCTCTTCTCATTGAGTTAACACCTGCAGTCTATTTCATTGAACTAATGGCAAAAGCTCCACTCATTAAATTAATACGTGCAGCCTGGTTAATTGAAAGAATGTGTACACTATGATTCATTGAATCATAGGATTGAAGTCATTACACTGAATGAATGAGAGAAGTTCTACACATTGACTTAACACGTTCAATTTGCTTCACAGAATGAATCAGTAAAACTTGTAACATTGAATGAATGAGTTAAGCTCTACTCGTTGAATTAACAGGTCCAGTCTGTTTCCTTTAATGAATGCATCCAGTTTGTTTCAAGGAATCAATTCATAGAACATAGAACATAGAACATAGAAAAATATAGCGCAGTACAGGCCCTTCGGCCCCCGATGTTGCGCCGTTCAAAGCCCACCTAACCTACACTAGCCCAAAATCCTCCATATGCCTATCCAATGCCCGTTTAAATGCCCATATCCAATGCCCGTTTAAATGCCCATAAAGAGGGAGAGTTCACCACTGCTACTGGCAGGGCATTCCATGAACTCACGACTCGCTGAGTAAAGAGTCTACCCCTAACATCTGTCCTATACCTACCACCCCTTAATTCGTGTAGTTTGTTTCTTTGAATCAATGTAAAACATTTGTTTCACTGAATCAATGACTGAAGTTTGATTCAATGTTTGGATGAATGCAATTTGTTTCATTGAATTAAAACGTTAAGCTCGAGACATTGAAAACATGAGAGAATCTCTACTCATTGAATAAACACGTCCAGTCTGCATCATTGAAGGAATGCATGCAGTTTGTTCCACTGAATGAATGCCAAAAGCTCAACTCATTGGATAACGACGTACAGTGTATCACTTTGAATGAATCAGTGAATGAATGCGTGCATTTGGATTATTTAAATAAATGAATGCAGTATGGTCCACTAATTAAATGAGTTAATTTTTGTTTCTTTAAATCAATGAATAACGTTTGTACCATTGAATCAATGATTCAAGATTGGTTCAATCATTGAATGAATGCAGTTTGTTTAACTGAATGAAAGCGTTAAGCTCGAGACGTTGAATAAATGAGAGGAGCTCTAACCATTGAATTAACAGCTGCGGTTTGTTTCCTTGCATGAATGAGTTAGGCTTGACACATTGTGAATGTATAGGTGAAGTTCTAATTAAATAATTAACAGGCCCTGTCTGTTTCATTTGTTTCAATGATTGAATGGGTGCAGTTGGTTTCATTGAATCAATGTGTTAAAGTCTTAATTCAACGAGTAGAGCTTCTCTGATTTATTCAATGTCTCGAGCTTAATTCGTTGAAAGAAACTGCATTCATTCAATAATTTAATCAATTGATTCAATGATGTAAACGTTATTTTTCTGCTATTCTTTCAATGTGCTAAACTGCGTGTGTGAATACAATGCGTAGAGCTTCTTTCATTCATCGAGCTTAACGCTTTCATTCATGGAAATAAACTGTATGCATTCAATAATTGAATCAAACTTGAATCATTGATTCAATGATACAAACGTTATTCATTGATTTAAAGAAACAAAACAATTCGTTTATTTAGTGTATCCAACTGGATTCATTCATTTAATTAATCCAACTGCACTCATTAATTCACTGCATGTGCTTATCCAATGCGTTGAGCTTTTGCCATTCATTCAATAATACAGACTGGACATGTTTATTTAATGAGTAGAGATTCTCTCAGGTTTTCAATGTCTCGTGCTTAACGTTTTAATTCAATGTATTCATTCAATGTATTCACAGCATTCATTCAATCACTGAATCAAACTTCAATCATTGATTCAATGAAACCAACGTTTTACATTGTTTGAAAGAAACAAACTGCACACATTCATTCCTTGAAACAAACTGCATGCTTTCATTCGAGGAAACAGATTGGGCGGTTAAGGTTTCAAGTTTTACTGATTCATTCAATGAAGAAAATTGAACGTGTTAAGTCAATGTGCAGACCTTCTCTCATCCATTCAGTGTAACGATTTGAACCCTATGATTCAATGAAACAAACTGCACACATTCTTTCAATGAAACAGATTGCACGTGTTAATTCAGCGAGTGGAGCTTTTGCCATTCATTCAATGAAAGAAACTGCACGTTTTCATTTCAGTGAAACAAACTACAAATGCATTCATTCAATGAAACAGACTACAAGTCCTAATTCAATGCATAGAGCTTCACTCATTCATTCAATGAAACAGACAGGGCCTGTTAATTCTTTAAGTAGAGCTTCGCCTATTCATTCAATGTGTCAAGCTTAACTCATTCATGGAAGGAAACAAACCGCAGGTGTTAATTCAATGAGTTAAACTTCTCTGATTTATTCAATGCCACTAGCTTAACGCTTTCATTCATTTAAACAAACTGCATTCAATCAATACTTGAATTAACCTTGAATCATTGATTCATTGATACAAACGTTATTCATTGATATAAAGGAGCAAAACTTATCTCGGTTACTTCGTGTACCCAACTGCATTCATTCATTTAATTAATCCAACTGCACTCATTCATTCAATATAACACACTGCACGTGCTTATCCAATGAGTTGATCATTTGCAATTCATTCAATGAAACAAACTGCATGCATTCATTCAATGACACAGACTCGACGTGTTTTTTCAATGAGTACAGATTCTCTCATGTTTTCAAATTCTCGTGCTTAACGTTTTAATTCAATGAAACAAACTACATTCATTCAGTCGTGGAATCAAACTTCCATCATTGATTCAGTGAAACAAACGCTTACATTGATTGAAATAAACAAACTGCACGCATTCATTCTTTGAAACAAACTGCATTCATTCAATCAATGAAACTGATTGGACGGGTTAATTCAACGAGCAGACCTTCTCTCATTCATTCAATGTTTGCTGATTCATTCAATGAAGAAAATTGAACGTGTTAAGTCAATGTGCAGGACTTCTTTCATTCATTCAGTGCAACGATTTCAACCCAATTATTCAATTAAACAAACTGTACACATTCTTTCAATGAGACAGACTGCACGTGGTAATTCATTGAGTGGAGCTTTTGCCATTCATTCAATGAAACAAACTGCATGTTTTCATTTCAATGAAACAAACTGCGCACATTCTTTCAATGAAGCAGAATTCGTGTTAATTCAATGAATAGAGCTTCACTCATTCATTCAATGTTTTGAGCTTAACTCATTCATTCAGTGAAACAGACTGCACGTCTTCATTCAATGATTGGAGCTTCTCTCATTTATTGAATCACTCGAAATTAACGCATTCATTCAATGAAACAAACTGCATTCATTTAATCATTGAATCAAACTTCAAATGAATTTAATGAATCAAACTTTATTCATTGATTCAAAGATACAAACTTAACTCATTTAGTTAGTGCATCCAACTGCAGTCATTCATTAAAAGAAGCTGCATGCATTCATTCAATGAAAGAGACAGGGCCTGTTAATTCACTGTTTAGAGCTTCTGCCATTCTTTCAATGTGCCAAACTTAACTCATTCATTCGAT
Organism: Chiloscyllium punctatum; assembly: GCF_047496795.1. NCBI lineage: Eukaryota > Metazoa > Chordata > Chondrichthyes > Orectolobiformes > Hemiscylliidae > Chiloscyllium > Chiloscyllium punctatum. The sequence continues at coordinate 34,348,116 of NC_092762.1, read as the reverse complement.
GAGACAAACTGCACGTGTCAATTCAATGAGTTGAGGTTCTCTCATTCATTCAATGTCACGAGTTTAACATATTGATTCAATGATATAAACTGCAGTTAATCGTTCATTGAAACAAACTGCATTCATTCAATCATTGAATCAAGCTTCAATCATTGATTCAGTGAAATAAACGTTTTACATTGATTCAAAGAAGCAGACTGCGAGCATTCATTCAATGAAACAGTCAGAGTAGAGTTTCTGCCATCCTTTCAATGTGCAAAACTGCGCGTGTGAATTCAATAAATAGAGCTTCCCTCATTCATTCAATGTCAAGGGTTTAACACATTGATTCAATGAAACAATCTGCACCCATTCATTCATTGAAACAAGCTGCAAGCATGTCAAACAGACAGAACCAGTTAATTCACTGAGAATAGCTTTGGCCATACTTTAACTGAGCTAAGCTTAACTCATTCATTCAATGAGCCAAAATGCACGTGGTAATTCAATGAGTTGAGCTTCGCTCATTCATTCAATGTCACGAGTTTAACACATTGATTCAAACTGCATCCATTCTTTAATGGAAACAAACTGCATGCATTCATTCAATGAAACAGACAGGGGGTGTTAATTCTTTAAATGGAGCTTCGCCTCTTCATTCAATATGTCAAGCTTAACTCATTCATGCAAGAAACAAACCGCAGGTGTTAATTCAATGAACACATCTTCTCTGATTTATTCAATGTCTCGAGCCTAACGCTTTCAGTCATTTAAAGAAACTGCATTCATTCAATAATTGAATCAACCTTTTGAGTAATTGATTCAATGATACAAATTTTATTCATTGATTTTATGAAACAAAACTTAACACATTTATTTCGTGTACCCAACTGCAATCATTATTTTGAATCATCCAACTGCACTCATTCATTCAAAGTAAAACACTGCACGTGCTTATCCAACGAGTTGAGCTTTTGGCAATCATTCAATGAAATAGACTGCACGTGTTTATTCAATGAGTCGAGATTCTCTCATGTTTTCAATGTCTCGAGCTTAACGTTTTAATTCAATTAAACAAGCTGCATTAATTCAATCATTGAATCAAACATCATTCATTGATTCAATGAAACAAATGTTTTACATTGATTCAAAGAAACAGTCTCCATGCATTCATTCAATGCAACAGGCAGGGCGTGTTAATTCACTGAGTAGAGCTTCTGCCATTATTTCATTGTGCTAACCTGTACGTGTGAATTCAATGAGTAGAGTTTCTCTGATTCATTGAATGTTACAAGCTTAAATCATTCATTCAATGAAACAGTCTGCACCTGTTAATTCAATGGGTGGAACTTCTCCCTTTCATTCAATGTCACTAGATTAAAATATTGATTCAATGAAACAAACTGCATTCATTCAATCATTGAATCAAACTTCAATCAGTGAAACAAACGTTTTACATTGATTGAAAGAAACAAACTGCAAACATTCATTCCTTGAAACAAACTGCATGCATTCACTCACGGAAACAGATTGGATAGGTTAATTCAATGAGTAAATCTTCTCTCATTCATTCAATGTTTCAAGGTTTACTGATTCATTCAATGAAGCAAAGTGAACGTGTTAAGTCAATGTCTCATTCATTCAGTGTAACGATTTGAACCCTATGATTCAATGAAAGAAACTGCACGCATTCTTTCAATGAAACAGATTGCACATGTTAATTCAATGAGTGGAGCTTTTGCCACTCTTACAATGAAAAAAAAAACTGCACGTTTTCATTTCAGTGAAACAAACTGCGTGCATTCATTCAATGAAACAGACTGCACGTCTTAATTCAATGAGTAGAGCTCTACTCATTCATTCAATGTTTCAAGCTTAACTCAATCATTGAATGAAACAGACTGCACGCATTAATGCAATGAGTGGAGCTTCTCTCATTTATTCAATCACTCGAGATTAACGCTTTCATTCAATGAAACAAACTGCATTGAATCAAACTTCAAATGAATTTAATGAATGAAATTTTAATAATTGATTCAAAGAAACAAACATAACTCATTTAATTAGTGTATCCAACTGTAATCATTCATTGAAACAAACTGCATGCATTCATTCAACGAAACAGTCAGGGCCTGTTAATTCACTGATTAGAGCTTCTGCCATTCTTTCAATGTGCCAAGCTTAACTCATTCATTGAATGAGACAAACTGTGCGTGTCTATTCAATGAGTTTAGCTTCTCTCATTCATTCAATGTCACGAGTTTAACATATTGGTTCAATGAAACAGACTGCACGTAATCGTTCATTGTAACAAACTGCATTCATTCAATCATTGAATCAAGCTTCAATCATTGATTCAGTGAAACAAACGGTTGACATTGATTCAAAGATACAATCTGCACGCATTCATTCCTTGAAACAAACTGCATGCATTGATTCAATGAAACAGACATGGCATGCTAATTCAGAGTAGAGCTTCTGCCATTCTTTTAATGTGCCAAACTGCAGGTGTGAGTTTCGTGAGTAGAGCTTCTCTCATTCAATCAATGTCAATAGTTAAACACATTGATTCAATGAAACAATCTGCACCCATTCATTCATTGAAACAAACAACATGCATTCATTCAATGAAACAGACAGGGCCTGTTAATTCTTTAAGTAAAGCTTCGCCTATTCATTCAATGTGTCAATTTTAACTCATTCATGCAAGGAAACAAACCGCAATGTGTAGAGCTTCTGTGATTTATTCAATTTCTCAAGCGTAACGCTTTCATTTAAACAAACTGCATTCATTCAATAACTGAATCATTATGAATCATTGATTCATGATGCAAACGTTATTCATTGATTTAAAGAAACAAAACTTAACTCATTTATTTAGTGCACCCAACTGCATTCATTCATTTAATTAATCCAACTGCATTCATTCATTCAATGTAACACACTGCACGTGCTTATCCAATGAGTTGATCTTTTGCAATTCATTCACTGAAACAAACTGCATGCATTTTCTATATTAGACACAGGAACTGCTGTTCTCTCTGTTATTCACAGGAACTGCTGGTCTCCATATTATGCACAGGTAATATTATGAACGGTAGGATTCTTCGTAAGGTGGAGGAGCAGAGGGTTCTTGGGGTCGATGTTCAGAGATCTTTGAAGGTTGACACTCAGGTGGATAGAGCTTGTAAGAAGGCCTTTGGTGTATTAGCGTTCATTAGCAGAGGGATTGAATTCAAGAATCGTGAAGTGATGTTGCAGCTGTACAGGACCTTGATTAGGCCACATTTGGAGTACTGTGTGCAGTTCTGATCGCGTCACTTTAGGAAAGATGTGGAAGCTTTGGAGAGGGTGCAGTGAAGATTCACCAGGATGTTGCCTGGAATGGAGAATATGTCGTCCGAGGATAGGAACAGCGAAGGATGAGGGGTGACTTGATAGGGGTTTATAAGATGATCAGAGGAATAGATAGAGTAGACAGTCAGAAACTTTTTTTCCCCGGGTACAACAGAATGTTACAAGGGGACATAAATTTAAGGTGAAAGGTGGAAGGTATAGGGGGGATGTCAGGTGTCGGTTCTTTACCCAGATAGTGGTGAGGGCATGGAATGCACTGCCTGTGGGAGTGGCAGAGTCAGAATCATTGGTGACGTTTAGGTGGCAATTGGATAGGTACATGGATGGGTGCTTAAGCTAGGGCAACTGTTTGGCACAACATCGTGGGCCGAAGGGCCTGTTCTGTGTTGTATGTTCTATGTAATGCTATTCTCTATATAATGCACAGGGACTGCTTCTCTATATTAGACACAGGAACTGTTTTTTTCTCTATAATAGACAGAGGGACTGCCGTTCTCTATAATAAACAAAGGGACTGTTCTCATATTATACACAGGGACTCATGTTCTCTGCATTATACGACGTGACTGCTGTTCTCTATATTTTCACGGTGACTGCTGTTCTCTGTATTAAACACAAGGAAAACTGTTCTGTTTATTGTACACAGAGACTGCTGTTCTCTATACCATACACTTCTGTTCTTGAGACTAGACACAACGACTGCTGTAATACATATTATAAAGAGCGACTGCTGTTTTATATATTATACACAAGGACTGCAGTTCTCTGAATTTTACACAGGTGCTGCTGTTCTCTATATTATACACAGAGTCTGCTGTTTTCTTTATGATACACGGGTTCGGCTGTTCTCTGTATTATACATACGGACTGCTATGGCTACCAGGTAAAGGCTGAAAGATGGGGAAAATCTATAATCATTATGAAGCAGGAAGAAGATCATCACTGCATTATCTGTGAGGACGAGAAAACGAACAAAGTATACACCAGCCTCGAGGCAAAGTTACCAATTTGATTAAGGAAACAGTGATAATTTCAGATATGTCTCTGTGCTCAAAGACTTTTTCAATAATTGGAGCTGAAATAACAAATAACTGAATTCTGAATTACTTCCACAAATGCTTTTCCAGTCGTTTATGTTCTTGTCTATCACTGAATAATTCCTCATGTCTTTGTACAGATAGTCAAAACCATCAGGGATTCAGTCTTGGAGGAAAAGAGGGAAGACAGCAGCTCACAACACCATACAAACTGACAATACCATCAATACACACACACAAACACACACACACACACACACACACAAACATACACACCTGGTTGACACAGAGACGATTGTCGTTGCAGTGTGTAATGTGCTGACACGGAGCAATATGGAAATGGGTCGTCCTTCAAAAGTTTTCCTGACAAACAGTGAACACATTAAAAAGCATGTTTGTTGAAATTATATGGAAGCAACTACAACTAAGCCATTCTGTAAGGAGATTAGATGAAATTTATTGCACTTTCCGTAACCTGTAATGTTTAGTGAATTGCTCTTACAAATAATCATACATAAGCAAAAGGATTGAAAAGTCCTCAAGTAGACTCGAAGAATGTGGCATTTTATGACTGAAAAAACGAGTGACAGGCATAGGGAGAGGGAGGGAGAGAGGTTTAAGCTCACCTTTTAATGATTCACACCAAAAGTGAAAGAGTTCCCAATGCACAGAAATGCAGAGACAGAGATACAAGCATGCGCATAACACACCCACATAGACAGACTCAAACAGACATATTTGGATAAGCTTAAGTCGACAGATACAGATAAAATTGCAGATACATACTTGGACACACAAATACAAGTAAATTCATAGAGGTAGACAGCATGGAAAAAACCCGTTGGTCCATAAAGTGCATGCTAACCATGATCCCAAACCAAAATAATCCCACCTACTCGCTCTTTGCCCATGCTTTTCCAAACATTATTTTATTCATGTACCAAGTGTCGTTGAAAATAAATTACCATTATATACATCTACCACTTCCACAGAAATTTCATTCCACTAGAACCACATGCTGTGTAAATAAAATATGCCCCTCATGTGTCCTTGTCAGGTGTACCCAATAACTCTGAGGAAAGTGATTGCTGAGCCCCTTGCTGACATATTTGTATCCTCGATACCCACAGGTGAGTTGCCGGAAAAATGGAGGCTGGTTAATGTGGTGCCATTGATGAAGAAAATGGGAAGGAAAAATCAGGGAACAATCGGCCGGTGAGCCTGACATTACTAGCGGGCAAGTTCTGAGGGACAGGATTGATATGCATTTGGAAAGTTAAAGACTGATTAGGAATGTCAGCATTTCTTTGTACTGACGTAAATCAAGTAGTGCGTTGGATGTGGTGTGTATGGACTTCAAAAAGTTATTCAACAAGCATCCTCATGGTGGACTGGTTAGCAAGGTGAGCTTACATTGGATAAAGGAAGAACTAACTATTTGAATACAGGATTGCCTTTAAAGTAGGTGGTCGACATTGGTGGTGGAGTGTTGTTCTTGAGACTTGCGGCCTCTGACCAGTGGTGTGCCACATGGTTCGGCGCTCAGCCCCTTTAGTTGACATTTAGATACTTGACTTGGATGTGAACATAAGAGTAATATTTAATGCGTTTACAGACGACACCATAATTGAACTGATGAACCAAGAGTGCAACAGGATCTTGCTTAGATGGGCCAATGGGCTGAGGAACAGCAAATATAGTTTCATTGAGGTAAATGATAGGTGCTGAATTTTGGAGAGAAAAATCAGGGCAGGACTTATACACTTAGTCGTAAGATCCGAGATAGTGTTGCTGAAAACAAAACACATTGAAGTGTAGTTTCATAGTTGCTTGAAATTGGAGCTGCTTGTTGACAGGATAGTGAAGAAGGCTTTTGACATGCTTATCTGTATTGGTCAGTGCATTGACCATAATGGTTGGGAGGTCATGTTCAGGCTGCACAGTGCGTTTGTCAGGCCACTTTCGGAAATCGGCTTTCAACTCTGATCCTCCCGCATAGGAAGAATGCTTCAGAAAGGATATACATGGATCTTGCCAGAGTTGGAGCTGAACAAGATGGAGCTATTTTCCCTGGTGCGCCAGAAGATAAGGGTGAGCTTAGAGTTTTATAAAATCACGAGGGATATGGGTAGATTGAATAACCAAGTTCGTTTCCACATGGTAGGATGTCCAAAACTATAGGACCAAAGTTTAAGACGAGAGGGGAAAGATTTAAACTTAATCTAAGGAACATTTCTTTCATGCAGAGGATGCTGTGTCTTCAGAACGAGCTGCAGAGGCAGTGGTGGAGTTTGGTATAATTACCACATTTAAAAGACATTCGGATTGGTATATGAAGAGGGAGAATTTAGACAGATATGGGACAAAAGCTGGCAATTGGGACTAGATTAATTTGGGATATCTGAGCGGCATGGAGAAAAATACAGCGTTTGATTGAAGTATCCATTTCCATGCTGTGCAGCTTAAGAGTCTATTTAGTTGTAGAAATGCTTCCTGCTCATCTTAAAACTGCACCGTAGACTGGAAAGTTTCCAAGCCAGGAATATAAACATCTGCCATTCAGTGTCCTCACTGTTTTCAAAACTCCTGAATAATCACCTCTTAAACTCCTCAACTCCATTAGAAAAGGTCTCAGACAAAATAGCGTCTCATTTTAACTCAAATTCTTCGTCTCTGGCAACATCCTGTTGGATCTTTTTCTGACCCATCTCCATATTAATAACATCCTCCCTATTAGAGGACAAGAACTGCGCACACTACTCCATAAAACGTCTCACGGAAGTCCTGTGCAATCTGAACAAAATGCTCCAACTCCTGCATTCACACCTCTGAGCAATGAAAGCAGCCAAGCTAAACGTCTTCTTACCTACCCTGTCTCCATGTGACGCAAACTTTAAGCAAATTATGAACTTGAACCCAGAACCTTCTCTGTCCTACAATGCTACCCATGGCCGTCATCTAATTGTATATGTTCTCCCCTTGTTTGTTTTAGAAAAATGCAATACCTTGCATTTATACAATTTAATCACCATCGACCATACTGAGGACCGCTTCCCTGCCGCCTATCGTTTTGAAAGACAGTCCAACATCGAGGATGTCTATGAAACCTGACCTTGTTTTTCACAAATGCTCTGAGGTTAGCTTGTCTTGTTCAGGCAGGATAAGGAGGGAGTGGATTGCAGATTCATCGAGTGGAGAGGAGAGGTTGGAAAGTAAACAAAAACCGAGTGTCATTTCATGATTTTAGGAAGAGTACTGTCGCACATTGCAGGCAGAAAATAATGATAGATTTGTGCACCCGGGACTTTTCTTCATCTCTGGTAAGTGTACCTATTCGTGATCCCTCAAACAGTTTGTCTGCTAGAGTTATTTCCATAATACTTCAGACGACAGATAATACTATTTATCTGGAAATCATCGCCAAACAATTAAATATATTAAAGAACCGAAACTCAACATTCTTCATTTGACAATAATTCCTTACATCTTTTAACAATGTAATTATTTTAACTGTGTAATTCACTGAAGTTAAACAGTTGTCAATGAAACCATGTCGAATTGAAAGTTAATCTGGTCACCGTCTCCATCTTGTCTAATGAGCAGCGCCCCTGTCTATGAACTAGAGCTCTACATTCGATTTCAGTCCCAGATATTGGTTGGCGGTGTCATTAATTTTGAATTAGAGGTCTGGATTCAAGCTCTGCGTGCAGTTGAGATGTGTCAAGTTATATCAGAAGAGTTTAGTGAACAAATACAGAGGAGAATAATATTGCAGTTTTCAGGTTTATTGCCGAATAATGGCGTTGTCCCTACCCCAGAGACAAAGCGATAGTTTCAAATCCCACAAAGGTGTTTCATAATAATTCTGAACATGTTGATTAAGACGATTTAAGAATTGTGACATGATGAAGAAGGAAAATGAATAAGTGTTGAATGTCAGAATTTAGGCCCGGGATGACTGAAAAGGGACCCAATATGCAACGTTTCCACAGTGAAGGTGATGCGTTCATGGAATCGTCTGCCAGAGGAAAAGATGAATGTTTGTCCAACTGTTCGTAAAAACCTCGGGATGGGTGTATAAATGACAAGGATTTAGAGGGATATGAGCCAAATATTTGCAAACGAAACAAAATTAATTTCGAATATCTGTTTGGCACGAACAAGTTGGAATAAAGGGCCTCCTGTACAACTCAATGATCTGTTGATTCAATTGATCCAGATCGCTTTGTAATCTTCTCTAAACCTCCTCACTGTAAACGATACAACTAAACTTGGCGTCATCCGCAAATTTCCTAACCATGTCTACAATAAGTCTCATCTAATTATTCATATAAATGACAACTAAAAGTGGACACAACACCAATGTCTCTGGACAACCGTTGGCCACAAGTCTCCAGTCCAAACGGCAACTGTCCTCTACTTCCCTCTGTCTCGTGCCATTAAGTATAAGTACACACACACACACACACACACACACACACACACACACACACACACACACACACACACACATACACACACACACACACACACACACACACACACACAGAAACAGAGACAAAAACACAGTGCTGAATTTAAGAGATGGATGGATAGGGTTTGATTAATAGGGTGTCAAGAAGGCAGGAGAATTATGTTGAGAAACATCAACCATGATCGAACAACGGAGCAGACTCGACTTTCCAAATGTCTTAATTTACTCCAAGTTTTGCACTCTATTAGATGACTTTATACAGAGAGGCAGCTGTGTATGGATGGTAAAAGTTCTGAGGAAGTGAGGCAATGCAAGACAGCGTGGATGCGTGCTGTGCAGTTGGGAGAATGTTGCACTGAAGTCATACGTTGTTGAGGCTGGAGACAGTCGCACAGATAGAAAGTTGGTAAGGGTTGGAGGATTTTACAGAGACAGGGTGCACTTTAAGTAACAGAAAACATGACAGATATAAGAATTTGTGCAGCTTTCTTTGGAGATACTGGCCATAACTCTGAAAGATTCAAAGTCATCATGGAAAAAGACTAGAATTATGCAGAATTTCAGTGGAATTTTACTTTGGAAAGCCCCCTCATAATTAGGGTATCACTGTCACTGCGCGTTATCACTATCGTTAGACAGGATCTGACAAACATAGACTGGGAGGAATGAGCCTAAGTTTGGCCTATGTTGGGCAAGTGGGACTATTTTAAAGTGATACAGTAAGATTTCAGGGCCCGTGTGTTCCCAGAACAGTGAAGTATTAAGGCAGCAATTTCAGTAAACACTCATCAAGTGAAATTGTAAGATTGACAAAGAAAATATACTGCCATAAAAACAGGTGCAGTCCATCAAATTACACAAAGTGCAAGGGGATCTTTAAAACTGAGGGGCAAACAATGGCCATGAAATATCTTTGGCAGATACCCCTAAGAAAAAGCCACAAGGGTATTACGTAAGTATAGTTTGAGTTAGAGGATTCCCAGCTAAAGAGTGGTGCCTGTTAGAAACGAAAGGTACAGTCTTTGCTTGGAACCAGAGCAAGTAGGTCAGATGTTCAATAGATACTTCTTACCTGTATTATCGTTGGAACAAAAAAAAACGCAGTGTAGCAGGCGATTTCAACTGAGATGGTGAGGTTCTCGAACAAGTTAAGATCAGTAAGGATGAAGGTATTACATGTTTTCACCGGTATGAAGGTGGAGAAATCCCCAGTGTCTAATGAAAAGTATCGTAGCCTACTTTAGGAGGTAAGCAACGTGATTTCTGGGGTTCTGGCGGATATATTTAACTTGCTGGTCACAGGTGCAGTGCTTAACGGCTGGACGATCGCTAATGTGGTTCCATTGTTCAAGAACGGCAGCAGAGATAGGTTAGGTAATTAGGGAGCAGATCGTCCAACAGTAATAGGAGAGAAATTATTGGAAACGATTCCGGGGGACAGGATAAAACAACACTTGAAAAGGTAGGGGATCATTTTGGGATAGGTATTTCAGAAATGCAGCTGACTGGCAGTTCATTGCTCCAGGCTGCAGATGCTACAGGAAGGACTGACGAGCAGGCATGAGACCAGATTACGTGCAACTTTTATTTTAGAAACCATCACAGCAGTACTTATGGAAGATATTCCAGGGGCAATTGCGTAGTAAAGTATATTAATTGAACGGAGAAATAAGACAGTGAGGAAGGATATGGCAGGTTACAGCGGGATATAGAGAAGCTGCAGAGCTGGGCAGAAAGGTGGCAAATGGAGTTCAATGTAGCTAAGTGTGAAGTGATTCACTTTGGTAAGAGTAATAAAAAGATGGATTACTGGGCTAATGGTAGACTACTTGGTAGTGTGGAAGAGCAGAGGGATCTTGGTGTCCATGTACACAGATCTCTGAAAGTTGCCACCCAGGTAAATAGTGCAGTGAAGAAGGCATATGGCGTACTGGCTTTTATTGGTAGAGGAATTGAGTTCCGGAGTCCTGAGGTCATGCTGCAGTTGTATAAGACTCTGGTGAGGCCGCTTCTGGAATATTGTGTGCAGTTTTGGTCGCCATACTATAGGAAGGATGTGGAGGCACTGGAACGGGTGCAGAGGAAGTTTACCAGGATGTTGCCTGGTATGGTAGGAAGATCCTATGAGGAAAGGCTGAGGCACTTGGGGTTGTTTTCTTTGGAGAAAAGAAGGTTTAGGGGTGATTTGATAGAGGTGTACAAGATGATTAGGGGGTTAGATAGGGTTGACAGTGAGAACCTTTTTCCGCGTATGGAGTCAGCTATTACAAGGGGGCATAGCTTTAAATTAAGGGGGGGTAGATATAGGACTGATGTTAGGGGTAGGTTCTTCACTCAGCGAGTCGTAAGATCATGGAATGCCCTGCCAGTAGCAGTAGTGGACTCTCCCTCTTTATGGGTATTTAAGCGGGCATTGTATAGGTATATGGAGGATAGTGGGTTAGTGTAGGTTAGGTGGGCTTTGATCGGCGCAACATCGAGGGCCGAAGGGTCAGTACTGCGCTGTATTGTTCTATGTTCTATGTTCTATGTTCTAATGTGTGATCAATCTAATACGGTTATCTTGTCAGTCCCCAACTGTAAATGGGTGATTGTGGAGCGAAGATGTTGGGACATCTCCGATTGCTATAAAAGTAATAGGATTGTAATGATCAGGGTCGAGAGTATGATGACGGAAAAGCAAAGCAGGTCAGACAGCAACCGAAGAGAAGGTGAATCGACGTTTCAGACTCAAGCCCTTGTAATCATAAGGGCTTTTTAAAAACTTTTCACACCTCGAGTGAGGCTGCCACAGTGTTCAGTATTCGGATGGGAGGAATTTATTATGTGAGTTCCAGAAAACTTTACCAATCAATATGCAGATGGAGATTGGAAACAAAGTAGGGCTAGGGACTAAGGTATTAGTGGGACAGAATTTCGGCAGTATGACCATGATTTTATTAGTATAAAAATGATTATGGAAAAGAAGAGGCTTGGTCCACAAGATAAAGATATGAATTTGGGACAAGGCCAATTTAGAAGCTATGCACAGGAGTGCTCATAAGTTGATTGAGAAGGTATTTGCACAGAAAGGGATGTCTGACAAGTATGAAGTGTCCAAAGTGAAGATTAAATGAGAGTTCAGGGCTAGCACGTTCCTGTTAAAGTGATGGACAATGCTGACCGAAGTTGGAAACACTGTATGACTCTATATTAAGACTCTCGTCAAGAAAAATTGAACACATGCCATACATAGACAACTGGATCATGTGAATTTTGAGGTGCATGATATTATCAGATAGGAGCATTCAAAATGGATGGGGAGGCGATTTGCAGGGAAAAGGGAATCTTGGATGTGGGAATATTTTAAAAGTGAGACAAAATGAGCATCGAGGTCCAGCATGCTCCTGTTAGTGTGCAGGTCGATACTGACAGATTTCGGAAACACTGGCTGACTGTTCAGGGTCTGGTCAAGAATAAAAGGTGGAAATATCAAGTATCGCCAGCTGTATCAAGTGAAGCCCTGAGCCGTCTAATGGCTGCAGAAATACAAGTTGGATGGTAAGCAGGAAGGCAAAAAGTGGACTTAAGATAGCATTGGCAGATAAGAATCCAAAGTGATTTACGTGTCTTAATGGCAAAAGAGTAACTAAGTACAAAATGGGGCTTGGAAGATGAACAAGGCCATAAATGGTTGAACGACAGAAGTTGGGTAAGATTACATACAAATGCTTCACTTGAGAATTTACTGTGGAGAAAGACTGGGGAACTTTGAACTAAACAGTGATGGGTTAGGCTACTTCTTCAAGACTGTGTGCAAATCTTGTCTCCCTGCCATAAGGAAGGATGCTCTGAAAGTTTGTATGGTTCAGAAGAGATGAACAAGGATGTTGCTGGACTTGGACGTTTCAGCTATAAGGACAGGCTGAAAAGGCTGAGCTTGTTTTCCCCGGAGCATCAGAGGCTGACAGGTGACCTAACAGACGTTTAAAAACTCATGAAGGACATGAATAGGGTAAATAAACAGCTTTGTTTTCGGGATGTTGTAGTCCAAAACTAGAGGGCACAATTGTAAGATGAGAGGGTCAAGATCTGTGGGGTAAACTTTTCACACCGAGGGTGGTGCATGTATGAAATGATCTGTCAAAAGAAGTGTTGGAGGCTGGTCCAAAAACAGTTTTAAAAATGTCTTGATGGATGTATGATTTAGAAAGATTTAGAGGGATATGGGCCAAATGCTGACAAATGGGGCTAGAGTTATCTAAAGTTTTCTTGCCACATGGTCGTGTTCCACAGGAAGTTTTGAATCCGTGCTGTACATCTCCATCAGTCAATATCTTGAAAAGAAATCGCATTGCAGATGAGGAGACTGGAAATTTGAAAACACACAGGCAGATAATTCCCCAGGAATTGATCAAACGTATCTCAGGACATTGTGGGAAGCTGGGGAAGACATTGATGTGCCCCTCACAAAGTTAATTGTACCATTTGATGGCCATGTGTGATGTGCTGGAAGACTGAAGGGTATCATCGTGGACAGTTAAGGAGGTTTTCCTAGATCAAAAAGAAATATTCTTTAAATGAGTGAGTGTCTGAAAAACTGTTCAGTCTGCATAAATGCGATTTGATGCATTTTCTGTCAATAAACAAGGGCAGAGCTCATTCAGTTAATGTTATGACCTTCAGTTGTATTAAGAGCGCAGGGACCTCGGGGTTCAGGTACATAATTATTTGAATTATTCAACAAGGAGAGATGGGATTTTCAAAAACTTGTTTGGCAAGCTTTCGTTGATTGGGCAGCAGGGTGGCATAGTGGTTAGCACTGCTGCCTGACAGCGTTAGAGACCCAGGTTCAATTCCTGCCTCAGGCGACTGACTGTGTGGAGTTTGCACGTTCTCCCCATGTCTGCGTGGGTTTCCTCTGGGTGCTCCGGTTTCCTCCCACAGTCCAAAGATGTGCAGGTCAGGTGAATTGGCCATGCTAAATTGCCCGTAGTGTTAGGTAAATGTATGGGTGGGTTGTGCTTCAGCGGGTTGGTGTGGACTTGTTGGGCCGAATGGCCTGTTTCCACACTGTAATCTAATCTAATTTTGTGCAGTTCTTTCAGTACAGGAGTTTTGAATTCATGTTGAGAGTCTACAGGACTCTGGGGAGGTCCCTTATGGTATACTGTGTCCATTTTTGGTCGCTCACTTGTAGAAATGGTGGTATTGACCTAGAGATGGTGCAGGAGAGATTTACTCGTTTGTTTCTGGCCATGGAAAGTTTGACTTGAAAAGAAATGTTGTTTAGGCTGGGACGTTTTTTTCAAAGGAGCCTGCAGATGATTTTATTGGCGTTTATAAAATAATGGGCAGTAAAGATAGAGTTAATGATAGCTGATTTTGCACGAGGGTGGGGGAGAGACCTAGGGCCACATATCGTAAGTTAGAGGAGAGAAATTTAAAAAAAAAGGCACGAGGGTCAAATTGCTGCAGAGAAGATGGTTTGTGTGTGGAGTGAACTTCCTGAGCAATGGGTGGATGTTGTTTAGTGAGTTTTGAGAAGATTTGTCGCTCAGCCTGAGCGACTGAGTGTAGGTGTGCTCGCTGAGCTTGAAGGTTCGTTTCAGATGTTTTGTCACCATACTTTGTAATATCATCAGTAAACCTCTGGACAATGTCCGGTCGTGGATACAACTGCAACGTTTAGAAGACATTTGGATTAGGCATGAATAGCAAAGGTTTGAAGGACTAAGATCCAGGAACAGGCAGGTGAAACGAGTTTAGTTTTTGTGTATGTTCGGCATCATCTGAATGTTCAGTTTCTGTGCTGTATGAAGCTATGATTACGAATATAGCATTATGTTGTGCTGTTTCGTGAGAAACGGTGCAAGGGAAAGCCAGGGAACTACCGGCTAATTAGGTGAGTACGTTTTTGGAAGTCATTCTGAGAGATAGGAATTATGTGCACTTGCAAAGACAAAGACTGCCATCCTCACTCAGGGGACAACGAATCAAATTCATTTCAAAGAGGCACAGACCAACTAGGAAACGAAAGAGTCTGTTTTTGGAACAGTCAATGGGCTACGAAAATATTGAAGTGGGTGCAAAAGAGATTGCAAGGGGTGTCCGAGTAAGAGGAGAGCGGTATGAAGAGGAAATATTGTTAGGGTTTCATGACATTGTAGGGATTTGAAGAGTTGAAGGTGGTGGACATGTGAGAGAGAGGAGAAAGGGCCTGAGCATTGTTGAAAAGCCAGTACAAATTGCTGTAGATGGAGGTTTTTGCAGAGAAAGGGAGGGAAATACGCACTTCTATTTCTTCATTCATAAAGTGCATGTATTAATGGATCACCAGCAAATATTTCTCACCGCGAAATGATTGGAAGTGGCTCAGAGTCATCCACATTGCTGTGGGTTGGGCGTCACATGAACGCCAGAGCAAAGGGAGAATATCAGATGTAATTCCTTAAAGGCCATAAGAGATCGAACAATTTGAGTTATTCCAGATAATCAACAATACGGTGGCCTTTCCAATGTCCTGTATAACCACAACATGACGTCTCAACTATTCTCCCCTACGCTCTGACCAATGAAGGCATGCGTGTGAAATAATTTCATCACCGGCCTGTACGCCAATGATGCCACTATCAGCAAACTATGTACCTGCAGTCCAGAACCAAGTCCCGCCAGAATAATCAGAATGCATCACTTTGCATTTTTATCAATTAAACTCCATCTTCTTTTCCTCGGCTCACGGGCCCAGCAAATTATCATCCCGTTTGAATTTTAGATAACCTTCCTCACTGTCCACGAAACCACCAATTTTAATTTTACCAAAAAGTACGATCAAAGCCTCCGATTTTCTCATCGAATCGTTTCTAAAATAACAAACAACAGTGAAACTAGCCCCGATTCTTGTGGTACACCACTGGTCATGGAACTTCAACCACTCTTTTTCTCCTGTCAACAAGTCAATTTTGTATCCAGTTGGTAACTCCCACTGGATCCTTTGTGATCTAACCTTCGTAACCATTCTACCATGCAGGAACTTGCAGAAGTTCTGTAGGCTATGTCTACCACGATGCTTTCATCTATCTCCTTTTCGCCTCCTCAAAAACTCAATCAGATTTGTGAGACACGATCTCCCAAGAAAAAAAACCCATGCTGACTATTCTTAGTC